>NC_134278.1:82406639-83017639 GCF_949628215.1 Phalacrocorax aristotelis
TCACCTTAGGTAATCACTGAATAAAAAATATGACCAAGACACAACAGAGGTGGTATTTATCATTCTCAGCAAATGGTCTCAATACCCTCCTACATGCTTTCTGATCCTATCCATTTGGCAATGTCTAGTTCAGAATGAACTTCAGAATGGAGCAGAAGCCCTTGCATCCATATAAGACTTTAAGAACCTACAGAGCCCACTTAGAGCTGTTCGGAAAGCCACTGGAGCCTACAAAGGCATTTCCATTGACGTCATAAGAAGCTGGATCAGCCCCTAAGAAAGGCTTCAGTGTAGCAAATATAATTTCTTGCCATGATTGTACTTGGTTTGCCAGATAGATTAATTCCAGACATGGTGGGTGAAAGTCAAAGTTTGAATTTCCACCGCACCCACACAAAATGAACAGTAAAAGTTTTTCTCCTGTTCTCCCTTCCCTTGTCCAGCACTGCTGCCACCTGTAAGAGGACAAAACTTGAACTTACACAGACACGGTTATATAAACTGACATTCCAGTTAATAGCTGCTTTGGAAATTCCCAAGCTATGAGCTGTCCTGCAATCTAGAAACTGTAGTTCCCAGACATGAGCTAAATCACAGACCACTGCACAAGGAATCATTGCAAACATTCCTTCTGTCATTGTTTCAAAACAAAGCTTGTAACATTTTAATCCCATGACCACAAGAGCTTGTCCTTTACAGCATGTAAAGACTAGCCAGTGAATTAGGAAAGCACTCCAGCTTCCACCCCGCTTCCACTCATTGAAGAGTCTGTAGTCTATCAGAAATACTGGGAAAAGAGGGCCACAGTGGGACAGCTACTGGCTTACATACAGCAGTAATGCTAAATATGCAGACGATGATAAAGACTCCCAAGCAAATACTATCTGCCCTTCTCACAGGTGACACCAGGAACAGTATAGTCCCAGAAAGTGGGAGGCACAAGCTCTAGGTTTTCTTCAGTGTCGTGTTTAAGCTTATATTCACACTTTGCAGCCAGAACTAACTCTCCTCTTTTCTGTAGCCCTGCCACTGTGCAACAAAGGGTGTCAAGCTCTCTGGGTCTTCAGGACAGCAAACAAAAGTGTCTGTATAGCCTGGAGAGGAGGGCACACAGTTCTTGTCTGAACTTTCTGAACATTTTAATCTCATCTTAAAACTCAAAAGGTCACAATTGTCCACACCCAGAATTTCACAGCCACCAACTTTGATGGGCAGATCCATTTTGATTGCTTTTATTATTTTTTTATTATTTTTCCTGCATCTCACCTTCTTAGAAAACTTCATCTTCAGTGTTAGAGAAGAGCAGGTTCAGATTAGCTATCATGGGGTAATATCCACCTGAGACAAAGGCTCCTACAAGGAATATCATTCAGCTTCTCAGCAATGTGCTCAAAACCTTCCTTCATTCTCCTGTAACTCAGTGAATTCACAGATTTCTTTGCAGGCATTCCATTTCTGATATCCTTCCTTAACAACTGGCTTCTCAAATTGTGACCTCTAAGAAGCAAATAAATGATGACATTGTGCATAGTTATTTGAAATCTGAAGACCTAGCATGCATGAGTGAAATTATCACCTATATATTTTGTTCCCTGATGACTATTCCTAGCTTGATTTAGGAAAATACAGAACCTTGGAGAAGTAATATACCAAGGTAAAAAGGGAATGGCCAGAATAGAAGAAATAAATCCAAGAACAATTATTTTGTCTGCTCTTTTCCACCTAGAACTATTCTGAAGTAATAAAATACAACTAAAATTTTCTCACATTTTATTCCATGGTAGACTGTGGATGTCTGCAAAAGTAAAACTACCCAAGTATTTCAGCCCACAAAGATTCCAGGAAAGTGACAAGAGTTTGACTGTGTTAGGATAACACAAACTATTAACTTCCTGAAGTTTCAGGACACAGAGAGAATTCCAAATATTGCTTGATCAGCTGAAACAATATAGGGAATAGGTTTCTGCAACTTTATTGCTAGAACTTTATTGCTAGAACTTTAACAAAGAATTTAATCTCAACATTAAGTAAAGATATAGCTGTATAATAGAAGACATTATGAATCATCTTCTATGGCTTTCCTAGTAAGGTGATAAGCGCCTTGGAGAACAGGGCATCTTTCAACTGTAAAGAAAGCTGGAGGCTAAAAGAATGCTAAAGATTTAAAATAGGTTCAGGAAAAAGCAAGCTGAAGCAGAGGCTTTACTTGTTTTCATAGTAAAGCTGATTTTGTCACTTTCCTGTTCACATGTCAGTTCTTCCAGATCAGTTTGCAAAGCTGAATAAATTTTTCTACCGGGCAACACTTCCAATTTACACCCTACGCATTTTAAATGGCTACATATTGAAATGTGTTTCAAAGGCTTCTTATGGCATTTTGTCATGCCAGATTGTGATATTTGTGTTTACCTGTAAAAAGCAATTAATGAGTGCTTGGAGGGGACGGACACTCCTGTTTCATCCTGTTAACCATATAGGTGAACTCACCATCAGTTAAGAGAAGAACTGAATGTTGCACAGTCCAACTGACACTACATAAAATGACATCTGTAACAATTTGCAATGGGCAGTGGAAGAGCCTTATTTAAGTAATGCCCCTATAAAAATGCAGTGCAGATTTAAGAATGTCGATTTTGGCAAGTAACATCTTCCTTAAGGAAGTTTTTGCTGACTATGCACCCAGTCTCTTTGGGATGGATGTGGTTGACCAGTAAGCCCAGTCCAGTCCTTGACAATTGTCCCTGGTAGGAATCTGCAACTATTTAATTCTTCTACAAAAATGACAAAAATGCTTTATAGACTAGAATAATAAAACCATGTAGGTTTCTGCAGAGAAAGTGTGTTTTGGGGGATCCTTTGATATGTGTTGTTTATTGTTGCAAGCAGTTGTAAACCACAGTCTATTTTCATTGTTGCTTTTCTCCGAATTGCACATCTGGCTGTCAGTGTTAGTGTCAGCTTGGTGGAAGACTTCTCCAGAGATCCATGCATGATAAATATGTGCATTCTGCAGCATGGTTCACAGGTCTGGGATTTCTTTCTTGCACCTTCCAACCTTACACAGGCGGCTTGTAAATAAAGCACAGCGGCTCATTAACGACATCCAAGGTTTCCAGCTAAGCCCAAAGCTCCCTAGTACACACAAAACTTTCAGAAAAATGAGTGAGACCAGTTTGGTCTTTGTTAACCACTTTGACCAAAACCATATTTGTTTGCCCATGTCCAATAAAATAGCACATTTTAGTGGTCAACCCTACTGTTGTCTCCCCACAGGTCCTGTGGAAACGTCTGATGCATGAAGGTGCTTGGGTTGTCTGAAGATTAGCAAGGCTATCATGCCTTATTTAACCATTTGCTGCTAAACATGGAGGTAACAGAAAGGGGAGATACTAAGACATGACCGGTTCCATGGCGTCAACAAAGCACTTAGCATCTCTGCTGTACTGCTGGAAACAAAATAAGGAAAAGCCAAAAGTTTGCCTGACTAAGCACATCAGAAGCTGTATACTCTTTACAAAAGGCTAAGCATACCTCACTCCTGCAACTACTTCACCAGGTAATTAGGCGTCTCCCACAACTACTTATTCATATCATTGCAATGCTTCTAGGCTTGAGCAGGTTGTCCCAGCCTGAAAACCTGGACACACTTGCCTGACTTACATCTCCATTTTCCTACCAGAGAGAGATGTTCAATGAGACAGAAAAAAATTGAGGGCCCGTCCCCATGAGCTCAGAAGTCCCTTACACAGGGATCTGTATGTATCCACAGGAGGAGACTATGCTCCAAATAACTTACTGTCTCAGCAGGTAAAGGGGCACAGCCCACAAGCAGAAAACAGAGAGCTGAGTCACAGTGATATTAAGACCTATTTCTAGACAAGTACCTTGAAGTCTAGGCTGGAATTTAAATCTAAGCCCCCAGCTGAGAAACTTAAAACCTTGACAAACTTGTACTGAAGCTTGCAAACATGGACGTTATCTCTAACCTTCATATTGCTCAAAATTTCCTGGGTTCTCAGAGCACTCCATGAGGGCCAGTGTCCTACTACCCACACCCATCTCTGTGTGCTATGAGTACAGCATAACTCATGGAAACTCCTAACACTCTGAAAAAAAAGATGCTGGGTTCTAAGGAGAACATTGTAGGTTTTGAAACCTGGGCTATCATATTCATGTTTAATATGTGGATTTGGAAAATGGAATTAGGCCAGAAATGTATTTTTAATGTGCTTCATTTAGTATTGCAACTCCCTGCAAACCACACAATCTGTTTTTTCTGTATTATAAAATTTGACCAGTGAGCCAGAATACTTCATACATTGTGTATGTACAAGTGAGTTGTAAATAGGCCCTTTCTTTCTTATGAAGAAAGGTTCTTCAAGTGCTTGATACACCAGGTATTTACTTCTGTAAATATTTTTTACTCCTAAACTTTGGACTCTGTAATTTAGAACAATCTTCATATAGTAACCAGTAAAAATTATTTAGTCTATGTTCAGAGATTTAAAAAAAAAAAAAAATTACTGCATTGTGAAAAATCTAAATAATGTATCTATGAATGTATATATGAATTATATATCTATAAAGCACCTACAAAAATGACAGAGGACAATGCCAGCATGCAATAGGCTCTAAATCCTAAATTCTGTCCCATTGGGAGCAAGGTCAAAAATAGTATTTAGAACCATCATTGTTTGTAATTCTAATGCTTAATCCATTAGATTAGGCAGGATCCTGATTTTATAAATTCTAAAACATTTGTGAAATAATGCAAATTATCCCCAATATACTGTTCTGATACTGATTTACTTTGGGAGATTAGGAAAAACAAGCTTTAGAGAAGGTGTTATACAGAAAAAAAATAATCCGCCTATTTGTCCCATATCTGAACCATTAGAGAGCAAGGTCCCTCAAAACCAGTTGACTTTTCCAAGCCTGTATAAAATAGAGGATTTATGTAGCTCTGACAAGTGATACCTCACTTACACATCTGAACAAACAATCACGTATTTCTGGACTCAACTCCTAGTGGACTTCAGTTAAAAACTATTAAAATCAGGAGGACTGCAAAGAGTGCTTCTGTAGCCATGTAGAAAGTACAGATTTTAAGAGCCTTTGTTCTTCTACTCTCCCAGAACTCAGTCTGTAGTTCAACAATATCTTGCTTAATGCAAACAATATTTCATTTCTTATCAGTTGTAATGGGAACACATTTCTTCCTTTCTCCTGTCCCTTGAAATAGCAGTGCTCCATTGCTTCACTGAGCTTATCTAAAGCTTTGACTGGGTACAAGTACACATTAAAATAAAGAATTCCCAGTTCAGCGTCAAGTCCTGCTCCTCAATCACACAAATTTTATAAACATCAGCTTCTTTCCAGGCTGTCTCCTGGAGTCAGCTGACTAATTCCTTCTGAAACAAAATCCAGGTTTAACTGGCTACAGTTCACTTCATGGACTTCAGTCCCTTATGTAGGGCTCCATTTTTCCAGTGACATTTCTATCCTTGGACAACACTGCAGGTACCAGGATCCGTGAAAATTTCATGCTTTAAGAACCTCATTCTGGTGGGCTGCAGCACAGCCCCTACATACAGTATTTAAGACATTTTGAGTTATAAAAATACCAATAAGTAATTGCAATGTCTTGGACCACAGAGAGACAATATAAAGCCTAGAACAAAGTGCTGTGCTCATCACATGATGAGAACATGGAAAGTCAGCTGTACATGCACTTAGCCCAGAGCAATGTGCACACAGGTCACCTTAGAATATTCAGCTTGAACCTCAGGGAATCATTCTCTGGGATATATTTATATAGACACAAAGATATAATAAAAATTTAATATATCATATATATCAAAAATCAAGGTCAGAGTCCACTGTCCACTCAGTAAGGAGCACAGAGGTCTAAATTTAAACCTACACCTCATTATCAACAGTTGGCAGACCAGAAATTAAACTGCCTTTCAATTGACATCTGCTGCCAGAAGTTCTTTTTTCCAGTGGAAACAGGACAAGTTCCTGGACCACACAGTAAGTGATTCTCCAGGACCAAAAACTAAGTATTCCACATGTTGATGACTTTGTCACCACTGCTTTGGCAGTCCTTCTACCACCAAGACAGTACAGGAAATTTAAAACAAGTGCATGACTGGTGCACTTTTCATCATACATTGGTATGAAGAGACAGTTTCTTCAGGAAAAGTGTTATTTAAAGACAGATGGCACCTTCTGGCCCAAAGTCAGTTTTTACCGCTGCTCTTCAGGATTCTCACAGCTTATGCCAGATATGAATGATTTTATATGCAAAATACCCGGGAAATAATCATAGCCAGATAAATAGAACTCTAGTTATCAAAGCAAAATGCAATTGGGAGGGTTCTTCCATACAGATCCATTGCACAGTTCTCTGAATATGCAGCGTACTTTTTCTTCCTTTTTGTTTCAAAAGCTGTGGATGAATAACATTTTATGCTCTCAGAAAATATTCTAAAGTTAGTTTATGAAAGATGAAAAGATAATTGAGGTTTTTCTTTTTCAATTTCATTTATTTGCCCACAAAAAAGCAGAACATACTTCTAACACATGACAGCCTCACTGGAAGAGTTTTGGATTGGCAAGCCTTTCCCCCCACCACTCCCAAAGATACATGTTGCAATGAAATGGCTTCTGCCTACCCTACAACCAGGGTAACAAAAAAAAAAACAAAACAAAACAAAAAAAAAATTTTTTCTTTACTGCTGGCACAGGTCTCCAAACAAGTTGGAGTCCAATCAGCAACTTTGACACAGACCTTCCATCAAGGAGTTCTACCTTCTTTCGCACTGATACTGAAAAGATTGTTTAAAAAGCATAATACCAAAGGCCTCAAACTGTATTACAAGGATTTCTATCCAGAAACATGCATCTTTTCTGCAGGATGAGCATGTTCATATGCACGTGATGAGTCACACATGTGAAGTGTTGGGGAGGGGTACAGCTTCTTAAGCTGGTTTTATGCTATAACAGAACTTGCAGGTGAAAAAAAAGATATATTTTTAAAAAACATAAAGCAATCAGGCTTAGGATTTGTATTTTCATAAGAAGTTGCAAAATATGACAATGTTACAAGATACTTCATTTTCTACCCATGAGTTTTCCCATCTGTGAAATTCAAGGACTAGAAACACTTAACAGCGGCAAGAGAATATTTGTCCGTCCAAGATGAGCATATGAAAGTGTTTGGTAAATCATCTTCATTTAATGTCATTTAAGTGCAATATTATAGACTTTACTGACTTGCAATAGTCTTTTGGTCCTATTGGCTCTGTAACCACCTATTTAAACCCAGATCCGTTGCTTCTGAGGAGCAAATGCTAAGCAGAAGTCAACAATTCCATTTTGGCACCAAAGCATGGAGACAGCATTCATCCTAATGAATACAACACAATGAATACAATACAATTTGTCCAGGTATTAAACTGCTTTTCAAAAAAACTTTGCAAAAATCAGCATGAGATGATGAAAAGGAAATGGACAGAGGTCCAAATAAATAACATTTCATGAAACACTGGAAATTTTAATTTTCCCAGCATCATAGCTACGTCAGCAAACTTTTAGAGAACAGCTGTGTTAAGTAAGTTTCATAAATTAGAATGGAATTTCATTAGCTCCATCAATTCTTTCAAAATTCTTTTTCCCCTTCAGTTTTGCACTACCACCCTAAGATGTTACTTTTGCAATGTTTTGCAATATAAAGATGAAACAAAATGCCAGCAAAAGCATAACAGAGACATTGCCAAGACTATCAAAGTTCAATGAATCCTGAAGCTGCTTCTGTTACAATTCCATTATAAATGTTTGAGGCTTTGCAAATTTTATCTGCAGGCCTAAGACAATTTATGACCTCAGAATTACACCAGATCTTTAAATGTCATATTTGGGTAAATAAAATATGCATTAAATTTATGCTTAGCAAAATTTCTCTTCTTATACCCAATTATACCAGCAAAATCAGTATACAATAAAAGCACCTGTCTTTTCACACTCCTAGTATGTGGTGGCCTTTCATTGTTCTACAATGCATTTAGGCATTTTTAATGTTCTTGCTTCTGCCTCTTCCTAATCTCCTTCCAATCTCAGCAGAGGAGCAGTGAATAAGGTCTGTTCAGGCTATAGTAAGAAGTGACCTGAACATTTATCCAAACTGCAAGCCAAAATGCTTGTGGCTTGACAAAGTTTGGTTAACATTTTTTTCCAGGTTTTGGCTCACTTTGGAAGCAAAAGTGACAAAAACTCCACTGAAAGAAATCCATTCTTATAAGATTCCCTTTCTGATTTTACACAGGTGTGAGTTTCAGATCGTCTAGATAACCTATGCACCCAAGGGTTTGTGCACCGGGACAAATAAAACAGGACACATTTTGTTTCTCTTGCACTCTGAAGTAACCCCAAAGAATTCAAAATCCTCAGTTCTAAACTATAAATTTACACAGTCTGTCTGCTTCACTCAATATATGCTCATACTCAAAATTCTCAGATTTCTCAACAGAGCAGTACTGGTTGTTAAGTCATGTGTTAAACTCAACAGTCAGAATGGAGTTTATACTTTTGTTTTCCAGGCATGTCCCCAGTTTCCCTAATGAATATTCTGCTTTGATGACTTGCTTTTGCTTTTAATTCCAACAATTTTGGTTAAAGGAATTCCACTAGATAAAGTCCAAGGAAGTCTAAAGTTAAAAAAGGTGGGTTTTTTTGGCATAAGGGTGCCACCTATTGTCATGACAATTGATGTGAGAAAAACTTCAGTAGACTTTTTTGGAAAGCATACCCACTTTATTCGTTCCCACTTTAGGTCACTTCCAACCCTTTAGATGATTCAGCTTTGGCTAGATTATGTTTCCTGTATAACATACAGAGTCTATACATGTAGATTCTTCCACTATGCCTTAATGCTGCAGAGCAAAGTGATAGTAAGCTGTCACTGTGCCACTACAAGTATATTTTCATACTTGACTCTCCAAAGTTGGTCTGCTATACCCATTACTAGGATAACAAATAAGGTCCCAAAAGTGCCTGTATGCATCGATATCAATGCAAACACATTACATGTATTTCTCTACATACATAAATATAAAATTGGCAGAATTTTTCAGTACAAACATATGTATTCGACAAAAACATATCTAACATTTCCCAATTTTCATGGTTACTGAAGTTTTAAAAACTATAAACTGGTTCAATATCTACATTTTATTAGGTACCTAGTTTGGGGTACCTTTCCCAAACAAGGAACAGCAAGATAACAGTTCTATGTAAAACCCTGAAAAAAGCACCACTACTCCATTTCTGGAATTTTAAATTGCTTCCCAAAAGTGTTCTCCCATTTCTTTAACCAGCCCTATATGCAGTCTTTATAACCATGCAAAGCATAGTTTTCAGCTATAAAAGTGATGCTAGCTTTCTTTAGAGACAACATAATGGTAATAATGATGACAATGTACCAGCTCTGCTTTAGCCCTTTAACCTTGAAGACCAGGTTTCAGTGGACTTCCAGCAACCCAAACCATTAAACATTATATATGGGAATTACTATTAACTATGCAGGGAATCTAACTATGTAGGGAATCTAAAAAGCGTATAAACAAGTGTACTTTTATGTAAGGAAGTGTAAGCTCCAGTACTTCATTTTTGTGGACACTCACCTTTATTCAGTGGTCTTCAATAATGGGTAACAAATGTTCAGGAGTCAGACCACCCAGCGCTGCTAAGATGAAAGAAACATCTATTTCCAGGCCTACTGTTTTGAAAGCCTTTATGTTGACAAGATGCTGGCAGAATAAATGCTGTACTGTGTGTCACCAGATCAGTATCTGCCTTGTTTTGTTTTTTTTAAATACCAGCCTTAACTTTAAGCAGATCTGTGGGAACTGAAAAGGCACCAAGACACCATGAAGCTGGTCCGTCATATAAAAACCTACCTAGATGCAACAGACTCACTGGATTGCTGTATCCAAGATATTCCACTTTTCTGCCGTTCTTCAGAGATATCAGGATACAGATGGACACTTTTCTCAGTGCATTTATTTGGTTTGGTATAGATTCATGTTAGGTTTAAGCTTTCAGCTTAAGGCTTTTGGTTTTTTCCATCCCAAAGAAAACTTACCAAATCTGAAGCGATGCAGGGCTGTCTTTTCCTGACTGTACAGGTAGAGATAAACAGGCCATCAAAGGTAGAATCAACCTGGAAAATACAAATACCACTGCTGTTAACATGCTAGTTGAAGATCGTTTGAGCAGATGTGACCCTAAAACACCACAGTTCTGATTCTGAAACGCCAAGGCTGTGAGTAGTGTCATCCCATTTTCCTTCCAAATCTGAATCCCAAAGGTCAGCATGACTTTGGTTCTTACATGTTCCAGCCATAGTTGCTCTAAACTTAATGTTTGCTTAGCTTCATGTCCATTGTACAAAGAAAAAGAAATTGTGTTATTCCTCTCAGTAGCAGGAGAAAGCAGAAAATGCTATTATAATTTGGCTGCTAGTTGTGAAAATACTTTCTCTTTCTTTAAAAAAAACTTTTTTTTTTACATTAAAAAGGAGAAAAAAGGAGAGAAAAAAAGAAAACCCTATTTCCAGTTTCATGCTATCTACGGTTAGAAATTTGTAAAGGACACGCTTAAGTTTGGAGCGTCCTATCCCTTTGTAGTCAGCAGGGAGACAGACAACATCTACCACCTGAGATATTCTCTGGAGATACTTCTCTCTGACAATAGAAGAATTCTTGGACTACAGGGATCCTGGCTCAGCTGGTTCAGTTAGCTTTATAACCATAGATTACTACTCACCAACAGCAGATCATTATCTATACACACACAGTTATAACAGAAACTTAATTTGTCCTACAACAGAAATATGTTCTGCCAGCAAGTATTTAAGTGGGAGTTTCTGTGAGAACTGCTCTGCAGCTCTTGTGGTACTGAAGCCTGAAAGAATTACATGGCAAGTCCATAGAAGGACTTAAAAAATATAAGTCTTGTGTCAGCACTTCTAACACTCAGAATACTGCGATCCCTACATGCCATGGACTCTCTCCTGAACTGATATGCCCAAGTCCTGTCCCCACAAAATCCAAGGTTATTGATAAGCCATAACGATTGCTACCTGTGACCTATAACATTGCCTTTAGATATATGATAGATGAGACACAAAATGAGTCTGGGACAGGATCCACTTCACAGTTTGGAGAATAATTCAAAGGCAATAAAGAAAACTTCTCCATTGTTTTTTTGACTCTGTTAGCAGCAGCAAACACACATATCACCTCAGCTGGTAGTACCGTAAATGAATTTGCTGACTCGTCACTGATCAACAGATGAGATTAAAAGCTGATTCATTTTTATCTTGAATGAATGAGTTTAATAAGAAGAGCTGTTCCTAGTAACACACCAGAACCTTTAATTTGAGCAACTAATGGGACTCCTGAAGGCAATCCCAAAGTACACACCTTCACTGGAGAAGCCACATTACTTCTTTGCAGCCACCTCCCCACAAATAAAACAGGAATTAAAATAAACAGATTGAGACCTTTGTCTTGGTTCCTGCCAATAGATAAGCTCTGTACATGCATTATCTAAGGAGTCATAAATAGATTTAAAAAAAAGCAAACCTTGAAAGAATAAGTTTTTCTCTGACATTAAGTCTTTGGAGGAGTTTCCAGGTAAAAAAATAAGGGGGCGGCAGGGTATAAGATTCTGGGCCTTGTCTCTCAGCACTTCACAAGAAGTCTGTACCCATGTAACTAGTTCCAGGTTGTCTTTTCACAGTGATTCAACTGGCTGCAGTGGAATGAGCCAAGTGAATTAAGATCGACTTATTTTGCTACGGGCCATCCTTTCAGGAGGACTCCTGTCTGGTATCCAAGTGGAGGCAGGGAAAAAAAGGGCCAGTTCAGGCTCCCAGAGCATCCAGTGCCAGTCTCAGCCTTGAAAATTGTATAAAGGATGTGAAAGCAGATCAGCTGCCTAAGGCTTCATATGGCTTAAACATCTGCTGAAAACTCAGAGGTGTCCCAGCTTTCTCCTTCCCTTTCTGCTCTGAGAAATATCTGAAGTTCCCAAAGAGGCTGACAGAAAAGCTGAGGCCCCCCATTTATGCCATAAAACTCCTCTAAGCTACAGCAGATGCCCCCAGAATCAGATAGATGTGACCACAGTGTAGAACAATAGGAACAAGGGTATTCAACAAAGATATCCACGCAGGTCCAGACTCCACAGCTTTTCATGAGGGTCACTGGTTTTTTATAACAGCATTCTGCATTTATTTTTTAAAATCAGTGAAGATAAATCAGCAAAATAAATGTAATTGGAATAAGGACACTTATCCTGGCATAACTGAATCCATCTTGCTGAACTATAAAGTTTTATCACTGAAACTATAAGGGTATGTGCAGATAACACCCTAAAGATGGCCTCAGTGGTAAAGCTTATATATATATAAAGTTCCAACACCATAAGGTGCTTGCTTAGATGGACAGGGAATGCTTCAAAACCTTTACTTTAGGACATTTTACTTCTGTAGTACGACTGGCTACTTCCACCCAAAAAACCACACATCCTTTCAACAAAATTAAATATTCTTGGTGCCGCAGCTTATAATTAGCAAAAACACTGAGGGCAGGGAAAAAAAATCCAAACACAAAACCAAAATAGATCTAGCCAGCAGCACTTGGTAAGCACTCCGTATTTATTTAGTGTTCCCTTTGTTGGCAGTTAAATGCATATTATTGTCAGGTAGTGCCAATATATGTTTTGCTTTATCAGTTCTGCCAGCTTGCTCTTTCCCCCACTCTAAATTCCATTCTCCTCTTCAAAAGAGTGGGAAAAAACCACACCAAGAAAGCAAACATGGACTCTGACTCTCACACAACATTTCCATCCCTTGAAATTCAAAGTGCAGTTGTATATGATTGGGTTTCCGTTTGCACTTATTTTCTTGGCAAAGGCGAGCTTGGAGCTAGCTAGTGAAAAACCTCTCCTTTGCTCTATTTTGCCCACCTACTTGCCTTCAAAAGCCAAAAATCACAATCTGATGTACAAAGGGAACACTCAGTGCCTCCAAGTAGCCTGCCTTCTCCATTTATTTGCACTGTATATAGTTCCCTTGAGTCTAAGCATGCACATGCCCTCCTCCAAAATGAACAAACATGAAACAACACCAGAAAGATACCTCTCTCCAACATTTATAACTATAGAAGGGAGAAGAATAATCTTACTCTTGCACTAATTCCTGACTGAAAATATGACCACAATGTGTCTGAAAATATGACCGTGGCTTGTCTCTAATATAAATATTACTTTAGAGCTTAAAGCCACCTGGCCAAAGACCTTTTACAACTAAAGAACTAGAAATAGTTGTCAAAACTAAAAATGTAGTAATAATCAACAGAACTACACGATACGTAAGTGGATAAAAACTGTAATAAAAAACTGAGCTATCTATTGCCAGCTTCTTAATTTCTATATGCAGCAGTCATGCCCTGTGCTCCTTCTGATTTTGTATTCAGAAATCCAACAGAGGAGAAGGATTACTCAAGTCTACCTTTGTTGGACTTACTCCATGTCTTGGGAGTCAGCACCTGGCCTACATGTCATGTATGTCTCCGGAGCAGGGCCAAGGGAGCACAAGTGGGAAAGGAGCCAATAAATGCCCCAATCCAGATGACCATGGCACAGAACAAACATACCCATTGGGACTTCTGACACTGGCCGATTCTCCTGCTGACTATCAGCATAGAGAACCTGTGTACCATCATACATTTTTCATTCTCACAGGGTAAGCTTTCCCTTCACAGACTGGAAGCTCTAGGAGAAAGGCACAGAGGAAGAGCTACATGCCAGCATCAGTCCTAACTTCAGTAAAGTCTTTGTTGGTACTAATCACTGGATATCCTCCAATGCTACTGAAGACAACGGCAATCCTTCTTTTGCCATGCCCAGGTATTCGCTTGGGCTCTAAACTCACATATCATCAAATCAAAACATCCACACAGGGTCTGATTTCAGTCATAAAGTCAGTCATAAAAGTGGATCAAACTGGAGGTGGAAGAACCCCACTTGGCAAAATCCCCTCTGTCTCTCATTAAGTATATTACAACCTTGCAAGACATTATAAATTTTCTTCACATAAACAGTGAATAATCTGCTTAGCAGTAATAGCAAGAAATGCATATACTTCCTTAGCCAAAGGCAGACTAATACTACTCTGGCAAACCCATGCTCCCCACCTTAGTTTGAGAATGGTTAAAACAGTATAAAAGTGTAACACCAGTGGATAAAGCCTGTAGCATGCTGTACAGCCAAGAAGTAATATTTGAATTCATGCGGGGAAACATTTTTGTGTGTTGTGGAGACCAAAACTCAGCTTTAAAGACCCATGGGAGAGCTGATCTGGAAACGGTGTATAATTCTGTTTTAGTTGCCTCATGGAGCTGGAGTACAAACAGGTGACGTATTGTGTATTCTGGACTTTGCTTTGGAAAACTGGGCTCTAAACCACAAACATTTGTACACAGTCTCACCCTCTCACCAGGGCCATCATTTGTTTAAAAAAAAAAGTGCAGGAAATTCAGTGTGACAAGAGGACTGCCACATTCATTATTTTTCTGCTACTTATTCTGATACTGGGTGGGCTTTTTATAAAAAGAAAATTGTAAAGAAAGACCCAGCTCCTGGAATCTTGAGAACTTCAGTGTTCCTTTTCTTTTAGCTACTAGTCCACAGAATTACAGATAAAAATCTGGAAACATGAACCCTAAGTTATTTTTGCTTAAAAATATTTTATAACAGGCTTTCCTTTTGAAGCCTTGGTCATAATATTGCAAGGGTTACCTGTGGTTTAAGAACCACTAGAAATAAAAAGATTGTAGGTCACTCCCTTGTATATTCCACAAGGTACGATCCAAATCACTAGAACTATCCAATCCACCTATTTATTATGCAATATTTTTTCTGCCTGGAAAGAACTTCCATTTCTTTATCTGTGAAACTCTTTTTTTTTTAAATAAATACAATGAGACAAAGAATTGCTTCTAAAGACAAACACAATTATCCTGGGGAATTCCATTTGCTAGATTACTTTATACACTTAGACCAGCCAGCTTAAACTGTCTTGCATATATACAGTTGCACTAGCAAGTACTGTGGAAGTAATTCAAGTTAGAGGACCACATTCAATGCTGACAGTCCAGTTTTTTCTTGTGGACACCTGCCCTGTGTGAATTGCAAGCCATCCACAGTAAGAACACTTGTTTAAAGTGTAGAAGTTATCTACAGGTTTTTAACATCCCCTGTAGCTCGGCAAACACAGTAACTCTACGCTGGTAGTCTGGCATCCCCCTGGATTTTGCAGTTTGTATGAAGTACATTGCATCCTTCTCCAGAAAGTACCAAACTAATGACCTTGCCTGTTCATTCCTCCTGCCAAGTAGTAGCTGGCAAGTGAGGAACACATTTCATCGAGCAATGCCTTTTACTGGTGACATTTTTACTCTTAAAATTACTTTTTTTTTTTTTACATTAATTTAATTGACCACACAAATCAATACGGGAACAAGAGCATCAGTTTGCATGTTTCAGAATAATGTCATAGTAAATGGGGACCTGTACATACACATCCAAGCAATATCAGAAACCAAAGCTAAGTCTGGAGATTCTCACATCATTCCTAAACCTTGTAAGCAGCTCACAGATTTCAAAACTAGTGAGCAAACAATTTCCCTTTATAAGTTAATCACTAATTTTTACTTTACAGAAAGGGAATCACAGAAAGGGAGCCACAGCCTATATAAGCCTACCTACTGGAGCAGTGTTAGCAGTGTGCAGACTGCCTATTTCACTTAGCTTTAACTCTGCTGTGCAACATACTGATGGAGGTCAAGCTTGAGACAGCAGGAGCTGCAAGAATGTCTCCAGGTCTTGGGGCACAGATAAAGCTTCACTGAGCAAACAGCTTCAGATGGTTTAAGACTTCCATGTTCCAGAAGTGTTCCTTCAGAGCACTTCACTAGGGATTACTGACTTCTCCAATAGCTATGCACAAGAATACCTGTCTACATCCCTTGCTTCTTTCCTAGGTGGATGGTGTGATCTACAGGTGATCTTGCCAGGTTTCAGTGCTGTTTATCTTCTCCAGGCTGGATGGATTAAAAATTATCATGTGTGCGTATCAAAGTCCCCTTTTCACCCCGTCACACCATCTTTAGCAAGCTCTACCACTTACTGAAAGTCTCATTGTAACTGATTTGGTTGTTTTCTCTATAAATCCTCTGGCATTTGAGAAAGGTGGTTATCTGAGCACTTTCTCTTTCATTTCTGAATCTCCACCTTGAAATTAAAGCATATTCTCAAATTTATAGTGCACTTACATGGGAGAAAAATCTCATGCTAATTTAGACCTGAACTCTGCAACCACTTCCACATGCACTTGTCTTTACTAGCGTACCATTCCCTGGAACGAGTGGATTCCAGCAAGCTGGTGTCAGTGGCAGCAAGCTGAAGCCTGCTTCAAACTGTTTGCAGGATCAGGGCTTTCTCCTCCTGGAATGCATCATTGTAAAGGAGCACAGTTTTCAAATAAGGCATCTGCGTTCAGACACTGACACTCACTGGAGACTCTTAAATGCTTCTTTTATGTAACTAAAGGTCAAACTGAACCTCCAAATGTGGAATTTCTGACATCCAATTAAGTAGCCCACATTAAAAATTGGGCCAGTATTTAATTATATCTGGAGAATACATGAGTTCAGCTGAGACAATTCACACTCACCTCATGTGTTTCTCAGTGTTTTCAATCGTGGAACTGAATAAATATTCTTTTGCTCCACAGATGCACTGGATCAAGGTTTAGCTTGTTACACATAAAAAATAAATCAGCTCATATTTCCTTGACTTCATTTTTCCAGCTTTGTCATTCTGTCTAGGAGCATACTGCACAGTCAAGCCAGGCAGGCATGGCTATGCATGTTAATAACCCTTGGAAAACTACTGATACTTCTGTGCAAAATCCTTTTTATTTTTTTCCGAATAAGTAGTCAAAGTGCACCTGGTGAAAAATAATTTTCTTCCCCTCTTTTTTTCTTTTTATTTTTTATTAAAGCCTGCTTTTCAAAAGCCCTAAGTGGAACCACAACTGTGGTGCTGCTTTTCAAATCAAAAGGACGGTACACTCTTCACAGGATATGGCTCCCAGCCAGTTGTTTAATGCTTGTAGGTCAATATACAACCAACTCAGCTTCTGCTGCCTAATTGACAAACCACATATCAGGCACAGGAAGGTTAACAACTGCGCTTTCTTTCACGTAAGATCATCTGTTGAGTCCCCGGGCCCTCAGCCCCTTTTTATTTTATCATTCACAAATATCTACTGTGAGCTCCCTCCAGGCACAACAGACTAACTGCATGTCTGAAAAAAAATGAGACCCCTGGTAAGCAGTGGGTGTCTGGTCACTCAGGAGCCAGGCTAGCTGTTTATCATGCTCCTCGATTTTAGTCTGCCAAAGAGGTTTAGACCCACTGCTCCCAGTGTAAATTATTTGTGGATGAATGAACCAGGAAGAATTTCCTCCAGAATATTTTTGATTAATGGAGACATGACACCAAATGTTAATTCATCACATCTTGATAAAATCCACTAACCTACTCCAGCTTGTTTGTCAATCACCTGTGTTTTAAGGTAAAAAACAAACTTTGAAAGGCTTTGCACAAAAGTGTTCCCCAAAACACCAAATAAAGAAGTGGCCTTCCTTTTATTATGATTTTCCTGGTATTATTCCCTGCCTGTTTAAAGGGAACAAACCTACAGGTAAGGGAAGATTTCTGGAGGGGGGCACCTGAGAGGAGCAGAGAACAAACATCAACAAAACCCAATGCCTGCTACTGCCCAGGAAAATCACCTGATTATTTCACCCCTTCTGGCCCCTCCAGATCATGGCAGTCACATATAAGGGAAATGTACAGACAGTGCCAGACCTCCTCCTAGTATTGCAATACCTTACTACAATGGGGTATGCCTCAGACTAGATACACCAGCACTAAAGGAGCATGAGAAGCTACTAATATTATTCCAGTTAATATTCTTGTCCAGATCCTTGGGGATACTGCCCCTACTATATCATAATAGTAATACCTTGTACTTCACTCTGATGAAGATGCAGCAAAGTCCAGAAACATAAGAACAGAGGTTTCAGCTCTGTCTGTGGCCATAAGACACTGTATAGTGACACAAAACTGGCTCCAGGCATGCTGCTTCTATTAACGCTGAATGGATAACTGTCATCGGGAAGAGAAATAAGCTGGTGAAGACTCTAATAGCTAGTTCTGAGTACAACAAGCATCCAGTCAAAGCTGAGTTATGCCTTGCATTGCAAAGACTTAATAATTCTTAGTCCATTAGGATTGAGTGTTGATAGTCTGAGTGGCTAAACACTTATATTTATCCATGAGTTTGATGTGCACCTTCTTTGAAGGAGACACTGAGCAGTTCCCTTAGCAGCACACACAGCTGTTTCTGCCTGCTTTTATTAGCCAGGAGAGACATGCTGCTGTTCTACCAGCTCTTGCTTCCAATGTTTGTAGGGATTTCTGACCCTTGTTGGTTTGATGGTGCTGAGCTTGAGGAGTGAGGACTGTGCCCATCCGATAGTCTCAAAGAGATAGAATGACCTTCCCCATCTAGCTCCCACAGAGGACACAGCTTCGCAGAGATGCAGAGTTGAGGTCTGTAGTTTGATTAGTCTAAGTGAAATAACCTTCCCCGTGTTGTCTGTGAAAGGTAGATCCCTCTTAGGTCTCCTTTCTTGCTACTAGTGTTTGTACTAGCAGACAGAGATCAGAATGGCCTGCATCATCCTTCCACCCACCTGTTTCAGGCAAAAACATCAATTTCTTACACTCAAAGGTTCTTGAAGAATAACATTTTGAGGATATCGCCTCTCAGCAAGGACCTCTGTGTGCATAGAACAGCTGTGAATATGTAGCAAAGCAACAGCAGTAAAGAAAAAAATATGCAAAATAAAGCAAAAGCAGATACAATACTGCAAAACTGGTCAAAACCAATAAATACTCGTGTTCAAACATATGCTGATACCTTGCAACATGCAGAACACGAGACACACAACAGAAGCCAGTCTTTGTGTCTAAGCTTTTTCTTTACCTCAAGAGACAAACCCTAGCCTGCTTGATGTTCTCTCTGCTTCCCCCGCAATTCCCATTTTTTCTGTAATACATGAAACTGTATGTTTAACAAGGTCAACACAGTACAAAGGGCACAGATACACGAGTTCTCACCTTAGGTCATGGGGATTTCTGGCAGGAAAATTACTTCAGCTTAGGAAACACAACTGTATCTTCAAAGATTTGAGAGCCAGTTGCTGTTTCTGCATGTTTCTTTTCCTTATGTGACACTGAGAAACACAATTCCTCCTGTAAAGGGGGAAAAATATCAGTATCCATCATTTTGAAGGATAACAGTCAGTGCCATTAACTTGTGAATGCAGCACTAGCCTAAATTACATTTTCTCTTAGGGCACTCTGAAAGTGAAACTAAGCATGAGACTTGGAATTAAACTGGATTGGGAACAGAAAGCCTGGGAACCTTTCCTCTTTCCATAAAGTTGCTGAAGCCATTTCACTTTGCAACAGCACCATATAATATATTTCCATTAGCCTGGAAGACGAAGCTCAATTTGTTTGAGTAGCTTGGAGAAATGAACTGTTATGATGTAAAGTTAAGTAAGAAGTTGTTTTTAGTTTGGTGTTCAAAAGCCAGTTTTCACCTCCCTTACTTTAATTTTTCAGGCCTTCATATACTTCTGAGCAATTTCATTTGCATAAAGCTATACTGGTTTTCTTCAGAGTTAATCAGGTAGAACTGTCATATCTATTTCTGCACATACACAGGGCCTAATACTTTTTTCCACCTTTGGCATTTTTCACAGAACTGAGATTAAAACCCTAAAGATTTACTTTTAAAATAAATTGCAGACAAGATTTTCCAAAGTGCCCCTGCATTTCTGTTCCCACTGAAATCAACACTCAAAAATTCAATCTTCCCCTTCTGTGATTACAAGCAAAACCATAAAAATGTAAGCTGATGCATTGTTATCTTCGCTAGTCTGTAGATACCTTGAAACAATAGATCTGAAAGATTTGAACGCCTGTCTCTCACCCTGGTGGAGTAAATCTGAAACCAGAAGATGACAGTCTGTGTCAACATTGTTGAGTCTTCTACAGCTGAACTTCTGCAGTCCACCATTTTTTTCCTCAGTGCCATAAAAAATCCCTCTAAAATCCTAATATGTACCCAGTAGCTATCCATACAACTCAGTGGAAACAGTAGAGTAGTTCACACAGGAACTGAAAACACAAAAGGCAGCTGAGGGCAGTAAAGCCTTCCTAATCACCAGAACACCTCCACAACAACATCATCTCCTGCCTTCTTCCTCTTTCAAAGAGAAAGTCCTCCTTGCTGCCACCATGCCTCAGCCTGATACATGGGTTATGCAAAAGCTCCTACAGGAGAAAGTATGTATCGGAGACCACAAAAATCTTATTCCCTACCAACATCAAATTCACAAAACAGACAGGAAACAAAAATAACTGTGAGACATTTATCTGAAGCTCTTTCATTTTGAAACAAGTTTACAATTTATGGAGGTATAAGATATAACTTGGCAGGGGTATGCTGAGGTTGGCAATGATGGGTGCCAAACTGTTGTTCTGGGAAAAGACCCCTTCCACTAAGGACAGCAGAGCTCTAACACACTCTGTGAAGCAGCTGAGCAAGAGTTCTTGATGTTCCTTTTCAAAAATTATGTAGCCGCTAGTTGGACTATGTAAAGCCACTGCATTGTCCTCAGATGTACTCTCCCTAGGATTACAGAAGTTCACAGGCTGTAAATACAATTACGTCAGTATACTTCTTCCTCTGTTTGGAAAGAAAATTTTGCATCGCTAAACTGCCTTGTTCTGAGGTTGCCCAGCTTACACTTACGCCATTTTTGCTGCCTCTTACTCAGCTGACACAGTGCCACAATGGTAGCGTTAGAAAGGTTTCTGCTGTCATAATAAAAATAATTTCACAACCCCAGTCTAGGCAGATTTACAAGCAGTTAACAATCCGATAATTTCTGTGGATTACATATTTGGTAGGATTTTGGAAACATAATCTATTTGTTTTCATTTTAGCTTTTTCCTCTTTTTTTCTATCATTTACTCTTGCCAATAAGTCTGTTGAAATGTAAAGCAAATCTATTTTATGTACTGTTACAGCTTTTTAAAACCACAGCAATCAAGTAAATATTTGCAGATATTCAGTGGTTTAATTATTTGGCTATGATCTGCTCAAAGCGTGTGCATAATATTGGTCTATTTGCAGAACACAACTGCTAAGGAATGCCTCTGTTTGTTTCTTCTCTTCCGTGTATGTAATATTTGCCATTACCGGTGTATCAGATTAAGAGAGTTATATGAATATACTGATTCTGGCAATGAAGTTTGGAAGTAACTGTGCAGATCCTGTTCATCATGTTTCTATGGTTATTCATAAATATTATGGCCAACCTCAGTTAATACATGCCATTTGCAAATGAATTTTTTTTTTAATTGTTGAAAGCTGTTTTCTTTCAAAACTCATTTCAGACCACTCAGAGAAATTCACTCAACTTTTTATTAATGTCATTTAAAAGATTCCCAACGCAAACACAGATATTTAGTGCCAGTGTTTTCATATTTGACCAGTACACCACTTCTATGTATTGTTTATCTCTACACTGAGTTTGTAGGGGAGAACAAGTGGAAGGAGTGGAAAAGCTGCTATAATGTAATTTAAAATAACCAAAGAATCCTTTGCCAGTTTCCTTATTCCCTGAAAAATTAGTGCATTGCCTGGAAAAATGAAAGGAAACCTGATCTGTAACTCCAGTAGAAACCACTTGTCATCTATTGTCCAGATATGAGAAATGTTGCTTTTCCTCTTCCACACATGCTACAAGTAGCAATCCAGCTGAAAGCTTTGTGGAGACTAGAAGGTCACTAGGGATAAAATGCAATCATCTAGTCTGGCTTCCTGGATGACACAAGCTGTGGAATTTCAAAGCCTATAACTCCTGCTACGGCGACAAGGACGATCATCAGAAAGACATCCATTCTAGATTTAAAGACTTCCAGTGATGGAGATCCACTATGCTGCTGGATAAATTTTTTCAAACTTGTTAAATAATCTCATTGTTAAAAATGTAGCCTTACCCCTACTTTGAATGGATCTTCCTTCTATTTGTTGGCTCTTTTTATACCTTTTTCTGTCAGAGTAAAGAAAACTCGACAATTACCATCTTTTGACTGTTAGAAAATTGTACCCTGTGAGCAAGGCACTTCTCAGTAAAGTGAAGAGCCTGAAGTTCTTTCACCTTTTGGTGCAAAGGACTGTTATTTACTCTACTTTATCTCGCCTTTTAAATAGTCAGTGTATGGAAATAGTCTTTATACAGAGACTATGTCATGCTTTACCACAAGGATAGATGACATCTGGTTTTCGTCCTGCCAGCCTTTAATATTATCATTACTATTCATATTATTTTAAGAGTCAAGAACCCCTCCATATGCCTTCACCTCCATCCATCATGCATTCCAACATAACTGAAGCAGATAAAATACCAATATGGACAGTCAGCATCTTGTTCATAGATATCATGATGATAGGAGCCTTGCAGACATTTGATTCTGCTTCCAGAAGACATCACTCAATGCAGGAATACCCACACCCTACTCAATACTCTGCATCCCATCCTGTTCAGAAATTAAAACTGTGAAAGCAAGAAGTAACTGTTCATTTTCAAACTTTTGGACAGGAATCAGGTTGAGAAGTAAAATAAGTTTATTGGGAAATCTCCATCTCTTTTCTTGTTTGTGAATAGCTTGAGATATTCTTAGATTTATTTGAATGGATTTGTGAACTACTTTGCCATTTCCCTCCCAAAATAACTTACAAGAAGCTTACTGTTAACATTTGGTATTTAATTTAGTACACTGCATTGTGTAAGTTGTTTACAAAAATTAGTCATTACTTTTTCTGTCCCATGACTGGTTGCTTAGACTAGATCTGCGAAGGTCAAATTAAGAACTTTACACAGAAATAAGAAGTGTTTCAGCCAGTGTTTAGTAGTCACACATAAAATGATCTTGTGAATGTTACAGAATAAGTATCACAGCAGAAGAGATCAGACAGCAGGAGGCACACGGTCTGGTGTGGGACCGTAAGCTCAGGATGAAAAGAGACAAGCAGTAAAGCTGCATGTGCAGCTGCTAAACAAATGAAACCCTGCTTCTTCCAGTCCCTTCCTGGTTGCTGCATCATCTAGTGGTAATAACACTAAATACTCTTGCTGCTTCATGCATATTCAAGAAAAATGGATGCAAAGGCATTGTGAACAGGCCTGAATTGAAAGTCAGCCTTATACCACCTGTTCAGGAGAGGAGAACAGGGTCAGGATGTGGACAGCCAGCTGGCACATTTTGGAGTAGCATTTAGACTGACCTTAGACTTATTTATTAACACTTTGACAGTTGGCACCTCTAGGACCAAAGGAACAAAGCTATGAATTACAGCCACTTGCTTCTCCTTCCTAAGAGTTTGTAAATTGAGGTTATCACCACATATTTCTTATGTAAAAGTACCCTTTAAAGATAGCATTTTTTCTAAATTTAGAGCTTATTATGGAACTCTTTTAACCAGTGCCTGAATACAGTTCAAATCCAGTCACAATGCTGACATTTGTGCATGCTTATATGCAGTATTTTTTCAGGCAAAACTCCATTAGCTTTTAGAAAGGTTTTGCTTGAGCAAGAACAACAGGTTTGACCTTTCAATTGCACAGTGACAATAACAGCTCAAAACAGAGATTTTTCTCCTTTTTTTTTTTTCAAACACAACAAAAAAATTCCAGTCTATTACAGAATGTTTGCTGCCACTGAAACTCTCTTCTCCCAAAACCAACAGAAATAAACCAGTTTTTTCCAAAGCTGGTTCATCATCCCTTGAAGAACCTCTACAGAGTTCAAGAGTTATTAAATCAGCACCTTTCTTAGTGTCCATGCTTGCATCAAATTCAGCAGCGCAGCCAGAAGTCTCTGATTCCTATATATGTAAATGCAGCCTAAACCAGCTATAAATGCAACCTAAACCATACATACAAGTACTTCTGTGGCAGAGTGGGCGGAAGAGCTCAGCTCCCATCCAGATCATTTACTACCGGATGGTAGTAAATGTTTTTCCCCCTTTTGACCTTAAGCAAAGGAGATGGTGGGGTTTGGAGTCCAGTCTAATTTATCTCCTCTGTAAATCTTGTGAATTGCTATCTAAACAACTGTTCTATAAAGCAAACCCTTTGACTGATTTGTCCCATGTGTCATAGGGCCAGGTCAGATAGGTATCTCTCCACTTATTCCATGAATGTGAGAGGCCAGCATAAATTTCATGTCAAATCTATGTTTATTTAATTAGACTATTAACTACATGCAACAACAAAACCTGCCACTGAAAGGAGGAAGGTGATTTGATACTGTGGAGGAGACCAGGTGAGTAACTGTAAGTTTATGAGCTAGTCCATCATTCATTTCATTCATTCCATTCATTCATCCACTCACACTTTTGTTTTTTATTTTGGACATTTAAGTCAGAACTCCACTTTCCAAAACAGCCTGAAGATTCCTGGTCCTTCCAGTGGCTGGAGAAGAAATACTGAAGTATGCCCAGATCAGCTAGCTCAGGCTGGTGCTTGCCTACACTGTTGAACCTTCTCTTTCAGATTTGCCTGCTGTTGAGGCCTGGGTAAAAATCTTGGCCCCTTGGAAGACAAAGTCCCACAAATTTCATCAGAACCAAGGTTTGCCTCCTCATATCTCCTAGCTAAGAAAAGGAAGCATAGAAAAGCAGCAGTTCTAAGTGGGTTTGTTGGGCTTTTTTTTCCTCTTTCTACAGACAGGTAAAATAGCGTAACTGTCATCATTTAGAGGCATTAGAAGTCTTAATTTTGAAGCGTGCCTCTTTTACCAAAGACATTGCCAAGCAGACTGGAAGCTATAGCCTCACAAGGAACAGCTTGAATTTAGATCAACTACTCCGGTCATCACTTGTGGCTTTGGAGAAAATAGTTGCCCACGTGCTACTTAGGTCCATACTAGAGTTGTGCTGCATCGCGTATTAATTATGGAGTGTAATGCTGTATGGAAGGGCAGATTGCTTCCAGGTTTCTTGCTTTGAGTGTTCCATTCTGTGTGCATTCCACCAGAAACAATTTCATCTTTTAACATTTCTGTTGGTTCTAACACAGAGCTCGTACAAGTGTGACATGCCCCTTCTGGTCTGCCTTGCAGATCAATGGGAATTGCCCATTCTCTCCCTAGCTTGCTAGTGTTTTCTTTAGAGTGTGGAGAAACCTCATATGAGAACTCTATTCATGCCTGGATCTATTTCCTTGAGATGCTTGCTGCATTACTCAGGAAAGAAAGCTGAACCTGTACACAAAGTGCTGTCCAACACCTCAAGCACTGCTAGTAAAATACCTGGTTCTGCTGTGCTTTTCAATGCTATTTACTTGATCTCTCTGTTTTATGGCACCAAATTTCAGTAGCACCAGAGTACCCTGATGCATAAAATTGACCAAAATTGAAAGCACACCCAGCATCCGCAGAAGATGGGTTTCTATCTGCCCTGTCTTTGGGAGTTAAGAACTTGGGTTTGACATTTTTTCCTCAAGTGCATTGATTTGTGATTTTAAGAACAATGTATCTCATGGTTGTTCATTATAATTTAGTATGAGGTAGATTGGGTTTGGGCAGGGTTGAGATAGGGTACTGTCAGCATTGTATTATTTTCACACGCTTTTCAAAGAGGAAGATTTTGTAGTGTTTCCCACTGATGGTCAGACCCTTTACTGCCTTTGGAAGACCTTGTGTGGTCAGATCCATTCGTCAATTAATAGTTTATTTTTCAGCTCTCTCCCCAGTTCCACAGGAATGAAGCCAGAATTGTCTTTATTAGCTTCACAACAAGCCATGTGGGCCCACAACTTAGAACAGAGATGGTTGCTCCCTATCTTAACATCACTTAGAGTGGCTACCAATGAATAGACCACCTCTGTGTGCATACTGAACTGTGGCAGCACCTAGCACAGAAGACCTTTAGATATCATATCCTCTAGTTACTTCTCTAATGACTTTGTCAATATTTTTCAGATCTGATAAATTTTATTTGGTAATGTCTATCTCCTGCAGTTGTTTTGGACCATGCTGCCCTACTACAGCTGACTGACGGGAAGAAAAGGGGTTTTTAGTGCTGACAAGTGTTATGGGGAGGATAGGCTCACTGGGCTGACGGCATTACAGAAAACATGGAGTGCCAAAAATACTGTTAAATCAAAATCCAGTCTGACATTTTCTTCTGTACTTTTCTTCTTTCCATTCTAGACTATCTCCACCTTTATACTTGGTATCATGCTATCTTTTAATCTTTTACCACTTTTTTGCAAGTCTTGTATCTTTGTAACAACAGACCTGAATCACGCTAAGGCATGCATCTTGACAGGACTGAAAGCTGAAATCAGGAAGTCTTTAAGATAAGTCCATAGCTCAGAAAGTATCACAGAGAGGCCCTAATAACCACTGAGCTGTAGAACTACCAGTTTTGCCAAACGCAACAGATTTCCTTCTGATCTCAGAGCAACTGTTTCCACACAAATCACATGTGGAGACATTTTATAGGGGTTATCTATGCCTCTTCTGTTTTCTCCTTGCATAGATTCTTGTATTTTGACACTACTTCGCCTCCCATATAAATGACCTTGTAAATTAAATTTATAACTTCACAACCGGGGTCAGATCAGTACAGTTTGTTCTAGTTTGGAATATATAATAGGAAGGAGTGTTCTTAATGGGTTTAGGACTGACATTACTGCTTCGGAATGGAAACAGACCCCACCAATCACTAGAACAACAAACTGGGAATTGGGAATCCCTTGTTTCGTCTTGGCTGGCTGGGCGAACAAATCATGAAGTCTTTCTGTGGCTCCAGTTCACCCAACAGTAAAGAGGAAATCTGCTCATTCCTGTCTACTTCAGAGGGAACTGATCCACATTAAGCACTGATGTATTGACATAGAAATGACTATAAACACATAAATCGAGGTCTCAGTAGTAAATGGTAAAAGTTAAATCAACTCACTGTTCAGGAGAACAGCTCTGAGCCCAACACTCCTACCACACTCTGAGCAAGTTAATTCTTACCCATCCAGTACTTTTAAAAGCCATCTTTGGAGCTGGGAGGCACTTAGCTCTATTACTGTACACATAGTGTGCTTTATCCATTTCCTACAGAGAACACAATGAATGCTGCAGATACCATGGTATTGTTCGCTGTCAGAAATGGAAAAACAGTTCGAATAAAACTGTACCTGTGCCAGCACGCAAAGGCTTCAGGAGAACAGACGGAACGTTTGTCCAACTGTTCCTGAAAAGATTATTTGCCAGGCTTTAAATTTCCATCACTTCACCACTTAAAGATGCCTAATTTCATATATTGCTATTGGACATAGACACTATTCATCAGTGGAAAGTAATAAAACAATCAAATGAAGTATCAGACTGTATAGTCACCATACAGAGAAAATGTTGAAACAGAGGGAGTATGAGAAGTCAAGACCCACTAACAAATTTGGGTGAAGAGCAGAACTCAATAGATAAATACTGCACAGGCAGTTTTCTCACTGCTAGTGACAAATCATGAATATGGCTGCTTCATAAAAAGCTGAACATGTTTTTTTCTCTTCATCTTTCCCACGCCTGTTCCCACCCCAGACTATTGCAGCATTTTGGCTGCCATTTTCCTGCTAAAGGAGGCAAAGTTTAGTAAGCAGGACACAAGACCACGAGTCAGCACACTTGGGCTTTACTCTTGGCTATGCCAGTGACCTGCTGTTTGACCTTTTCCATCACCCCGTGGAAACAAATAGCACCTTTGTGTGTCTTTATTTCTGCTCCTATGCTTTGCAATTTCTATGAGCAGAGCTCTCCCTATGTGTGCAGGGTGTAATGCATAACAAATCCCCAGTCTTGGTCAGGGCCTTGACATCCTCAAACACAAAATAAACCAAGTAATTGTTACTAAATGTCAACAAATACATTCTCAGAGAAACCAAATGGTTGGCAGAGAAGCTAGTACAGAATTGTCATTCTTTCCATTTTCACTTCCTCTCTTGCATTCAACTTTCAACTTTATATGTTAATCCTACAAATATTAATCCCAAAAGTAAGTGTCATTCATTGCTCATCTTTCAGGCCTTATACCAGTGCAGTCCTTACTTGGGTAGGCTACCCACTTTCTAAATCAATAGTTGCTTTTTTGAAGACCCCATCATGACCAACAGTTAACACATCATGCAGTTTACACTGATAAAAGACAGAAAATGTATTCTCCTACATCTTGGATCTCATTTTCAATTCCCGGGGATAAAAATTGAAACACTTATAAACCTGTCTAAACAGAATGGTAAAAATAATAAGGAAATGATATCACACAAATCACTGGAAAATTAAGCTTTGTGAGGGTTACACTGAAATACACAAATCTCTCCCTAGTACATATACTGCAACATGACAGGATGTCCAGACTGTCTGCACTGCAGGAAGGTGTTCATCCTGCACTCCAAGCCAGGGACAGTTTGGTGCACATTTGGAGGAGAAATTAAATCTTTGCTGCCATTATGATTTTTTTTTTTTTAATTAAATCTGATAGAAATCTAGACATGTTATAAATAACCAGGAGGAAAGCAATAGGTTGAATATAGCTAAAAGTGTCAAAAGCTGTATGATGCATGTTGATTATCCATACCCCTCTACAGTTTCATCACAGTGAATATAAATAATGCATTTATGTATGTTCATGTTTGTAAAATGTAACTAAATAATAGACTATAATGTATCTAGTAATAAATATTTGTGCATGTATATATATTATCCTATTTATGTTTGAAAACTCCAAATGAAAACAACAAGTAAATTTTTCCAAACCTACCAAGAAAAGAAAAAGCTCTTGTTTTCTTGAATGTGTAACAGCGTTATAACCCAGGCCTTAACCACAGAGTGCCAAACTCTGGGATTTAATGAAAACTATATCCAAATGAGCAGGCTTGAACCCTTCTATAGCATAGAGCGTGGGGTAGCAGCTCTAGCACCCTGATCCTTAGACTCTGCTTTACTGTTCTCTCTTAGTTAAAGCTGCACTAGAAACAAATAAGGCTGAAGGCATCTGAAAACATACTGTTCCTCAGCAGTGAGGTAATCTTTTATATTCAATCAGCTAGTAGGTAAAATGTATAACAAGAATGTCCAAGCTGAAATATTCAAACTGCCAAGGATTATGAATTCTTTGTTTTGCTTTGGAAACAAATGCACAGTAGAGACTAGAGTCACAGTGCAAGGAAGACAAAACAAAGGCTTTGTTTGTACGGGGATGGAACCACTGCTCTCTGGTCAGGGATGAGGTTGGCTGATGTGTTTTCCATAATAGTCAATTGAACAACCTCAGCACTCAATCCTGGCCAAATAGTAATCTGTTGAATTTATTACATTTGGAGTTTTAAATTAAAATTACCATCTGTAACTCATGTGTGGTAAACAGCCCAGAACACGTGACAGGAGAAAAAAAAGCACCTCACGAAAAGGTGGGCAAATTCCACTTGGTTTGAGGACCCCAGAGAACTGTGACATTGCACATCGAACATTTTCTTGCTGAGCAAAAAGCATAACAGCTTAAGGTTATTTGTTAAAAACCCCTTTGTTCACCTCAGTAATGGTCTGTGCAGCCCAGGTCTGGAAATGTAGTTGGTTTGACCAAAGTGATACTATCAACTGAACAAAGCCAAATTTCATAGGAAAAATGTCATGGTAGCCAGAAATAATACACATACACAGAAGAAAATCCCAGCTTGGGTTTTGGGTTTTTTTGTTTTGTTTTGTTTTTAAGATTTCTGCTCCTACAATTGTAAATATTCTTAGGACAACACAAGTTGATTCAATATTGCAGCTACACAGTCAGAGGTGGGTGAAATCCTGAGCCACTAAACAGAGGATATTTAGACTGCTGCAGGGACACCATGTCACCCAGCATTCCTAGTCAACAGAGCTGCTGGTGGTGACTCTATGGTCTAATTCCTATTATTTCAAGCAAAGCTGAGGGCTTAAACTTTTTCTCTCTTTCATTACAACTCTTATACAGTACTCTCTTCAGAAAAGCAGTCTTCTGAAAACAGCAAGCCTATTCAGCTCCAGTTGAATTAACCTACAAGGTAGGAAGGCCAGTTGGTTACCCACTTCATGCTTTCACTTTGACTTGTGCCAAACCATGTGTTTGACACGATTTCAGCACAGAAATGGAAACAGGTCTGGGCTTCGTGGAAACACGTCACACTGTACATGCACAGAGCGGTGCAAATTACCTGCAAAATGATGCTGGCTAAAACTGGCCTAAAAAAAAATGTTCTGAGAACAAGTCTGATTCCAGCAATGCTTTTTCATTAACCTTCTAGTGTCCAAGTGTCTGCAAATCTTGTGGGTGAATATTTGAATTCATTTTTTAATGAGAGTATCATACAACAAGTGATCCTGTCTTACTGATCCCAGGAAATCATAAGTCTTAGGAGCTACCCAGACAGGGTCTACTACTCCTCCCATGACATAATTTCTTCCAATTCATATTTCTTAGCACAAATAAAAACAGGTCCCCAGACATGCTAGGTGTTGTACAGAGTCCATGCTTACAGTCCCCTGTGTAAAAAGGAGGCACTGACTAAGAACTGGTCATAAAGTCTCATTGTACAGTCAAAGGAAATGGGCATGTTCAAATGACAAGTCATCCCATCCATGGGATGGGATGGCTCGGCTCTGTAGGTGCTATCTCTTTTTGCTCTCTAGGAAGAGAGTAACTTAGACAAAAACTTAACTTTTTTAGTTTTTTTCGGCATTTAGCAATGACTAGTGCTAAATAAGAAAAATCCTATTTTTAAGGCTAACAAAAAAAGACTTCCTATCCTCATTTTGCAAATAAGAACAAGTGAGGCTAAAAAAAATGATCACTCACTCAAGGTCACATAAAAGGTTAGTAGAAAAGCTACAAGTTAAAACTTAAATTCTTTTAGTTCTAGTTCAGCCCTTCCTTCCTCATGGTGAAGTAGGCAGGAAAAAGGTTCTCACTGCTTTCCAATAAACAGCAGTGGAAATACATAATTGACTTATTTCACACTTCATGCTTCCTGTCCATTTCTCTGTGAAAAGAACACTGTCCCTGTTGTTTTCTTTCTTCCTGACCTAATTCAAAGACGCAGAAATTTAGCCCTCTTTTCCCGTTTCCTGGGCATTTATTCCTAGAGGCATTGTTTATGTTGTTATTTTCACTACGGCCTGATTCTTCAGCTGAGATCAGTACAAGACTTGAAACCAACTTGAATGAATTTAGTATAAGATCTTATACATAACTGTTTCAAAGCAAAAAGACAACAGAAATCAGAGTTTTCAGGGGAGGGGGTTGTTAAGGTTTTTTCCAAACTTATAATGTGAACTGAAATCTTGTGTGAAAGAGTATGTTTCATTGACTCCCACTTCACAAATTCTGAGATCTGATTGATCTTTGCTCTTTTCAGATCTGGCACTAACAGAAATAGAAATAATTTTTAAAAATCATGCTGCTTCCATCTGTTCACTGAGGCATTACATAAAAAAAGCAGGAGTAGAAGGACCTTCGCAGAAAAGTCTCTGAATGAGCATTCGGCTCACGATCTGGAGACCATGAGCCAAGTTATATTTGATGGTGAATTATTAACAAATAAAATGGCACCTAAAACTGACCATTTGGCAAACAGAGCATCAGTAACACAAGAGCTCATGAAATTACTGAAGTGGTGTTGAAACCACCAGTTACCAGTAACAAAAGCCAAGGAGAAAATAATATATTTCTAAACTCTTTCAAAAACCTACCTACTTGCTTAGGTGGGCCTTGCAAAGACTGTTAGAAGGAAGACCTGATTTTCTACTTCAAGAGTTCAATGAACAGGCTTCCATCCTCACACCAAAGTACACACAGATTGGAAGACCCTCAAGGCTTACGACAATAGCCACAAACGCCACAGCAGATTCAGAGGAACCCTGGTGAGAAAAGCATTGCACAAACATAAGAATCATTGCATTTGACATTCACACTGGCAGGAAAAGCCTGCGAGTTTAGCTCTGAATCCCCTGTATGATAAAGTGGCCTACATCAACCCTAGGCCTAGTTTTGATGCTGTCCTTCAGGACTCGAAAGCCATTTAAAAATAAAATAAGACCAATTTGGCCATTTAAATGTCATTGAAATGTTTTTTCCTGTTTAAAAAGAAATATTTATCTAATAATGACAAATGCATACTAAAGCCTAAACCCAAAAATTATTAAAACTTTTAAAATTACACTTTTAAAATAGTATTAAGAGGTACATGTATTTATTATTAAACCCTTATAGAAAGTTAAAGCACTGAGTAGACCGACATCACTGCAACCAACACTTACTAAACTGATAGCTAGCTTCTGATAGCAGGAGCTGTCCTGGTTTCAGCTGATATAGAGTTAAATTTCTTCGTAGTAGCTGGTATGGGGCTATGTTTTGGATTTTTGCTGGAAACAGCGGTGATAATGTGGAGATGTTTTAGCTGTTGCTACGTAGCGCTTACACTGGTCAAGGACTTTTTCAGCTCCCCGTGCTCTGCCGGGTGCACAAGTAACTGGGAGGGGACACAGCCGGGACAGCTGACCCAAACTGACCAACGGGATATTCCATACCATATGATGTCATGCTCAGTATATAAAGCTGGGGAAGAAGGAGGAAGGGGGGGATGTTTTGGAGTAATGGCGTTTGTCTTCCCAAGTAACCGTTACGTGTGATGGAGCCCTGCTTTCCTGGAGATGGCTGAACACCTGCCTGCCCATGGGAAGTAGTGAATGAATTCCTTGTTTTGCTTTGCTTCTGTGCGCAGCTTTTGCTTTACCTATTAAACTGTCTTTATCTCAAACCATGAGTTGCCTCACTTTTACTCTTCTGATTCTCTCCCCCATCCCACCAGGGGGGAGAGGGCGAGCGGCTGCGTGGTGCTTGGTTGCTGACTGGGGCTAAACCAGGACAGAGCTCTTCCATAAAAAACCAGAAGAAATATTCTTGTCCATTTAATCAGTTCTTTAAAATGACTAGCTCATTCAGAATTGGTAAAGAGATTGGGATTTGAAAAAGAAGCAAAGTGTCTTTTCCTCTTATAATCCATCCATGAACAAGAAAGCTTGGTTTCCTCTTAGACATAAATAAAACATAGTTATGAGAAGATGCTGCCTCATAATTCCAAAACATTGAAGAACATGATTACCAGAAGCTGACCATTTAATTTCTTTACACTTGTGTTTTACAGGTTAGTTTCACATGCAAAATATCTTCAGATAATTTCTTTCATATATAGTCAGGAACTTTAAGATGTTTTAAACAACTAACAGAACATTTTGGTGGTCTCTGTGTTTTACAGTTTAATTCCAAATTCTATCCAAATACAGCCTGAGATGATGAACAAGCAAATAGTAGGTAGCAAGTAAAATGAAATATATTGTTCATCCTCTTCTAGCATAATTCAAATTCTAGTGAATTTTGATAGTTGAGAGTCCTAATATTTTGTTACCTAATTTCTTAAATATACACATAGGAATAATAGTATGGCAAAAAAAGCTCAGGAAAATTTTAGTAGAAGGAAAAAATTTAGTGGAAATACACCAATGAACATCAATTATTCAAAGATTTTAAAGTAGATCTGAAACAGGGTCAAAGTGAATTATTTAATGTGTTGTTTACATCAAGACTTCATCACTGATCATATTTAAAAACAGAAGGGATGTCTTTGCCACACACTGCTTTACAAGCAAGCAGCATGAGCTTTCCAGTGCACAACTGCATTTTTCTGCCTTCTCAACTCACCAGATAGAGAAGCCCATGCAGGTTCCCAAAAAAAGAATCATGTGGAGAAAATACAGTTTGAGAGGTATCTCAGCAGCAGGCTCCTGGTCTACACATCTCTTTCTCACTCCATCTCTGGTGGTGTTTCATCACATGTGCTTCAGCCAGTTCTCCTTCTCCTCTCATAAACGTAAAAATTCTCCCTTGTCTATCACATTGTTTCTAACATCTCCCCTGCAACAATCACTCCCAATCTCAAGGAACTCTCAGCGGGAGCAACAGGAAGGTTTTTATAGCCTTTGCCAAGATTTCACGTTATTTTGTATGAAGCATATGTGCCCTACTGCCCGTAATGTTCACTGCCATCCAGTGGTGGGGACTTACCTTAAAAGGCATAACTTAAAAGCAGAGTGCCACACAGAGTTTGGGAAGGGGGAACATGGCAGCTAGGCTGTTACTTGTATTTAGCTGCTAGAAAGCTATGCAGAGCAGGGAGAGTTACAAAGATTGATATTTGTGTTTTTAAGTTGACCTTAACATAATGGCAACAGTATGTAACTCCCATCTCCCCAGCCATCAAGGGTCTGTCAGCCTTAGTCAGTGTCCCAATGCCCCCTCACTCATCCTCCTCAAAGCAAATGAGTCATTATACATCTGACGTTTCTTCCAGAGGCAAGCCCAGCAGGGTCCTCCTTCCCTCTAATTTGCTGTCGTCCAGAGTTTTGTGTTTTAGTAACTTGAAACATCCTGTAAAATCTATCAGGATTAGTTTCCAGTATAGAAGCACTTGTACTTGATCCAAGCTAATCAAATGTTCTTCAGATAAGCCCCAGGGTTTAAGTGAGCACACCCAACATATTAAGCAAAAACGACCTTCTTAGTGTGGCTACTATATCCTCCTTTTTGACCCCTTTTGACACAGTTTTGGCTGAGACAAGACAGAGAGTTAAAGCCATTGTGAATGGGCCAAAAATAATATAGTAAGCGTGTCTCTGATGTCACCAGAATGTTATATCCTGAGACAAAAAAAAGCTGGTTTTAGATAGAACTGGATGGGTTTTTTATATACTAGTAAAACAGGCTTTTTAATAGATAACATTTTGTTTTCAAAGTCATATTTCAGTCTTTCCCAATGGAATTCATAACCAAATTAAGGGTTTTAGGAGCTCATATTATAATCAAACCCAAGTCTGAACTTACAAGTCATGCACGACCTGGCAGTCAAGAGGTTACGGTGAGTAAGAAGGTAGACCACAGAAAACCAAAGAACAGGAAACTTTCAGTCTAGTGTTGATGGAAAAGCTTTCAATTAGATGGATGCCAGACTGAATAAGTTATTTCAAAGCAAACAGCTCTAACAGAAGTTTCTGACCCTTTTATAGAGGAAACGCTGAAGATGTATGATGTAAGAATTCAGAAGTGCACATGTTAAGCTGCAAAGACATATTCTTAGTAATACACAGCAAGATCCGTGTTTACTGAGCTATACAGAGTGAATTTCCCATCTTCCATTTATGGGCTCCATCGGCTGACTGACTTTCTTAATTTCAAAAACCAGTGTTTATTGTTCTATGAGAGTTGTTTTAATGCTCAGCTCATCCATACGCGCAGAAAATTTAATGGCATTTCTGGAAGTCCCCAGTTGTACAATACTTAAACAATTCAGTTCAGTCTTGTGTTAAAATCACTCTTTCTGTGCATCCATAGAAATAACTTCTTTTTCCACCAGTGACGATTCCAGAGACATACAGATGTTGACAATTAAAAAGAATGGCAAAGCATTTCAGTAGAATTAAAATCAATCCAATCCATTATTTCCCCTTTCTTCTGGAGGGGCCTTGAAATTGGAACATCACATAAGCATGAGTACCATCGCTGACAGATACTATGGGGCAATAAATGAAATGGCTTAGAAACATATGTTCCCAAAACCAGTTCCAAGACTGTATGAAGTTGTGTTGCCTTAGCTTCTGCATTGTCTTGAATTCACATGAATAGAAGGTTAATTTTAATTCTGCCCACTAAAATGCCACACAACTTGTCAATTAGGAACTTAGAGTAAAAGGAGGCTAGGCTAATAAGAGGAGCTGATTTCCTTGAGTGAACTTAGGCTTGATTAAATTTCTGAAAATATAATGTAACACTAATAACAAATTTAAACTTTGACCCAGGCTAGCTCTTTAATTTCCATTGGAATAAAAGTAAACAGATGTCTCCAGAGTAAAATGAACAAAATAAAAAAATATTTTAAAATTGGACAAAAAGTCCAAGTCTCATTGGGGAAGCTGTACATGCAGTTCCCATTCATATTAATTGTAAGCATTTGTCTAAGAAAACACATGTGATCGGTTGCTACAGCTCAGCTGATGACTGGCAACTTGATGATGCGCTTGAAGCCAAAATCTATCTAGAGGCAGCCTCTTGCACTGGCTGACAGAGCTGCCTGATGTTTAAAGGATGATAGTTTCAATGAATATTGAGGGTGTTCAGGTTTAAGTATTAAAAATGAAAGCTGATAAAGCTCAAGATACATTCATTTCAGGGAGGAGAGTCCTCCCCACCCTTTCTATTTTGGGCAAACCTGCTCTGATTACTGGTGGACTCTCACTGGTAGGGCTTCCCATGAAAATGATGCAAGAATCCCAGGTCTGCTCTCTCTCTAAGGTAGAAATGAATTACTTTAATTAAAAGAATCTAGTCCTAAAAAATCCAGACAAATATCAAAACGAGACATCTCAGTCACTCCCAGAATGTTCAGACTAACACATATTAACAAATCTAGGGGCCAGGGGAAGGCTTATACAATGCCTTGACTGAGTCAATATTACTATTTATCTTTCACACTCATAACAAAACTCAGCCAAAAAGCCCAAACAGCCAGATTCTCTTCTGGTGTGAATCAGTAAAGCTCAAACATATGTACCAACCGTATGCTTTTCAAAGTAACAACTCAGGTACAAGGCATTTGAGATCTGATTCCTTGTTCCAGGCAGTTATTAGATCCATATTACCACATACTTAAAATAGCTTTTGTTTGTTTGTTTGTTTTAAAACTATCACAAGGTTTTGGTCAAAGTGAAGGAAGAAAAACACTTACTTTAAAACCTCCATGCTATTTTTCTGGTCAAAACTTTGTCATTTTATGACATGACATTCATTCCTAGACATCAGATGTTAAGAAATATCAGATCACATTAAGAGGCAAATTAACTTTATTTTCTTCCCAGCTCTAGATCACCTGACCCAGGCCACAATTACTAAAGCTAATATCCTGTTCTATCATAAAGGTTGGTATTTGCTGATCCCACTGATTTTTGCCATAATCAGCCCACAAAGCTTGCTTTGAAATCTCTGAGAAAATACACAGTTTGTTTGGAAATATGTAGAATTTGGGGGGCAAATTTGGGGGTCACTTCTCTGAACCGAATTTATGGATTAATTTAAATATTCCAGACTCTTCTTGCTTAAAATCCTTCCCCACAGCAATAATGCAGGAGGCCTTGGAGTAGGAGAGACAGTGGGACCAACACCACGGTGCACTATGGTGCAGCTGAGCTACTGGGAGCAACACAGGGTTACTGTTTGGAAGAGGGAAAGGTTAGTGCAGAAAGGGAATGGAGGGCAGCCTGGAACAGAAATCAGTGTCAAGGGGGAATCCTGCTGCGAGGAATTTACTGAGCCCAGAAACTGTCTCTGTTTTTATTACTATTTATAAATGACGGTAATTTTTAAAACTTTCATTTTACAGCAAAGTCCCAAGGTCATGGGAATCACCAACACCACAAACAGATGACTGAGACGAAGATAGGAAAACCTGCAGCGTCTGTCAGCTATGGGCTCCCATCCCTTCTCCCCCATCCACCTCCACCCAACACTCCTCGCCTGCACCGGATGGGCTCACTGTGCTCTGTAAGGTGAGCACTACCTCAATACTAAGCTCATGCAGTACTGGAAAATTTAAAAGTAAATCCAGGTTCACAACACGCCAGGACACCACTCTTGCTGCTTCCCTGTGAGAGCCTTTTGGGTTAATCCAGGCATTCATTTGACCTCTGCTCTCTCTTTTGATGGTAATATAACTGTGATTGCCATGAGGCCCTTTGTCGTCAGCAGGGGCTGGGATTAGAGCCCAGTACAGATAGCACATCCTCAGCAACAGCTCTTCAGCTGTGACCCTAGCAGTTTCAGGAGGAAAAGTAAGTAGGCCAGGAGAAACAGACACATCTGCTTTGAATGATGGCAAGGAGAGTGTAAGGAGAAAACAGCCATGCTTATGGCAGTGAGGCTTCCCTGGTGGACTGGCTTCTTCACTGCCCCTCACCTTCCAACCTTCTTTTCCTGCAGATCCCAGTCGTTTAAGACCTTTACGTCTTTCATCATTTGTATTCCAGCACTTCCCCAGACAGCCAAACCAACCTGAGAGAAGATTTTCCTGCCATGTACTGCTTGCTAGTATCTTACATTACTTTCACATCCTCTGGAGTTCACCTTCCTTTTTCTCTACTGAAGGGAGGTTCAGCTGCCACTCAAATTACCCAGCTCCTGTAAGCTTTAAAGAACTGAGTCTATCACTACTCAAATGTAAAAAATTATTCTGCTGGAAATTTGAGAAGCATTTAAATTTGAGTGAGAGTGAAAGCTCACAAACTATCTTCAAATCATCACCAGTAGAGCATGCAGAAACTCATAAAACTTTGCTATGAATCAGCTTCATTCTTTGGAAAAAAAAAAAAAAACCACTAGCGCTTTGTTTACTGTAGGTCCTAGCAATCATAGCTGTTAGATCACATAGCTCAATATAATGCCTCACATTACAGGAGTTACTATAGATCACAGTAAATTTGTTACTGAAAACAAGGTGTTTTGTGCTGCTCCTGCACAATGCAGAGAGTCCTAGAATGAAAATCACTTGTCTTAAAAGTAACTTGGACATGTGCCAATCCACAGACGTTCTGCCTGCATGAAGCTTACTGGAATACCTTCATTGTCACTAGGGAAGCTCATTCAGAAACAGTTTCTTTTGAATGTGTGGAGCTGGTAGGAAATTTTTCCATCTAAACCATGTATGTCCATCAGTTCTCTCCAAGTAGAGGCTTTGTTTTCAATAGCAAAATGCAAATTTTCATCAGAAGAGCTAAAATCCACCCAGCAGAAAGATTTTTTCAGCTTTTCAAAAAGACAACAGTTCCCTAGAAAAATAAAATATGTCCAACATCAGCACCAGGTACAAATTGCCTGGAAGCCCAAGACAAATCAGGCCACTGTTTCCCTTGGTAGTCATACGCTGGGTGTCTCTCTGTAGCACTAATCCCCAGCTGAGCCTCCAGCTAAGAAATCATAACATAACACCCACTGTGAGTAAGCAAAGTTCAGTGAAAACTTTCCTCAGCATTTGTTCCTTTGTACATGACTAATCAGGATATAACTCAAGGTATTTTTTCCTACCCTCTCTTTTTAAAATATAGGCTGTACAGACAGTTACATTATAGTGGTAACATTACTCCAGCAACTACCGTTACTGGTAATGGCACACATGCTCCTTTCCTCCTATCCATCCTGACTGTAACAGCTTATAGCAGGTACCACTGATTATTTAGTGCTTCCAGAAGAGCTGTTTCCAGCTATGAACCAAGTGACAAAAGTCATCACAACCAGCATTTCCTGATTCTATATTACTTTCTTTCATGCCCTGTTTTCCTGGTCTGCTTTTCAAACGAGCCTGGCTTCCACCATGACACAGGTTTTCAACTCCCACTAAATCAGAGTATCACCTTTTAACCCCCACCACCTGGGATAGCAAAACCCCCAAGATTAGTAACTTACCACTCCTCTTTCTTAAAAGAGAGCCACATGATACACTCCTGCAACATTTCAATGATAATATTGCTTCTCATCTGGCTGTCTGAAAGTAGGAAAAAAAAATATTTCCTGTATTTCTGTAAATATTTTCAAGCTGCACAACTACTGCATGTTATTTTGTTTATAAAATACGGGGGAAAGGTACCAGGTTTATTTCCACTCATCAGCAAATATTTCTCTGTGGGCAATTTCAAGGAAGTCAAGAAGATGCTAGCTCTAAGAAAGAACTGAACAATATTAGCCTAAGTATTTCTGTATGTTACAGAACAATGCAAGTGAGGCACAGAGAGATTAAGGATCAGCTTTTCAAAATTGTTTAAGCACAAATAGACACTTAACAGTGTTTTCAAAGGTCCCTACAGAGGTTAAGGATCTAACTCCCTTTGATAACACAAACATTTAGGGCATCTAGATTGCCAGTGAAACACCAGTGAGGCCATGTAAGGATTCAGAAAGACATATACCTCTTCCTGAAACTGCTTAATGTAATGCTACATAATCCCACGTAATGATTAAATGTAGTAAAAAAAATAATGCAGATGTCATTTCCACAGGAAAAAGAAACACATACCTACTGTAATCTTGACAGGCAAATAGGCTTAAACCCTTATGCTGAAAAGGTGTGCTGTGATCTTTCTAACAAGACTAAGAGCCTGCGTAGGTTGTAACTCTGGAGATACAGAAGGTGCTATTTGCTGTAGAACCATGCTGTAGAATCAGAGATTTTCTTTATGATGTTTTTCTGGCTTCTGTGCTACAATAAGGCAGATTTTAAATATGAACTGAGCACAGAAAAGTTCTTCATTTTGTCAGGACTCCAAATTTTGCTGTTTAATTCCATGTTCTAGGTCCAGTTGTAGCCAAAGAGAAACAATGGTGTACTTCACTGTCTGTGGGAACAAGCACAGAGCACTGACCTATCCCTGTACTTTTCTGTACTTGATGTGCTTACTTCAGAAGCACTCTTCTCTCCATTTTACAGTTAAATTCTCAAAGATTTTCCCCTCTGTCCCTTAAAGCAGAGTTTGGAAAAGAAAACACCTAACTGTGCCATCTGCAATGCATACGCCATCTCACGTCTAACCAACCACTGCTGCAGCCATCTAGCTGTGCTCAGGCTAGGTGGCAAACACCACCTAAACGCTCTGTCTTCAAACATCTCACAGTCTATCCAGGGAGCCTTTTTCTCACACCAGATACAATTCTGGGCACAGAAAGGACCTGGCTGAGGGAGTGAAGGAGAAATAATATGGGATTTCCAGTTCCTTTTCCAGTCACTAAGAAAACATCCTTTGAAATAACAATCTTTAAGGTAATAAAACCCCCTCATTTTTACTGCTCCAAGATGTGATTTTTACTTTTTTTTTTTTTTAAAAGCAGAACAGGAGTCATGCGTGCTTTGGTCATTTGTGAGCCCTGGCAGGTTTCAGAGAGGTTTGAAACTGTGGGATATGCAGTTTTATTCCTGCATCTCAGGCTTGCTGCAGGGAGACCTCTGAGAGCTGAAGGGACCTCTCCTGTGCCTCTCTACAGGGTGCAAGCACTGCAGCACCAGGGGACTTTGAATGGTAGCACCATCAAGACTGGCCCAAAGGTGCAGCTCAGAGGTACAGTAAAATCCAGTTCTCACTTCCCAGACACATGAAGCCCAGCCACATCACAACTGAACATCCAGAATAGTATCTGTTCTTCCCTTATCCTTCTGCCAGGCAAATCAGTCCCCAAATAGGTAGCAAATAGCAAGTTGCAGAGGCAGCATCCAATTCAATGAGTTCAAGTTCAAACATCTAAGTGATAGATAACTAGGTGGACCATACTGTTCACATACCTGCTCAGAGACAGGAAAAGTAAAGCTCTGCTTATGTACCCCACAGAGATCCCGGCTCCAAGTTTACCCGTGCCCTTTCAGGTGACTCTGGTGCTCACTCCATCTGAACAAGAGCAGGGAGAATTCCCCATTTACCCATCCTTATGTTAACATGAGGCACGATGGGACCCTGACATCAGCTGGGGTTTCTTGCTTCTATCGCAATGCAACACTTACAGCTTTCATTTTTAAAGGATGTCGGTCTTTTCATCTGAAGTGATCCTGAGGCTAATTTCCCATTCACTACAGAGAACAGAAGACCTTCCTGTACAAGTCCCAAAGTCTTAGTAGTGACCTTGGTTTTTTTCATGTCAGCCAAGAAATAACCCATCCTTGTTACCACACAAGGGCACTTGTTTAATGTTGACAGAGCAGGAAGTGTACCACCTACTGAGTCACCAATGCCACATCCTAAACACCTGGTTTTTGCCTTGCTGGGCTTCCATTTAAGCATGAATCTACCCTGAGTGGAGCTGTAGAAAAAGTCTATAATAAAACCTCAAACCCTCCCATCCAGGAAAGCGTTGTGTGTATATTGCAATCTGCTAAAGTTCACAGACTTCCAAAAGAAAACTGAAATCCCTTCCAAGGCAGACCCATCTGCTTTGCTTCTGCGCAATTTCAGGGATGTCACATCCCAAAGCACAGTATAAAATTAAGTTTCCTTGAAGTCAGAAACAAAATCACAGCTATGTTGGGTTTTTTTGTTGGGTTTTGGTTTTGGGGTTTTTTGTTTGTTTGGTTGGTTGTTGTTTGTGTTTTGTTTTGGTTTTTTGTTTTGTTTGAGGGGTTGTTTTGGTTTTTTTTAAGTGACTGCACAAAATTATGGCCAAATCTGCCAAGGTTTTAGATGCCTAATCTCCCACTTACCTTAACTACCTTCGTGAAAGTTCACCCAAATTCTTATCACCCTCACAAGACTTCTGTACAAAAAAATATACAGATTTCTTAAAGCGAAACTAAAGACATTTCTTACAAATGAAACTCTTGCATGTTAGGCAATGAATCATCTGCCATCCACAGTACATAGTTGACAAACAAAGCAGTATTTGCCACCCTGTTGCAAAACACAGTACAACGTATTTTGGGAAATGACTTTTCATTAAAAAAACATCGTCTAGGGCAGTACAATGCAACCAGAGTCACACAAATGTGCTACATCCTGTGACTGGCTCTGAAGTAAGAGTGAAAACAGTCACAAAACATTTTGGGGACAGGAGGAAGCATGCTCTTTTCTATGGGACATCAGCTCACAGATGGGCTTGCTCACCTTTGGTTTCTCCTGAGTCAGACCGCAATCCCTCTAACCCCATGCTGAGGAGCTCAGCCGCTTGGCAGCTCTCCCACAGGCAGGATGATCTAGCCAGCATTCTTCTAAGGCACTTTCTACAGCGTGCTGCCACAAGGCAGCGCATGGTTTCCACAACAAAATGAATGTTTCTCAACCTAAAGTTTTGCTTCCTTCCATATCTGCTACCTGAAGAAATTAGATAACTGTGCTCAAGCTCAGAGACCAAAACCATAAATGCATGATTTGAAGAAGTGAGGGAAGAGGTGAGCTAAGGAAGAGAGTAATGACAAAGGGGGACATTTCTGTAATTCACATCCTTTTCAAGCCCAAATGTCTTACCTCTTTTAAACTGTTTACAACACATAATTTTGAAAAACCTTATGTGTTGCAGGACACATTTGTATCAGCTATGCTTTTTTTATATGCAAAGTGTCAGAAGCGTCACCCAGATTAGTGCATCATTGCACACAATGGAGAGAAACCAAGTGCATGCAGACAGTTCCAATAGCAAGGTCACCTCAGTACATACCCCCAATAAAATTGGTAATAATGTTTCAGTAAGACAGTGCAGTACAGATGGAACAAGGGAAACCACTCCTGAACATGAACACGGACTTGAGCTGTTAACGGCAGCAATAGTGCATTTTGTTTTCTCAATGAATATCCTCTTCCAACTGATAGTACTATATTTAAGTAGCAATAGGTCCCTGCCTCAGCAGGACTACAGCATCACTTTTCTCAAGAAGTATCCAGCAAACCACAGTAGGCAATTGCTCTCCAGGAGGAATACCACTGACAGAATATCCTAAAGGAACAAGCCAGCTTAATCAAGACTTTGCTCATGTGCAGAACAGGAAGAGAAGATTCTCCTAGTAGCATAAGAATTCTCTATATTGATATTTCCTAGAGGAAAATGCATCAAAAAATAAGTCATCATAGTAACTTTTTGTTTCTCTTTTTTTTTCCCTTTACTAATTTCAACACAAAGGTAAAAAAGACCAATTCCCCCCTTTTTTTCATTTTGTCAAAATAAACTTCAGTTTTCTAGGAGATTAACTGAATTTCCCTTAACTGTCCAATTTTCTCATATAATTATTTTATTGTCATTCAGACTTGGCCTAAAGCCATTCTGAAATCTAAAAATGCCAAGTTAAATGAATTATTTGTCCTTTGCACAGAGCTCAGCTTCTCCAGACTCTGCACATGAGGAGTTCCCTGCAAGGAACCATCCTTTCACAGTCTGATTCAAAGCTCCTCAAACCTCTTGGAGTAGAAACATGGACAGGCACATCAGAAAAGGGCAGAAAACCCACCTCACAGCCATCTTCTCCTGCAAAAGGAACACCAGCACTCGTTCCCACACAGAGATGAAATCTAAATCTGCATTGTACAACAAATCCAAGAATGACAGGGGACAGGCTGGTGAGGAGGAAGAGATGAGATTGCTTTGCATGTTTTGCCTGAGCCATAGCAGGAGCCTCCAAGTAAGGTCGCAAGCTCTGACACCATGAGGCTGCTTCACTGCCACAGCACCCTCTTGCTTTCTTGCATAACATCCACCTTCTACTTGCTAAATCAACACACAAAGACTTCACCAGAGAACTCTAAATTTTGTGTTTGTAATAGGAATAAGCCCCATAAACAGTTCTATCTTCCCTAGGTTATGGACTAACTTCCAACTCCAGTGGCTTTGGATACAAAGCCAGAGCAACCTGGCTTCAGGGGAACTACTTCACATTTCAACCTGCCGCCTCTAACACTGAACTCAAGTTGTGGGCAAGAGACTATCATGTCAGCACTCTTGCTTAATGTTTTGAGTCACATGTTATATTAGTCACAAGACACAGTAGTTGTCTTTCCATCCCTTTCCTCTCACTGAGATGAATAACTCCTCTTAGGGGACAGGTTTTCCTAGGTGCTTTTGGTTAGAAACACTTTCCAAAAAGGCTACCAAGCAGACAAAAAACAACCAAGCCCAGAAATCTCAACATGCACCCCTGACTTGCAATCATCAAATAATCCTGCAGCAAAAAGTTGCATATTGCTATTTACTTGTGAAAGGTATGTAGGCAGTCTCGCTCCCAGGGTCTATGACTGCAGTCTGCAGAGCATCAGCGTACAAATGGCTGGGTACAGCTGATGGGCCAGACATTCCCCCCATGCAAATGGCTCCATATCCAGCAAGGGCCCTCCACGCTGTACCAGGTTCCTTCACTCACTCCCCTGCCGTCCGGTAAATCACACGCAAGTTATTCTCCTTGTCCCAGCTGATTAATTTTTTTTTTTTTAATAAAAGAAACTGAGCGCCTTCTCATGTGCAACCTCCGCACTGAAATAACCTCCGCATTTTGGATTAGAGCAACGAAAAGACAGGGAGCAGCCAGGCTTCACCTCTGTCCTCAGCTCACTCTGGTGCAGTTTGGTGCCAGAGGGATCAGGGAAGAGGCTCCACACTCCAAGTGTGTTGTTGCTCTTCCCTTCCACTGCTGCGATATTAAGCCATCCAAAAAAACAGGGGAAAAAAGTTCAATTTACACAGAATGCCCCAAGCGCCCATAAGTGGGACACGCCAGTACTCCCGGCACATCCCTTGCTTTTCAAATCATTTTTCAACTTTACAGCTCGGTGGTATAACAAAAACAGCTGCACAGTATTGTTGGGTCCCTCCCCAAGCATATTTCTCCCTGTCCTTGCTGCTGCTGCCTGCCAGTTAGCAGCTCCTCAGCCCTTCTCCTCATTGGTTTGCAGGGCACCAGGTGCTGGCTGCCAGGGCCAATCTCACAAACAAACAGCAAACTTTTTGAGAACTTCCCTTTTTCCACACAGGAGGGGAAAAATAATGCATTGCATCCACGCCAGTCCTAGTCTACACTGCCATGTTTTGCAGAGGCCCCCCTGCACGTAAACGTGCCCTGCTTGCTCATCGTGCATCGCATGCATTTCTACACCTCAGTCCAAACTCCCCCTGTACCTCTGCTGACCTTTTTTGGGGCGGGGTTTCCTTACTATTTTCACTGCAGAGGCTGGAGGCAGGTGATGGAGGCAGCATTTGGGTGGCCCCTGCCACCCTGAGAGGGGAGGCACCAGAAGGTTCCATGGCTCTGGGCTGGGCTGGCAGCAGAGCCGCAGTGCTGGGCACAAAATCACCATTGTTTCTTGGATTTTTTTGAGGTATTTTTAATTTTTTCTAGGAAAACCAGGCCTTTCCCTATGCCCCAAGCACTTCCACTCTAAGCTGTGGGCACAAACCTGGCACCAACAAAAGGAAGGAGTGAGCCATGGCCACCCTCTCTGAGCCATTGCTGCCTGCTCTGAGGGACACCTGCCAAATGAGGACCTTCCCTGCCTGGCAGACCGCTCACCATGTGAAAGTCCAAGCTGGGAAAAGTGCCAGGGGGGGGTCATGGTTGCCTTGCCATCCCCACACCAACCGTCTCTGAGGAGAGGCACCCACCTTCCCCTCACCCAACCTGCCTCGGCACCCTCATGGCCACCCCATCTCGCTTCTCATGAGGGAAGATCAATCTGGAAGAAGCCTGTTTCCCCATCAGAAACCGTTTTGCATATTTGGAAATAAGAACGGGACTTCCCTCCTCCGGGGCGGGAGACGGAGCTGCAACGTCTGCGTTTGCAATTGCACAAGGCTGCCGGGGGAGGCGGGGGGGAGAGCGGTTTGCCTCGGGGGCTGGGGGTGGCCATGGCAGCCCCTAGCAAATCTGTCCCAAGTTTTTCCTGTCCAGGGAAATAAATACTTGATGTATTGCAGCACCATCTGCTGGTTTTTGTAAATTAGACACATGGGCATCTCCCTACAGGGCGAGAAGGAGCAGAAGGGCTTCACAAGTGGTTTTTGTGGGGTGCAAGGCCCCTGTAGTTTCCTGCACATGTGCATTTCCTGAAAATTTCCCTCTTTGTAAAGGAATTAAGGTACCTTTAAATAAGCAGTCTAAGAAAAGCTACCTCCCAGAGAAACAATGGACAAATTAGTGCCGAGTTTAGGGATTTCTCTGAAGAAGTACAATACGCAAAATCTAGGCTTTCCCCTGTTCCTCTAAAGCAGAGCCTGGTAATTTTGCAGAGCCCTTGGGAAATGATTTTCTGAAGCAACCAACCAATTCTGGGCACTTGTGTTTTTTTCTGTATACCTAACTCAGGCTCCCTGCCTTTAAAGGCGCTTGCATTTCATCAAGTCCCAAGCTGCTGCTTTCTGACCCTATGGTCCTGTGACAGGGGCTCAGCCTGGCCACCCACAGCTGACCGTCACTCTAGTAAGCCCTAGCTGGCTTTCAGCAGTTACTTATTTCAGCCAGTTTCCTTCCTGGGCTTGATTCATCCCAACAGTGAAGTCATGTTCATGAACTTTATTGAAAGTTGCTCTTTGCTGTTAATTTACAGCCTGGTGAAGGCAAAACGAAGAGATTTGGGGTTTTTTCCCCTCTCAGTGAGTGACTTGAGATAATATAAATATGAAGAAATACATTACTTTGAAATTATGTTATATAGAGGAAGGACACTCACCTCTTGTTTCCTTAAAATTCAAGTGCAATACTAACTAAACCAGTACCACTGGAGACTGCTGATACATATAGGAATTACTGGGGAACTACTGTCTTGCAAAAAAACACATAACTTTCATTTTAACCAAACATTTATTGCCTGCAGCAGTTAAATGCTCCACAACTTCTGTGCTGAGGATTGGTGCAAAGAGGAAAGCATACCTGGCTTTTAGTCTCTCCCAGCTCTGTGCCCAAATAATTAATTTGCATTTCCTCTCATCTCCGCTGCTTATCAATAGCTGTGCAGTGACTTCTGTGGCAGAGGTCCAGTTTCAAATGTTTTCCTGGCTCAGGGGATGAACCTACAGACACCAACACAGCTGGGCACAGTCAAGCACTACAGGTCTGTTCAATAATGACACCTCTAATTCAACCCTTCCAATATCTGCAGCAGCACCTCCACAGTACCTACATCACCCTGTAAAACTTCACATTCCTGTCTGGCCCCGTATTTTCCTAATGATAAGACCCTGTTTTACAACTAGTGCCATCACAGCAATGACTAGACAGAAGAAAACTGGCTAGCTGTATAGCGCGTTTGATTTTAAGAAAAAAGTTTCCCTTTACAGGGCCCAGCAAATGTCCAAGGTTCAAACAAAGTACGAGGTGCTAACGAACAGAGACTTGACAAACCTTGTTTTCCTGCACAGGGGCTCAGTACATAATGATTTCATTCAGCAGCTACTGTTCAAGCATGGAAAGTGTTGGTAAAGAAATCCCACAGAGTTCAGACAACCATTTTCCTAACTTAAGCTTCCCCCTCCGCTCCTCCCCCCGTTTGCCTTTCGGGCCTCTGCCAGTCATAACATAAATATTCATCAGCTGATATTTGCAGTAGCTGTGAAGTTATGAATGAGGCCAAACGCCTTTCCCTCCTGCCCCATCTGCAAAATGGCAGCTTCTGGTCTTAGCTCATGGCCAAACGACACTTTCCAAAATCCCCAAAGTACACTTGCAGGCTTTTCAAATTCAGTCCAGTTTTTAATGCACAAAGCAGAAATACTGTCTACCTAATATTTACCCTGGGATTACTGAAAAAATATATATATATTACTTTTCTACGCTTTAAACTTTGCAATGCCTTGACGTAATAGACAGAAGTGTTGGCAGCTCAAAATGTTGGTGGGTTTATTTCAGGGGACATGACTGCTGCAGGTTTCCTTTCTGAATCGAATACCAGACACTTGAACCATTTGTTGTGCAGAAAAGAGAAACAGCTTTTATTCTTAATGCTGGTTTCTTAGCCACCTGGGTGCTGTCAGAAGGAGCCACATGCACTGGAAAACACTTTTAATAAGACTCCTTTAAGCCTGTCTTAAACCCTGGATCCTGAAAAATGGAATCCCCACTGCCTGTCATACGTGCTTTCCCTCTACAGATTAGCAAGGGGCTGCTGCTTTACAAATGTTCCCTTCTTACAAAGCCTGGAATTATGCTCTCAAACCTACTGTGGGTCAGCAAGACAGAGAGGCATCTGACGTATCCACACCAGCAAAGTCAAAAGCAGAGATGTCAGAGAAACAAGAGAGCCCAGAGCCTTTCTGAGTCTAATTCAGCAAGGTACCAATCCAACCAAAAGAGCTGTACTGATGGATAGCTTGCAGGATCAGTGGACAGGTACAGCTCTTCATAGCTTGGGTGGCACATACCAATCATGCAAACTGTCCTATCTTGCCTGATTCACATAGGTTCAGCCACAAATTTAAAACAAAACAAAAAAACACCCACACCAAAAACATCAAAAAGAAAGTGATAGGAAAGTGATAGGCTTAGTAAGTTTTGGGGATGTTACAATCATCTAATTTGATTCTCACTGTGAAAAAGCCAAAACTTTTCACTCGACAAGTCTCCAATATTTTGTGGCCAAAATAGAGTATATCTTCTCAAAAAAATATATCTATTTTTCATTTAAATACTACAAAGGACAATTTACCACATCCCTTGGGAACATTCCAATACTAATAAACTTTGCTGCTAAAAAAACCCCACATTTTGTTCCTAATACCTTCAGCTTTCAGCCACTGGATCCTGTATATCTTTGTTTTGAGATGAAAGAGCCCCAAAATCATCTCACTGGTACCTCCAAACAAAGATCAAGTACTCTCTCCACCTTCTTAATAATCAGCTATGTACACTTCTTGCTATATTTGCACTGAAACAAAGCCTGCAAAGATATGAGGTCCTGCATGGCTTCCACATACAAGCAGAAAGCAGACTTCTTCTCCATGATATCAGATGCAAGTTCACCAGCAGGTTCAAGTAAGGACCTCAGGCAGCCTTTAGCTAATGTGCCTCAAGAACAGTAAAACCAATAAGCCCAAGGAGCTGCACGTTGGCTAGGGCTTTACTCTTTAGAGCCATTCAGCTATGGACATAAATGATTTCCAAAAAGCCACGATCAGGACAGGAAAAATTTTAAGGCAGACATTAGCTTAGCATTGCTCCTTTGCTTCCACATACAAGTAACCACTTTGTGTGTGCACGTCTGGGATGTATTTATACATGTAAGATCGAAAGGCAGATCCTTAGCCAGACATGTGCAAAATTTTGTGTTGCAGACCTAAATCACCTGCTGTAATTGACTCAGGATCACTTGATCTGGAAGATTTTAATTCACAAAGAGAAAATAATGTATTAGGAATTGCTGCTTTTGACACCAAATGCCCCGTAAAGTTACAGACTGCCTGTTTTCTTGCAGCAAATTACACTACACCCAAAAAGCTAAAGTTCTTGCAGGGTTAAAGACCCCATTTTTATCAGCTGTTTACATACTATCATGCTGCTTAAAAGCATCTTATTGCGGCAATGGAAGTGTCTTTGTGACAGCGTAAGTGAAGAATAATTAATTGACATACTTCATTGAACATATTAACATTGAGATGAGCTCTTCTGGCATTTACCATGATGATGCTGCACCACAGGACAGTCTAACTATTGACAGCACTAGAAACTAAAACAAGGAGAAAAAAAACACAGTGACACCTTTCTACCACTCATGAAGCAGTGGGGAAGGGAACATACAGCAATGCTGAGTACAAAAGCAAAGAGAAACTTCAAGGAATTTCTCCTTAGCTGTTTTCTCAAGAGAGTGGGAAGGTGAGACTGAAAATGGTTAGCTATGGAGAAAGAAATATTACTTAACAGGGCTATCTCCTGTGCAAAAAGAGACAACTTTACTTTGATACATCATGTTATATGACATGCAGATACTTGGCTTTTATAAAGATATCAATATTATTGGAAAATGCCAATCAGTCATTGACCTTTTCTAACCATCAAAAGCAACAAAGCTCAGGATATTCTCTCCTGGATTTCCCATGGATTAATATATGTAGTAATATACATACTACTTTTCTGTATTAATAACCAAAAAGCTTCTGATAGAGGCAATAAAAATACTCCAAGGAAGATCATCCAGTGCACTGCAGGGAAGATTCGGTCAGAATGAAATCTCTCCCCATCTTTCTGCTGCAGTCACAGCTCTAGAGATCATGGCAGCAGCACGCAGTGTTGGCTTAGAGATGTTTTACGTTGCGGCCAACATCTTTGCTCATCATATAGTACTGAAGATTTCCAAACACATCAGTAAACAGCAACACAAATTAATAAATGAGCTTGTGGGCTGGATGTACTCTACAGTTCCATGGTCTTTGAACACGCTCTACATCCTCTCTAATAACTTGACGATACAACTCCCATCCATATCAGAGCAATAATGGAAAAAGGATTGAGAATCAAAAGGAATACTTTTTTATCTTTTTATCTTTATGGTAAATGGGCCTTTCTGTGATAGATCAAAAGTGTGTTTTTATGTTGGGGAAGGACGCATACACCCAAACCCAACACACTTGAAACTGATAAAAAGCAGAGCAGGCAGATGGTTGAACTGTCTGGGTTGACTGTTCATTAGCATGCCAGCAAATTATTTAGGCTGAGTGTGGTTTTGTAGTCTGTTATGCAGCAGTTAGAAACATACACATAACTACTTGCAAGTATTCATAGACTAACATGAGAAGACACTGTTAATGATGCACCACAAGGTCTTCCGAGTTCCTTTGGCACCACTGAATAACCAGAAAAGAAGCTGGAGCTAGAACTATCAGAGAAGTCTTTTGGACCTGCTGTACAGCTGTGGCAATCTTCCAGGCTAGCAGCAAGCACATAAAATACAAAGGTTGAGAGACTGAATCCAGGTAAGGTATAGCTTATGGATAGATACCATTGAGAGTGAAGTATGGAAGTCATGAAGTACTTGTTTATTTATACATAAAAGTGTGTATGTCATGCACCAGGGCTGTTCATTTTTCCAATCACACAAGGTGGTCTGATACTCAGTATTCAACTCGGTAACAGGACAACTTTGGCTGGGAAATATAGCAGCATTAACAAGGTAACTGTACAAGCCTTGCCAAACTAAGAACATTCATCACGGCCTTGCCGCAAAACTTGCTTCTTCCCTCCAGCTGCTGTCTCAAAATTCCTGATAAAAGTGACAATCATGCACCTTGTGCAACAGCTACAAGTCCCACAAATGCAAATTCTATGGGCCTTATGGGATGCACTCAAAACTTCCAGTGAAACCAATGAGAACTTTGGTGCTTCTTGGGAGGGCAGGGAGAGAGGACCCTGTAGGTTCAGATTCTCAGCTGACATAGATCAGTACAACTCTACAGATTGCAACAGAGCTATGCTAGCTCATGATTTGGCCCTCAACATTTTGGACAAAGATCGTATCAGCATCTAAACAGATGAAGTGGAAAGAATGTTGTAATGGTGGTGGGCTTCTTTATTTACTCAAATGCATGACCCTTACAGCAGAAATTCTGGAATAGCAAGCCCTAACCTCCTTGGCCCGAGGTCAACACTACTAAGCTAACACTACAAGTAACATGATGTAGGCAAGAGACTTTAAGGTCTTAACTAGCCTCCTTTTTAACTTCTTTACCATGACTATAGGTGGTGTGTAGCCTGGGAACCCAGGGACTGGGATTCTCTGCCATGAGGAGGCACTCTGTGCTCTCTCTACTGACATAAAGTGCTGCTGAAGCGCCATAGGCCACCCATGGCTTAAACCAAACTCCCACCTATGCAGGTTCCCTTGTCCCACCTGGCACACCTCTATAACTAGACTTCAACCTTAATCCTGAGTAAGGGACTCTTGAAAAATGAAAAAGAGCTCTTACCTTCTGACCAAAAGCCCTTCACCAACACCCACACCTCATTTCAAAGTATTTCCAAACAGCAAACACTCTGGCCAAAGGTCCCAGGCATCTCTCTTATTCCAGCTTCCCTGTGAGATCAAAACCAAGGACTTTGCAGCAAAGGCTGGTACAGGCACAGCGGTAATATGCAGGATGTGATGAGTTACAATGCCACAACAAAGCAGGGACGGATGTTGGCACCCCCAGACCTGCAGCCGTGGATTAGAAGCTGTGGAACAAACTCACCAGTAGGCAGTAAGGAAATGAGGTGGATTATTGCCAGCTCTTATTCTTTCTTTGCAGATATATTCTGTTGTACTTTCCTAAGACTGTGACAGAGTTTTCTTTTCCTAATATAAATTTCTGTGTTTGCAACTCTTTCAAAGAGCTTGCCAGTGGAGTTTCTTGTATGAAGGGCACTTTTTTAGTTTTTCCAGGTTCCTGGGTAGAGACATAAGCTTGTCAAAAAGGAATTTGCTTGTACCAAATTCAGTACTTTTTGCTGCTGTTAACTACCTGATGTAGATGTGTAACTCCAGAGGCAGAGAGAGTTTGTATTAAAATTGTAATACAGACCCCACGTACACCCTTCAACACACCAGGCTATCTTATCTTTGATAGAGCATGCATACAGATGCAGAGGAAAGCTTAGGTACATGAGATGATCCAGCTATTCAAATTCTCACCTCTAGTCAGCATTCAGGTCTCACCTGTTAAAGATCATTTATCTCACATCCATGCTACATTTCTGGGTCCAGCAACAATACATGCTGAACTTCTATGTTAACCAAACACAAATGTGTACAATACATATCCTGAATCCATATAAGAGCTAAATTTATGTCATGTTGCCTTGTTGTAGGATTTTTGCACATTCCTTTGAAGTCTTCATGACCATTCTTTAAAATCAGACAAATCTCATGTGAAATAAGCCTAACCATGAGTACCTGGTCTGCAGGAACCTTTTTAATGACAACTGTTTAAATCCACTACTTTCAGTCCTCCTAACTGGAAAATCTAATATAGAGTATACAGGATTAAAGGGGTTAGTATACTGAGGGGCCTGGGGAGAACCCAAGTAAAATCGCATTATACTATTGAATTTTAGATAACCAGCAAGAAATAAGAGATCTTCCGTTTCCATACTGCAAAGCCACCACAATTAGATTTTGCCTGGCAACCTGACAGAGCATAAGATATAGTGTCAGCTGTCCAAGGAGCTTCCCCTTTTGCAAGGAAAAATACACAGTTTAAAGGTTCTGCTGTGGCCCAACTTTACCTCTACTCTGTAGTTCATCTATGGACCTTTCCCATGGTTGTTGGGTATTTGTGATACATGATGTCCACCCCAGAGTTACCTGCTTCAGGAAGAACAATATGATTTATAATTAAGGCAGTGGAATGGAAATTTAAGGGACTTAACTTGGGAAATCTGTTTGTTTCTATCCTCATTTTCTAGAGGGAGACTTTCTGTTTCTATGCCTGCCAATTTACACTTCAGACTCTGATCAGTAAAGACCATTGCTTGCAGAAAAACACCTTTGCAGTGCACAATGCTACCTTGAGCAGAACTAAGAGCTGCTGTTGTCATAAAATAGTAATGAATATTAATCATTGGCAGTCTAGTTGTATGAACATTTTCCCCTTGGTTGAACAAACCAACTGTATGTATCTACAAGCCTTGCTTACCATAAAGGTGCCACCAGTGCAATTGATTACTCAATATGGTTAACTACACGAGAACCCTGCAGGATTGTGACAGGAGATGTATTGATGGTCTCAGGGCATTCCTATCAGGGTGCTCCTGAACACAATTCATTCTGTCCATCTGAAATTATGACTCAGGAGCTGGAAAGCCCTAAGGGAGAATCAGATCTTTGAAGTTCAGCTGGGACAGCCTCTGGGTACCCCTTCAGGAGCTCAAGGGCATTCTTATATTAGCACAAAACCAAGGTACCTATGCAAAGAAAGAAGCTGAACTACACCAAAGGCATTTTGCATCTGGAAGACATGTTCTCAAAGCAGCAAAGCATCTTTGTTATGAATTTAACGTACATGGTACTCTCCCTCTGTTTGGCAGGAGATAAGAAAAACAGAAGCAAGGCAAAATGAAAACAAAATGGAGCATATAGGCATCATGAAACAATTACAGTGCTGTGTCTCATTAGTATCTAAATTTGGGATTGCCAATCTTGTTTTTAAAACAGTTTTGTTCAACACTCAGTGACAGAATTTAGAAGCTGACATATCTTGCTGCATTGTGGGTCACAGTCACAGCTGGTGTAAATCAGTATAAACTAACAAAGTAATGGAGCTTCTCTGATTTACACTAGCTGAGATTATGGCTCAGTAAGGTTAGACTTGCTTTCTAGGAGTGTTCAAGGAAGCCAACTTCTGTGTGTCCTGTGATGAAGTGGTTATTTATAATGGCCTTCAGTGTGGTTTGGAGCCAAATTTCCACATCAAAAGTAGCTTTATAAGAGATATCCTTACAGTGAGGTTCAGTGCAAAATCATGACTTCAGAAACCAGCTTTCCTCGTGCTCTCAAGTATTTGATTTCAGCCTGAAAGCCATTTGAGAAGCCAAGAAAAGCAGAACCATTCCTGCCTACTTCCCCAGCTCTGCTTCATCTTTGAGTCGCCTGCATATCCAACAGGCCCAAGCCTACACTGCCCATTCATCAAAGCGAATTACTGTAAGTGTCTGTTTATTTATGTTCAGAAATTCCCAGTAAAACAGACAAGTTTCGTACTTAACCTGAAAAATTGGGGATGGAGGTGGAGTTCTTACCAGTTCCAAAGGCATTTGTTTGATTTGGCCACTAGTGAAAATAAAACACAATAACTTGACCCAGAGTCACAGTGAGAGGTAGAGGTCACAAGAAAACATATCATGTCTTTCACAGCTCTTCAGCTTCAGGTCATTGAATTATTACTCCTATCATTTACTTACTGGATTTCCCACCCTGTACGCAGGCTCCAAGCATTCAAAAAGCAGCAGGTCTCTGCTTCAAAGAGCTGACAGGATAAGTGAGAGAGTTAAATCTGTCCCAAAGCTACACTAACCTCCTACTCCACTTTCTATCTGAAAGATCAGATGGACTCACAACTGCTTGCAGTCCTCTGTTCACCAGGCTGCTGTGCCTGCAGTCCTGCACCTCCATGCTTTGGTGCTCTTCCTCTACTGTATTTAACTGCCAGGCTCTCATGGCAAATATGTTCCCAAGGCAGCCAAACCTGTCCTCCAGGTCCAGACCGCCAATGCATTGCAGCTCAAAGGGATCTTTTGCAGACACATTTTTTCTTAGGAAGATCCTGCTCCCTGCATTTCTAGCCTTTATGTGCTCTCTCAGGTGTCCAATGTCACAGGCTGTTTCACCGATGCTGTCACTTAGACACAGACTGTCTTCCCTAGAACTCTTTACTAGAAAAGAGTCTCTGGAGTCCAGTTGTTGAGATCCCCAACCAGGGCTGAAGCTTCTCCAAATCTCCCACGTGGTTTCTACACATCCTCTGTGGAATGCTGCTCTTTTCCATATTCTCTTCACTGGATTTAATCTTCTACAGGCTTACAGAGGCCAAGGAGACACCCCAGTGGGATGATTCCAAAAATGGGATCTTCCAAACTGACAGCACCAGAGAAACCAACATTGTAGGCTAAATATGAAACATCAGCATGTAAAAGCCAGCCTCACATCTTATCCTCTTGGAAGATACTACTTTCTCCTAAAAAGTTCAGGATCCTCCTCCTCTTCAACACATTCAGGTTTTGCTTTTGGTGTCTTCTCTCTCCACAAAAGATCTGATAAGTCTTCCTTCATTAAGAGTTGCAATCTCCTTTTCCAAGAAATATTCATGGTCTACCTCAGAGGTGGTTAGGGAACCCCATTCAGCTGCTGTTCAGGAACCAGCCTCCCGAATGGGTTGGTAATTTCTAGGCACCCAGCACATCAGTTAAGAGCTGTCTTTCTGAGTAGATAAATATCGCTTAACGTTCCTGCCTTGTTAGGATTTTTTCTACACACACATTTTTTCCTGGGATCCATGGCTTAATATGGAGCCAAGGTAAAGTCAGGATAATTTCACAATTAAAACCATTGAGACACTGTGTTATCTGTCATACAGATAGGCAGATATACTAGAGTATCATAAATGCAAAATACACCTTCTGTCCCCCCACCCCCACTTCTATGCCTTGATCTGAAGACTGCAATTTATTGTTCCCAGGAGTTTGTGTTCATTCGTTACTTTGGAGGCAAATACTGTATTTTTTACTTAACACATCCCAAAGACCTATTATTTTCTCCTGTTATATTGCTTAATTCTCTTCAGAAACACCCTCAAACTGCAAAAAGACCTACCACTACCACCACCTATTATGTGTGCTACATTTTCTTCTCAGCTTCTTCAGGCAAAGGAACTGTGAGGTAGAATTATGCTTAGACTGGACATTGTTCAGCTTTTAAAATTGTTGAGGGCACTCAGTCTTTCTGCTTTCTAACCTGAAATTAAAACCGAACAGAATTCCTGCATTTTTTTAAAATGACTTCCAGAAGCAGTTGTGTTTGGATGTCTCAAAATCAAGGGAAAATCTCTTCACTGTGGAATATTTTAAAAACAGAAGTCAACCAGGCTTTCGTTTCTGTTAATGCCATCTCATGGCCTGTTGGTATTTGGCTTTAATTATGCTTTTTAATGCATGTCTATTCTTACTAGGGTCGAACTGGAAGGCAGTCAGACAATTTTCAGATAACAAGCAGGAAAAAACAATGTAAACCCATTATCCCAGAGGAACTAGAAATAGTTAATTACGCAAAATTAACAAAACCAGTTTCCTCACCATCAGAATTTATCCTGGACCACAGAGTTACAGAACTTTCCTCGAATCTGGTTGGGGCAAAGACAGGAAACTGCATCTTCTAAACTTTAGAAATAGATCTTAAACATGTAAACATAAGATATTATGTCCCTATCTTTTAAGTAACATTTATATTATCTAAAATAAACAGTCTTTCTGAAGTTAGTCTGTAATTGACATCTGACACAGTCCACATTGCAACAGATATGATAAATGCAGTAAACAGCAGGAATTATGCTTCTCTATGCTCTGAGAAACATTCATATTTCCTTACACACATAAACTTTATTTTGTTGCTATGCAACCCTCACACAACATACTACATTCTGCAGTAAATAAGAGTACAAATTTTACAACTGAAGGGCAAGCATGTGGCCTTTTGGGGTTTCTCCCCATTTGGAGTTCCAACCCCAGCTTTAGTTCACATTGTAATATTCTATCATTTATTATAAAGCTGCCTCTGGAGCTCAGTAAGGGATATTTCAAACAGAGAAAAAGGGAGAGTCAGAATGCATGAGTCCTCCTGACATTGATGGGAAACAAATGGTGGAGCCAGTGATGCCAGTGACAGTGTAACAGTGAAATCAAGGCACTTTTTTTTATCCTCAAAAACGAACACTACATTTCCACAAGATTTTCAAAACCTTCCCTCAATGGCCTTTCCCTGCTCCTAGTAACATTGCTATACCTGCGACTGAAGTAAGACAGATGAAGAGCCGCCCTTAGTTTTATCCAAGATGAGATTAGTAGAGTCTTACCTCCTCTGCCTGCTCACTTTGGGAAAGGTCACTTCGCAATAAGAAGCTATGAAGCTATTCCTTTGTTCTTTACAGTTGCAAAATTTCTCCTGAATTCAGCAGGTATTTGGACTGTTCAGAGGGTAGAGGAGCAGATCCTGTATGTCTCTATCCTCATCATACTCATAAGATTTACCTGTCTGAAGGGTGTTCATGGAAACTGCATAGAGCCACTAGGATCTTCCCAAGTCATGAGTTAATACCTCAAGTATTCAAGTTTCTCTTTTGCACATGGCTACAAGTCCTACAGATGCTCCCAGGTAGTATCAGCCTTCACTTGCCACTGTCAGCAAATGAATCCAGGTGAAAAATGGGACTCAGGTCTCCAGCTGCGTGCAGTCGGCAGTCTGGTGAATGCAATAGGGCTATGAGGTTTTGCACCAGCCAAGTATCGGACCTATACCTCATACACATACATTATGGTTGTCCGACTGCAAAGGAGTTTGTATCACTTCAACAGCAAAATTTCCCCAATTTTGCTTCACTGTTCAGTTCTTTACAACTAAGAGTCCTCTGAGCTCCTACACCCCACATGCTACAAGCCCACATGCTTATAAAGTAATAGCACACAGTTGCTAGGGAAATGACACTATGTTCATAAGAAAGCAAGGGTTAATCTCTACAATCTACAGTGTAGTTTCTCTAAACGGTGAGCAAGAAGTATCTTTTACATTTTGAATTTCTGCATCTTGATAGCCATTTGCTATCAAAACATTTCTGTTTATAGTTTCATTTTAACAGCTAAGTTACTTCCAGGCATTTCAGTTGATATTAGCATTTGTTGCAACACACCTCGAAGTGTCTATGTTGGTCTTGTATGAAGGCCCAGCTCTAATCACAACTCCCAGTAGAGCAGCTTTCCTTAAGAGCCTCAGAGAATATGGAAACACCTGTAAATGTTGCTTCAAGTACTTTCTTCAGTGAGTGACCTCCTACAGACCACCCCTTCCCAGTCTGGATCGCAGGATGAGGCTCCAAGAGTGAACTCAGTTGCTTTTTGTCTGGTAGCATACTTTCCATACAACAGGCAACACATGAGGCAATAGTATTCAGACCTAAATCTTGGAAAATAATACTTGATGTCTTCGTATCAGCGTCCTGCTGATTTCTTCTACTCTCCGGCATCCTGGAGGAAAAGTTACATATCTGTTGAAAGGCCTGCTTTTCTATCCCACTCTAAGCCTTTTCTTTTAGTATTCCATAGAAATCTACATTCTATCAGATGAAACCCACCCCTTAGTGACCAAGGATTTGCTGCTACTTTTCTACAGATTTATTGCTTTCCTTGTGAAAAACATTTTTACTTTTTTTTTACTGAAACTACTCAGTACCCCATCTATAAGACAGAAATAACAAGTAGTCCTTTTCCCACCTCTCCATAGCCTAATCTGTTTATGTTGCAAACATTTCCATCTCCCTTCTGTAGGTTACTGTAGCATCTTGCCTAGGGCAGACAAAATCTATGGGGAAATGTGAGACAGAGGTGATTATTACCAAGATAAAACATTGATGTCTCACCTGTCAGTGCCATTGCCAGGCAAAACTCTTCCTTCAGCATCTGGAGAACATCTTTTGCTCCTTCTTCACCCTAGGAGATTAGGAGACAATATGTACTATTCTGTGTACATATAGCTCATGTGTGTAGATCACACATATACATTTGCCAAAAAAGTTTTAGTTCTTCCACAAGAGATCTTCAAGCATAACTCCTGAGTACTTCTTACAACAAATTTTAGATTAGATGGTCTGGATACACACAGACACCATCATACATGCACCCTCTATGTGCACATATATGCACACACACACCCTAAGCCTAAACAGTGAGTCCAGGCATCTAAAAACAGAAATTGGAGCTTTTTCTGACTTACTTGATAAGCCAAGCCCCAGATGAGAGGTCTTCCGATGAATACAGCTTTGGCACCGAGAGCTAATGCTTTGAGAATGTCTGTGCCTTTTCTTACACCACCATCTAGGAACACCTCCACCTTCCCCTCCACAGCCTCAACGATTTCAGGCAGGACATCAATCTAAAAGAGTGAAACCAGGAATACAGCTTGTCTGCTTCTGTAACCTTATTTATTTTTTGAATGGACTCTCATATACAGGATCCAAGCTTTAAAGAAGCTAAATGAGTAATTGCATGCCTAACTATGCAGAAATATCACAGCTTTGTATTGAAAAACAGTAGTGACTTAGCATGTTAGCAGATATACACAAAGGTCAAATTTACTTGGAGGGTCACAAATAGAACAAGAATCAGCAGGGTCACACAAAATGTCCATCTGATCCCATGACATGTATCCAAACCAGGCCAGTACCAGATACTTTGGAAGAATAAGATAACAGCAAGCACAGAGGAGGCCTCTCCCTGATATCACCCCCCAAGCTTCCAGTGTTCACTAGTCTGGGGATGAAACTGAATCACTGTCACTTTTTAAATAACCATCTTCAATTTATTATTCTTTTATACTAAGGACCAGCTAGCATCCAGAGGCTCAGAGGAAGTCATTGTATCTGTAGACATGGAGTAAGGGAAAGGTGTGCCCTGAGGAACTTAGAGTTGGCTAACAAGTTTTAATGAATGTATTTTCCCTTTTGAAAATACATCTTGATTACAGGAATAATTGCAGAGGAATCTTCTTCATATGAGGAAAAATCAGCTTTCCTCTGAGTTTTGAGCAAAGGAGGAAATGCTTTCTTTTAATGCACAGATATGTTACTTTCACCAAGCTCTACTTATCCCCTACACCAGTGATAAAGGAAAGGAAGAAAAAGACTTTTACTGTTCCTAAGTTACAAGTAAGTAACCAGGGACCTAAGTAACATGTCCACACCATGCAAGAGGTCCCAACAAAGATACAAGCCTCCTGAATCCAAGCCTCAAGCGTTAACTGTTCCTATAATGCCTAAATAGTTCCTATTCAAGAAAAATCAGGAGACACACAGAACTGGAAGCCAAGTTCTAAGGAGATTGGAAACAGTGTGTGGTAGTAAGACAAAAGGCACACAAACTCATGTCTTTCGAATACGGATGTAATTAATTTCCCTTCTAATGGATAAAAAATGACTAGGAGATGGGGGGACACAACTTGAAAGTGCAGTTTGTTTTTAGATTTAGATTAAAATTTTCTTGAAGTTTGGCACTTGCTGTGATTCCTCCCCCCCCTCTTTGGTTTTGCTCTCTTGCCAAACATACTTTGGATTTATTTCCATATACAGAGGCCACTTTGTACATCCTGACAAACTGTAACAGCATTAAAGTGCTATAATAACTAAAGTATGATGCAAACCATAATTAAAACAGATTTCCTCAATGTGTAACTAGACACTGGAAATATTAACCAGCTTGGGTTCAGCTCACGTTCTGAAAACCCATGAAATTAAAGCAAATTATGTTTCTAAAACAGAAACATTTACCATGATCCGATACAGATATTTACATTATGAAACTGCGCTGTGAAATGTAGTTCTTTGTACAATGAAATCCAGTGAACACATCAGCTTTAATTGTGCCTTCTCTGCACTGTGGTGTTGCAAAGGAATAATTTGTAGCAAGTAGTTTGCAAGTTTAATTTCTGTTCTACTGCAGCTGGCAAAAAAATCAATTCATATTTCTTGAGCTTTCTTATTTCTTAAAATGATGTTTTTAATATCCTCATACATTCTTCCTGTTGGATCCCCTCACACAGACTTGCCCAAGATTTTCAAATACTGTTAGTGATATTGGGGAATACATTCTCAAAAGGTGACAAGACGACAAAGAGGAGGGAAATAAGAAAAATTAATTTCAGAACTGTTAGGCATCCACACCCTGAAAATTCAGTTCCTCTTAAGGTGTCTAAAATTGAACAGCTGCCAACTCTCCAACAGCACAAAATCACATTTGAAAAAAGAAAACTCAGTGTCTCTGTGGAAACTGAAGAAGTCCTGCCATCAGGGGGTCTTCTTCCAACTAGTCCCTAGGAGTATCTCAGAGGATAACGTCTCAACTTCATTAAACATTTAGAAAACCATTTGTGCTGGCCTTTGGCTCCCAACTGCAGGGCTTGGCTGGTGAAGAAGTAGCCAGCGAAACCAGGAGACCAATGGGTCCACATGATGACCTCAGAAAATCATTGGGTGAAGGAATTTGGCTAAGGAAATCCTCAGCTGCCCCCAAGGAGATAAGCAAAAAGCAGAAGTGCTCCAGGACAGCAGGGGACATACGAGGGAGACAGCAGAGCTGAGCAGGTAAGACCTCACATGCAAAACATTCTGCAGTGTTTTACCTGTCCCCCTCTCCCTTCAGAAAATAATGGAAGACAGGAGGGTTTTCATCAAGGACATATTAGGAATACTGAAACAGTCACAACTGGGCTTAGATTCTCATCCTTTTCATTCTCTTTTTACTTGCTCAACTTTCCCACACCAAATGAAGAAGGATGAGTGATGACTGGAATTTTGGGGGTTTTCCTTCAGCCTGAACACATACTTTTTCATTTGCCTTTACTTCTTTCTTTTTTCCCCAATTGAGACCTTCTCAAGTCCATTTTCACCTTTGGAAAAGGCACAGGGTAGCATGTCAAACAAAAGAAAAAGGAAAAAACTGTAATTTAACCACCCTGTACATTTTCCAAAGGTGAGAATGTTTGAAAGGAGAAAAATGGAGAGTTTCATTTTATCTTTAGCTGTTCTGTAACTCTAATTTTTCAGAAGTCTCGGAATAACTTCTTAAAAGGGAAAAAACAGCTCTAGTACAACCTTCAGTGAACTGCAAATGGCAACAGGGGGGTTTCAAAAAAAGATGAGAAAGGAGAAATAAAAAAAGACTCAAAAGATTTCTTGAAGGCTTCCCAGTTTCTAAGCATTTAACTGACAATAATACACTATCTGAAATTGCTCTTCTAGATTTCCATGCAGGGTGCTACAGCCAAGAACAGGGTGCCCAGGCAGCTTGAAGAAACAGCAATATGTAAACCTTCCTGTGGTTTTTTTTGTTTGATCTGACCAAGGGGAGACTGCATCTAACTCAGAGTATGATGGGACATACAGAGAAGTGGAGAGAGATTACTGCTCATGGGTTAAGGCATAACATATATTTACAGGTTTTTCCTCCAGCTACTATGTGCTCAGAGAAAGCAAAAAAGTAGTCAAAAGGTAGAGAAAACCAGAGACTGCTGGTGCATATTTGCACTGGTACTTACTGTTGCAGGGACCCCATCAAGCTGTCGTGCTCCATGGTTTGACACCAGGATACCATTGACCCCAATCTTTACAGCTTCTTTGGCATCATCAGCTAAAGAGAAAAAGAGGAACTCCAAAACAAACAAGATATGCCCTTCCATTACTGGGAGCTTAACAACAACATAATGAGGGAAATTTTGGGATCACTAAAACAACATTACCAGCTCATGTAAAACCACCTTAGAGCTTCATCCTTCCAAAGCCCCATCTTAACACAGGAAAAAGTTTTATCTTTAAGCAATAAGATCAGAAAAGTAATTTGAAATGTTGGAGCAGAACATTTTACCTCTTTGGATTAGCAGCCACTTTGGTTGCTAGCCTTTATTTTCTCTACCATGTCCCACAACTCATCGCTAAGAAATTATTTTGCTAAATGGTTTTCTCCAAGCCAAGATTATGGGCGTGATTACAGCAATAATCCATACTTAACGAAACCACTTCACTGTGCTCAGTGCTCTTTTCACAGAAATGAAATCCAGCTTTCCTTTAAGTAGTATGCAGCTCAGATCAGAGTTAGAGTTTACAGGCACAGTGAACAGGGCAAGTTCAATCTTCCTAGCTGCATCCGATTTCAGATATAACTGATGCGATGCCAGCTGACTAGTTTAGTGATCAGTGGCTCAGGTCACTACCTAATGAACATCAAGGTAGACACACCCTGCAGCACAGCCATACAAACTATGTGACAGCTCCAGGTACTTATTTAAGCAGCTCTTCTGCAAGTGTCTGGTTGCTGGTGCTAGGTTCCTAACCATGCATGGGAAAGAAGATTTCCCCCCCTCGATTGTTTTTGGCTCTGTTTTGGCAACTCTTTCCTGCTTAGCACAGCACGGAAATATGAACGTGTATCCCACCATACTCCATATGAGCAAAGCAGATGCTTGCCCTTAAAAAGTAATGTAATTCTGTGCAATTCTACAGAAGTTGCCCCAGTGCAAGCACTTTTCCTTCCCTGGTGCCTCCCCCATGGGAAGCAGCAGAGCTACACACCCCTGAGGATTCCTTTCGCAACAATGGGCAGTGAGGTCAGCCCTCGAAGCCATTTGATGTCATCCCAGTTGATGCTTGCATCAATCGCGTCGGCTACATACACAGCCAGTCCACTATTTTCTCCAAAATCTTTCCCTGAGGAGAATGCCAGGTCACTGCTTGAAAAGTTTCTTAATCTAAAATGACAAAAGACACAGAAAAATAGTCTGAGAAAGATTCATTGTAGGCACAAATCCATCCCTAACACCAGCACTCTATAAACCTGTGTTAAAACCTTTGCTGTGCTGCAGGGCAGGAGCAAAAAAGCCTATCCCAACATCAGATCATACCCATTAGTAAGCCAAAACCTTTGGCTGGCAAAGCATTATGATAACATTGGTGCAGGTTTCTCTGACCCAAGGCAACAGTCCTAGTGCTTTCAAAAGAAGTAGGATTAAGTCCAAAAATCTAGAGGTTCAGTGTCAAATCTACCATCAGGAGGGAAAACCCAGCAGCGAGAGCACTAATTTGGGCTCAAGCATCTATCCTCCCACAGACCTGTGTGACTTCAGACATCACACTTAGCCACTGCTTGTGCCTCAGTTTCCCCATCATAAAAGAGGAACAAAAGTATCTGCCAGGAGCAGGATCATCAGAGGCTGTGGGACATTCAGACCCTAGAGCAGTACAGGCTGGATGTGAGAAGAGAGCATCAATCTTGCTTGACATAACCCAGGACCCACTGAAGTCAAGAGGCACACCTCTACTTACCAGCACAAATCCCCTTACATTTCATGCAGCAAATGTGGTTTTGCTTTTTTTTAAATCCAGGGGATTCAGCTACTGGAGGAATAGGGGATTGGGTGGGTAGGTAGGAAGAGAGAAGGAAGGGAAATTGTTAAGCTCTGTGAATTAGATGGATCTACATGAAGCCTTGCAAAGAATTCAGAAGTTTCATCTGTCCAACAAGACTAACATCCAGCCAGTTTTCCTTGTGTCTTTTTTGTATGTCTCCTTGTAAAATGTAGGGGGGGAAATGAAGTTCATATGAAAACATTAGCTATTATTTGCTCTTTAGCATCAAATTGATCTCACAGGTTCTAGGAATTGAATGGTAAGTTACAGTCCCTGCACTAAAGAGTTCACAGACTTACTGGACAAAGCAGAAGGGGGAAAGAAGGATGAATAGAGAAACTCAGGCTGTGCTTGTATTAGAAAGCTGAAGCAGCCCCAAGTGCTCACAAGCATTAAACCACTATCGGTGACACCACTACCGCCAAGGACACCATGCCCCATGTGAGGCTAATTGCTCTGTTCTTTGGAAACAGAGTCTCATTCCACATTGTACTGTTTCATACTCATATTCCACATTTTGGGAAAGGCACAGGGTTTTTTGCATGGGAACTGGCTAGTTTCACTGCTGACTTCATGCCTGCAACAAGCAGTGTTTCACATGGCTTTTTTCTTCAGCTCCAAGCCCAGAAGAAAATGAGAAAGGCACAGGCTGTCAGCAAGATCCAGCTTTTCAGCTGTTGGTTTGCAGAGGGTGGGGTACCCAGAGAAAAACAGAACTGTGGATAAGATTATATAAATAACTGTTGTTTTTCTTGGCCTGTGAAATGCAGATCAACACTTGAATGAATGTTGCCTTACATACATTTCTGAGCACAATGGCACCTTGTTGTTGCTTTGAAACTTTGTTGAAATCCTGAAGCCAAGAAAAAGTTATCACATAACTGAGCAGAACCCCATGCTAGGAGAGTTTCACCACCGACTCTGCAACAAAACTGTCCGAGGGTCATTCTGAGATCTCAAGTGATTAATTTGAACCTGTAAAGATTAATGCAATTTCATATTATTTCATACCGTTCACTCAAAACCTTGTTACAGTTCAGTGAGGTGGCATCAAAGTGTTTCAGAAACAGTCTATCACTTTCCTCAAATATTTTTGGATTATTTGACTCACATTCAAAAACTCTAACCCCAGGCCTTAAAATGACACTTCCCCTTAAAAAAGCTATTTTAAGAATTGTTTAACTTTTTTTAATGTAAAAGGACAGTATGTATTAATAATGTTTTGTCAATCATAGATCTTCAGCAGGATTACCATATGGGGCATATTTTAATGTTAAATTTTTCAGGGATTTTTTGTTTTCTGGTGCTTTCCTCTAAGATCATACTTAATATGGAAATCATAGGCAGCGTTAAGGTTGCTCTGTCAACCTCCAAACTATCATCTATTATCTTCAAGTACAAGCATATGGGGAAGATGCACACCCCAAGCTCTGGAGGTGTTTTTGCCTGTGAGGTGAAGAATCAGATTCATTGCAGAGTTCCATGGCTTACCTTCAATTTGAATATTACAAAAAAGAAGCAAGACCTTAGGATGTGATATTATATTTCTTGCTATGTACATGTTATGTACCATACGGACATAGTATAACATAACAGACTTAGAAGACATAGGAAGAGCACTTCAGATCCATTGAAAATATTCAAAACTAGCTTTCACAAAGAACTAAAATCAAAGTTAATCTGCTTCAAAATACTTTCAGCTATCCTTTGTTTTCTCTCCATTTTTGTGTTCATCTGCAGGCTCTGAATACGAGCAAACACAGTAGTCTTAATACATGCCATGGCAGACTGTGGTCACTACCAAGACCCATCTGCAAGATTCTCACAAGATTTTTAGCTCCATTTTGCAAACCCAAGTTCCAGATATCCCATCCACTAAATATTCTTCTAGCCAGTCCTTGGCTGCTAGCACTGTGCCAGCACTTCAGCATATGTTTATCAGGTTGGTCTCTACAGTCTACCAATTTATATTTGCAAAAGGCTTGTGAAATCACTGTCCTTGCAATACCACAGGATAACTCGCTTAAAATTAAATGCTCCATAGGCCCTGCAGTAGAGAACTAGAATTAGTACTGAAGTCAATCATGAGGCCACAAATTCTTCTGAGATACAGAAAATGTCCCAAAACACAGGTTGGGGGTGGGTGGTGGGTGTGTGGAATTGCCCTCATGGAGAATCTAGAAAGGCTGATCCCCATGTGTTTCTGTGTTTGACTAAAAGAAGAGCTGAAGTTGCTTGGAAAGGAGCTCTGTGATCAGTAGCAACATGGCCCTGGACCCAGTGCAAGGTCACAAGATAACATAGGTTAGAAGGGACCATAATGATGGTTGGAAGGGACCTTTGGGCCCACTTAGTCCAGGGCCCCATTCAGAGCACAGCCAACTCTGCAGCTGGATCCAAGTTCAAAGTCAGAGAACATTGCACAAGGCTGTGCCTAGCTGAGTTTAAAACATCCAAGAATATATAGACAGAGCCACAAAGAAATGCCCCATCTCTCTAACTTTGTCAGTCTGCAGCCTCATATTGCCTGGCAGTGTCTTCTACAGTTTGCAGTCAAGAAAGCCTAGTTTTGTCCCAGAGCAGATCATCGCGTAAGCATGGTGAGAGATACATGCTCAGTTCCCCAGTGTTATAGCCCAATGCGGTGTGTGGCACCTGGGACAAATCCCTTGTGCCAGAGACAAATTTCCCTCACAGCACCTCATGGTGACCACAGCACTGCCACACACCTGTCCCACGTCCCACCAGCGGGCACATACCTGAGGTGGGGAGGAAGCTGGAACTTGTTGCGCACATCATCAACGCGCCTGCCGAGGAATGGCGTGTCCACAGTCACAAAGATCCCTTTGTAGCCTGCTCGCTCCGCACGCTTCACGAGAGATTTGGTAACCTCCCGGTCCTTGTAGATGTATAGCTGCAGCCAGTGAAGGCCAGCTGGAGCTGCTTCAGCCACTTCTTCAATGGTAGAGGTGGCCCAGGAGCTCAGCATCATCCCTGTCCCCATTGCCTGGCAGGCTGGAGGAACACAAGGTCTATCTGAGATTATCCAAAACAGAGGCTTCTCTAAGCAGGATCACTTGCCTCACCAGGGTGTGTTGGTGCCTGTAACTCCACACTGCCTTTCCTCGTTCTTAACACATTTTCAGCTTTCCAGGGAACGCTACATTAATAGTTAGCAGTTACTAACAGCAGTGGGCTACTATGAGAGCTCCCTGGCTTATTCTCTGCATTTATAGGCAAATTTTTGATGACTGCTATCTGCACCGTGTTTGGGATGATCCCTGCTCCAATACTGGAAAGAAGAGAGATTATAATCAAACAAAGCCTAACCAATATTATTAATTCTTTATCCTATGGGAAGCCTGTTTGTAAGCCCCTAGTGTCTGGCTACCATTTGTCAGAAATTTTGGCACATGTGCTTAAGGACATACACATATGTGCAAAGTTTTAAACAATCAGAAAAATGTATTTAAGGCTTCCAACTTTTTGTACACTGCCACACTGCTAGCAGATCAGTGTTTCAGGTCTGTCGTTCTCAACATTGCTCTTCAGTCTTCCTCACCACTGCCACACACTCTCCCTTGAGCATTTTGATCATGGCATTTTGGCTGCTTTCTCCCACCACCAAAATGTTCACTAGCATTAAACCTATGTTTCTTAAAATGCTCTTCTAGCAACTGCCTGTTGTCATCCCTACAGAGTGTTTTGTGGCATAATAAAACAGAAGGACCCAGTCTGGAAGACACCCTTATTTAAAGGCTCGAGAGGGAAGCTCCACTTTGCTTCAACACTTTTGGTGCCTGTCTCGAGCCCGGAAGGAGAGGCACCCCACTTCCATTGTGTGATCCCACACAAAGTTTCACACTTCTGCCAATAAAAAGTAGGAGTTGTGATCTCACTGAGAGTGGGAGAAACACATCCCAGGTGGCAGTCCCCACCCAGGAGACCCCAAAATAAATACAATGATGAGCCAGTACAACAGCCAAGCAGTCCCCAGAGTCTTCACTGAGACCAAAGGGATGGGTGCTCATGCCCTATGTGTTTTGAGACCACCATTTTTACCTTCAAAATCTGCGAGTGAAATCATTCCCAAGGCGTGGGCAGTCCCAAGGTTAAATGTCACTGAACAATCCCAGATGGGACCAAGGTGCTGGAGGCTCTGTACCGGCTGCCTCCCCGGGGGTGACTTCCAACCTGGGCTGCACTACAAACCAGCTAACCTCATACAACTATATTTTTATGAATCTATCACTTATTCTTTCTGGTGTAATCTGTCACTTAATGTAAAATAAAGGAAAACACACTGTAAAACTCAAATATTATATAAAGCCTTATTTTTCTTGGTCTACCGCAGTATGCATATTTTTAATGTAAATGGACCTCTGTTTCAAAACATCATCCCCAGCCCATCAAGGAATTAAAAAGTGGTCTTTATGACAACATTTTATTAAATAAGGATTACAGGTCTCTCAGAGTGGAAACTTATGAACAGCTTATTCAAACAAGTTAGTTACACCCTCCCACAGCCCCCAGGCAGCTTTCAAGCAGTGAAAATACAGTAGCAATGAACCAAAATGCTCTACGTATCAGCCATTTAATTTGCCCCCTTAAAATTACTGAAGAGAGTTCCCTCTCACAGATTAAGTACCAGAAATTAGTTTCTTCTGAAGAACTCATGAATACTGAATGCCTAAAGTCCTGTTAAAATCAGCTGTAGTGGGTTATTGCAAATCCCATAATAAGTGATTTGCCAAATCAAGTCCATTAAGTGATGCTACGAAACAAGGGATCCGCATTCCTTTTGCTCTGTCAAACATGAACTCATGAATGAGAGGGCGAGTTGCTAACCCAGCAATTACAAAACCCTCAGATCAGATAAGGGAAAAATGTAAATGTTATGGTTCAATCTGCTTTTAGGTATCCATTTATCTCCATTTTTACTTTTATTCTCAAGCCTACCTCTACAGCCCTATGGACACAAGAAAAGTTGCAAAGGCAAAAATTAAAATAGAAACTGCACAGAAAAATATACTCAGTGAATGGAGGACTTAAAACACAAAATAATACTATATCCTTTCAACTTACCTGCATATGTGGCTATAGAGAAGACACTGCTTTCCTCTTATTTAAGCTTAGATTTAAGGGGTTTGGCTCAATCAGAGTTCAACTATCCCAAACTGGATTATGGCGTTTTCACAAAAGCATACTCACAAAATTCCTCTTGTCTATTGTGTAAAGTTAACAACTCTCTGGTGAAGCACCAGCTCAACATGCGTATTTTGAACCTGCATGGTCAAATTCATAGTTTTTCAAAGTTTTAGAGATCCCAAGTTCCAGTTTTGTTGATCAGTACTTTACCTTGATAATTTTAAAAGCTTATTTTGACAACCTTCTAGATTTTTAAAAACTGTGATACATAGTCCTGAAGCATTGCCAGGTTCTGGGTTTTTTTTCCTACATCACATCAGGTTTTGCTAAAATTATACTCCCATTTATTCCATGTTTAGCTGCAGTTAAAACACAGAAGCAATTAATTTCCTCCAACAACTATATTTTACACTTCAATTTTGGGGTGCTGCAAATGTTATTCTTAATCAGTACTGGATCCATATTCCCATGGGACACTGTTGCAGCAATGTGACATTTGCCAGAGTTTAAACATCAGATTTTTGTAAAACAGCCTTTCCTCATGCCATTTCAGATTGCTTTTAGGTTTTGTTTTGGTCCGGTCCACCCACCTCCTCACCAGGTCTTCTTTTAATCCCAAGCATTGCCCAAAGCATACATTTACCTTTGTAGACACTGGAGGCTCCCATTGAGGTCAATGACAGTTCAGAGAGCATGGTGTTAGCCAAACACAGGAGGCGGAGAAGTTTTTCATATCAGGACAATAAAGCTTTGAGTTATTTGTACTCTACCTTGTTTCAGGGCCAAACAACTAAAATTGGGATATGGTGGGGTGCCTTGGAAAGGGGAGCTTCACAGCCTTTGCTCCACAGCTGCCTTCAGCAGGTACAGGTGCCTCAGCCCCACTGCTACTGCTACCTGCCTGTACTTTATTCAGGGAACCCCTGAGCAAGGGTGTATCTTCACACCAGAGAACATAAACCTCAATAAAATGGGGCTTTCCTCATTCTTGGGGCATTCAACTGAAATATTTTACCATAGCAGCAAATCAAGGTTGACCATTGGACAGGACCCACTTGGGAAGTCGACAGGAGAACAGAGCAATAACATTTTTAGCCCTTTTTTTCATTCTGAAACCTCAGAGTCTCCTTCCTGCTTCTGACGGGACATTACTCCATTAACTGGTATGGGAAGGGTATGGAGTGTGTTCCTGTGGGCAACCCAGAGGCAACATACTTCAGGGGAGGAGGCTGGAGAAAAGCCCGGTTTAAGCTTGCATATTTTGTCATGGTTACCTTGTATGGGAATGGGAACTCTGGCTATTTTTCCTCTAGCTGTGCAAATTCCCATCGTTTCCCTTTTAGGAGCATCTCCAAAGCACAGCAGCCAAACTGCCCCACTGTGGTCATTCTCCCCCACATCCACTGTCCCCAGGTTAGGGGCCAGAGGACATTACTTGGGATTAACACGATGTCCTTTTGGCATGGCAGTATTTCTCAAGAGAAGTAGCTATGCTCTTGAAGCTGCATCTCCTAAGAAACAGAATTGTTTAAAGTACTTAACATTATTCTTTTGACGAAACACACTTGGCTGAGAAATCCCCTACCCAGCCTAACCTCATTTACCCCTTACAAAATGCTGTGTGCAAGTTGCGCCTACGATCATTTTGTTGACACGACGCATTTTGTCAGCTGTACAGGAAGGGTGGAGCCAGCAGGGAAAAATACGTGTGGACAAAATGGATCTGGCTGGTCTAGGAGCACTGTCACGCCAGACTGCCTGCGTACACTTGCATCAGAGTGTCCTCTGGCCATGCTTGTCTCTGGGGGAACTCAGGGCCAAGCCAATCCAGCCCATGTCCCATGTGAATATTGTCCTCTCAATGACTCTGGAGTATCTGTAGCTCAGAATTAACATTTTTTTTTTTTGGAACCCCACATAGATAACAGGTAAAAAATGGGTACAAAGTCCTGCTATTTTCAACATGGCTGAGCAAAAAGCAACAGATCACAAAATCCCTCCTTTGCAGTCATGGGCATGTCTGCTGAGCGCATGGAACCTGAATTCAGATGCTCAGCAGCAAAGCAGACAAAAAACACTGGAGAAGTCTGTTAAGAACCGAAGGAACAAAGGCATTGCTCCCTCTCTAATGGAAATGATAGAGCTGCCAGTAACTCAACTAAAACGAGGTGGGGGGGGAAGCTTTTCAGTCAATATTCCTATTCTCTATTTGGCAAAGCAAATGGTGCAAGTCACATCACAGGTGATGGTGAAACCCTTCTTGCGTCAGCAGTAACTCAAAGTTGTTTGAGAGCAATTGCAAAGGGTAAACATAAAAACATCAGATCTGAACAACTATTATTCTAAGTTTTCAAAAGATCTGGCCAAGAACAGAGTCAGGCTGTCCAGCCTGATTTTCAGCAAGTCAGAGCGAAGTCAGGTATTGCAATACTGCTTCTGGGCTAAAACACAAGGGTGTAAGGTAATCGGTCAGCAAGAGAGCATTATGTAATTAGCAGCAATATAAACAGAATAGAAATCTCAAAATTATGCTACATATCTGTTTATAATCAATTAAGGTTTTAAAAAATTGCTATTTCTTGCTAAGCAGCTGGATAGTGCACAAGATTTTGTTTCTGTGTACTTGAAGGTGGGTCCTATTTACAGGAGCACGAGTATTACTGCACTTGCAGGGAGTGCTGACTGAAGACGACATGGGGATCACATTGCTTTGCAAGCACAGTGTGAGGTTGGGATGGCAAATTAATGTCTTTGTATGGGGGAATAGTGAATCTTCTGGTGGACAAACAAGAAAAATATGTAGAATCACACGAGTTCTGCTGAAAATTGTTTAGAGAACAGCCCTTTGCTCTTTAATGGTGGCTAAGATTATTCATCAAATTTGGCAAATATTTTAGTTCAAGAGGTTGGAATTGGAGTGGGAAGGATGAGAAAAATTCACCTAAGTCAAAATGTCATGTGTTGATATTTTCAAAATGGAAATGTTTTCTTCTGAGCTAACACTTTCGTTTCAGAACAGAACTATGGCTAAAAGCATTAGCTAGTAGGAAAGTGAAACAAAACACTCTTTTGGGTCAAATTAAACATTTCTGTTAATCCGAAACAATTTTCCTCCCAATTTTTCAGTTTCTACTGAACAGAAAATTATTATTTGGAAAATTGCCATTTACACTGATGAACTACAGCTAAAATGGTAGGGAATATACTTGAAGACTTGAAAAAATTGGGACAGCTGCCAAGGTCCATGAAATTGTTTCAAGGACAAGAGAGCTTGCTTTACAAGGAAGGACTCCAGGTCCATTTAGACACGTCAAAGAAAACTGAAGAGCAACATTATTACAGCCTATATGGACAATGTTTTAATTTAAGTCCAGCTAACAGAATTATAAGTAAATCCAACATCTGGATTTAAGCTGAACAAGTTTTGACCATGATTACAGCTTTTTCTGCTCAGAGTGGAGTTAGTTAACCTTTGGAATAACTTACATCGTGTTGGATGGCCTGTCACTAGCAACTTTTAAAACTACCATTGAACGTGTTTACCAAAAAAAATCTTTTGCTAATGAACAGATTTGTCAGTGAAGGTGTGTTTAAGGCAAGCTGACAGACTTTACCCTATTTTGGGTAAGATGAAGCTCCTTTCCACCAGCTTAGTTGCTGCAGGAGAGCATCCCTCAAAGAGGAGCAGCAGTGAGGGCAGAAGCTCCTAAAACCCTGACAAGCTCCAAAGCAAGGGGTCATGAGGGCAGGGAGTTTCACCTCACAAGCGACCCCATGACATGCCCTTGTCCCTAGAGCGGACATGTATGCTGCAACCTGCAGGCAAACCCACTGGAAGAGGGGGGTTTGCTTAAGGGAATTCCTTGACAGGATCAGGCACCGTTCTCAAAATACAAAAACGTAGGCGAAGGAGTTGTTATTGCTACCTGCACCACCCTGCTCTGCAGGTGAGCACAATGTGAAGCCAAGGTTGTCTCTTGGGGTTTAACCCCAACCAGGCAGGCATGTGGCTTGTGGCACCTGCTGTGCAGTGCCCGTGCATGCACACGTGCATCCTGTGGGTGCTCCTTTGTGCAGCTGCTGTGCCCCCTGACGCAAGCCCAAGCACCCACCACCTGCTTCCCTGGTTAGGAAGGGGCATGATTCAGACCATGCCATGCTTTCAGGGACCATCACAACAGCAGAGGCACCACCACATACGTCACTTCCTAAGTACTTGAGCCAAAAGTCAAGGTTATGAAGTACGCCAGGTTTTGCAAAAGCCACAAGACTACAGGTCAGACTTTCTTGGCTTGCATGAATTGGTGCAGCTGAAGCAAAAGCTGAATTAGAGCAACAAACAATCTGCTCACTTGTATTTCAGAGGTATGGCAGAGTTTAAGAGAAGTTGGGTGTGGCAAACCCCCTGATCCCAACTGTCCCAATTTTAAGGAAACCTTTAAGCCAAACGTGTACTTTACAGCTAATTTCTGACATCTTATAAGGTCAGATGAAAAGCTTGGCACTGAATGCCCCACTCCACCTCTAACCGAGCACAAAAACGAAGCTGTATTGTTTCTACAAGAAACACTAATGCAATACAGAGGGTGTGATTTTAATTATGCTCTCCTTTGAAAGCGATGAAAAATTTACCAACTCCCACGGATATGTTTATTTGACTGCACATTCAAACCATTGTCAGTACACCAAGATCTCCTAGCTAGAAAACCCAAGAACATTAAATGCAGTAATATGTTAAAGTTTGAAAACTTAAGCGCACAAAAGCCAGGAAAATCCAAAATTATCTACCACTGCCATAACTCAGGTAGTCAGCCTTATCGTACCACTCAACTTTACTTGCCATTTTAGATTTATGCCTTAAAACGTGGCTGGGCCATGGTATTGGTGGGAATTTTTGTTAAGGAACATCCTGAATTTTCTGCATTTCAAATCTCACTCTTAACTTTGCATTGATATGTTTGCATTTAACATTACAGCATAATGCTTCAGAGTTTCCTCCCAGCATAACCGGGACCAAAAATAACCTGCAAGAGCTGCCAAAGGGCAGGACAGCACCAAGGCATCCCACTGGACGTCACTTCACAAACCAATTCAAGGTATTGGAGCTCCATCGTGTGGAATGTGCCTGCACATACAAAAGGTATAAAATCTTTGGCTTCCTAATAAATCTCCTGGGAAGGGTGTATGTGTAATCTATCCCCAAACAGAGATTAAAGTTAGAGAAATCTGTTTTTAGATAAATTGCTGCTGGAGTTGTGCTGCGGCCCATCACAGTGCACATTGCAGCAATGTGCCTTTTTAATGAGAATTGTGACTGGCTCCCACTTCAGGGCAGGTAAGTAGTCTCACTTCACACTAGCATTTGCTGCATTGGTCATGAAAACACTGTTAGATGAATACCTCGATGTCCTGGTTTCAGCTGATATAGAGTTAAATTTCTTCGTAGTAGCTGGTATGGGGCTATGTTTTGGATTTTTGCTGGAAACAGCGGTGATAATGTGGAGATGTTTTAGCTGTTGCTACGTAGCGCTTACACTGGTCAAGGACTTTTTCAGCTCCCCGTGCTCTGCCGGGTGCACAAGTAACTGGGAGGGGACACAGCCGGGACAGCTGACCCAAACTGACCAACGGGATATTCCATACCATATGATGTCATGCTCAGTATATAAAGCTGGGGAAGAAGGAGGAAGGGGGGGATGTTTTGGAGTAATGGCGTTTGTCTTCCCAAGTAACCGTTACGTGTGATGGAGCCCTGCTTTCCTGGAGATGGCTGAACACCTGCCTGCCCATGGGAAGTAGTGAATGAATTCCTTGTTTTGCTTTGCTTCTGTGCGCAGCTTTTGCTTTACCTATTAAACTGTCTTTATCTCAAACCATGAGTTGCCTCACTTTTACTCTTCTGATTCTCTCCCCCATCCCACCAGGGGGGAGAGGGCGAGCGGCTGCGTGGTGCTTGGTTGCTGACTGGGGCTAAACCACAACACTCAACCATGCACAGGATTATTTTTTGTTTACTATTACCTATTTAGGTTTTGTATCCTTTTTCATTCAGTGCTGGAGCACTGAAACACATAGCCCGATGCCTTTTGTATGCAACAGGCACACCGTGTGACCTCCTTCTCAGATTGTGTCATTCTGCAGCTCGGGTTAAAGGAGCAAGAAACCATTTCACATCTGAATTCTGGTTAATGTCCCATTTCTCACAGCCTTTTAGGCTGCAGCCTCCATGCTGGCAACATCTCTGTGTAGCAGCTAGCCCAGAGGGGCCCTTATCGCACTGGCTCCCTGGGATGCACTCAAAGAGTTCTTTTCAAAGCAACTATTTTTCCCAGACAAACAAAGGCTTCTGAAATTCTAGAGGCAGTTCTGTAACAGGATGAGCGTTGCCATGACAATATATAGAGCTATATTTATATAATGTATGGAAAGATATAGAGGTAGTTTGCAGTCTTGTATTTGTAAAAAATTATTCCCCTCTTACACACTGCATTTCTCATCCCTGTTTCATGGTGAGGCAGAACCCAGACACAAAACAGGCAAAGGAAAACAGTAGAAAAAACCCCAAAATAAAAAGTAAACCCAATTACTCTGAGCAGCAACTCAAACCTATCCTAGCCACAGTATCAGGAGCAAGAAACCAAGCCAGGCTGCACAACCAGCAGGCACAGCATTACTCTACTCATCTCTAACTCACTGCAGGGGGAACTTTGCACGGTTTACCTTTAGCAGTAGCTGTCTCTCCGTCAGCATGAGCCATGCGCTGCATAGCCGTCGCTCCAACGCAGACTGGCATGCTAATTTTCTGCCCCAAGACTGAGGTTGACAGGTCCATTATGGACACATCCCTGAGCACCCGAGGGTACAGCTTCCATCTGGCACAGAGACAAATTAAGAAAATAAAAAGCCTGCATCACTGGGGTTATTTACAGTTCCTAATGGGCAAGAGCAGATTTGCCTGCTGTCAGGAGAAACATGGTGAAACCTGTGTTGTGCTGGAGCAGAACCTCATTGCATGACCCAAATCTGCAGCATGAACCACAAAATGCATAAAGCCAGGAGGAAGCAGGCAAGGAGGGACTGAAGTCCATGGAGAGCAAAAAAGGCAAAGAGCCTTTGAACGTTATTGATGGGTATCATCTGAAAGAAAAGACAGGAGCTGCAAAATAATAAGATTCATAGTAAGTCTTGGCCTCCTCAAAAGTCTTGGGGAAGAACTGGATGACAGAGGGTGCGCAGGAACAGAAGCAGTCATCAGCCCCCCTCAGTTATTCCTACTATGGACTAGGGAGCCAAAAGACATGGGATTTTGGGATAAAAGTAGCCTGGCCAGCATGCATAGCCTTCCCTGTCCCTGTGCCAGGGGTCTCTGCAGTAAGACTACACAGAAACGAGCTGCCATGTGGGAAGTAGGTGAGCAGGATGGCTGCCCTGGCTTTCCTCAGCTCAGCAGGGCATGCAAATCCACTGCACCACATCTCTGCTGGCACAGAGTTGGTTTGCTCAGAGAGGTCCCATCCCCATAAGTCACCAGCTGCTGTGCAACACATAGTCCCTGGGACTACAGCTGCAGGCAGCCCCAGGGACAGCCCATCATACCACAGGGACTCCACACTTCCAGGAAAAGACCAAATGCAGCCACTTTAATTTGGTGCAGGAAAAGACCGGAGTAGCACATCTGCTTTCCCACTAGGGCAAATTACAATCTAGTCCTTGAATGATGTGACCCAGCATCTGCTCAACCATTCCTGGCCTTGCTTTGCCTTCAACACATCCTCCAGAAACCACATCAACCTAGAGATGGGCTTTATTCTCCACTGGGGTCTTGAGCCCAGGTACAAACAGAAGCTGACTCCAAAACAGAGCAAACTAAAACACTTAATCTGAAATTACAATTTATTGTGGTCAGGCTGGACATCACACACTTGCACATGCAGAAATTCTTCTTTCCTGCCCACAACAGCAGCATAACAGGATCATGACCCCTATTACAGGGTCAACTAGAAGACACCACAATATCCAAATCTATCTTAGTAGGGTTGCGTTCCTAGCGGTATCTGTGAAATTGGAGTTTTTCCTCCCCATCCAGGGGACGTTGCAGCACAGACACTGTTACTACAAGCCACAAGAGGGTGTGCAATAGTCGGGGCTGCTTCTCCACAGGGATGTGCACTAAGCCAGGCCAAACCCTCTCTGCAAGCAGTGGTAGGGTACGCTTCGACTTCTCTCTAAGGCATCCCTCCCTCTGAAAGGGCTCTGCAACTTTTAGATTATTTCTGTAATTAAAATTCAATAGACAATAATTAAAAGCTTAAGCTGTAGTACTGCTGAACCTGGCTACCTGCTCAGCACTAGAAAGCCTGAGAGCAGTATTATTACTAGCAAGGAGATAGCAACCTGAGACACTTACCCTTGGGCTATGCTCTGATCACATGCAGTGGTCAGCTTGAGCGTGCATATATTAAGCTGACAAGTTAAAAAAAAGAAAGACGATAAGACACAATCTCACCATGTTATAGAAAGATCAAAAGACATTTCCATAAGAAGCCTGTGATGGAGCCAGGATGAAACGCAAATTTCTGCAGCCCTTGAGCACTGGGTCATGCCAGCTCTTCAGGAAGCGCTCCCCAGGGAGGAGAAGGGTGGTTATGAAGCTTGGAAGGAGACATGTAGTTGTGGAAGTCAGCTGTATTACTTGATGCCAAGACACACACTGCAAGCATGTCTCTTCAGACTTGTTTTCAGGCTATTGTACCAGTTTGTTATTTTTCAGGGGAGGATGGGCTGAGGGTGGGACAAAGAAAACATGACGTTTTTTTCCCCCCCCTTTCTTCCTAATCCTCATTCCAAAGGCTTTCTCCCAGCTCTGAGATATCTTTTCCCAGCAAAGAAAACAATCCTTTAATAACCTTGCTCATTTTTAAGCTCAAACTCAAAAGCATAAGGATGTGAAGTATATCGCTCTTCCCCAGCCTCCTAGTTTCTCTACTGTCCTGGGCCTGTCAGATTTTTACCTGGTGCATGCCACTGCCATCTCAATGCATAGGCATGAGGGTCAGTCCTGAGGTACCAACACCCCTGTAGTACTTTCAGCTTGGGAAAAAAAAACATAAACAGCAAAAATCCTCCCAATAGCGAATACAAGAAAAATGATGCTGTTTCAACCATCAATAAACAGCCTCCTCACCACTCACCTTTATGTACCATCAAACTACTCCATCCATGAGCTTTTGGCGGTCCTCAGGCTCATTAGCGTCAGACTTTAAATGAGTCTTCTCCTCACACCTTATCAGGTTGTGTCTTCTAGACCAACATCAAACTGATACTCAGAACTGAGCATTTACTGGGTCCCATAAAACACACCAAAAGGGATTGCTGCCTTTGTATTATACTCTTTAAATAAAACCCGATCTTGCTTTGGAAACATGGGTGTGTTCAGCTGTGAGTTTCCCAGACACTTGAAGCGAGACATTTTCTGGATGAGCCATAGGGAAATGCCCTTAACAGCAAGCAAAACCCAAGAGCAGTATTTCCCACCAATCATAGTGTGCATTCATCAGGTTGTGACACACCACCTGCTTCCTCCAAGTCTGAGTGAACAGATATCCTGGATAATTAAAAAAATTTACAAGGTTTTTACAAAATAATTTTCTCTTCATCACCTGTATTTTTTTCCAGCCATGTCCCCACTCGCATGCTACAATCAGTAATTGCAAGCAAGGGCATCTTTCTTCCCAGCTGGAAGCAGGGAGATGCCGCAGTGGGGAAGGCAGTGAGCCCTCCTGATTCTGGCAACTTCAGCTAAATGTTGTTTTGAAAGAAGGATGAAAGGAAAGGAGGGGAGATTAGTGTGTCCCCCCCTTTTCACTCTCTATTCAAATATTTCAGAATGTAAATTATCCTGCAGTTGGGTAAGAAGGAAGCACTCAATGCTTTCCCCTCTCATTTTCAGCTGTGAAAAATGCTGAGTTTTTCAAACTGCAACACATTTTGAAGCAGCTCTTCTTGTTTCCCTTCCAAGTCTGTGCTAAATAATCCCTTTGTGCTGCATTGCAAGTGGCGCATTTGGGCAAGGACCCACCGTTCAGGCAGCCTCCATCCCAACTCCAACCCCTTTTGCTACCTTAGTCTCCCCTATAGCTCCACTTCCCATCACAAGGGGCAGGCGCTAGTGCTGTGCAAGGCTAAACAACAGCTGCTTTTCCTTGAGGAAAATAGATTCTTTCTCCCAGGGTGCCTTGCCATCCACACAGTGATTCTTATTGCTGCACTCTGAATCCAAGGTGAAAGACATTGCAGAAACAAAACCGCCTTATTATTGCAAGCATTCCTTTCCTTTTCTCCCTCCTACAACTTCACATGCTTGTTTGACCCCAATCACATTCTCAGCCTTGCTATTTTAACCAATATTTAAATTATTTATGCACCAAGTTGTTTTAACACCCTTAATACCTAGCTACAAGACAACAATACATCTGTAGAGAAAATACGCACCTATGCTGTCACTGATAAACAAGTGACTGCTGTTCCTCATATGCGACAACAAAGCGCATCTTCCCTAAAGGCCACCAGGGAGTCAGTGGCAGAAAGTGTCACAGCAGATTAGCAGAAACATGTTCCTACACACAGCCACACCCCTTCATTAAAGTGCCAAGAGGGGAGATTTCAGATTGATTTCTTGGACGTTATCAAGATAAAGGCGTCCCGACCTTGTCATAAAATCTATTCTCCACTCAGGCCCCCTGGTTCCTTGACAACTTGAGAGTGAATTTAATCACCAGGCAACACAGTGCAGGAAGGACACACAATGCTTTGGGACGCAGAGCAAATGCAAGGTGAATGCAGTCAGACGCCATAGAGAATAAATATATGCTCCAACATCCCAAATCATCTCTGGCCTTAACCCCTCACTTACCCCAGTGCCATCTCCATGTCATTTGAAAACCATAAATAAAAAAATATAATTATCTGGCCTTAGCAGGAACACACTGATGTTGAAACATGAGCTCTGGTTCTTCCCTCAATGCCAGAGCCAGAAGCTAGAGAGGAGTTACTGTATCTGGCATCGGCCTCATCTTAAACACTGGCCTTTTGGAGACATTTTATGCTCTAGTATATGATTACAGGTCCAAAGTACTTCAAAATCCTGTGCTGTCAAAAGGCCAGGACATTCATTTTATTACCTAGTAAGTATGGATTGCACTGCACCAAAAACTGTATGGGCCATTCCAAAGGTATTCCAGAATCTATCAAAACTACCACTCATTTGCTAGATCAGTCCTTAATCTATTTATTTCTCCATAAATGCAAGATTTATTTGAAAAAAAAAACCATACGCTCACAGACAAACCCAACACTGATTTTCTCCGAATACAATCTGTCCTACCAGCGTCACTCACCCAAATAATCTTGCACCACAAAAGTATGGGCTAACAATCCATGCTTCTGGTTCAGTTTTGTGCTTTCTTCTCTTCCATTTAAACATTTACACATATATGTAAGTATTTAAATACACTATAAACATTTTAAACTGGGCTGAACCCTGCAACTGAGCTTCTGACAGTAGAAATCAATGGGACATGAAACTGAACGTACTTGTTTCTTTCACAAAGTCATCTGACTGTGATCTTTGTGGCTCAGGGGTGTAAAGTCCATCTTTCTTTATATTTACCCACAAGCTCTGCTCGGAAACAGGGAGGAAAAAGCAGTAATGTGCTCAGAGACACACAGGGACTAGGTGAGCCAGAGTGGGCAGCAGTCGTGCATCCTTAATGGCCATGCTTCTCCCAGCAGCATCAAAAAAAGATAAGATTCTCCTTTTTTAAAGATGCTTGTGTCAAATAGGTTGTATAAATCAAAATACTGTGAAGTCTTTATACCAGGTTTCTATCTTTTCTACATGTGTTGCCAAGAAGCCATTGCAAACATGGTCTAGTAAACCATTGACCATAACTGCCCATGTGCAGAGAAAATAGGAATCCACCATCATTTCTGGTCCCTCAGCAGTGACAAGTGGGAACCCACTGTAGCTATCAAGATAGAGTCCACGGAGTCCTGTGCTCAACAGCTGCAAAGAGGTTCAACAGTCCATTAAACGGGGTCACCTTTGCAGAGAGGGAGATCCACCTGGCTGCAGGCAGAAAGTGCACACTGCTTACTGAAAATATTTCAGTTTGCAAATAGACAGGTACAGGAATGCACTGGAAACGTTGAGAATAATTTATGTTTTTCAGTGCTACATAAGGGCTATTTTTAATTCTGACCACCTTTGTATCATCTCCCTGTTGTTATGGATATATAAAAGCACATTTGTCCATGAAGCTGTAAGTTATTATATCCACACTCCAGCTCTGCATCCTTTCCACTTCATACAGTGTGTAAAGCTGGGTAAGCCCCAGCAGACGACTCAGCTGCGATGCCCACCGTCACTGGAAGAGCTGTGCTAGTGCTGCAGCGACCAGAAAAGAGGGACCGCATGCCTCACCAGGGGAGCTGGGTCTCAGGCTCTGATCCCAGCTCTCCTGCTGACCTGCCGGGTGACCATCAGCACATCACCACGCTTTTCTGTACTTTGGTGGACACCCAGAATGAGACAGATGTACAGCAACGGAAAGGTAACAAGCAAAGCTTTGCCTTCAACATTTCTGCCCTGCGACCTCTCTCTTTCACTGTCAACAAGTTCTGTTGTTTGATGATTTAATAGAGTAAGCCCCACTGTCAAGTCTTAGACTTTAACCGCCTTTTTGGAAGACTTAAATGGGCTAAAGCTACTGCAGAAACTAGCTCTTGCTTTCTTAAGACAAATATACAAAGGGAGGGGGAGCAGAAACAGAAACAGAGTTTCCATCCCCTGCATACCTTCACTGCTGAGGAGCAGGAACCCAGCAACTGAGGGCCTTTGAGCCACACAGGACCTGGCAAATTTCATTTATTTTTAAAATGTCAGGCTGTTCAAGAGACTGCTAATTAATATCTCCTTCAGTTTCCAGGCTGCCTGCAATCTCCACAGTTTTGAACACCTAAAACTGGAGGCTCTTATTGAAAATATGATAGCAGATTCCAGGAAAGATGAGGTGAGTGTGGATGCCACAGGTGACCAGCCCTATGTGGGGGCATTTTATTAGAGGAATTTGCCCCTGCAGTAGAAAAAGCTTCAGAGCAGAGCTGCTCTTATCTCACCGCTAACATCTAGCCCTGCTAATGCCAAAACAGCAAGTGGACATACCCAGTTTTTTGTCTTTCTCTGGGCAGTTTAGATCCAACTTTGGTTTAATCATGATTAGCTCTAGCTGTTAGTAGTAAGTTCTCTACTTCTACAGCTTATTGCCTCTGAGCACTTCCTTCGAGTGCCCTTTCCTTAACATCTCATTTTGATTTTATGAGAGCAAATAACATCATAGCATGTAGAAACATTAAAAGAGTGGGTGAGCACTACTCCGTCCTCTCCTACTCCCATTTACTCCTTGTAGCTGGAGCAGTCCTTTGGCTTGTATTTGAACAGCCCCAAGCACAAGGGGTTTCCAGTCTGTGATGGGGGCTTCTGCCTGGAGTAAGTGGTCACAGTGGAGGCTTAGTTTTCTTCTCCTGAGATTAAAAAGCCTTTATATGTGTGTCCCTAGAATTAAGGTTCTGAGCTAATTTCTGCAATCTGACCTTTGCAATCCCACTAAATGAGCTATCACTGAGTTTGCTACAACCTTAAAGTTGCATGGGATTTTCCAGCTGCTTATAGCCTATGGAAAGGCAACTGGAGCAAGAAGTAGGATTGCTGCTCTACAGCAGAAAAGCAAAGTAGGGAGGGAGAAGGACTAAAGACAAATTGGAAAAAAACTTGTTTTAGTTTGTTAGAGTGATTTAAGACAAAGCCTTTAGAGATTAGCAGGGGGGTTAAATGTCTGCACCAACACTGCACCCAAAGGAAAGGGAAGCCGACAACTGTTTAAGCAGTTTGACTGGGCTCAGCCAGGCTGAAGCAATCAGCCTCCAGCTGCCTCCTTTCCTCTGCAGCACTTGGGCTGATGCTCTGGGGGTAGAGCAACAGTGGACATTGAGGGGATGGGGAACCAACTGACTTGATGCAAGTTTTGACACTTCCACTGAATCTGACAGCAAATGCTGACTTACTTTGTGTTGACTTTGTACCTCTGAGGCAAGGGGGACCCAAGTTCAGGTTTTGACAACAGTACACTGGGCCAGTCTAAGTCAAAACTTGTTTATAATAGTTCCCATTATTTACGGTATTTCCTGGTGAAGCACTGACCTTCAGCTGGAGACCCCACCCAAGACTGCTTGGCCACCCAGTTGTGAGCCTTGGCTTTCACAGCTCACTCCACAGCTAGGATATGCAACTCCTTTTTGCGAGGCTATGCAGCTCTGATCTAGCAATGTTGCACAAGCACTTACCAGGGCAGGCTGTGTAACTAATCCAGTCTAGGAAGAACAAGCAAAAGGCTAAACTGACTCAGGACCTAAAAGGTACAACCCCACCACAAGAATTCCTTGCCAGCATTATAGCCCAAAATGCAGAAATGGTGGTTTCATCAGTTGATTAAATATTGCAGCCAAAAGACCCTTTAAAGAATTTATGTTAACAAAAGAAAATGCAGGTAAAGCTAAAAAAATGCTAACGGATTTTAGGGACTGCTTTTCGAGAGAAAATGTTAGGTGGAGGAGTGAAAGGGGAGAGTTTTTCTGAAAAGGAATTAGAGAGTCTTTTTGATAAAAACCAAACAAGTTGCAAAAAAACTGAGTTTTGTTCACACAGAAAAATTTGATATTGCACCACTTCTACAAATAATGCAGAATTTACAACTCCCCCTCCCGCTCCAGCCTTAAATCATCCTCCTACCTTGAAAATGCTGCTACATTATCTGCTAGTGTTTCCTGGTCATCTGCTCCAGATCGGTAATAATCATATACTGATTTGGGGAGGAATTTTTTAGCATACTCTTCAAAATCAGCAATGCAAACTGGTTTTCCAGACATGTTTGCAGACCTCACAGGGTTAGTTTATTTCTAACTTCCCTCTCTTTTAAACCCTGTATTTTTGTCTGTAAATCATTAATATAGGACCTCATCAGGATTTAACTTACTTACATACTAAAAAAATGCACCAACTTCTTGTGTCATATTGGACTTCAGCACCACATTTTATTTCATGTGGCCAAGGCCAACCTAGACAATAATGGAGTAAAAAATGGCAAAAAGAAAACTAATCAGCAAGGACAGAAATATGTAGCTGCAGCAAGCATGACTTAAACCTGCACTAAGAGGAATGTACTGTCTCTGATGTATGCCTTTATCATCCAAAATATGCAGGAGACAGACAAGAAAGATACTGTGTCCAACAAGCAAAATCTAATTTAGATATTTATAAAAGCGGGTCCCAGACTGGCATTTAGGATAACTGGAAACTCACTTGTGTTAAGTGTTATTTCCATTAAAATCCTGGATATCAAGTCAAGATGCAAGGACCCAGCTGCCAGGCAGCTCGAGCACCTAGTATGTCCTCAGGCAAACAGCTCCTGATTTCAAGGTAATTTCAATTCCACATCCCAGAGAGTGCTAGTTGTTCTTAAAAATGTTATGAAGTGAGATGTACTCACCAGCTGGAAATAAAAGTAGCTTATCAATGAGATGACACTCATCTAAAATGTAACAGTCTTGGTTAAGATTTCTTGATTGAATCTTGACTTAAAATTTAGCAAATGTACATGATTTGTAACAGATATGCAGTATTTGTTTGACAGGGAAAACTTAGAAGTACATCATTTGTATATATGATTCAGTTTTCCGGCTGTGCACATTCCAATTATTAACAATGTCATTTTATTAAAACCAGATTTTGGGAGGAAACGGGAAATTGATGCTTTCATCAGAAAGAAATCCCCCAAAGCACAGTGCAAGGTGTGGCAGACTTTGCAGCGTGTACAAGAGCAAAGTAGCATGCATTGTGCCCATTGCACGCCTCTCTGGTGCAAGCAGAGCAGAAAGCCCGTATTTTGCTCACTGCTCATTTTTTGTGGTGCACTGAGAAGAAATGCAATACAATAGAGGTATAGCCATCCCTCACCCTCTTCAGTAAGTGAGCTGATTTTTATCATTCTTCAGCAAGGCTGAAGAACTCAGATAACATCAAGTTAAGTACGCATATACCTCTGAAAACCACAGCCATGTTCCTTGCTGCTGTTTGAAAAGTAACAACTAGGAACATAATATTCTGCAGAAAGCGAGGAAAAGATGCTTAAGATTCAAAGGAGATCATCAAATATCTTTGGAGAACTATCTTAGGGCCTAAGGCAGGAAGGATGGTGCCAGCTGTAAGCTCAGTCTCAGGAATCGTTTAAAAGGAATGATGGCACTAAGATTTGCAGCCATTTCTCTAACTGCTTTCCCAGATGAAGGCATCTCAGATTAAAATGTACGGGGTGTGTCTGGGGTCATTTTTATAGCTGGTCAGAAAATTCATGGGAGGAATTACTGGAAAGGCATATCAATATACATACAATTACACTATGAGGCATTTATCACACATCAGATAAAATTGAAATGCAAACTGGCTTAACATTGACATTTCTCTGCCCTCCCAGCACAAAACTGGGCACACATGTGCTTTCATTTATTTAAAATTTGCATTGCCTGTGCTAAAACCAGGTATTTATCCTAGAGCATGAGAGAGTAAGCATTGCATGACAGCTAAGCATTTTAATACATACAGCTGAATTTAACCTTAATGAATTCAAAAGTTCTTCGTGTTGCTGAGTTGAATAAAAATTGAAGGGAACAATACTGTTGCACCAGTGGTCTCCCCCCGCCCTTTTATAATGTCTATATTCACTTAAAAAAAAAATCAAACTCTCCAAAACACTTCCCACCTTGATCTTTCTCTCTCTCTACTTATATGTTCACGTACCACATTCACATGACATCAGACCGCTTTTACTTTACTGGTGATTATTTGCCACTCATGCTGAAAGCTTCTCTTCCCTCCCCTATCACAAAGTTGCTCACACACCACCCTTCTCGAATCCCCCCTACATGTGCCAACCACATGCCAAGCCCAGCTGGGGACACTGACTTCTTGCTGCTGCCCAGCCAACATGCCCTGGGAACCTCCACAGCCCATGAATCCACCAGGAGCTGGGGTCTCCTGTTCCAGAAGGGCACCCTCCCTTCCCCACTGCTGGTTGGTTTATGAGCTGGGGTGCGGCAGAAACTGCCAATATCAGCACAACAGCCGCAAAACAAGAAGTTTAATCCACTGCTGAACTAGGCCTATTTGGCCTCTTACAGGTAGTGTAAGCATAATCCCTAGGAGAGCAGAGCAAACATCTCCCCAACACATCTGACACTGACATACAGACCAGCTCTGACACAGCTTCCCTCCAAGTAATTAGCTCCTCATTTTAATGAATCTCTCTGGATGAGAGGTTTCATCCAGCCACTTAATGAGGCATCAGCTGTCTGATCTTTAACCTTGAAGCAAAAGAATAGCATCTGACTTAAAAGCAAAGAGTTTGCCCAAGCAGCCACGGCAAACCTCATTGGTAAGTCAATGCAGGATTCAACTGAAACATTCAGATGCGATTAGAGCACAGGGGGGGAAAAAAAAACCAAACAGCCCACCCAACACAATCAGGGTAGCATTAACATCCTTTCCCATATCTACTGCTTCTCACTTGCTCCTTTGGCAGGTCACCAAGGAATCGCCAACAGAGAATGGAGAACTGTGTCCATCTAACTGGAGCTCAGCTGAACCAGACTTTGCTAAGGAAACTCTTTGCACTTTAGTTCAAAAAAAGGGTATTGCAAATTCCGAGAGGAAAAACCCCAGAGGGCTATTAAACACAGAGATTCAGCTTCTGACTTAGGAAGTGCTCCAATCAAAAACCAAAAAAGTGTTCTAAGAAATACCATGACATGCTTATTCTTACATATCTTATTTGCTAGAGAGAAGGGGGTCTCTACACAGCATTTTAGTCCAAACCACTGTGTCCTACTGCAGGATCAGAGACAACATTGACAGCCTCCTGTCAACATCCAAAAACTTCCACAGGTGAAGGATGAGTCAGCTGGGATTTTCTCACTTCAGTTAACTGCAGTAAAGATTAACTGTAAAAGTTAACTGCAGGATATAACTAAAATATTTCAATGTCCCAATGATTACCTATTTCTCAAGACTGTTGTGCAGAGCCACTTTATTTGGAGAAATTCACAAATGCTGACAGGTAATTTGGAAGTGAAAACAGCCACTTACGTAAGTAATGTTACTTGATAAAGTCAGAAAATACCTAGTTACAGACTGTGAACACTGTATGGCGAAACCTTTTCAGTGAGTAGATTGCATCAATCATAGCTGAACCAATTTACCTGGGCCTCTCCAAGTCAGTCAGAGGAATCAACAGAAAATATTTGTGACTTCAGCATGAGACCATGTCAAAAACGATGGACCTGTTGCATGGATAAGGACACTTTCTTGACCATTCAGCATGAACAGTGAGCAGGTGTTATCTAACAAGCCCCAAAGAGTGTGTTTGGGAAGTCTGGGGACCACTGAGGTGGAGGGAGGCTGGAGCATCCAATAGAGGAACAGTGCTCCTGGGGGGATCCAGATGACTGAGTACAATAAAAACAATCCAGGGGAGATCTACAGAGAGGGTCTCAGCACCATTTTTGCCCCCCCCACCACACAGCAATAACCAGACAGAAAAAGTGCCCTTATCAAGCATGATGTTTGTATGTCCTTGATGGGGGACTGACGGTCAAATGCTTTGAACAACCACTGTCATTTCTGCATTGTCTGCAAGCACATGAGCTGCTGGCACAGCCTGTGCCAAGACGATTGGTGGTGCCTAGGTTCACCACTCTCACATCTGTCAATCTCTGTTCCAGCAGGGTGAAAGTCTAAAGTACTAGCAGGCTCTGAGAAATTATAATGAGCCAAGAAAAATGGCCTTTCCATATAAAAATGGAAATTTAAATGAAAATGTTTGCTTATTAAATCCCCATTTGTTCCCTGTATGTTTAAATATAGAGCTTTCCTTTCTCCTTAGGAAAGACAATTTGGAAGTAAAGCACAGTTTCACAAGTGGTGGTTTTGGTTTGTTTTTTTTTTTACTGGGAAAGAAGTGAAGATGTTTGGTTAAAAGTAGTCACCACAGTCTTCATTAAAGTAAAGCAACATTTTTTTCTATTCCCCTGTAGGGAAGGCAATACAAGAAAGGCATCAGCAGACTCAGTTCCCTCGCAAGCTAGCTTACAAATGAACCGCTGGTGCGTGATGGGTTAAGAGTGGAAACATAAGCAGAAAATTGGAGAAAAAGCTGGCAGCTCCTAGGAAGAGCTGCAAAAGCATCACGAGACATGCACCATTCCCACCCGGGCAGCTCCTCACAGCCAAGCATCCCCATATTTTCTTGGGGGGGGAGTACCCATAAAAGGGAAAAGGAAGGGATCCATTGCCCTCCCACTACCATACTGCAGCCAAAAGACCTGCTGCAAAGCCATGCAGCTTTTCATTTTCAATGTCTGATCAGCTCATAGGTGGAGGCACACACTACTCAGCAGCCCTGGTGCTGGAGCTGGGAGTTACCACTGGTCCAGTTCAAAATTCCAAGGTAGAAATGCAAGCTTTTCTACCACTCCAGTACAGCCATCAGTTATCTTCGTATTTTTCTCTATAAAAAAATAGAGCTTGTGTTTGTCTGATTAAAGTAATTTTCAAAACCCAATTAGATTGTGCCTGCCTGTTTTCATGGGGAAAATTTCATATACTCACATCACGAGACAGAACAAGAAGCAGCTGTTTAAATAATAAAACAACTAAATGCTCGCAAGGGCTTCATTCGATACCATTCCCCCTTCAACTTTACATCAGGAAATCAATACAACAGAGAAGAAGAAAACCAAAGTGAATGTCAAATCACCCAACCCATGCAGCAGTCCTGTTCACAGTGAAAGGCAGTTGAGGAAGCTCACCTCAAGGGAATGAATCTGTGTGCTGGATCCAGTAGCTGTTCACATCATCCAAAGGCATCACAGCAATGGTTCCTGGTAGTCACTTCTCCCTCCAGCGCACTTGGCCCTAAGGTCTGTTTCTTTTAGCAAGGACTGCCTGCTGTGAACTACAATCAGAAGATGTGCCATTTAGATCTGTACACTTCTTTTTGACCACATCAGTAGGGAGAAATGTACTGCTCTCCTCAAAATCCCAGAGAGACTCAGCACACAACTTGCAGAGTTAGTGGATTTCTCAAGGCGGGGGAAAAACTAACCTAACACAGAGGTATAGAGGCAAAGCCCTCAAGGGTTTAGAGTTACACGATTTTGCCTGGCAGCCTGCATCTGAGCCCCAGCTGCATTTTATGCCTTTGAGAGTGTACTGCTCAGCCCATAGTTACTACAGTGAAACCATCAGTCTAGGTATGCTTCTTCCAAGCATTTTTTTCACTCACATAAGGAGGAAGCAATTACATTAACATTACCATTAATTCATTAAAAAACAGGGGTGTTCGTTTGGGGTGGGTTATTTTTTTGTTGGGTGGATTTCTTTGTTTTGGGGTTGGTTTTTTTTTTTTTAGAGAGTTTAAGGAACCCTCACAAGTCAGACTCTACTACTAACTAGAAGACCAGTATTAAAAAGATACCTTTTAATTACACAGATGAGCCATCTACACACTGAGAAAATGAAAACTAACTACAAGATGATCATACATACAAAATTTATATGGAATTTTGGTAAAAATACCAGTAGTATAAATTTGCAACACTTTCATATGAAAGACAAGCCTGTATAACATTTCCACGAAGAAAGCCCACATTACAAGTGCTGCCCAGCACAGGTGCAGCATATACAGAGTACTCCAAGACACACATGCAAGTTTCACACAAATACCAAGGACAGGAGTTTTGAAAGGCTATATGTATTTCTAGCCTCTTTAAAAAGTAACCCACTGGATCTTTTTAATTACTTGCTTTTAAGCATTCGTGTTCAGCTCCATCAGGGAGTGGTTTTCAGAGTGGCATGCATCCCATTTGAAATTTAAATCGGTTCTCAAAAATCTTAAGTCAGTTTTGACATACAGCTCTAATTTACAAGCCTTACAGCCCTATCCTTACTCAAAACATTTTGAACAGTGGTAGCAGCAGCTTCTCCGACGATATTTTGTCCATACTGAGATTGCAAGAACGAGTTCCATTTTTAAAAAATTAATCATAACAGAGGGCAGAGAGACTCAGGCTGCACAAGAGGTTGATATCAACTTTTTTTTTGAAACAGACCAAGTTTAATACTATTGTAATACTCTAATTAGTACCATACTTGCATGATTCAATTAAAATGTGTTTTAGGGGAAAAATAACCCTAATTCTGGAAGGTAACATCACACTCACTGCATAGCTAGTGGTCTTTCTGTTCAACACAAATTTAGCATTTACAGCATTTGCTACAAGTGTTAGTCACACTTGACTATGTCCAGTATCATGCGACAATATTTATCCTACAAATGTTCAACTAAGTTGGAGATACCAATGGTTGCATAGCACCTGTTTTTCTAAAGTCTTAATCACAACTTACTGATCTTTGTAATCAGATACTCCAATACACATCAAATACAGTCAAACCCAAGGTAGCATCATTATTCCCTATTTTATTCATAAAAACACAGGAGCAATGACATACACATGTTCAAGAAACCTTGGAAGCCTAAAATTGCTCATTTCCATATTCACAAGACTGATCTATGAAGAGAAACTGCTGTGACTTGCCACCTGCTTACTTAATCCTTGCCCATCAGAGAGGGATCTTGCAGTTAGGTCTATTAGGATGGAAAATTCTTAATATCTTCACTTGAAATAATCTAAACTTAAATGACATGCAAAAACAGAGGAAATGTAAGCAGACACTCAAGAGAATCACCACACACAGGAGCTTCTGATCTTTCCCACAGCACCTCATAAACCCTGTATCTTGTAGGACAAAGTATAACTTGTGGATTTTTAAAATTCAAAGACACTGTAATGAAATTCAACTCTTGTGAGAGCACCTTATTTGTTTGAACATTCAGAAAGCTCAAACACCTCATCTTGAGCACTGAAGAGAGGTATACCTGACTTTTTAATACTTCATATTCCCAACAGCATACAAACAAAGCCACCATGAGATACAAGGATGTTCTGTGCCTTTTAAAGTTAAAACCTCTTTAAACAGCTAAAAGATGATTTTAGATTACTAGCACCACATTATTACAAAAGCGAAGAGAAATTGCAACAGAATTTAATATTGACATGCTCCTTCCTACACAGAGTATCACAAGACCCTATAGAGTATAAAAATATCCTCTTCGGTACGTAACCAAAGTCACCATTGCCCTCAATCTGTGCTGGATACAGTCCCACATATTTTTAGCATCTCAGTTTTGGATCCATGACTGAGGGGATATGCCTATTCTTGTCTTACGCAAGTCCACATAACTGAATATACACACCGACTGCTGCCCATCTCACGAAATATGATTAAAATCTTGTTTGCATTTTAGACTTTTATGAGCTCCTGATGCACAGATAAAAAAAGCAAATACATCATGGAAACAACAAATCTGTACTCTCTGCTTTTATGTGCACAGTTCTTCCCTGCAGACTACAGTGGCCACAGTTCTGTTCTTTCTGCAAATAAAAGCTTAGCTAGAGTTTGGGGTTTTTTTTTTACTTTTCTTTTTTTAAAAGCTGCTATGTACTTCAACTGCTCCTGAGTTCTGCTGTCAGGAAGCTTCTACGATTGCTCAGTTACATGGGACAATGCCCAAATAACAGAAGACAAGCTGTTCTCATTATAGTGCAACATATATTATCAACTCTATGTTTGCACTATGTGAAAGCATATTTACATGTCCACTACATGAAATTCAAGCTCCAGACTAAAAACTTCCCTTAAGAAAATTCATATTCAATGTATGCAGCACAATTTTGTCCTTTGCACAGTTGTTAACAGACAAATGCAAAGTTTCTACCATATGGTTCCAAGACACAAATATACAATAGAACACAGACAGCAAAAGTTAAGCTTTCTTAGTAAATATGCTCTTTATGAGCATTTAAAACCAAACCAAAACAAAAATCAAAAACAACTTTCAACACAAATTGGCCCTACTGATCTCAGTCTCAAAGGAAACCAGCATTTTGCACTTGCAATTTGTCTCTTCTCATGAGATTATTTCATCTGTTTATTCTTGAAGAACAAGATGAAATTCATGCATGTTAGCAAGGTTTATGCAATATATATTAAAAAACCCAAGATTAAGATACATCTTACGCACATGATAACACATCAACAAAATAGGGATTTTCAGGACCTCACTCTAGGTATTCCTTACAAAAAAAGCCTTATATGTTAACCAAGTCAAAGGAGGTAAATACTGATATTTTTAATGACTTAAGTCTGCTAACCATACCTAATGCTGTCTACCTGGCAAGCCATTTTCACTTTACACAGTTCAATAGACATTTATCTTGATATAAGTAGCAAAACCAAAAGCTTTCTCCACACTACCCACCCATGCCTCCCTCATTTCCTAATATGTCAATTCCAGTGGCATGTCAATTCCAGTAGAAAAGTGATCAAAGGTAAAACCTTAATTGCCTCTTCAGTTAATATTACTAAAGCAGTTTGAGTTCTGCCAAAAGTATTCTGAGCTGGAAATGGAAGAACCGCATTGCATATGACAAGCTCGCACTGGCAAGAAATATACAACTTACAGACTGCAAAGTGACTTGCTACAACCTCTTGTAGAGGGAGGGGGGTGAAAATCATGTTTTGGCAAAAAAAAAACCCTGACCAAAATGATGTCCTTTAAACCTTCTAAAAGTTCAAACGTATTTTAAACATTTAGCTGCCACTCTTTCTCAGCCTGAGGTTTTCAATTACTCAAACTCCTTGAGTCAAAAAAACTCAGCTGGCAAGCTTGAGCTCTGCAGCATGCCTCCAAATTACCAAAAACTGAAAAATCTGGGGGCATACTGTATGATAAAATTTCAAAACAAATATTAATAAAATGAAAGAGAAAGGTGCTTCAGTAGAAAGCGATAAAAATAAGCCCATCATACACATTTTTAATAGAAGACTAGTAAGGTGCCTTCTCTCACTACTGTATCACTATCTGGTGTTCCTGTGGCATTTGGAAACACTTTTTCAGACAGAAAAGCCACAGTCCTGCCAAGCTACTGCAAAGAGTTCAAAGTTTTGATCTTGCTTAAATTACTACTTACAAAGGAACACAAGCATAGATGCACATTTTATAGCTGGTGAACTGAGACTCTGTTCCACACCTTTTCTCTTAGAAGACTTCAAACCGATAAGATACACTTTTTTTTGATTGTCACGGCTAAAGTCGTACAACACAGCATATGTGCTTATAAAACAAACCCAATGAGCAAGTATTAGCTTAAAAAAACAGAAGCCTGCTGACAGAGCAGAGGTTTTACGTAAACACAAACGACAAATCAAGTGTAAGCTTCAGCTTCAGACACAGGGTCTGACACTTCTTTGGTCCAAGTGTACAAAACACGCCACCAAAACAATTATAGTCTGTTATCAGCCACCTGACTTTTACGCTGTCTTAGTGAGCTTTCAGTCTCTGAATCAGCTAAAGGTTGTTCACTTAAGTCTTCCATTTCTTCTTCCCCTGATTCTTTATCAAGTGCTAAATCCTCCTCTGAGTCATCAGCACTTGAATTTGCTGCATCTTCTCCTTCTGAGAAATCTTTTACATCTGCAGTCTCTTCCGCATCCTCTGCGGAAAGCTCTGCAGCCTCCTCCGGTTCTTCTAATGCTGCATTCTCCACATTATCCTTTGTAATGGCTTCCTCTAAATGAAAGAAGAGTTTCAAATACTGAAGTTAGACTGAATCTCAGAACAAAGTCTTTTAAAAAGTTACATCACCGTGTATGTATTCTAAATATTCATTAACATTATTACTGAAGACTTGTATGGGACTGTATTTTCCTTTTTTCCAATTATTTCAAATAAACCTTCAGTAGTATTTCTCCTCCATTTTCATTTGGTCTTCTTGCATATCAGACATAGATAGCTTTGGTTTTCCTCCACCAAGTTACAAACTAAAGACAGATCAGTTTTACTTGGCTCCTTAAAGAGGTATAATTATCACACAAATCAGTGGGAAAGCGATACTGGTAAGCTCTGTCAGGTAACAGCTGCTGTTGAGTCCACCAGCCAGCTGGATAGCATACTGAAAACACACGTATGTGTACTTGTTATTTTGATAGTGATGAATATCTAAGATTTTGCCGATAATTTTGCACACTTATGAATTCTAGATTTGGCTAAAGTCTTGTTGACAAGTGTCACAGATGCTGCTTCATCTTCAACAGCAAACAAATACACACAAATAAAACAATTTTTTAAATTACAGTGAAGTTTTGACTCTCACTTAATAGCACAAACATACCAAAAGGAGTTCTGGAGCTTAATACACATCTGGTGCTGACAAGCAACTTGATTTCATGTGCAAGTTTTTACCTCCCAAGTTCATGGAAAGCAGAATGCTATGCAGATGCCCTCTCACTAAGGATCAGAAAGGTATAGGTTTTCTTTTATTTGAAGGAGATGCAACACCTTTTCCTGTCCCCACACCTGCAGTCTCTAGGTTAATTTGTTTCCCTCTAACTTCTCCTTTCCCCAACCACAAATTATGTAGAGAATTTTGCAGGTTCAGGATGTTGCATCTCCTAATGCAGTATACAGAGTGTATATTAGGATGTGGAAGTATCCTGCCAAAGCAAATTCCTTTCCATATTTAAGCAATAGGTCTAGTGAATACGCACCTGCATAATATGCACAAATCCCAGTATCTTTCCTCCCGAGTTCCTCATCTGGAATGCATTTAGCCTCTTCACAGTTGTGGAAGCTAGAACAAATTACTGTCGGTTTGGGGTTTGTGTTTTTGGGTTTGTTTGTGGGTTTTGGGTTTTTCTTCTTCCCTGCTTTGCTATTCTCCTGGTGGGTGCTTTGACATCAATATTTTAGAGCCCAACATATCAACCCTTATCAGTGTGATTAAAATGAATACCTGATTAATGGTTCACATCTAACTTCTTGACAACTAAGAATTTCTTGTCATTGGTTCACATCTAAATTCTCCCTCCTACAAGTGTACATTTAAACTTAAGAATTCTTACCAGATGTTTCAGCTCTGTATCTTGACTTGGATGGGCAAAGGCAGTCTGAAATCAAAACCAGTATCTGTGTAAAGGAAAAAAGGCATTTATTAGCAAACCATCCCAGCAGCCCCTGCGCTATTAAGTATTTTCCTACTCATCCTTTTTAGATAGACATTAAAAAAATTTAGAAAATTGTATTATCTTGCTCAGAGATAAGAGCTGTCCTAAGGAGCTAAATAAAAACACTGAAAAGACACATGTTCTCAGTGCATACCAACCAATATTCTCTGCCTTCTTCAAGTTTTCTGCCCCCTACTTCCCTAAGTTTATTCAGTATTGAAATGGCTTGCACCTTAAGAAGAGGCCCAGAACACAGTTGAGGAATTTTTATTTATTTAGAACTTATGAAACCTTCTTGGTCAAGATTTTCTATATTTTGCGATGTTATTCAATTCCTACCCCATCTCCCCAATACACGATGTGCACTTCCACCTTTTGTGCCCAATTCTGTCTTTTAGGGTTTTGTTGTTATTTAAAGCAGCCTAGTGTAGAACACATACAGTCAAAATGCAAGGAAGATTTGTGTCTCATTGTTATGTGCTAAGAATAATGCAAAGGAAAGAAGAGAGACAGATGATGTTAAAGAAATATATTTCAATCATCGAAAAGCTTTTCTAAAAAGCTGAGAGATTAACTTTACTTTTTTTCAGCTTCTCCAGGCTTGGGATTTTTTAGTGAAGGAGGAAGAAGGACAGATTTTTTTAAAATCATCATATTCATTTGCTCCTAGTTACACTAACTTGATTTGCAATCATTTTTGGTGATAAAAATCTACCATCCAGAAAAATGGAGCTGCTTAAGTTGTATAATGAAAGCCATTTGCTCATGTGTAACTTCTGTACACATATTGTGTATAAAAATGTGGTTTTGCCTAAATACACACACTCTACTTTTAAATCACTTCTCTGTACTATCGAGAAACACTCATGTAGTTTTTCTTTATTTCACTAATGCTAATATTTGGGCTGAAGGGCAGAGATCCAAGTGCCAGAAACAACCTTTACACTTCCTACATGGACCAGCAATTTAGTAGTCAGTTAAACCACTTCTCAGCATAACTGTTTTAAACTGTCTTTGCAGTTGTATAACACACTTGTGGACCAAACAACTAATCTGAAAGAACTTCTATTCCCATCTATAGCTCCTTTTCCAGCTCAGTTTCTCGTTTGATTTTGATATTGGAGAGGTCATAGAGCAACATCATTCAAATGTTCTGAGAGGAAATAATGCCAGCTCCACAAGTAGAGCAACTTTGAACTGTTTCCACTGATGAAACAACATAGGGCTTAGGATATGTTCCTTAACATTCACATATATAGCTAACAGGTTTGTTTGAATAACCTTGATGTTTTGAAGATTGATACAGGAATGCACCAGTTCTAGTTAGTAACAAGAAAGGTCAGATTTTTCAATTGCTAATGAGAACTCAAACGAAAAGAACACAGGGGAGAAAGAAGTGAAGTCAGATTTTATTAAAACCAAGCTGTAACCACAAAGCTATGCCCTGGAAGAGAGTAAATCAATGAAACCCCCAAACCTTCAAAGCCTTTCGAAAAATATTTTCATCTTTTCGTGTAACAGTGCAGCAGCATACTTATGTTGCTAACTCCCACAAATACAATCCCACTCCAGCTAATAAAAATCTCTCCACAAAGCCACTGTTTTGAGAAAGTTAGAGTCTTTACACAAGTCTGACCATGCACATTCAAGCCTTAAGTAGAAAAGGCTTGGATATAAAAGGCCAATATAAAAATCACTTGTTTAGTGGATGGACTAAACAAGTCTAATATGAAGCATGAATGTCATAAAAAGGTTAACTTATCTGAGTGAACCAGTCTTTACTTTTACCAGAAGTAAGTTACAACACTAGAGAGCAGATGTGCAGTACTGAATACTTAAGTAATTTTAATAGAAGAGAATACACTAGAGAATTTCAGTAGGAAGGAACCTACAATGATCATCTCGTCCAACTGCCTGACCGATTCAGGGTTAACCAAAAGTTAAAGCATGGTATTGAGGGCACTGTCCAAATGCCACTTAAACACTGTGACAGGCTTGGGGCATCACCCACCTCTCTAGGAAGCCTGTTCCAGTGTTTGACCATCCTCTCAGTAAAGAAATGCTTCCTCGTGTCCAGTCTGAACCTCCCCGGCACAGCTCTGAACCACTCCCATGCATCCTATCACTGGATATCAGGGAGAAGAGCTACATCATTAAAATAAGGTACTTTGGTACATCTTATCAGTGAAGTTTATTCTCTTTTTTTTCCACAAGTTAATGCAAAGCAAAAGTTCAGGGTAACTCAGAAAAAGAAAGTAAAATGCTTTCTTACCAAACCCAGGAACAGGCCAATCAATAAGGTAGCTAAGATGAAGATTGCATAAGAAATCCAGGCATGAACTCCAAGAGTACCAGTGAGGTAGCTATGAATTTGCTGGAAATGAGAACAACATACTTAACCTCACACCTAACACCACTTATGATTTATACTGCTGTCACCATTATATGAATTGATAGCTAACCAAGACCTTTCATTTAACAGTATTTATACCAAAGTCTTCCCTCTCAAGCCCTAGTCATCCTTCAAAGTGATACTATAATTCGTTTGATACATTAAATCTTGTTTTTCTTTACCAAGTTGTTCACGTTAAAAGGGTTTTTAAGCAAAGGATGCCCAATTCCTTCTTGCTAAGGTACTCAGCATTAGAAATGCCATACATAATCTTACTGTGGATTAATGTAAGAGGAAGGCTCAGAGCATACAGGAAAGTATCACAACATTCTTGATCCTTATATTCTGTAAGAGGGTGGCAACTGTTGGAGACAGGCTATTGGGCTTGATGAACCCATGGCATGAAGATCTGCACATCTGTTATGGCCTCTGTTGTAGAAAGGAGACCGTTCACCATTTCAGAACCAAAAAAGCAACTAAGGTTAAAAGCAAGTGTCCTTTTATACCCCCTTCACAAGCACATCACCAAGTGGAAAAAAATCTCATAACCTCATGCAGAGCTTTATCCCCATAATCACATCTGGGAAGCAGAGTGGTAGGCGCTTAAAGTTGCACAAGATCTAAATACATACTTAAATTTGGGAATTAATTTGTTAACTAGAACTGAGCCATTTAGCTCTTAGTCAAGCTCTTTAGTTCTTAAGTGAGCCACCCATTCTAAGCAGATACTGAATAAGTGATTTCATTTACAATCTAAAGAGAATAATCCAAAAACAATATTAAGATTCCCTTGAAACTGAAGTGTTCTTAAAACCTGAAAATTCAAGTGACTTAACCAAGCGTCACAGAATCAGATAGTCTGATAGGAAATAAGCTACAACATTAGATCTCTTCCAAGAGTCCTTCCATTAGAAAACAAACCACAATCAACATTTACAAAAGTTTAAATATTGAAATTCCAGGGTCTTTTTTTTAAAATGTCAGAACAGCTTCCAACATTTACTGAAGTACATGCAAGGACAGCACAGCAAGAAGACTGAGGAAATGCACAGCTGAAATATTCATCAAAGCGGAATGCAAATTAAAGAATGTTTCTTCCCAGAGCATTTAATCTTTCCAGAAGGAAACTAGACAGAGACAACAGCATTACGTTACACAGCAATCATGGAAGAGAAAGGCCAGAAGGCTATGAAAAGTTAAAACTATACAATGAAAGAAGGAATCAAAGATAGCTCATAGAGGAAACCTAATAACTGGAAGTTTTGTTTGGTTCTGGGTTAGTTATATGCTTACTGGAAGCGGTACAGACTCAGTTTAAACTACTACATTCATTTTTTTGTAGCACGTTACCATGTTAAGACCTTTTGCTACAATTAGAGTCTCTCAATCTTGGCTATACTTCAAGATTTTGAGGAGTATGTTTTCTGACCAAAACTGGAAAGCTCTGAAAATTCTCAGCATCTGCATGCGACAGGAAAAACTTTGATAGCTCCCAAACAAAAGTGTCTTGAAATATTTTTAAACTCAAAGCATACTTCAGTGTATGGTAAGCATTTCTCCTTTACTTCTGATAATTACCCCACTGTCCAAATTTGTCGTGTTCCTATGCGAATGGTGTTGACAGTTTAAAATCCAGATGCAGAAAGTCTTACTGAAAAATAAAACCATTAACCTTTCTTCTCCTGCATGACACACTATATGTATATTATGCTCTTCTGCAGTCCATTTGCAACTCTTAAAATGAACCTGGGTATAATTTTTAGGAGTAGTATTAAATGAGAGAACCTGGTAGATACTAAATGCGTTCCTGATGTTTACAATCATTTTTGCAGCAGCTCTTAAAAAAACTAATTTATTGTGTTCGCACAGTCTGATAGAACATTTTAGCTATACCAAGAAAATAAGAGTAAGTATTTTTCAGATTGATGATACTCTTTACAATCAAACCGCCATTTTTCCATAATCTTAGTACTATGAAATTTATAGTGCAAAGATACTATACACCCAATGTACAGTAAATGTAAGGAAAATTTAACTCTCAAAATGATAATAAAAATACTCAGGTAGGTTTTGACTTTTAAATAGATTATTCTAAGCATAAAGAGGAGGTATGGAAAACACTACCGCACAGCTACTTACCCTGATCCATCCAGAGAGGTGAAATAGTCCTGCCATGCCATGCATCCTAGAAAACAGAGAAAAGGAAGGAACAGGTTCTAAGACAGACAGAAGTTGTGACGCACAGCAAGTGTCCCAGAAACCAGAAAAAGATTCCATCTATGGACTTTCAATGCCATTCATCCCCTAGTAATTGCCAGAAGGTTACTGTAAATAGGTAGATTTTCTCTGTATTATGTTAATTTAAGCCAGCTCAACACGACGCACTGAAACAGTGACTTGAAAGACAACATCTGAGCATAATCAAGAAATACCCTTTCCACAGCTTAACCCTGCACAGCCATAACCACCTTTTCCCCAGCTCACGGCAGTATGCAGCCCTGTAGCTCCTCTGCCCATTACTAAATATCCTACAGCTCTTCCTCATCCTCAGATGAAAAATAAGGACACCCACTGTATCTTTGACATGAGTTTACACATAACAGCTTCAGCCAGAATGAAATGCAGGGCATTACACATCTCTGGTTCATCTTTTACATCTTGCAACCTATTCTACACTACCTCAAAGCAAATCCAACGCTCTGAAAACAAATTCTGATATACTATGTAAGCACTACAATGTTTCCTATTCCAAGGGAGTACAAAAGACTTCCTTGTAAAGAAAGAAGCAAGAAATTCTTAAAGCTAAAGGCTGTCTGCCCCAAGTAGCCAGAAGTCATGAAGTAAAATTCTACATAAATATACATTTTAAAGATACTGAAACTAACAGTTACATGGTGCTCAATGGCTGTACTTTTTTCTTTATATATTTTTCAAAGATGATATAAACAAGCCTTATGAACATGAACAAAAGCAAGTGTAGAAAACAACCTGCTTTTGAAGGTGAGAATCTGGAAAGCAGGCTGTCAATACAGATTGCTTCTGCGAAGCCTACATATCTAGGGAATAAAGGCCTTTCGTCTCTAAGCTGTCAAAATAGCACCCTTAATGAATAATGAACTATAAAGCATGTTTGTTAATAAAAACGAAGTGTTACATTATAGAAGATGGAGACTTCCATCCTGCTACAGGCTCCACAGCTTCCCATTTTCTCTCTAAAACATAACCTTGAAGGTCTTCCAATGTCCGTGAGCCTCGGTATCTGCGAAATACTCCATCGTTTGCACTAAAAACCAAAAACACGCATTAACAGAGACATCCCTTAAACTGCATCTATGGTAAAAAGCAAAAAAAACCCAAAAAACTCACAAACATTATGGATTTGGCTTTCTAAGCAAGTTGAACACCTAAGCATCATGTAATCCACAATGGAAGGTCTCAGCTTTTAAACAGCATGAGCTTTTGCCATTTATTAAAACATGCTATTTTTCTTAAATAAGAATTCACTCGCACTACAGCAAATACAAAGCACATGAGGTTAACAACTAAATCCTTTTTTAAACACAACTCAAAATTAAAAGTGTGCATATGTGTGTGTATATACATGCACAACTCAGAATACCATGACTTAAAAAAGGGTTGAATATTCAAAGGATGATATCTTTTTATTGGATAAGAGTTATAGAAAACATCTTTCCTGATCTGTTTTGTATTGATAGTATTGATAACATAGTATTGATAACATAGTATTGATAACATAGTATTGATAACATAGTATTGATAACATAGTATTGATAACATAGTATTGATAACATAGTATTGATAACATAGTATTGATAACATAGTATTGATAACATAGTATTGATAACATAGTATTGATAACATAGTATTGATAACATAGTATTGATAACATAGTATTGATAACATAGTATTGATAACATAGTATTGATAACATAGTATTGATAACATAGTATTGATAACATAGTATTGATAACATAGTATTGATAACATAGTATTGATAACATAGTATTGATAACATAGTATTGATAACATAGTATTGATAACATAGTATTGATAACATAGTATTGATAACATAGTATTGATAACATAGTATTGATAACATAGTATTGATAACATAGTATTGATAACATAGTATTGATAACATAGGAACTGAGTAAAGTCACTTAAACTAAAGAGCCTCAGATGAGGACTTTTCAATGTAATCAATGCAAAGCTCTAAACAATAACCTCAAGTCAAATAAAAAGTCACTATACCTTCATTTTCATTCGCAGTTCAGAGTTACAGTTTGAAACAAGTGACAACTATGAGTCAACAGCTACATATTGGTACCTAGTCAACACATGAAGAGTTCTAGCAGTAAGATAATGTATGTTTGTGTTTGTCATTGTTATGATTGTACAACAGTGGAAAGTTTCTGTACTGTTTTACATGCAATCTATGCAGTCAGTTATGCAAATGAGAAGTTTTAGTAACACTTACATAAGGTCAAGCATGTCTGCTCACATACAGTCAGGTTTTTAGAAGCCAATACGGCAAACTTGCACCAATTTTTACAAATGCTATTAAATATTTCCAGACTGAAAAAACATCACTTATCTAGGTACAAAACTGTCAGGAGAACCTTCCACCATAAGTTAAAAATACATACTTGACATTCATTAAATGCTTTGAGCTCCTGAGAAATGTTTTAGAGATTGACAGAAGTGAAATAAGTCAGTTGTTCATTATATCTTCTATGCCACTGTTTGAACGGGACAGGAAAAAAGAATACATACTGAAACAGACAACTCCTAGTATGACACACTTACTGGTAAATTGTAGGAAGTGTTGTGACAAAGAAACGACCACTCAAGCCTAGAAGGGAGGAAAAAAAACACATCAAACCATTAAGTAAAAGTGAAATTTCTCAGCATTCTGACTTATCTATAAATACCTACAGATCTGTATTTGTTGACTAGAAAGCAGCACACCACATAGCTTTTACCACTGTTTTGTAAATACAGGCTTACAGTTTGTCTTCAGAAATGCTACAAATAGTAATAGATATTACATACTCTTGACAAATTAGGGAAAAATGCTTACATTGAACAATGCTTACTACAGGGTAATTTTTCTACATGGATTTCACTAATCAATATTTGCACACAGCTGAAGTTTTTGACCAGACCAGCAGTGTGCCCCTACAACCAAGAGAAAAAAGAACGACACAAATGCACCCATATTCCAGTCCTTGCATCTGCGTGTAGTTTCATCCAGATGACCTTTGTTTCACCTAGAAGGTTGGGCCACTAACGATGATAGCAATGACTTAAACTTTACAAACTCTGGCCCCAATTTTAATTCATCCTCTAGCTGATTTTAAGTGATTGAGAGCCACACATTTCAGATCTCAAGTACTTCAAGTCATTAAATAATCTTTGCATTTGATTGTTTGTTTCTTCCAAATAATTCACATACACTGCACAACCACTCTGTTCTTATATCCTGTAGGAAGGCTCAGTCCCTCTCAAACATATCTGTAGCAAGACAATGTTTAGGATGTTCCTAGCTTTTTTCTTCCTTCCCATACATTAGTCCTCTACAGGTAAATACAAATGGTATACCAACAGATTGATAATAAAGCTTGGGAGGTCTCAGGATTCTGTTCTCTAAAATATTCCAAGTTTAAGCCACAAGAATAATTTTTAACATCATCTATAAGGGTGGGGCATATCAGCATTTTGAACATCAGACTAAGACAGAAGAAAGACCAAAAAGTTTGAAGTAGGGCTTCAAGAGGCAGACTGGAATTGATCCCTACTCTGAAAGTAGGTGTTTCACTGACTGGCAGATCTAAAGTCATTTTTTTTTTTCCAAGCATCACCCTAGACAGTGACAACATAATGGAACTCACAGGACAGAAAAATTATCCAAATAATCAAAAAGCAGCTTGTATAGGGAGGTGGTGTTGGAAGTTCTCTGGCCTTTGTCATGGTTCAGCCTCAGCTGGCAACTGAACACCACGCAGCCGCTCGCTCACCCACCCCCCCCACCCCTGTGGGATGGGGAAGAGAATCGGATGAGCTAAAGAACTTGTGGGTTGAGATAAGCACAGTTTAATGATTACAATAAAATGATGATGATAAATGATTATGATAATAATGACAATAATGTTAATATAATAAAAGGGAAAAGGAAGGAAAGGGAAAAACAGGGAAAAAAACCGCAGAAACATGAACGATACAACCGCTCACCACCCGCCGACCGACGCTGCCCGTCCCCGAGCCGCGATTGCTCCCTCCCTCCCCCGGCCAGCCCCTCCCAGGTAGCATACTGGGCATGACGTTACATGATATGGAATATCCCTTTGGTCAGTTTGAATCCGCTCTCTTAGCTGTGCCCCCTCCCCTCCCAGCTTCTTGTGCACCCAGCAGAGCATGGGAGGCTAGACATGTCCTTGACTAGTATAAGCGCTACCCAGCAACAGCCTAAACATCTGTGTGTTATCTCAACAGGTTTTTTTTTCCATGCTAATTTCAAAGCACAGCACTATACCAGCTAGAGTGAAGAAAATTAACTCTATCCCAGCTGAAACCATGACACCTTCCACTAAGTACTGCTACAGAGTAATAGGTGCAAGTGCTTCCAGCTTCACTGCTGTGTTAGGTACACCATCGAAGATCTCCCAGTGCATAGCTTAATTGGAAAAGAGCTGCATTCTGCAGCTTACCTTATTCTTCACTACCTCCCATCAGTAAGGGTTACATTCCTCTAACCGGCAATTGCCAGTCATGTAACGTATCACTGTAAAGAGTACAAATCAGTTACTTCTCCTTTTACAAATTTCTGTGAAAATCTTTTGGAAAACTAAGTCCTTATTTGGCTTTCAATAAAGCAAACATCTTTTGGCACCAGGAAGTTAGTCATGGAAAAGTACTGTCACAGCAGAGTTTCTGCCTTTAGAGACAAAGACAAGCGATACTGAACTAAGCCAAGTATTTCTAAAAGTTTCAGTAGCAATGTTTTTCCTAGTGTGAGTTCCCCTATGGAATAGGCAAAAAAGGGTTGTGGGGTTTTTTTTTTTTTGAAGATGCTTAAATCAAACCAAGTGTTGGCATCTTTTAAGTCTTCCTAATTTCAATTCTTCAGCTTTCTGCCTTTATTGCTATCAGAGGCAGGGTGGTGGAAAACTTTGTAAAACAGCTAAAAGCTGAACCAGCACAGGGAGGTATAAAGTAAACAAAAACACAAGTGCAACAGTACAATTAATCAAGCAGAAAGCACAGCTGCACAAGGAAAACTAGGTGGAGAGCCAGAAGGAAGCATAAGAGCAGAGAAAGTCATAGGAACACTGAAAGACTCTCCAAAGGTCTTAAAAATGCTAGTCAGAGAAACAAAAAACAAGATGGTTAGCTTAAATCTCTCTTACCACTTGTCTATCCTAGAACAAATACCAATGGTCTCAGAATGAACAATTAAATCTATAAAATATAAAATCTGTTTCCAAAATGCGTCTAGGCATCCCCAACACTTTAGCTGGAGGTTTGTTGCTTATCTAAAGCACCTCCTTAGAACAGTAAATCGAGATAGCTAAGAACAGACAGTAAATTGTTCTGCTGCATATTTAATACAAGCTTGAACTGAAACACAGTTTAGCATCTGTCTTTGCAAATCAAAAACTGACATACATCTGTTATGAAGTCAACAGCTAATCAGAGAAAAAACTTCCGTATTTGCACCCCCCCTCCAAAAAAACCCCAAAAACTAAAGAATATAGGTGCCATCTAAAAATACAGCTGCCTGCATCAAACGAATACTCAAAGATGATTACGGAAGATCCAGGAAGTCTTGTTTTAAATCACAGGTAAATGTTGTGATAGGGAGCTTAAGAAAGGCATCACAAATATACAAAACTGAGATCCAGAAGCATCTCCATTACTTGCTCTTGAAATACTGAATGTTTCAACAGAAAAGATGTACTGAAGTGCTGCTTCTTTCCTCATCAAGTGACTGAGATACACTGCAAAACCTTTAAGGCTCTGGTGGATTCATTCTTTGGGCATCTGCCATAATTAAGCACCATGAATGGCTAGTTTCTCCTGCAGATTTTAAGTCCAATTTTACGCAACTCTGCACTCATCTGGTGGTTTTCCCGTAATTTAACACATTTTGACTACTCTCAATTTGATGAAGGGGTTACATAACCAAAGCTAATTAAGGTACCCATTGTGCAAGCAAGAACAGGAGATAGAGCACTTAAAGCATGCCAACCGAAAGGCTGAAACATAAGCCTATAGTAAAAATACCTCAATAACTTTGGAAAGCTTCCAAAGGAGCTTATATACGTTCAAAACTACATCAGCACTAAATGGCAACTATGTAATAAATCTTCATTTTCCAGTCTGAATATTCATTATCTTTAGAAGTGGCAACAGTTCTCATGCTTTGTGCTGAACTGAGTATTGTAGGTATATTCCTCATGCTTTGGTACAAGTTCTTCATTTGGGGGGAGTTCTTTGAATTGCAAAGTCAAACACCTTCAGAAGTCAAGACTCTCAGCAACATTAGAAATTGAAATATTTAAGGAACTTCTGGTTAAAAGTCACTTCTAAGATCTTAAGAATCTGGATCACTCAGTAGTTAGACAAATTTAGTCCAGAGACCCCTTCAGGTCCCAACACTGCCACTGAAGTTTTTTACCAGGAAGAAAAACTCTTTTGAGATCTCAAGTATTTATTTTTACAGCCTCGCTTCTGAAAGTGCATTTTTAAGTTAGTCATATCCAAATGAACACTGCATAAGCAAAAGAACCTCTGTCTAACTGGGAGAAAATAACAGGATAGGATTATAATGGATCCCAATTTGCAGCCTGAACTCCAGAATAACTATTACATCTTCCTCACACTTTATAAGGAGGAGAAGAGAAAAAAATTCAGTAAAGTTTAGCCTTTTTATTCTAGTAACATCTCTGCCTAACTCTGTTAGGCAGATTTCTGATAAAATCTTTTATCCTCTCAAAGCCAAAACAAGCATGAGGCCATCCCAAGAGATGCAGAGGTTTAAACAATATTGGTACTGCTTACACAAACACAAGTTCAAAACTTTGAAGGAAGTCACTAAAGGAATAAAAAACATCATATTCATGCATCTGTGCATATGTGCATCAGCATCAAAAAAACAGTAAGGTCTGTACTTTAAAGCAGTACTACAGTTAAACAAGACAAACCAGCACCATCATGGAAGAGTTAAGAACTTATTTAAGAAGGTTCACACTGTGGTAATGCTACCACACCCTGAAACTGTCACTAACTGGAGGCTACAGAACTGGATTCTTCCAGACAGTTTGGGAGAGGAATGAGACAGGCAGCAGCTTTCAGTGAAGTAGATTAAAATAGAGAATAAGTCCCTTTTAATACAGTATTAAGCCAGATCACTCCCCCAGTCCTTCAGATTGAATTTATAAACTTAGGCTCACAGCTATGAACTATATGGAGAAACAAATGTGGATAATGTTATTTTGATTTAGAAACTTCTTTTCTGACTTGCCTGGTATCCCAGGTACTCCAGTAAAATAAAACACACTCCACTCCCAGATATTAAGTAGTACTTATATTGAATAGTTCCTTTTATTAAAACACACTATTTCATACTATACCTGGTTCTTGAGTGACATCCACTTTTCCCACAGTGATATCTAGGCGTTCGCTTTCCTTTGCAAAACTCTCCCATGTCAACTCAATCTGTTGACAAGCTGGACACCAAGGAGCATAGCTAAAGTGGGAAAATAGGTTAAATATTTTAATATTCTTATAGACATTCAAATTTATTTACCATACAGAGAAAATACAAACACATCAATCACAAAGGAAAAAAGCCTACAGTCTTTCTTAATCAAGTCTACTAAGACAATCAAGTAGCATTTTTTAATCCATCCCTACATTCCTGCTCATGTTATTAAAACAAAAGCATATCTCCAGATTTGAGAAATTCATATCCAAACCCACCACCACTTTTGATTTTTTTCTATTTACATATGAAATAAATCCATTTCCATAGCAGCTATCTGAACTACTGAAGCCAGGCTGTCCTCTGAAGCAGCATCCTTCAGTGCAACATTCTGTATTTATTTCCCACACCTCAGAACTTTTATAAATTACATTTGCCTTAGCCCACTACTCAATACATCAAGGCATGCCCTTTTTAAAGATTTAAAAAGAATGCACATCAAATTCCTACTACTCATACTGATTGTCTTTCTCAAGTCTTGGGGTTTTTATTTTTCCGTCAGGATTAATTTCAGCAAAATAAGAAACCATGTTTCAAGACCTGAGTTTTCTACACTACCAACTGCAATAATCAAACCAAGTTTGCAGTTGTTATTGATAATATCAGCAGGGAGACAGCTAATATGAAAAGACAAAATCAGATAACACTTAAGTGTTGGTAAGTGTTTATTTGCCATCATTATGCATTTTACCCTCACTTGGTTGACAAAGCCTGTGTCAAACCTCTGCAGCTTGCAATGGTCTGTTATATATGCAATCAAAGTAACACAGAACAGCTAGGTATAGTGTGTAACTCAGCATGGCAATTGCCCATACACAGATTTACCCTTTTACAAATGAACAGGGACCTTTACATGGCTTTTATTGGTGGGGGTGGAAGTATAAATGTAGATATGCAGGTTTCTGATACCAGAAGTAGTGGGTCTAGAGATGCACTACTTCTCAAAGTACTCCATACGCACTCATCCATTGTTAACAATCGAAACAAATTTCTTCATAGGCAGAGTCCCATATCCTTTACAGCCAACATAACACTACATTCTAACTGGGAACCTCTACAAGGAGCTCCCTTACTCTTTCAGTTTAGGTCAGATAGTAGTACTGGCAGACAAAGAGCAGCATTTCCTATTCTCAGGCTACCTTCTGATGAGGAATACTTACTTTCTTACTGGCTGCAGACAAATCTCCCCAGCCACCCACAGATGTTTCATGTACTGACTGAACCTAAAACAGGTAATTTCTCACAGAAGAGGTAAAATGAAAATTAGTCTGAGTGCTTCATGGTAGTTTTGAAATCTAAGTATTTAAAAAAAAGAAATCTTGTCACTTGGAAGTCAAAAAGATACGATTTAAAAATGTGTACTGTATTTAACTGTACTAGAAATTTATGATTGTAAGTATGAAAGCCAATATCCTGGGTTTTTGAATCAGCATTATTCTGTGCGAGAACATCTGAAAAAAGTACATAAATCTTATGCTGCCAAGAAACAGACCCTCCGTATCTTTTTTAAAAGATGTTGGAAACAAGTCTCTCACACAGTGCTATTTTCCATTGTGCTGCTGGCCTACAGGGGTGTTTTAATAATAGTTTGACAGATACCGCACTTTACAAACAGTATTATTTTATTACAGTAGCTTGAAGGCTTATCAGTAAGATACTGCATGCATCCATCAGGTAACACTGCTGATGTTGGCCTAAAATTAAAGACAGAAGTTAGAATGTTGTCTAAATTCAGGTTCTCTAGATATGTCAAATTCACACCATGCAATTTTTAAGACTAATACACCCTTTAGCCTGTTTAAGGTGCTACCTGATCATGAAATAGAAATTTGGGCCCTATCAATATTATGTTTACATTTGATATTCATGAGTGTTTCTCCTAAATGAAATGTGAAATAATTCACTACACATGGCTAATATGAATACAACTATAAATAGTTTCTTTAGGTCAAAGCTGCATTAAAATCTACCATATCACAGTTTGGTAGTGACAGAACATAACAATGTTATGTATTTTCTTCACAAAAAGCCTTAGTTGTTGGCTTCCTAGTTTTTATTACCCATATTGGATGTGGGATTGCAACAGTCACATACAATGCTACAAGATCCAGCCACTCAGGCTGAACACTGGCACAGACAATCAGGATTAAAATATTTGCTTTACATTCCTGAAATCACACATCCATTTTTTGCCAACCTGGAAACACCCTGTCCTCACATATACAAGAGAGAACTTGCAACAGACAACAGACTTTTGCAAGAGTTAACTGCTGTTTACTTCAACATCCTCACTTTTCTGAAGCTTTAATGTCTGCATTTGTTACACAGCATTTTAAGCACTATGGGATTCAGGAGTGCCTCCTGGAAATACCGAAAATATTCTATTGCCAAAGCTTTATTGTGTCTCACTCTCAGTCTTACAATACACCCCTTACACTTTCTCTTTTGTTAAGATACAGAAGAGTAAAATACTTCACACTTAGGTTAGCAAAAGTTTCAAAAAACCTGTTGTACCGTGAAGAACTGAAGCCTGAGGAGGTAACACTTTCGAGTAGGCTTCTAATCAATCTTTTAGAACTGTGGCTGATCTGTATTCGTACAGGAGTCATGGTACAACTACCACTCTTATATTCCCCAGAAAAGAACTGTAGGAGCACGAAAGCAAATCCACGTGTGCCATGAAACCTGTCTTCACTACATTTCAGCAAGTCACAAGATGCATGACCAGGTTACAAAAGCAGATGTAATCAAATTTTTTTCTGCCATACTCTGCAGACAGACCAGGAAATAATTAGCACCTCGTTAACACCACCAAATTAGGGCTGTTACTCCTCTAGCTTCTCCCTTTGCACAAGGGGGTACCTTTAACTGTTAACTTGTTGTTTGTGCTGTGCCCTACACCCTACAAGTGTGCCAAGAAAACAGCACTGAGGTCTTTCCAATTTAAAAATCAAAGTCCACTCGAATTGAAACCAAGACCTGGGCACTCAATTAAGGAAAGAAAGTTTTCAGTAGTCTGTCACACATTGAAAAGCAATTTACTGATTTCCACCATTAAAAAAATCAGATTGGAAACACCACATACCTATAAATTACACATTGCCAGGTTACTCACTGCAAGCATGTATCACATATCTCTCAACTTACACCTCCTTTGTGCCATTACATAGCACTAAGTTTTACAACTGAAATATCCTCGTGCACTACCCTCCATAAATAAGGCAACTCACATCTATCTGCTGGTCAGGCCCTCTGCAAGATCAGTTGACATAAGTGAATTCAAATCACTATTTCAAAGTAGACAGGTGTGTTCTAGTTCCTACTCCAAGTCATTACAATACCTGAAGCTTTTTTAGAGGGCATAAAGAAAACAATCCAAACACTAAATCTTAAACTGTTAAAAAGTCAAAAGCAAAGTCTTGGTCTATCTCTGATCTAAAGCATAAAAGACTAAGCTTTGGCTTTCAAACACCAGCAACTTCACTGATGACTGCAATACAAAATAAATAAATACTGAAGTTAAAACCAGTTTAAGCAAACGTGCCATTCAGTCATATCACTACAGAACTCATCAGTAAACACAGAATTTTTTTAATAAGGTGCACTGATACACAGTTTCTAATTCCAAGCCAGCAATCTCTCTTGTAACTGCTTGGCTAGGGAATTCACCACTTCACTCATTTTCAAGTGAATGTAACTGACTCCATTTATCTACTACCACAGTCAGTAACTTTCAGCATTGAACAGATGTAACCTCCAATACCATTCTACACTTTGCTCTGATGGAAATTTCACAAAGTTGCAAGAATCTAGGAACAAAGGAAAAACAGCTTACAGATACAGGCGTCAGAGGATTTGCTGAAGAGAAAACAGCAAAATAGGTAAGATGGAAGTTTCCCTGTTTACTGCAGTTTTTCTCAATTCAAGACACACAACTTTATAAAAGGTACTGCTTACATTAAACCAAAGCTGTTTGCTGGATTTCAGATTGGGAGTAGTATTAAAATTAGAGGTGCAAATGTTGAGACAGTACCTAATTGAATGGTAAAAACAATATCAGAACTAAATAATTACTTTTCTTTTTTTAAGTAGTTTTGCCTTATTGCTACAGAGTTCATAAACACAAAAAAAGAGTGCCTTTCGTCTTTGGGTGTTATCAGGCTTTCATCTTGTTTCTAAACACAGAGGGGTCTTGAGGCAGGATAGGCATTGTTGTAACTTCAACAAAAGATAAGCTTCAGAACGTCAACTATGTTGTTTTAGTCTACTTTTCAAGTGGGCAGGTGGTAGCCAAAGATACAAGTTAGCCCCTGTAATCTACCAATACCTCCCCACCCAAAAACGGTTGCTCCACATCAGCTAAGCAAGTTTGTTGGGGTTTGGTTTTTCTGGGGGGGTGGGGGGAATGGGGGGTGTTTGGTGGGAGATTTTGAGGGTGCGTTTGGTTTTGGTTTTTGTACAACCCCTGAAGCCCTAGCTATCTCAAAGAGCAAGTAAAGGAGGTTTCTTCCCTGCATTCTCCTCTGCAAAGCTTCACTCAAATGCCTTAAATCACAGACAGGCTGCTGAAGTGACAACACACTGAGGTAATGTTCTGAGGAATTTGTTTCAGGGTGCAAGCTCAACCTTATGAATTCCCATGCTACTGTACCTACTTGAGCAACCTGACATCATATCTTTTCCAATAATACCTGAATAAAGGGAGAGAGTAATGGTGTATCATTGGGTGTAATGCACTAGAAGCCAAACAAATTGTATTCTCTAAGACAACATTCAAGAGCTACTTTCCACTTGTTCTACAGCTCAGTAATGAAATGCATTTTAAACTTCCAAGAACAAGACAGGAAACAACGGAGGATATATCATAATCTTTCAGCTCTCTAGTTTCAAAAACAAGGAAAGGGTAAACGTACCATATGCAATAAAAAATGGACACCCCAACTTTCCATTCACAAGAATATTTTTTTAAAGATGGAGAAATTATTTTTAAAATAGAAAGCCGATCACTGAAAAATTATGTGAAATCTTCTAAAACTTCAGCAGATTAAGTTCCATCATTCTACAGGGTTTTAATTTCCCCCCTGCTTTTTGTGTTTTGGCTTTTTTGTGTGTGTGGTTTATTTGTTCTGGTTTCTGGTTTGTTTTTTTTTTTTTTTTTAAGAAAAGGACCAAGAAAAGCCTGGATACTAACAAATCAAGAGGAAGTAGGAGCCTATACTCTCATAAGTAACAGAAAATTCTGAATCTTACTGAACTCTCGATCTAAGCTACAGTCATTGTGAAATAATTTATGGAATTCTTCAGGAGTTTATTTACAGAAAGTGTTTAAAAGCAGTAAAACATGTAAATATCAAAACATTCAGCTAGATTTTTAGCACACTCCCTTGCAACTACAGAGAAAAGTGCCAGTGGGAGGACTAAGCTCTTGCAATAACCTGAACTACTAGATAGCAGGACAATGTTTAATGATAAAAGATAATGAGAAAATGAAATATGAGCCTATGCTACAGGTATGATACGCTAGCCTTGAAAACATGACTATTACTTACACTATTACCCCAATTTTCACCTGGCTAGAATTCAAATAGAAAATTAAGATATTCCTTTATTTTCAGTGCACACAGGACTAAGTCTGTGCTGAAACAAATGGGAACCAAAACATTTAATGTCCTGTGTGGGAACTAAACTAGAGATTTTCTCGATGTGCAAGTTCCTGAAGTACTGCAGGTGCAACAGGAACATATTAAATAGTTTCATTTGTAACCAGAAGCATAAAGACAACAAGAGTACTACTGCGGGGGAGGAGGGTTGTGTGTGTTTTTATCTGCTTCAAAAAGAAGCTGATGTTAAGTTAAGATCAGTCAAGCTTGGAACAAGCTGTGTTTACAAATGCGAAATACACTTTTAAATAAACAGACCAGAAATTAGTTTTCAATATTCAGGATAGACAATATTAAAAATAAAGACAAAGAAGTACCTCATATTAATGAATTATCTTGCAGCTACAGATTAGAAATAAGTCAATAAGGAAACCTTTTATAACAGTTCATTCAGGCATCACACTCCTTCAGCTTCAGCGAGGATCTGTGTGCTGCGACAACAACAGTAAGCAAAAAGCACTGTAATGTCTTTCAGAGACAAAAGTTATCCAGAACATTTTTATCAATGAAATACAGCAGTGCTTCCAGTGCCTGCAATTTTGCCAGCTGTGAATAACCAAATATTTACAAAAAGTCAGCCAAGCATACACACTTCAGCCTAGAGGGATGAAGGAAGAAAAAGCTGATTTCCACTACAAATCCCACACAAGTAATTTCTGACTTAATCTTCTCTGTTTGTGCACCTGAGAACAACAGAAGAATGGTAGCATGCAGTAAATTTGCCTACACTACCTTCACAAATAGAAACACTGACATTAAACAGAAGTAGCAGTACCTGTTCCTACCAGGGCAGAAAGCTTCAAGCCAGTAAACTAAAGCAGGGGACCAAAATAAGTATTTTTTCCATAAAGATCCTATAAACAACATTTGCATCAAAAAAACCCCCAAGTATTCCTTGGAAAACAAAGGTCTTATAAACAAACAGAAGGTTCTTCGAGCAAATGAGGTTTTGATAAACAATACTGCAGTCTTGCCAACAGACCTACCACATGGCACAGAAGGAATCAATGAACTGACATGCAGGACTCTTGTCCAGATCACCAGCTCTAAACCAGATAAGCATCAGTAGAAGCCAAAAATCCATCAGCATGAAAACAGATGCAAGAATCATAAGAAATCAGTACTAGATCTCAAACTCCTGTTTAGACACGGTTGGGAATCTCAAACTCTCACTAACTCAAGAACAGCAGCATTGAGTTAGCATGCTCAATAACATCAAAAGCTCCTTCTCTGCAGAAGCAGAAAGTACTAGAAACATAAAACAGAAAGCAGAACAGAGAACCAAGGACCTTTTACACACTAAACACTGTACATAAAAATAAGTCTAATTCAAGCAATGTAGCAACATGTACCATACTCAGCTAGCACTAAAGCTAATTTTTCCACCATTGCTACTATCAGCTACCTGGCACTCCAAACCAGATGGCAACATTTCAAGTGGAATAAAGACTCAAAGTATTTTAACTGTTTGCTATCACAACCACTTTGATTTCAGTCAGTTCCTCTATTCTTTCTTCTGCAGGGGCATGCACCACTAGTTATTTAAATATTTTCTCTTAGAAATAAAAACTTTGAGTCACCATAAATAACCTTTTTTCCTCCTTAAGAATCATCAACTCGTGTATGAATTGGTAACTTTCCTACAATAGCTTCCACAAAGGACTAGAACGTCAGAAGTGGAAAAATTTCAATCTAGAATATAATAAATTTATTTTCTCCAACTCCAAGATCATCTCTTCCCCCACCTTTTAGAACACAATAAGTGAAAAGGGGAAAAAAAAGACTCAAAAATCAACCCCAAATGGTTAGTCACAACAGTGGGCAGCCCCAGGTCTCCCAATCAGCTATTTCAGGACTGCTCCCATCTATTCACTGATTAACACCAGGTGCCCAGTATGATCCTGAGCAGTCAAGCCATAGGGGAAGTGACAGTCCCTCCCCTAATAAGATACTACAGATAACTCAAATTCAATACTAAAAATTTCAAGCAGCTGGGTCAGTATTTATGAGGGAGCACGAGTCCAGATGTTGATGGGCAACTTAGTTGTTTCAACCTGTTCAAACTCAAGCACTGCCACAGAGGAGTAGTACACATGCCACAGTAAAATCCCATTTCATAGCTGCGCAGCACACATACACCATGTGAGCATATAGCCCACTGAAACTATTTTTATTTAACTGCTATCTTAGAAAATCTCTCAAGTTTCTTTTCCCCCTTCTAGATACAAGGAGGTGAGCTAGCCTCCACACACAAAACGTCGCGGGCATTTCAAGAACAGTATCATGTCACAAGCAAAGCCATGACACCACTACAGTTAGTTAACAGCACTTAAAACCCTGGCCTGCAATAGACAAACCTCTGTATCTGTCACCAGCATAAGGCAGCACTGAAAAGCTAATGAAATCTGATGCATCTCCCTCGAACAACAAGAACTCTAGGAGCAAGGCAGCTGGAAACGAGGGTGTACCAGGATATTATGTAACGCTGCTCTGGAAGCCTACTCCTACTAAACGTTACCTACCAGATTCCTAGCCTGCACAGACCCAGTGAAAGTCCCAAACAGGTCGGCAGCGGAAGGCGCCGTGTCTAACGCTGCTCCCCAGCGGGTAGCTGCCTGGAATAACGGCGCTTAAATGTCATCAGTGACACCAGGGCTTACTGAGACGTGCCCAGTTTAACCTTGGGGCGCTCACGGGCTCCGTGCCCGTACAGAACCACCAGGACCTGAAGGAAAGTTACCTTTATCAGTCCACCTCACGTGATACGAGCGTGTGCCCGCAGGCCAAAGGACCACAGGGCTTGGTGAAAAAGGGGACCACGGGCGCTAGGTGTCCCTGCGTGAGCGCGGCCCGGCGGCTTACTCCCATGCCCCACGCCCCGGAGCAGCCATTGCAGGGGCGGGGAGAGTGCGGGGCCGCTCCCGCACTTCCCCGCGCGGAGCAGGGAAGCCAGCACCCCCGGCCCCTCTGCGGGGCAGGCGTTACCGGCCTTACTTCCTCCCCTGGGCAGGCGCTGAGCACAGGCCACCCCCCAGTCCCGGTGCCTCTGAGGGAAAGCGGCCGTTACTCACAACTCCAACATCCACTGGCCCTGCAACACCAGGCTCCAGTTGGAGCTGCTCAACACTTGCACGCTGTTCCGCGGCTCGCCGGGACTACCCGCCCGGGAGGAGGAGGAGGAAGAGGAGACGGCGGCAGGACCCAGCACTGCTGCAAACAGCAGCACAGCTGCGGAGTTAGGAAGACGCCGCCAGCCACCCGCCGCCATGTTTCAACCCGCCCGCCCCAGGAAGTGAGGGCGCGAGCGGCCGTCGCGGGGGCGGGGCCGGCGTCGTTGGGCGGGAGCCTTTAGGCACGAGGCGCCCACCACCGGCTCTGCCTTTCGTCACGGGGAAGAGCTCTGCTGCCACAGCCCCGGGGGAAGCCCAGGGGTACAGCCCACAGGGCAGGTGCTTCGGCCCCACCATGGTGGTGGCTTCGCTCGGTTAGGTTTACGAGTCTTTCTTGTACTGCGGCGCCCGTAGTGGGATGCCGCGTTTAAGGGGCTGAGTTATGGGTGCTGAATAAAAAGCAGTAATTGCCTCTTTGGCAATTGGGATGCTGTTAGCCACCAGCCCTGTGGGGCTGCACTGAGGGATCATGCTTCATCAAGTGTCCACCAGGGCCTCAAGTGACTGCCCCAGGCAGGCAGCCTGTCTAACCCTATGCATTCTTTAGCCATCCCAGACACAGGACTTTGTGTTTTACCTTGACTTCAATGAGATTTCTCTCGGCCCCATTCCTTTGGCTTGCCCAGGCCCCTCTGAGCAGCCCTGGCCTTGAGTGGAATGACTGCACTCTCAACTAATGGTAATTAGGACAGTCAACTTCCTTACTTAACCTGGTAAATTGACCAGAAAAAATAAGAAATCACAGTACAGATCTGAGCTGCCTTCCTGTCTGATAGGGAAATTAGTTCTTGTTGCCAAAGACTATCTTGGCTTGGAAGTAACTTGTGATGAATTTTTCCAAGTTACTACAGAAGTTAATAAGCCCTGTTGTTAAAATATTTACATACTTCCCCCACCCCTTCTCCAGCAGAGGGAACAGTAGGAGTCATGGATTTTGTCACACTTGGCCAGTTTGTCTTACAAGGCTTCTTTAGATTACTCCCATATTTCTCCATAGGAGTCTGGGCTTTGATCAAACCATTCCTTAAAGCCTGAGAATAGGTCAGGCCTTTATTTATTGACACTGAAGCAGACTCAGCATTATATCTGGGGACAGAAGCAGAAGATTGCTTCTAGTCAGGAGATTAGCAGCAGTTATGGGCTTCTACTGAGTGAGCAGGGAGACAGGCTTGCCTGCAGCACCACTCACACTATGCAGAAATGAAATAGTGACAGCCACTTTCCTCATTTGCTACCTCTCAGGAGCCGGTCACCTCTCCCAGTGACTCAGTGATATTCTCTTCTCTCCTCACTAGGTATTCAAACAGTACCTGCCATTACCAACAAAGATTTCTGTTGACAGCTTCTCAGTATGGTAGAGATTCCTGCCTTTCTGAGCTGTAAGCTTCTTGCCACCACAAAATGCCAGCTGAGGATTAAGTAAGAACATCACAGAACACATATATCTTCTGGTATCTTCCATGTGATACACATAACCTCAAAGTATATTACAATTTTTCTAATCCTTTAGCTATTCTTGTGGTTTGTAAATAAAACTAATTTATCAGTGCCCTTCCTAAATGGATAATTTGAAAACTGGATGTGGTATTTTAGCAACATTTAGACCTGAGATATGTAGGGAAGAGAAAGAAATACAGTGGTAGAAATTATTTGAGAAGACACTGGGCTAAAGTTCCCTTGTGAGGAGATAGCACAGAAAGGACTTTTTTCTACTGCTCAGTAAGAACTGGGGAAACATGCTAGGTTTTCTATAGATTCTTTGGGGGGGGGGACAGGGGCAGAGTGATTGGCCAAAACTGAGAGAGGTTTGAGATCAGGTGGAGCCAAATTAGGAGAATTTATTTGACAAAGAGCTGGTGTGCGAAAGGGAAGGTTGAAGAATATTTTATTGTGTGGTACAAGGTGCTGAATATTTGTGTCCTCAAAGAACATGTGAATGAAAGGGGTGGCAAAACAGATCTCCATGAAGTGGCTGAGAAGGAACATGTAAAATGATGACTCCAAATGCATGGGAGCATCCCTGTGAATTCCAAAGGACCAGGAAAGAAAGACCTGGGGATGAAAAGAGCAAAAGACTTACTTTTATAAGTAAATTATAAGTAATTTCTAGCCATATTGAACACAGAGGATATTTGCAGTTCAGGCAAACATTCCTAAAACAGAACAGAGCGTTCCTAAAACAAGGGAGACATTTCATAGTGCTGCTAATCCTTCTGAAATAGGTCAGGCTTGCAAAGCTGGAGAAGGTACACCTAGTTTGAACCTGATTAGGAGCATGAAATGAGAAATGGATAAAAAGAGAAAACAAGGACAGGCAGTTAGAGAACTGTATGGGCCAGACCATTTATTACTTTGGTGGTTACATTAATTACCCTGTCCCTTGCAAAACTTACTCTCCTTTAGCTTCATTGGGCTTCTGTTAAACCTGCGTATCTTCAGCTTTTACCCTATGTGCGTGTGTGTTGCTCTGCTGGCTTTGCATAGATCTTGAGAGTTGTAGTTTTCCAAGTTCCATGCTTCTACTTCTGTTACAGAAAAGGATAGGAGTGAAGCTGTTGGTTTAGGTTTTGACAGCTGTTGATGGAAGTGTATCCATTAGCCAGAGTTAAGTTTTGGACAGAATTTGGCAGTAAAAATTTATGGGTTCAATTCTGTAGCTGTTTGTTTTAATCTTAATTATAAAATGGAAAGTTCAACTCTAGTATGGAAAAAGAAGTAAGCATGGCAGCCCTGAATGAGAGGTGCCAACAATGTATCTTTCTCTGGTTCTGTGATACTACAGGCACTCATGGCACAAATATTTCTATACTGGAATGATAATTTACCTTGGTGACCAGTCCCTGCTCTGCACAGAGGACACCACCAAAGTACATTATTTCCTAACTTCCCTAGGAGTAATTTCAGTGTTTCTCTTGAAGGACATGAAGACTGCTCTATGCTTCATGGGCATTTTCCCTGTGTCAAGTCTCTAAGCTTAGACACTGAACTAAAATTTAGCCTCTTGTGATAGTGTGGCTTTTCACTGGAAAAAGAAGGGAATTTAAGACTCATTGATTTTAGGTGTGTGATATAGGGTGTGTAGTTAGGAAACATTCTGTAAGTTTGTTTTTATTAGGTTTATTTTCTACTTTATGGAACATTGTCCTATTATTAGTTTGTGTGGGTGTCTCATGGTAAAGAAAAGTATGCCAGCATTCTTGATGAGTTTTCTTTCACTGTGTGCCACGATGGATTCAAGACATTGCCTAGAGCAGAATAAATTATTGTAACACTCATTTTCCTAAAATCCTAAAATTCCTAATATCACCATCTATGAAATGTTTTCAGTTCTATACCAGAACTACCCTCCTAAACTTTTGGAATTTCTTTTGATGGATTGTTTGTAAAACTAGAAAATAAGAAGTTATTATCACACAGACAATAGCAATTTTGATATTTCAAATTTTAATTTAATCTGTACATTTGCCTAATGAAATAATAGTTGCAATAGATTTTTCACTATGTGAATGGTAAAAGAATTTGAAACTTGGTTTATAATTTAAGACTGTAGAATATAGGTGAAAATAACAATCTATGGCCAGAAATAAGTGTTGCATGCATTCTCCAACATGGATTTATTAACCTTAAATCTTGTTATATTTAAAGAGAAGGGTGTAGTTTAAAGTAGATAGATCAGTAAATACAGAATCACAGAATGGCAGGGGTTAGAAGGGACCTCTGGAGATCACCATGTCCAACCGCCTACTTGAGCAGGCACAGCTAGAGCAGGGGGCACAGGAATGTGTGCAGGAAGGTTTTGAATGTCTCCAGGGAAGGAGACTCCACAGCCTCTCTGGGCAGCCTGTTCCACTGCTCTATCACCCTCACAGGAAAGAAGATTTTTCTCATGTTGAGGTGGAACTTCCTGTGTTCCAACTTGTGCCCATTGTCCTGTCATTGGGCACTAATGAAAAGAGCCTAGTCCCATCATCCTGACACCCACCCTTTAGATATTTATAGGTATTGATGAAATCCCCCCTCAGCCTTCTCTTCTCCAGGCTAAACAAACACACGTCTCTCAGCCTTTCCTCATATGGGAGTTGCTCCAGCCCCCTGATCATCTTGGTAGCTCTCCACTGGACTTGCTCAAGGAGTTCCCTGGCCTTCTTAAACTGGGGCCCCAAAACTGGACACAGTACTCCAAATGTGGTCTCACAAGGGCAGAGTAGAGGGGGAGGGTAACCTCCCTCGACCTGCTGGCCATGCTCCTTTTAATGCACCCCAGGATACCACTGGCCTTCTTGGCCACAAGGGCACATTGCTGGCTCAGGGTCAGCTTGTTGTCCACCAGCACTCCCAGGTCCTTCTCAACAGAGCTGTTTTCCAGTAGTTCAGCCCCTGGCCTGTACTGGTGCATGGGGTTGTTCCTCCCCAGGTGCAGGACCTTGCACTTGCTCTTGTTGAATTTCATCTGGTCCCCCTCGGCCCAGCTCTCCAGCCTGTCCGGGTCTCGCTGGATGGAATCACAGCCTTCGGGTGTATCAGCCACTCCTCCCAGCTTGGTATCATCAGCAAACTTGCTGAGGTTACACTCTATCCCATCATCCAGCTCATTGATGAATATATTAAAAAGGACTGGGCCCAGTGGGGAACACCACTAGTGACAGGCCTCCACCCAGACTCTGCCCCATTGATCATGACCCTCTGAGTTCTGTTGTTGAGCCAGTTCTCTGTCCACCTCACTGTCCACTCATCCAACCCACACTTCCTTAGCCTGTAAGGAAGTGTGCTGTAACTAGCTGTTGTAAACTCACCATGGCTCTGCCTTTGATACTTATTTAAAAGTAACAAAAACTTTTATACAAGTGTTTGACTTTTGACCAGGAATGTTCGTATTTGTCCTTCATAAATAAGACTACAAAATTCATTGGAATATTTAAAGAAATATATCAAGATCTTTCTTGTTCATATGAATCTAATGAGCACCTGCCAAAAAGATAGATATATAATGACAAGAGGAAATGGTATTTTGCATCTTCATAAAGAAAGCCAGTGCAGATACTGTATCCATAATTCTTCTAGCTAAATGTAGTTTTTGAGAACATCTCTGACTAACTTCGAGTTTTGCTGCCCTAAGTAAATGCGAAGAACTGGAGTTGTCCTGTCAAGCACTCCTATTTGAAGATAAGTTATCAAAGGTATTTAGCATTGAAAAATGTAGCTTATTATAAAAAAACCTCACTGCTAATGTGTTGTTTATGCTTCTTATACAGGGAAGTTAATGTGCATTGCTATAAGCACGTTAGTGTGCAGTAACAGTTCTGTCCTACCTTCCTGCATGGCTGCTCTTGATCTTGTAGTAGTAGATAATATAAAGAATACGCTTTTTCATCTTGCCTGCATGTTCATCTACAGAAGACACTTGGCTACCAAGGTGTAGTTTGTCTTACAAAGGCTGGAACAGTAGTGCATCAGAGTACAATAGTGCTCAGAGTGCTTCCTGCAGGCAGAGGCATCCATAACCTCCAGGGAGCAGAGATGCCAGAGGCAACCTGGTTCAGGAAATGTACAATGCCTGCATGGGAGCTAGAGGAATAGCTTGCTTGCTGGCTTTGAAGAGTGCTCAGCAGGAAAATTGGGACAGAAAAATGAGATTCAGAAGCTTAAGTGCAGCCTGTTTCTGGTGAAGCGTCTCCACATTGGTATCTTTACATGTCTTCCAAGGTACAAAATGGAAAGGCACAAGTAATTTGCAAGCCTTATGTAATACCCAGTCCCATAATGTGGTGCATGCTGGGGGATGTCTCTACCCACACAGCGCTCCACCATGCAGGCATGCCTCCGCATCCTTATCTTTGCATAACTCAAGCATAGACCTCCTACAAGATTATCTCCCACCTCTAACGTGCATCTGTTCATTTTCTGCCTGTCAAGCCTTTTCAGAATTTAAAAGAAAGAAGTTGCAAGAGATAGGAGAAGCAGCTTTCACATTTGAGTGCAACAGATCAGGACAGATCTGATAAGAAACATGAATTTTTATTGCCTGACTTCTCTTTCTTTTTTTATTTTTCTGAGGTGGAATTCTCCTGCTGTGTAAGAAACTGTTTCTTGGAATATATTTTTCCTCAGCAATAAAAATATGTCCAAGGCAGAAGTACAATTGTCTTTTTAGACCTGACACCTCCAAAGCCTGATATATGTGGCTGAGTTAGATGAAAAGGTATTATTAGGTTTTTATTAGATTATGATGCAAGCTCAAGCTGGCTAGGCTTGCCAGCCAGTAAATCTAGTGCAAACATCTGTGGCCAAATTCTGCTCTCATACACGTTGCTGTTTGTGGTCAGTATTCCTCTCTACTGTGATACTGGTTCCCCTCTATCGATTGTCGGAAGGGCAGGGGTTGTACACAGGGCATGATTTACAACACAAACAGTCATTGACATAGAATAATTCTGATTGTTCTCCCAAATTAAATCAGAAATAATGCTATTAAAGGCAAAGGAGTATAAGGAAGAATAACAATACATGAATTCAAAAATTCAGGCCTTTATTGCAAGACTTTATGGCATGGATATTTATTTATATATGGCTTTTTTACCATCAGTGATTTCTTGCTTCAAAAATAACCCTCTTTTGGCTCCTTTCTTGAGCTGCAAGCTGAGTTAAAGTGGTGACTCAAACTGTGTTAAAGTCAGGTAGACATGGAGATCTTCTAATGACTGCACAAGAATTGGGTATCTGAAAGCTGCACTAGGTACTGCAAACACAGCAAGTGCTTTTTCTGTTCCAGGCAGTGTGATAATCCCACTAACAGTAGGCAGCTCTCTTCACAGTATGTCATACTCATTTTAAACTGGCTCGGAATGCTGCAGGAGCTCATCAGTGAAGCAAGCTGCCCAAAGGCATGCTAAAAACCCAGGCTAAGCTCACAGATGTTCTATGGCAGAGTATCTACTGTGCACTCTGTAACACACAAAATACATGCTGTAATTTTTTTAAAGGTTGCAATACTTCAAGACTTCCTGTGAAAAGAATAAAAGCTCACCTGAGAAGATGGCATGTTTCAGAAAACATAAACCAAACTTAGTCATATCATAGGCTAAGATCTTACTTGTAGTCAATTTTTGCCTAAGTGTCTCAAAGACATACTGCAGCAGAGGCGTAAATCCAGATGCCACTGCACGTAGTTCTCAAGCCAAGCTTCCACAAATTCCAACCTTTGCAAATATCTTTATATATTAATCTGAATTTAGTGCTGAGATAAGCAACTTCTGATGAAACCAAGAAAAACTTGAAACAATGAAGAAGTATTTTCCAACATATCACTATATTTGCACTACCTTTTCAGAGTTTGTATTCATTCTCTCCCCCATTAAGAAAAAATGTCTTCATCGAAATGCAGTGAAAAAAATAACATTTCTGGTCCCCACCTGAACAGTTAGTTGGTATGTCGGCCTGATATGCATGCCAGTATTTCTGAGACTCTGTGGGAAGAGTATTTTCTAATAATTTTCAAGTTTTAATAAAGTGACATTCACCTCTCTCCTTCAGTATTACAAAACAGGTCTAAAATCCTTATCCTGGACCTCCTGTTTTACCAATGATTACCTACAACCCGGCACATGTTTCTCCTGTTCCTTTTCCACTGACCTGTGCATTATGTAGGCTAAAGACAATGGATCAGCAGTGCTCAGTCTTCCCCCCCCCCGCCCTTTTTTTTCCCCTGGCAATCGTTTAAAGAAGGTAAACAAATACACAAGACATTGCAAGGCACTGAACAAATCTACCTATACAGAGAAACTTACTAAAATGTACGATAATTTTAAGACATGTAATTATGTAACTGCATTCTGTCATATCTTTGCCACTGTAGTTCTCCTTGCTCTCCCTTTCCCAGGGACAGTTTAAAGTAAGTCACTTGAAAGAAGAATTACATGCAATATGATCTGAGTTTATGTCATCACTCATTTTGCATCACTAGCATCCAACAGACATTTCAGACCATTTATTCTTTGGACAATGATCTCAAATCGTTCCAGGAATATTAGGAACAACATCGTTTTCAGTTATAGTCATAAAATCACCCCACTGATTTTAGAGAGGTTAGTTACTTGAATGAAAATTGGATTCTATACAAATTTAAAGCAGGCTGAGTTCAAAATTGTTGGTCCTGGCAGTGTCTTTCTCATAACCAAAAACTCCAGGTGAATGAAGAGCCAGCCAAAACAAGGAGATTTTATTACCATTGACAGGCTGGATTGTCTCTGCAGCATTGCAGCAAAATGGAATGAGAAGATAGTTTACATTTCACAGTGATTTATGTGGCCATAGGAATATTTCTTTCTGCTCTAAGAGGTGACAATAAGCCTCTGCAACGACATGTTTATGAATGGGCCTCTGCTGTTGGTGACTAAGTGGTCTTACAGTTGCCAAAGAAAATGGTCCATCCCGATAACTCTTCTTCCAGCCTAGTCTTCACCTGGTAAAGAGCATCCCCATAGCTCACTGGGCAGCTGCTCGCCTGTGACAGCCCCCAGAGTCCCATACACTGCTGCTGTTGGACACCCCTTTTAGGCAGTTTGTCACCTGGGAGTCGCAATTGCCTTTCAGGTAGTGGGACAGTGATCGCGGGCCTGCTGTGGTAGGCCCTATTCAGGAAAAACTCTTTTAGATGTGGCAGGAGTTTGCTTGAAGGGTTGCTGCTTGATTAGGCTACAGTTTGTTAGATTGGAAAATTGTTTCTTTTTGCTGGGAAATATGAAAGCAGAGGTCTTGTTAAACGCACATTGTCTTTTTATCAGACTGATCAAGCTTCCAGGAAGCTGAAATTCTAGTATTTTGTTTGCCAAGGCCACAAAAGTCTTCAAATGTATAAAGACAATGAGCGACCAGTTATCATCCTGTGATTACATGTGATTTCCAAAACGTCCATAAATATTTAAGCCTGTTGCAACTTTCAGAGATGTCATTTGATAATTAAGGTGATCAGTGTAAAGAAAATTATTGATTTTTCTCTGGGGGGTTCCTGTGCAGATCCTGTGTGATCCAGCCCTAGAATACTTTGTGTCAGGCACAAAGTCAAGATAATATTTTTCTTTTGAAAGAAAGAAGAAAAACTGTAGGGGGTGCACATTTATCTAAAGTGTGGGATGATGATAGGGCTTATTTAAAGCTTTTTTTCAGCGCTACCCTTTTGCCAAAGAATGCATTAGCAGATATCTAGAAATAGCATATTTTGTACAGAATATGAATGTTGAAGTTGGTAAGTGCTCAGAGCATTGTTTGCCAGCCTTTTCTTGTTAAATACTGTTCAGCTCCACAAGTGGAAAATATAAACCAGATATAATAAAAAAAATGGATTATGTATGGTAACAATCTAAAGGATGCTTTAAGGATATAAGTATGCAGTCTTAAAAGGCTTATTCCAGAAGAGCCCTAGACTGAAAGTTCATTTTTATTGCTGAAATATTCCTAGCCATGGTGCAGCTTTCTGTGTGGCAACTGTTTCAAGAAAAGTGTTTCTGGTCTTTCAGCTTCATCCATAAACTCTTACACCAGGCTTTCCTGGATGCCTTTTCCCCTTGAGGGAAACCTGAAATACATTGTGCGCTTTTAATGGTTGACCTATCCTCAAACGTCTTTTTTTGCCATCTGTATCAACTTGATTGAGTAAGAAACAAGTTATCTCACTTTGCAAATGGTACATAGTTTATTATATCAAAGTTACTGAAAAGTAATTTTACGGGACTCAGGCCTGACCTATAATAACCTGCTGTTGGCATACACTTAAGCACAGAGAAAAAGGCAGTTTGTAAAGTGGAGATCTGCTAAGCAGCAACCACCAAAGCAAGCCTGCCTTGGTTTTAGACCCTCCTGTCTCTGGCAGGGAGACTGTAGATCCAAGTCCTTTGGCTCTCCAGTCACCCCTACAGCCTGTCCCTCAAGGAAATATACCATTTGGCATACATTTGGCTCATGTCGCAACTCTTACCCAGTGGTAAGAGTTCTCATTCTCCTATTTCTGTGATTTTTTTCCCTGATAAATGAATAGGTAAAAATGGGAAAGCATAAGACAATGATGACCTAATATGACTTCTTGGTTTATACCTAAAACCCCACAGGCAGACATTTTGCTTCTGTCTCAGAGACACATTAACGTAAGAAAACCACCGAGACTAAACCTGAAGGCAACTGAAGCAAAAGGTATCTTGAAACAGCCGCTTTAAATGGCCAAGAAGACATTTATACTTGTAACACTGACAGAACTTTGGCCTTAATAACAGGAAGATTACTTTCTGATTTGGCTTCATAGAGAGTTGTACTTTTGGCAAGCTATTAGAACAGAGCTATAAATTACCTTTTTCGTTTTGATCTAAATACAGATCCATACACATGGAATATGTCTTGCTAAGTCACAACTTCTAACACAACAACACTCTTGTCTCTCCTTTCACACATCTTTGTGAAGAAGCTGAATTATGTGCCTCACTGAGGTAGAAGGAAAAAAAAAATACTTCATTGCAGTTTAGAAAACAGCAAAAATTACTTTAAATGATGAACGCTTCAAGCAATTTATTAAATGCAACCAAATGATTTCTGCCGCAGAAGGCAGAAAAAAGCCATAAGAATGTGCAGGGAATCACCCAAGTCCCACCACACCCCAAGAAATGAGCTCTGCTGTCATTCTCCAAAACAGAGGGCTGCCGTTTGGAAACATAACAGACATTTTTGCAAGTCCTCTTAATGGTCTGCCTACCATTTGCTACTACCTGTGGTTCAGTTACTTCCCAGTAAAATCAGTTCTGTGAACAAAAAGGCCAGACTATTAGAACCACTTTTTGGCTGCTAACAGGTGCTGACTGCTTCCTCTGCCCAAGAAGAATTGGGGGTTTTCTTTTGAGGCCCAGTACTATCCCTTAACATAAATATAAAACAAAATATAAAATATCAATAATACTTCGGGACTGCAGGGAAGGGGTAGCCCTTCCTACAAGGTTACTGCAGCACCAATCTTCTGCTGTTTTTACATTCTGTCCTTATTTTCCAATGGTCATTGAAAGAAGTACAGATGGCTTTTAAAAGGTTAATTCTCATGTTCTATGTTCTATTTGCTTATCAGCAAAATAAGCACCAGAACCTTCTATAGATAGAAAAAAAGGTATGTTACAGAAGGGGCTTAAGAACAAATTACTCCAACCACTACTTTTAGCTTCCTGAGGTCTGCTTGACTAGGTAGAGAATCTTAGAATAACAGACACCAAATGTGCAGAGCATTATCTGTTAATCCAGGCTTCCATAGAAAGGTAGAAACCACTGCAATATGTGGGCAAGCTAAAAAAACCCCTAATGTTAAAAGCTGTTGCAACAGATACAGTGAAGAGCCATGGCAGTTAGAAAATAGCATTTTCATTCTCAGAGTTATAAAATTAATTACATATTCATACATCCAACAGTGAGAACTAAGATTGTTGGCAGGAGTTCATAGCTACTGACATAAGTAAAAGTTTACTGGATGCAATAGTGAACACAGCTATAAAAAAAGCAAGTTTCAGTTACATTTCAACAAAGCAAATCAAGAGCCTGTGATAAGCCTTAGCCCACCATACATGGAACTGCTCCCTGCATGCCTAAAACTGCTCTCCCCAAATAGAAAAAACCTTTCAGGTATATGTATTTACAAACTTTTACGATAACTGGCTACTCTAAAAAGCCTTTCTCTTACAAACAGCAATGCTGGGGCTCTATTAGCTCTGACCAGCCTCACCTGAGACCCCTACCCACACCCCTTCCCATAGGCCCTATTTATGCTCAAGCCTGGGTGTTATATACTGGTTCGAGCTGTGCTGAGGTAGTGATAGTCTCTAGCTGCATCTTATGCTTGTTCCCAGGGTTTGTATTGCAGTTTTGTCTCCTGATGCTTCTGTCTGGGCTGCCTGGATAGCCCATGGGCCTGGTTTGTCCTTTTGCTGTGTCTGGGGCTGTTGCTGGATCTTGTTGTCTGCAACTGGTACTGTGTGCTATGTTCAGATCCTGCAGGGTGGTGTTCTGGTTTGGTCTGTGCTGGGGTCACCCTTGGGTCCTGTCTCACCCCTGCTCATGGGGCTGCACTGTTTTTGCTGTTACCTGATGTGTTGAGTGGGAAGATGGGTAGACTAGGCTGGCATGAAACTACAGAGAGCAAAAGTTAGTGTAATGTTTAACAGTTAAACTTAGAATTTTTTGAGACTTTAGTAATACTGAGAAGCATCTAGTCTTGCTTTCAAATTCTCTAGAAATGGGCAACCCATTGTTTCCATTGTTACTTTTTTTTTTTTTAGTTTAGTTGGCTTAAGAAGCAAAGGAGGAAAGTACTGTTTGTCAAACGGCAACTGCTGCATGGTATTTTGTTACAATAGGATGTATGCTCGTCACAGATTCCTGTCAATGAAACCAACAGGATTACGGAGAGTGGGATTTGCTTCTGTAGTTCAGAATAGGCTGTTTAGAGAAACAGATTACTGGATGCTAAGCTAATCTTCTGAAAGAACCTATTACTTTTAGCCTGGAGAGACATGGAGATTACTGTCTCTTCCTCAAAGAGAAGAGGGATGAGAAGTGAGATGTTTAATGCTGTCTATAGCTAAAGCTTTTTGCATATCTTGTATGCTTGACCAGAAAATATGAATATAAGTGTCTCATTCAGATCAAACACCCATTTGTGGAGTATCTAGTTTCCATGAATGGCCAGCAGCAGGTTCCTGGAGTAATCAGATAAGAAAAGTATCTATACTGCTGTGCCTAGGCCAGATGCAGTTAAAGCTTTTGGCAGTGTTGCAGTTTCAGTACTTACTGACTTGGATTCACTCAGCTACTTATGGTTGGCTTCTAGTTAGTGTCACTGTATTTTTCTGCAGGGTAGCATAGCAAAGCTGACATGCTTAATAAGATTGCCACGCTGCTTTCACAGCTTTAACTGTCAACCTACTTTTGTTCTGAAGAAATGGAAGGCTGTTTGTTAAAATACAAAATGAAGGAAGAAAAAAGTTAGAGGGGGTGTTTGGACTTCTGAGCTTTCCTGAGGCATAAGAAAACAACGGGAATGTGCAAGTCTCATCTACTTTCTAAGGATGACTGCTCAGTAAAAAAGTCTCTTCCAATCAAACTTTCCTTCCTTTCTGACTTGAAACAAATACCTTTCCCTCTGCCAGCATATTTTACAGTACATCTTGATGTTTTGTAGCAGTTTGCAGTATGTCTTGCTATCTTTGAGCTGCGTTGCAGTCCCTGTTTAGTTGTCTGTTTCTCAGGGCATCCAGGTAAGAGTAGCATTATGATAGGTTTAATGTTAATGAAGATAAAGGGGCTAATCAAAGTCTCTTTTGTGGTTTCTGGTTTTAAAAGGCTTGAAAAGGCCTGTGTAAGCCCTTTTACACATAATACTGTATGTACACCCCAAACTTATTTATTTCCTGAATATCTCAGGTTAGTGAAACTGATGCAGATAGAGAATGACTAATGTAGCCCAGGGTCACCAAGCTCATCTGAGTAGAACAGAGTTAAATCTGCTTCCTTCATTGTATTGTTCTAACAACTCAGTAGTTTTCTGCATGTCTTCTCAGTATTTTATTTATTTGGACGAAACAAATACCTACTCCTCTTCAATCTCCAAATAGCCATTCTTCATGTAATGGCAAATGTACTGTTGTGTTTGCTAATAGGATTTTTGCAGCCTGTTTTTTATTTCCTCCTTATGAAAGATTTTCCTGACAGATGTAGTAGTTTGGCTTGAAACACACTGGCTTTTTTTGGGAGTGTTCTACCTATGGGTTCAGATGTACTTGACAAGCTGTATGATATCAAAAGAGAGCTAAGGGTTTTTTTTACTACCTCCCCTTCATTCCTACTGGTCACTAATGTTTTACATATCACTGACACTTTGTACAGGTGGGTGCCTTTTGAAACATTTGTGTACCAGAATACCCTAGTGAGTACTCCTAGTGAGGGATGTTAATACTGTTGCTGTACTTGCTTACCAATTGGAAAGTAGAGCAACTACCATGTGACAGCTCATCCTGAATCTACGGAGTTGAAAGAAAAAAGTTTCTAAGATTAAATGAATTTGTGGAATTTCCTTTAGTTACCTTTTCATGGACTGTCAGACCAGACTCTTCTTTCTCATCTGACTAAACCTAAAGATACAAATTGCAAGGCTGGATCAGACAAATTTCTGTCAAACCAAGGGTTCTGTCTCAACACTGGCTAGGAAAAAATACCTAGAGAAAGAATACAGGCTCAGGCTGTGTGCACCATCTTTTCTATCTCAGAAATGCCTGGCACTAGGGGTTTATGGCGCATTTAATTTATCTTTAATTGTCAGCAATGGACTTCTGTGAATTTGCTTGTCCCCTCTTTGAACTGGTTCATAGTTCTTGGATCTTTTAGCAGTAGGTTCCACAACTTAATTATGCTTCCTATTGCATAAGTGGTTTCTGTATTTGCTTAAGATCTACAGACTCATAACCAGTGGGTTGCCTCTTAGATCTACTACTGTGAGAAATAGATAACAAATTTATCCTTCCCCTCCTTTTTAGGATTCTGCAGGCTGAATGCTGCTCCACTGGCTGTGGTGGAATTTGGGCTGCTGATCTACAAAGTGAAAGCAAATGCCTGCTCTAGATGCAAATGCAACTTGCATTTTCTACGTCTCTACCAGTTACTTGGTGTTGTAGTATGTTAATGACAGCTTGGAGCAGGTGTGATTTCCATTTCTGTGTGATGAACCAGTTGTGTACTTATCTTTAGAAAACATGATGACAGATTGGGAATGCATCCAGTTAGACAACCCATGTCCTCCTCAACATGTGCTTGTGTTGGTGGATGCTGTGCTCAGTCAATTAACAGTTTGTCAACAGCTGATTACAGGATAGCAAAATTAAGATAGCACCTCCTGCTAAGTAGATTTTGCTTCTTTTGGGATATCAGCACCTTTGTAATGATATTCTGTTTCCAGGCTGAGCTTGGTTTCCTCGCTGGTATTGCTAGCCTCTCTTGCTGTGCAGAGCCTCAGTCTGAACAGCAGCTTTGTTTCAGTTTCTGAGACTCTGAAGGTTTTCTCAATTTTCCTTCACAATGACAAGGAATTAATGCTGGCCCTGAGGTGTCTCAGTGACAAATCAAACCTTAAGTCACTGTAACCTGTGGGAAAATATTCTGCTTCATGGAAGGTGAAGGGGCTGTTTTAATCATGCAATCATAGAACAGTCTAGGTTGGAAAGAACCTCAAAAGATCATCTGATCCAACTTTTCATGGAAAAAGGAGCATAGATTATCTAGCACCCTGTCCGGTTGTATTTTGAAAACCTCCAGTGATGGTGACTCCACCACATCCCTGGGGAGCCTTGAACTTGACTGAGCTTTCTTGTGTGTTGTAAGCTCAGACGTGACTGGCATATGTGCTTTCTCTTCAGCAGAACTGTAGGCTTTTGAGTACTTTTATTTGTCCTTGTTTCCACAAGGCTTTACTCCCAAGTGTTCAGCTGCCTGTTTAGGATGCACCTGGGGCATCTCTATAGCAGCAAGTAGAATGACTGGCTCTTCCTCCCTTCATTGTGAATGCTTGCTTCCAAAACACTGTTAAGAAATACCCATATTTCTAGACACCCTTTAAATTTTCATTTAGTTGTTTTCTGATGTTAAGTTGATGCTTGTTTTTTTTCTAGTCTGTGCTCCAATGTGGCCAGATTGTGTTCCAGCATCTTCTATTTATTTGTAGTATTTACAGTGTATACTTATGGATCCAATTCTCTGCAAGAGTCAGGTACCAGGCAATTGACTGTGCATTTCCTTAGCTTATAATAAAAGACAAATAGAAGCATAGAGTGCTTTAAGGATAAATAGTAATAAACTCTGGAAATTTCCGTTTCTGCACTTAGTGCAAGGCAATGAGAGCTGTATGGGCTAATGCTATGGCCAATATTTCCAACAAAGTAGAGGGGGGGGGAAAAAACCACTACCAAATCAGGAAGGCAGCATTTAATGCTCACTTTTCCCAGGTATGCATTAGCGCCCAGGCCTTCTGGGAGGCCAATTGGTTCCTGTGAGAACATTGTTAACTGATTGTGTGTACAAAGGAAAGATGGCTTTCCTGACTTCCTCTGTCTAGAAATTGTAGGTCGCTAGTATAAATTGAGTGCACGGGCTCAAGATGAGTCCACTGCCTTTTTGCTCTCCTCCATCTTGCCAGAGTAGAGGCGGGAGGGGCCAAACTTTCTCAAGCCTGGAACTGGAATGGCAGCTGCCCATGGAGACTCTCCTCATACACTGCACTGTAAAAAGCATCATCATAGGCTGGAGGCAGAATGCTGAACTTTGTTAACACTAAGCATCACTGCAACCCATATCTGGGTTTGGAGATGCTGCTGGAGTTCAGGCAGGCTCTCAAGGCCAAGCTGCCTAGAGAGCCTTTCACATCCATCCTTCAATCTCTGCACATGCACAAGCTCTGCATGGCTGAGGGCAGAAGCAGGAGTTACCATCTGTGTGATTATTGTCACTATTCATGTTGCTTATCTCCTTTGCCTGGCTTGCTATGTACAGTTTGCATTCTGCTTTTGTTAGGGAATAGTATAGGACAGAGAGGCTGGAAGGAATATTGAAGGGAAACAGGCTAAGAGTTTACTTACAATAGTTCATATGACCCAAAACGTTTAAGACTTATTCAGAAGGCTTAGTGTGAAGCAATTAAAAGCATAATATCTGTATGCTCACATGAAAGCATATTGAACAGATATCAGCATACTCTCTTTCAGGGATAAAATAACCCCTGATACAGCCCTAAATATCTTTCAAGATCCATTGATTCAAGAAAATACAATATCATTCTAGGCATTCAGAGACCTGACCTGAGCTTTTTAACGTTTTGAAATTTTCTGTCTTGACTTGCTTTTGTGAGAGAAATGTGGTGGTGAACCTCATTTCAAGTCACTTTAGAATTATGCAACACAATTAAATCTTTATTGAATACTTTATTGATGTCTTCTCCCTTCCTCTCCTTCTCTTCCCCAGTCCTTTATGGCAGAAATCACTTCTGCAATTTACTTTAATGGGACTTTTCCAGTCCAGGGAGAATTGCTATAGGACAGGCATAAACTTGAATGATCTTTGTGTCATGCTGGGTGGTTGATGAACCCCATGTTCAGAGACACTTTACCTTGATAGAGATCCACTGATTGCAGTGGACTGGTTTCTAACATTGCCATTTTTAATGGCATCGAAGCAGTGAGGTCAGTATTGTTAGATATACTAGACCTAAATTCTCATATAGACTAGAATTTTCTTCTCAGCTTTTTTCCAGTTGTTTACCCACTTGTGTGTTCTGGAGAGTAGAAACTGTAAGGGACAGCTCCATGTAGGCCTTGCAATGCAGTTAAACTTTATTGATGACTTCAGTGATAAAGACAGATGTAAGAAAATCTTATTAAAACTAAATAGTGTGTTAATAACCTGCTGCTTTCTTCCTGGGACATGTGTGAGCTCATTACTGGACTGTTGATGACTGTTGTTCCAATGTGTATTTAGAAAACTCTTTTGCTGCCTCTACAGAAGTAATGAACTTGTTTTACCTTATGCCCTTGTACACATTATAAATTACAATCCCAATTAATAATAAAACAAAATAACACAAACCAAATTATCTTCCTGCACATTCAGCAACATTTTCTCTTATTTAAAAAACAGGGTGGGTAAACTGAATATGGCAAAATGTGCTCTATCAGTCTACACTCTCTGACCTGGAGAAAATTCAGCTGCACATAAAAATAGGAAATAAAATTACTTTTTGGAGGCCTTGGTGTTAAACAATCTATGTTGCCTGAAACCTAGCAGAATGCTCACAAGCCTTCTCAAATTTTTTATGGAAAACAAGATCTGTCATATGAAAAATGAGTCCATTTTCTGGAATAATCTAATTACCAGGTTAAAGCTTGGATTTCCTTACTAAAATGAATTTGGACTTTGATAATTATTTTAAAAGGAACAGTTCTATAGTTTTGTCTTGAATTTCTTGTCAAAACATTGCTGCTTAATGCATTTACTTCCATTACAATAAATTGAAGGAAAAGAAAAAAAAGATGCTAAAAAAGGAACATTAAAACTCTGCAAGGCATGGTGACAGATTGAGACTTGAATTATTGTACAGTCTTGGAAGGAGTGAAAATGCCCCTTCACTCTCAACCACCAGCTTCTACTATGTGCTTGGAAGCATGGCAGCAAGCATGCTTGCCTATTTCTTGCTCCAGGAGCATGGACATAATAAGCAGATCTTCAAATTCTTCTCCTATCCTCTGGCCCAAAGGTGGGTGAATAACCAGGAAGCTCTTACAGATATAATCTGTGTTTTTTAAAAAGCTCAGTGAACATTGAGCACTCTGCATCCTGCATCTTATTGAAACCCAAGCGAATTAGGCTCTTAGCCAGGTTTAGAAAGGTACTCAGGCTGAGCATTAGAAATCAAGCTTTTTCCTGTGTGAATTTGGATTCTTAATTTAAATTTTTTTTTTTTAAAATCAAACACAGTTGACTTTGAATATATTACACAAGGACATAAAGGGTAAGAAGGAGCCAAAAAAAAAAATTGGGGACTACAATAAGGTCTGAGCTGAAAAGCTTCTGCAGGCTACTTGTGAGGCATGTTCCAGCTGTAAAATAACTGTTACTAAAAATACCTTCAGATTCCTGTATAATTTAGTCAGCTTTGAATGTCAGACCATACAATGGAACACATGTACATATTTTAAAAGAAGAGAACTGATAAAATTAGCCCGTTTCTGTTAAGATATGTGTGGTTTAACCTGGCAGGCAGTTAAACACCACACAGCTGTCTGCTCACTGCCCTCTCTGTTGCTGCCCCAACCCTGCAGTGAGATGGGGGAGAGAATCTCTTTGGGGGTCGGGGAAGAAGTAAAATTTGTGGGTTGAGATAAGGACAGTTTACTAGGACAGAAGAGGAAGGGAAAATAATATTTATGATAAAAGAATATACAAAATAAGTGGTGCACAGTGAGTTGTTCACCACCTGCTGACCAATGCCCAGCCTGTTCCTGAGCAGTGGTTGCTGCCCCCAGCCAACTCCCCCCAGTTTGTGTAATGAGCATGATGTCATGTAGTATGGAATATCCCTTTGGCCAGTTGGGGTCATCTCTCCTGGCTGTACCTCCTCTTAGCTTCTGCTGGCAGAGCCTGGGAAGCTGGAAAGTCCTTGACTAGTGTAAGCACTAATTAGCAATAACTAAAACATCTGTGTGTTATCAGTGTTATTCTCATACTAAATCCAAAATACAGCACTGTACCAGCTGCTAGGATGAAAATTAACTATATCCCAGCTGAAACCAGGACAGGTATTAATTGAATTGATGCTAGCTTTGAGCTTGCATCCTCTCAAGTGTGCAGCAGGGGGGATCAAGCTACCAGTTGGGCAAGAAGAACGGGTTCTGGTCCCTTTGCTGCCACTCTGAACGATTTACCTCACTTTCTGGTGCATTTGCCTCCCTGTCTGCAAAAGGACTGAGGACTGCAGATAAAAAGCTCTCTGTAAAAGATACATGAGAGAACAATGATATACTCCCAAAGGTTTTACTGCCCTTACACTTAGATCTTGTATTTTTGATTTAGGAAGAGTATAGTTAAGTAGCAGTGATATAGTTGCTTGGCATTTTCAAGGTAGGTGTGCAGGATGTTCTTTAAGTAACCAGTGTGATTGTCTGTGGATGGCATGCTAATTTGACTATCATCATTCTTGAAATACCTTAATGAAAAATTATTTTTAAAAGCTTCAGTGCAGAGTAACTTTATTTAAATACTAAGAAAACTATGTATTCCTGGTTTGTTTCATTGACATACCAATGCCCAAAGCATCCTATAGAAATTAATAATTTCTTAAAAAGAGCTTTCTCTGAAAATTGCAAACAACTTTTCGAATAAATGTACAAGTGTACTTACTGAATGACAGTGTGCTAGGCCCTTTATCTTCTGAAAACTGAAACTCTTTGTAAAAAGTAATGAGTTCCTGCTGCTTCTCTCCTGGAAATGGATGGTACAGTTCATCCCCTATCGCTCTATGCTCTTCAATTTTCATTGTTATTAAATAAAGACAAATAGTCACTAGTTCCCTTAGTAGTATGTTCTTACATGAGCAATCTGGGACTGATAGTTGTGGCAAAATGCTGGATTCATGGTAGAAAAATAGAGAAACATCCACTCCAGTGAAATGCTGTATGCAGATGTTAAAATGAAAGGAGTACTGAAAAATGCTAATCTTTTCCTTTTAGAGTACTTTTTGCATATTCACTACTATCAGTTCTACTTGATTTGCTGATGTACACAAGTTCCTGCAAACTGTTGAGAGGTACTTAAAAATGAATAAGAGGTGGAAAGAAGAGGGATGTTCCCTTTGAACATCCAAGGAGAAATGAAAGCCAGCAATGAAAATCTGTCCCACCACTGGCTCTCCTGTGGAAACAAGTCCTTTTTAATAGATCACATTATCTTTGGAAAAGGGCAGCGGAACATAGGATACTGTTTTGACTTGGAATGTATTAATTTATGTGCATAAAGCAATTATTTAGCCCATGCAAATGGGAATATGAAAGCATTAATTGTTGCCAAACCTAAGTGAATAAATGCTTGGTTTTAATTAAAGGATTTGATCCCAGCCCCACTCTGGCAAGACTGCCATTAATTTTAGGAAAAGGAGAAATGGACTCAAAATGCATAGGAAAAACTAAAGCTCTGAGTACATACAGCTTTTTTTAATTCTTTGGATATTGGATACTTCTGAAGCTTTGGATGGGAGAAATGCATTTGAGGGGAAGAAATAGACAAATTAATTTAAAATGTGTTTTACAAATCTACTCTTGAGAGCTAATGCAGCCTACAGTGCACTAACATGGGCAAGTTTACAACTTTTGACATTCAAGGCTTTACTTCTTAAACTAGATTTTTCCTTTTTGCAGCAGGCTTCTTCCATTTCTTGTGTATTGGGAATACATTAGCAGTGTATAGGCATAAAGAGTGGCCCAAGATTTCCAGCAGGAAAAATAGAGGATTCTAAAAACCACAAATGGCTTTACTTTTGTCAGTGCTAAAGTTTAAGAATATTCTAACCCTTCTGTTCCAAGCTGGTGTGAGGGAGCAGCGAGAACCGGCTGCTCCACAGGGAGAGAGGAGCTAGGAGCGAAGCATGATGATAATGCAGGCAGGAGGAGTGACCAGGAGGGATCAGGGTCAGAGAGAGACCAGTGACCACCAGCTGTGACAAGGCAGGTCTGAGGCAAGAAACCTGGGCAGTGGGTGTTTGTCAGAGTCACAGAGATGTGAGTCTCGGATGGGATGAGATACACAGCTGGGATGGAGCAGAGGCTGGGGCCAGCAAAGCCTCTGCTTAAAATCACTTTGCAAGGAAAGGATGGGCAGGCCCTCATTTCTAGCTTTTTTCACAACAGCTTTTATCAGCAGAGGAACTGCCCTTGGACTCAGCCAGCTAAACTACTTAATTCCCCCAATTTGCACTCCGACAAGGGGAAAGTGCTCTGGTCTGACAGCAGAGTCTTTAATTTCTAAATTATGTATGTCAACTATGAAGATGTTTCATGTAATTTGCCATAAGCCAAGAATGCAGGTAATTACAGTAGAATCAGATTGACACAGCATTTTGTTTACTGCCTCCTACCTATATTTTTAGTAGTTGCTGTTGACAGCGCTTGGGATCCAGTTCAGAGTTAATTGAGAACAATTGCTTTCATTGACTTTGCTGAACCTTCAATGAATACTATAGGTGTGATAATATTCAAAATTCCAGAATAGTATTTTTTTAGAATTGAAATATGTTCTGGCTGCTTTTATTCCTGCCTTCTATGTTTGTATATCCACAAATACCAGTTTAAATTCTTAGCAATTGCTACATTCATATAAGAAGAGTTTTCAAAGAGTTTAATATTTTGGATATCACTGTCAGAAACTGTGGGCAACAGTTGCAGCACCGTTCAATTGGCCATTGCCCTGCCAGTGTTTTAGACTACAGTTCTCTTAGTTTTTCACAATCCCTGAAAGGATTAAAACCTAGCATTTAAGACCACTGTGCTCTGAAGCATTGAACTTGTAATCAGTTAGACCTAATAAAAAAAAATAAAGATTCTAAGATTCTGGCAGTTAATATAAAGTTGTGTGGGACTTGGGGGAGTGACTTTCTTATTGTTTTTTTTGGTTCACGTAGAGATGATGGTGAACTTTAAGAAGTTTAAAAATCACTTCATAGAAAATGTAGAGGCCAAAACTATAAGGATTTAAAATAGTGCTTTGAAGATCAGTAAATTAGGCCTATCTTCACAAGGGAAGTTGAGATGTGATAAAAAGATTTCAACTCAAATGATATATTTAAGCTATGAATTGTCACCAAAGAGCCTCAAAGTTATCTCTCCTTGGTCTTTTATATAATCAAAGATGCGTAGTGGAACTTTCTCTTGTATTTTAATTTTGGGCTAATATTTACCACGATTCAAGCATTCAGTGTTTATTCAGAAACTGAAATTTTGCCAAAAAAAGTCTCCATGAAAGATCTTATTTAAAGATCTGGCTTTCCCTTGAAAAATTTACCTTCTGATAAATTTTCTGCCAGCTCATGAGTCACAGCCGATCTATTCCTTTGGAATAGTGAGACTATTCAATGTTGTATGTTTTTATGATACAGTGTGGGTTTTTTGTTTTAACTAAAGCCACTGCAGTTGTAGTTCTAGTTGAAGAACTGTCTTGCCTAGAAATAGGAGAAATTTTATTCCATATGTATTATGAACAGTTAGAAAGCTTTTTTCCCAGAGCCTCATACACCTCACTTAAGTTATTTTTTCACAGCTACGCATGGAGAAATGCAGTATCTAAACGCTTGAAATAGCTCAAATTGAAAATACTGGGGGCAAGGCTGTTATGTGGGCATTAAAGGTAGAAGAGGGGCCACTGTATTTTAATGGGGGATTCCCCAAGAGGAAAACCTGTTGTTGATGTGTATGTAGCCAGCTCCAAAGGACAAAGAGTGGTTCAGTCAGCCCAAGAAAAGACAAAGGGAATTACAACTGGAAGCAGGCCGGCAAAATGATAGATAGCTAGTGGATTAGGAAACTTTATTTGGCATTTATGTAGTCTTCAGCCTCAAAGAACTACCACAATGTTCCCTTGGGAGATTATTTTAAGATCCCAAAGAATGTATGTGCTGTTCTTTAGTGTTGAGCTATTTCATCACGTGCTCATCCAGCCTGTTTTTTTTTTTTTTAGTTCAGAAGAAACAAGTGCAGAGTATCCCCAGGATGCATAGTTACTGCTGTTCTTTCAGGGAAAAAAGATGTGGGGTGAAGAAAAAAAAAGTATTCTAGTTTCCAGCTCCACAGTAAGTTATTAGTTTCCCCCAGGAACCATTTTGTAGCACACTACAGCCTTTAATTCTCTCACTTATTTTAGTCATAAGTTCTCTGCCATTAGAAAGGCAATAGAGACCACATTTGCCATAGGTAATTTATGGGAAATTATTTTAGCTGCTAAATAGAAATCTAATTCAAAATACTTGTAAAACTGTTTTCAAGGTTAACTTTCAATGAGAATTCTTGAGGCTTATTCTTTAAAAGTGGGGATTTTGCTGGTTTTGTTGTCTTAGACTTAAATTGTTTGAGTAATTGAACCAAAATGGGTTTGGAGTGCAGCTGTGCGTAACACTGGCATTTGGACTTTAATATACAAATAGCTATTATATCCGAAAATTCACTTTGTTGTGAAATATAATTTCCCCAACAACATTAAATCTAAATTACAGTTATGCCAACAATGTTAGTTTCCTATGAGAATTTAAAAAACTATAGGTTATTGTGGAGATGATGCACAAAAATAAATAAAAGATTCACTAAGGAACATCAAGCCTAAAAAAATCTTGTCCGTATGTCTGATCAGAGGTTAAAATGAAGCACTACTTACTACCAAAAGCTAGATGACAGATATGTGAAGATTCAAGCAGATTATAAGGGAAAGGGGCTTTTTTTTTTTGGATGCTGGAACAAGAAGGAGAGACTTAATGATAATACATCTTCCTCTGCTTGCACTTGTTAGCCAATCTGTATAATCAAATTACCTATAAAGTCACGTTCATCAGGGTGAAGTTGAGTGTACTGTCATATAACATTCCTGATCATTTCTCCTTATAAACATTGAGTGAAGCTGAATATATACCTGAGTCTGAAAAACAATTTGGAACCTGTTGTTTCTTTTATTTTTTTATTTATAAAAAAGTACTTTCCAAATAACTTCGGCAAGTATTGATTTGTCAAAATAAGGTATTAACTCAAATTTTTACTAAAAGGAACAATTCCAGTTTATTTTCCAGTCAATCTTGACTACTGTCAGTGGGTGAGGGATAAGGACAGGCAAGAGAAAGATTTACTATACCTTTCATTCTGCCCGAGGAGCTTAATTAAGATCTAAAATACAATTCCATTCAGTTTGTTAAAACTAACTACTTAATATTGGATAATAGATACAGCCTTGAGGATAGTAGTGCCACAAGAGAGCACCTTTTCTTCTCCTTTTCCCTATCCTCATCATGTACGTATGCATCAGAGCCCAGACCTGAAAGAAACAGAACCGCTTGGGATGCAGGCTCTGGCCTTCTCTTGCACTGATGTGGAAGGATTAAAGCTGTGCTCGGGGTAGGCCTGAAAAATAAATGTTATTGCAGTTTTGTTGATGGTGTAATACGGAATGTGAGAGTACAGCTGAGAGCAGCTGGATAATAGACTAGAATATCTGTAGCCTGTTGAAGAAATAAGACAAGAGGTCCATGCAAGCTACCTGTAATATTGTGGGGTGAGGATGTGCAGGATAGGAATGGTCATGGTATAGTGCTTAAAAATATACAGCATCAGTTAAATGCATTGTTGTAGTAGCACTACTGCTAATGAACAGGGATTGTGAGTAGGCTTTCTGTTTGGGTAGAGTAACCGAACGACTAGGAAATACACGACAGTAGCTAGTAGAAGAGTTATAAGGAGATAAAATGTAAAAGAAAGTGGTTGCCTGTGTACATAAGGGAGAGAAATTGAGGGGGGTTTATTTGGCTTTCCAACAACAGGACCCTATTAGTGCCTGCTCTTTGGCTATTGTGCATAGTGTTATGCTTGGGGGGATTATGGACCCTGGGCAGTTGACAGTGCCTAGTGGGACAGAGCAGGCAGTAAATGTGACAGACCCAGGGACAACAGCCATAAGGGGACAGTTCTGGAGACAGCAGGACTTTCTTAGTCTGCCACAGCACAGGAAAGGGCTTCTTCCTTCCTTTCTGTTGTTGCAATTATGGACAAAGCCAGCTGAGCTCGCCCTGTGACAGAAGATACTGGAAGGGCTCAGCATTCCTTTATCTCTCATACCTTTAAAGTCCCATCTCTAATAGACTGCTGGAAAAGCAATCAGAAACTTGTGTCAGAAATTTGGCAAGAGTGTGCAGGGTGTTTCTCTGTTGCCTGATATAAGGGGAGAATGCTATAACTAGATGGTCCTGTCACTAGGGGACATGCTGGGAAAAGCAGTATAAAGGGACTGAGTGGCTTCTTCCAGAACCCATGAAAGACCAGTGGAATTGGTTAAAACCAGAGTAAACAAGCCCTGTTAGATCCAAGTTGGGGCCATGACTGGTGCTCTGTTTCAAAGACAGTGACAGCTTTGGAAGCCAAGTACTTTGTGCAGCACTGCACCTGTACTAAAGGACCGTGCTGAACGTGAGCTAGCCCCACCCAGAGACAAATCTCATGTCTGCATCAGAACCTATGTGCAATAGGTCACAGTTGATTTATAACTTGGGCAGACCACCCACAGACAAGTAGGAGTTGGTGGTAGCTGGGGTCCAAAACTAAATTTACGTATGTTGGGCTGAACAGCAAGTGAAAACTGCCATTGCAGGTTGGGGGACTGACTGACAAGTGTGTTCAGCTTCTTGCAAAAGTCAAATGACGTGTAGAAGCGAGCATCAAGTGATCCTCTGAGCCATGGATGTTAAAAACATAGTTCTACCTTAAAGTATACCTATGTGACTCCCCCAAAAAAGATTAGCAAAACTTTCAATGCCTGACAAAATGCAGAACTTCAGGTTTTGGGTTTTTGATTTTAAGTTCAATTTTGGCAAATGTTCGTGCTTCGTTCACTCTCCTTCCTCCACTGTTTTCTTTTGTATCTTTAATAACTGCTTATGCCCCCTGTTCTTCCCTCCAGAAAGGGAGGTTTCTGAAGTGTGCTGTGATTCTCTAAGTGACTGTATTTTAAATTTTCCACTGCTGTGAATGATGTAAATTACTTGAGCAGAGGAATTGTATTGCTCTAGGTAGCCAGTATACTCATTAAATGCCATGTGTGATTGAGATACGTAGATATTCTGATTTCAGGACAGCTGTGCTAAGTTCTAGGGGCTGAATAAACTTCACACTCTACATTTCAGTAGATGAAAGCTCTCTGTGCAGGACGGATACCCAGTGGAGACAGTCTGTTCTAATTTTTAAAATCATAAAAGGCTTTTGACACTTGCTCTATTAATTTTCCACTAAGGACAGTGAGTCCTTAAAATAACTGTTTAGCTAACCTCTGTATGAACGGGCTCTGGTTGTTACTACTAAAATTGGAAGTACTCATTGTACTAATAGATTTTTTGCTTTTCTCTGCTGCTTTACCTTTATCTTTTAAGCACAGATGTTATTATTTGAACATTGGTTTTCTGAGTAAAAAGATAAAATGCACATTTAGAATTAATCCTCCTTATCCTCTTTGCAGCCCTCTCCCCTTAGACTTTCCTCTTAGAAGCTCAGACAGAACTGCTGAACAACAGTGCAATTGCTAATGTGTAGTCCTGTCAGCTACACCACCACCGAGACTTTGCCTAGCTTTTCTAGCATACCTGTTCCTAGACATTGGCATTTTTTAGCTTGACTTCTGAAAGTCTTCAGTCCCAGGATATGACACTACTAACCCGGTTAATACAGCTAGAGACCTCTATTGTGAATTACAGAGAGGTGTGTTGACTCAAAGTTTTGTGCTGTCAGTGTACTACCAGTTATTTCTATGCATTAAGTATTTTGTCCTATTTTGATTCTCCATTCCACAAGTTTAAAAGCTCAGTGTGAAGGCTTAGGGCTGCCTTGATGGAAAAAGTTAATCACTTCAGTGATTCAAGCCCCATGCTTGATATATCAAACATCAAAGATTTATTCACTTGCTAGCCTCAAAACCTAAAATCTCAACTGAAGTATTAGCAGCATGCTTCAGACTAATTTCCTGACTACCTAGAAGGGGACAAAAATCAACTGCAGCTGTATACAAGGGGGCTGAGCTGAATCTTGGAGTTGCATCACACATTTGCATGCAATTAATTTTCATCTAAGATCTCAAATTTTTTGAAAATAGCTTGCTCTTTAGAGACTTTCTATAAAATTGTGTATCTTACATATGTCTTTTGTGTAGAGGGAGAAAGCTTGTTCTTCAATAACAACTTGAAGTATATTCTGTGAAAAACGTATATGTAGCCATGCTAATGTAAGATTATTCATTGACTACTTTCAGGAAAAGTTAGGTAAAAATATAGAGTATGAATCTGGAGCATTTGAATTAATGGTTACCTAAATTTTATTTGAGCATCAACCATTTGGAATCCAAAGAGTTCCCAAGATGTAGCACATTTAGCAACTAGTTAAAATTCTGAAATGAAGTTATCCCTGTAGTTCCTGGTGGATGATCTGAGGATTGTCTCAAATATTTTTAATGCTTTTTTTCTCAAAGATATCTGATCTGAAGGTGCTCCCAGATTACCATTAGTTCTGACAAATATTTTTTTTCTCCCTTTTTAATGAGCCTTTAGTGGAAGCGGTGCTTTGAAAAATATTACTGTCTTTGCTTGTATTGAGGCCCCATTTTTTCATTTCTCTGTCATGTCACTATTGAGTTTCTGTGATGTCTTCGACACACAAAGTCAGAAACTTCTCAGTACTTACCCAATCAACCCATGATTTCTGAATGATGCATTTCAAAGTGTTGATATTAGTCTTGGAAATAAAACCTTTGAAATTGGGGTCGTCTTGACCTGTTTCTAGCAGCACTGGCTGGCCCTCACCCAGTGCTTAGGTATTGCACCCAGAATATCCCCAGCCTTGTGTACGAATGGTGTGGTGAAAGGCTAGTAACTGGGGCATTTGTATACGTCTTCTGGCATCCATGGTGACTTTCACAGCACAGCTCTCACACCTGTGCTGGTTCTGGCTGAGAAGGGGTTAATTCTCTTCACTGTAGTGCCTATGGTGGTCAGGGTCCTTTCCAGCTTCCCGCGCTCTGCCACGTCGGCAGGAGGCTGGGAGGGGCAGGGCCACGGCCGGGGCAGCTGACGCCGACTGGCCAATGGGGTGTTCATTCCATACCATGTGACGCCATGACCAGTATATTACCGGAGCAGTTGGCACGTGGGGGTGGTTGCGGCTCGGGGAGTAGCAGCACCGGGTTGGTGGGTGGTGAGATGCTGCGACGCGTGCGATTTGTTTTGGTGGTTTATTACCCCTTCCTTCCGCCCCCCCCGGGTTTCGCGCCTCTCATTGTCTTCCTTTCCATTGCATTTTTGTTGTTGTTGTTTTATTTTAATTATTTAACTGTTCTTACCTCAACCCACGAGCGTTACCCTTCTGATTCTCTCCCCTATGCCACCGGTGGGGGGAGTGAGCGAGCGACTGTGTGGGGCTGAGTTGCCGGCTAAACCACAACACATCTCTAAGTGTTTGTTCAGATCTGTCTCTAACAGGCGGAGTGTGAAGGTGACAGAGGAGTAGATGCAGTACTTGTTGAAACTCATGAAGGCCATTCCATGAGCTTGAGTGGATGTCACATTAGAATGAAACTTTATCAACCTTTCGCTGAAATTCACGCTACCTATTCAGATGCCTGTATATGATTTTGCAATACATTCTCTGATTTAAAGAGGAACAGTGCTATAAAACAGGGCTTGCCAAGCTGAGATTGGCAGGATTGCCACTGGTAAAAATATCCAATGTAGCACTGAGGAATTGCTGCAGCAATTGGCCCTCTTTACCCTTCTAAATGGAGAAGCAAGTCCCCTCAGTCTAGCAGCCATCACTGGTGGGTGGCTGCAGATGTTTCATTTGGACATGCGTGGCTGCCAGTGATTGGACCCTGCTGCTGGGTGGGTGCTAACCAGAGCCACGGGGTGAGTGTCTGTAAGAGGCAAAGACTAGTCAATGACAAGTGCTTGTATGCAGGCACTAATATTGACTCAAACGATGCCTGCGTAGAGGCAGCGGGAAGAGTTTCAGTATAGCTTGTCCACTCTGCGGTATGGCTGCCTCTGCCATCAACTGTGTAAATGTCATTAGGAAGCAAAGAATTGCAAAAGCAGGTCTCTTTTGAGCAAACTGCTACACTGACTGTTGTGAGGTGGTTGTCATCTAGCCCTGCGCTGAGTGTGACCAGAACAAATGCATAAATAGGAATTTAGCCAGTGTTCTCTGAAGGGCTATGAGGATATTGACTATTTCAGGTGTCAAATAAGCCCTTCAGTTTCCAAAGTAAATTAAAGTGTGTTCCAGCAGTGATGGGCAGTCCCTTAGTCAGACACTATTTACAGAGCCTGCAGCTTCTGTGATACTCTCCACTGTTGAACCTTCCTCTTTATTGTGCTTTCCCAGCTATTCTGTAATAGGAGATATCTGAATGTTTACTATGCTTTCCAGATGTAGGAATAAATTCAGAAGGTTGTAAGGTAACTGCCTAAATCTGCGAGCAGGAGAAAAAGTACTATTGCATTAGGTCAAGAACGTCTTGGTTTTTTTTTTTTTCCTTGTGAAGAACATGCCTTCAGTAACTGCTTTTCTGTTAGGAAGGCAAGCAGAAATGGCCTATTAATGTCTTGTCCATTCTGAAACCTCTGCTGTGACCCTGTTGCACCAGAAAGAGCATACTATTTTAGTGTCTTGGCCATTCACAACTAAAGCGAATGTAAAGGTAATTTTCTCTGGAATAGAACCTCTCCTGCCTGCGGTTAGGATGGTTGATGGAATGGATGTTGTTTTGACTGCAAATCACAACAGGTTTCAACTGGAAACAATAAATCCCAGCCTTCATACTTTTGTTAGGGATAGGATTCAGATGAAAGTATTAAGATACTAAGCGTTGTAATTGGGTTATTAATTCATTCTTAAAGTTTAAAGTGTCAATTAAAAAAGATATTTGCCCCAGCCCCTTAGGAAGCTATGCATATCTGTATTGGGTGCTTTTTAGTTTTCTTCCTTTCAGCTTATTTTTAAGACTTAAGAAATGTGTATTTCCTGGAACTTAAGTAAGTTGACATACAGTTGTTAAATACTAAATATCAGGGTGCAGCATGGGCTGATAGCTATCCAGGGAGCCAGGAGCTGCAAGGGATTCCTGGGCATTCCTTGCCAGCCAGGGCCTGTGCCACTGCCCCCAGCAAGGGAGCAGGGCAGGCCAGGGGAGCAGCCCCTGGCCCAGGATATCAGGCCCCTCTGGGGACAGGCCAAGGTCATCTGGGAAATCAGTCTATGAATCAGTGTCTGGATCAAGGGGATGCATGGCCAGGCACGGGCGTGACTGTGACACAGCTGAGACATGGCTCAGGCAGAGGACAAGGGTGAGAGCTTCAGCTTACAAGGGAGGAAGGGAGGAACCCTCCCCCAGATACGTTAGCAGAGCTATTGAGGCAACTCCTGGCTTTCTTCACAGAGCTTACCAGCTCACTAGCCTTCAGAAATTTAGGGGGGAGAGAGATGCTCTAGGCCCTGACATCAAGATCCTGAGTAAATAGGCAGAAAATAAAGGAAGAAAATCCCTGGGATTCCATTTTGCTTTTAACTCACCAAATGCTCGCTCCTTGCACATTGTGCAGAGCAGTCATCAATCCAATAGAATATGCACTAGGTCTACTGAATTCTGCTCTGGTATTGAATGTATACAAATCATTGTTTTACTTGCACTAATGAAAACTTAGCATAGTTAAATAGACCTTTTGAATTAAATTTTCTATATCTGCAGTACTAAATAACCCATTTATCAGAAGGAAAAATGTATTATGGGGAGAAAATGAAGTTTTATGCTGTTTCTGTGGTGTGAATAGAATTATTCTCTTTCTAATTTCTTTTGGTGGTTTTTAGTACCCTTTTCAGACCATTGATGTTTTAAAATGTCAGGCATGATGCTTTAAAAAAGACATATCCCTTCGTTGACAAATTTTAACTGAAATATTGTCACTAGGACATTGATCACTGCTGAGAGCTCTGAGCAGGTCCCAGTCAATGGCGGCAGCTCACATGGCCTGGGCAGCACGCTGGCTTCCGAGATAATAACCCCACTTTCTTCAGCAATTGTCATAATTAGGGAAGTTAGCATGGCAGCGACTCATAAATTATACCAGTAGGTATGACCAGGGCAAGCAGATTAAGATGGCTTATGCTGTAATATCAGAATTAGCACACTTAATGACCAACTGGCAATACAGTCATTTGGTGTACTGAATAGCTAATTTCAGTGGGACTGTGGTGGAGTAAGGTACTCAGAGTCAGCGAGGGTAGTGGAGTCTGGATGCATTTTATCTACACTTCCCACCACATTAAGATTATTGAGTGTTTGTAGACCACACAGTTGTTTGACAAGTGTGTTCTCAGGCAGTACATGTGAAAGTACACTACTCTATAAATAAATCTGCCATATGGTTCATCAGGTGGGTCTTTGACACCTTTCACACTTGCTTAGTCAGAAGTATATCACATACAACCCTTTGCCCATGGCAGAAGAGGCATCTGTTCTGTGATGTGAAGACATGTGAAATGTAAGCAAATCACTTATAGTTTGTATTACTGGAATAGCCATCAGCCTTATTTATGTATTGGAACTGCACTCTGCTAGGTGCTGCACAAACAGAACAAAGACAGTCCCAGCTCCAAGAGCTTAACAGTCTCAACATGCTGCATTTGAAGATGTACTAATATGAAAGTCTATATGTAAGCAAGAGCCTCTCACATTATTACATTGAGATCAGCTCATAGTACTATAAAATAATCAAATATTCTGATGTGCTGCAAATCTGGCATAACTTTGATTTCATTTGGGTTGTCACAGCCAGGTTGATCTCACTAAGATAAATGCTTTATTCTACTATAAAAGCTCAGTCCAACCTCCTCTGTGATGCAGCCAGTAAGTCTGCAAAAAAATATAAAAATTTAAGAATCAGCCTTTACTTGATAAGCCTTGATATAGCAGCTCAGTTGTTTTAGATGCTATTTATTAAATGTTCTTTAATTAAAAACTGGTTTAACTGTTTTGGAGCCTGGACCAGTTCCCATTAATGCCCTTGACAACATTTTGCTCAACTTTATGAGCAATTAGATCTAGCCCTTAACCCTTTGGAAACCACCAACAAACGCATATTCAGGAAACGCATCTAAGTATTCATTTGGTCGGCTGTCTGGAGACTGCAGATGTTCCAAGGGTTAAATAGATTTTTTTCCTTTTGCCACTGGGCAAAGTTGTCTGCCAAATTCTCACCAGATGCATGTTAATAAAGCTGGATTTTATGAACAGTTCTGATGCAGGGTTCAGAGCAATCTGAGTGACTCAGAGCTGCTAACAGGGTAGGCAGAGTTCTCCAGTGCCTTCTCTTGGCTCTGGTTTCAACTGAGATGCAAGCTGTAAGCAAATTAAAGTATTATTTGATAGTCTTTCCTGAAAATAGCGAGAATCAAGACCATTCTCTTAGCTGGCAAGTGGCATATCTTAGAAGAGCTGTGTAGTTGGCATTACCTGACATTTTGTGGAAACCTCAGAGAGGCCAAGGACCAAATAGTCATGAAGGATTAATTGCCTTCATGGCAAGCAGCAGTGTCCAGGTCAGGGTGTAGTTCATTGCCAGAAGGTGGGAAAGGTTGTGTTGCCATCTGCAGAAAGTGTTCTGGGCAGTTGGCATGACACTAACAGATTAATATTATTTTCTGAGTATAAGAGTCAGGTTGGAGTGATGCTTACTTTGCCAAATGCATTGACAGCTCAGGCAAAGGTTTAAGAGCTGCAGGCAGTCTGAGGACAGCTTACAAGTTGCACCAGTCCAACTGTAATTTAGAAAGGGCCTGAAACAGATATGCCTAAATCATATACTTCCTGTTCTTAAGGTTTAACATCCTCAGTCTGAGCATGTAGTAGCTGTTAATTACAGTAACAAAATCAGAGGTGGGGACTAATGAGCAGAGGAATGGAGGAGGCATGCAGTTTCATTTCTGACCCATTTCTGCTAACAGGACAGCAAACAGACAAGTAGCTTTTTGCTGGTCTCTCATGTTTACGGGCTCAGGTAGTGTAAGCCTGGGAGGAGGATTCCTGTGTCCTGATCTTCCTTTTCAGGGATTCAGAATGACTTGCTCCCTGAAACTCATGAGGCATTGCGATGCAGTGGCAAAGATGACAAGAGCCTTCTGTCACCTTGTGCTCTTCATTACAACTAATGTGGATGAGAGTCCTAAAGAAATATCACTCATTGAAGCAAGCCCAGAGCTGAAGCTGAGTCAGGAGAATCTCTCCCAAAATTTCCTAGCAGTGCTAGCTGTTCAAAGAGAGAAATGTAAGTTGGCTGAGGAAATATACCCACTGCGTGGCTCCACAAATGTCTAGGGTCTTATTTTAGAAGCTGAGTCTCTCCCAGAAGCCAGAGTCCTTATTGTCTGCAATTATAAATACAAAAGTTACTGTGCATGGTTGACGCACCAGATTTTCTTGTGGTATTATGCAAGTGAAATAAAATCAGGGCTTTCAAGACTATGCTTCCTCTCTTCCAAGGCTGTTTTTTTTGGATTGGTCTTGGCAATCCAGGGAACTTACTGTTAGGGACTTCTTCCCACAAACATTTATGTTTCTGTTGTTGCAAATTCAGTCTGGTGTGTTTTGTTTCCTTTACCTTTTTTCCACTACATTGTCTGCTTTTTAAAATACTAATAGCTACTTCCTTCAGTTATGTATCTCCATGTGACCATTCTGGAGATTTCGGTTCTTGACAAATAACAAGAAAAAACAATAGCTAATCCAAAAGGAAATCCTTTGATAAGACAGAGCTGGAGGTGTGACTGCTAACCAACAACTTAGGAGACTGACCAAGTTTTCTAGCTCAGTCTGGCCCTTATTTCATCTTGGGCAATTAATTTAGTTCACTTCATCCTTTTCTTTTACTCTTTGTAAACATGGGGATCGTACCCTTTTAGAAGGATGATGTAATCTGTTAACTGCTATAAGGCTCTCAAGCTGCATTGCTCTGTAGTATCTGCATACAACTTCTATAATCAGAACAGCAGTATTATTTCTTAACTATTTTTGCATTTTGTCAAAACTGAATGAATGCCAATTTAATTTTGTTGCATGTGAACTTTTCATATTTCATATTCTATTAAAGAAACAACTTTTACCATACTAACTGTAAGCAAAGTTAGAGGCGAATAAAGCTATATATTTTACAATCTATTAATTCTGGACCATTTTAGAGAAAGCAAACTACTTAGTGGATTACTTAGGCTAATATCCTTTCTCTAGGCTGCTCAAGGTCACATATAATGGATGATGTGCCTTTTTGTGTACATATGCATTATGCATGGTTTTTGGACAAGTTGTAGTCAGGTCTAGGAATTATGCCAATTTATTATTGGACAAAATTATGGTATTTAGCACTTATGTAGCACATTACATTTTTCAAGGGGAATTATAACTCATTAACCCTTGCAAATCTACAGAGCACAATTGTTACCACAGATGTGAAATACAGTTACAAGACGTGATTTTTTTCAAAGTTAATACCAAAGCCAGAATTAAACCTCAAATTGCTTACTGTTTGCCTTGTGATCAATTTAATAGGCCTTCCTTTATCTCTAATAAAGAGTTGCTAAAACAAGGACTGGGTTAGTAGAATCCAAGTGTGTTCTGGCTTATTTGAGGGCTTTACACCCTGGATATTACAGTTTGATGACAGAGGTGAGTAAGTAAATATCAAATGGAAGCATCCTGTCATCAGGTCTTACACTGAGAATGCCCTGCTGTTGCTTAGCAAGGACCCACAGCTGCCAGGGGAGTGGGGTTTTATTTGTTCTTTATAAATTTACCCTACTTGGTTGACTTTTGTACTCCTCAAACACATATGAGACAAGCAATTGCAGGTGACCAAGTGAAAAGTTGAAAGCCACACTGAAAATAGCAAAGGAGGGACTGACAAGGTATAGAAAAAGCTTCTCGGCTAAAAAAAAAAAATTGTTGATGTGAGTCATTATTGCCTGGGCTTGCCAAAATCTTCTGACAGTTTTCTGGTTGCTAATTACCTATGACTGTAGGAATGCACCTCTTACAAAGCCAATTCCTCTTCTCTTTCTTGGGAAAACACCAGTTATGGTTTTAATGAGTAAACTTGTAGCCCCATACTACAAAAGTGAGAATGAACAGCTTTAGATCTTTAGAACGTAGATGGCTCTGTTTTCTTTGTGCTTGCTACCAGAAGACCTGCCTTCTTCAGAGGGCAGGTAGAGTGTCCTTTTTGGAAACTCTTAAAGCTTGTTATTTAAAAACAATGCATTTCTCAAAATTGCCATGCTGTAGACTCTGCACTGGCACTGGTATCAGAATCTCCGACCTCTTTTTCTGTGTGATTCCACTGGCTGAATGCACTTGCACCTGGTATTCTTATTTGATATTTCAATGTTGCAGGGTGTATTTTCAGTGTAAGACACGATTGAATGAATGTGATTAGACCCGATGGCACAGATTTGTCTGATCTAACCCATATCTAAATCCCAGTGTTTCCCAAGCTGCTGTGAAGTGCTAGAACCAACCAGGAAAAAACACCGACACAAATTAAGTGGCATCTAGCGCTTAGTTGTGTTCTCTGCATTACACATACAACCCGAGTTACTTTGTGGTTTCTGTTACTCATGCTGGAACACTGTTTAAAGCTAGGGTTTGCATCCTTCGTATGAGGGATTTCAATACGCTAATATGTGTACAATAGATAAGCACATTGCTTCATTATTTCTTTTTCATGGCTTGCAACCCTGGGTATTAAAAGGTGCTCTTTCCTGAGTGTTCTTAATTCGAACCTTCTCCCCGTTAGCATGTATAGATCCATAAGATTTGTGTATCAGTATGTAGTGGTTCTGTCTGTGTTCAGAGGAATTAGCTGCCAAACACCAACCTGGTAAGGTTCTGCTGCTGTGTGCCGCAAACTATCATGGGCTCCTTTCTCAGCATTTGTACATTTCTAAATTTGCACATATGCACCTATCTCTGACCCATCTATTCTTTGCATATCCAAGCTTGTAGGAATAGAAGTAATCACTTGCCTGTCCTTTGTGTATACTGTATATCTGCTCCTGCTGAGCTTTCCATAACTGCCTGATTGTTTTTTTCACGAGTATCTTTCTGCTTTCAGGAAGCAGACAGTTTGTTTTCCCTCAAGGGTTTAGTTTGGTTTGATTTTTAGTTTAAAAAAAAATATCTCTGGCTCAGAGATTTGATTTGCATGGATTCTTCTGACCTTATTATTTATATACATTGTCATTTTCTGTTTCTCTCATGGTTTCTACTTATTTGTAAACATTGGTAAGGGTTATGATAACATTTGTGCTTGCTCCTCTAAACTTTCCTCTTCCTTTTTCATCTGTGAAATTGTGCAAGAAAAGAGCTTTTGAGCAATTCTTTTAGAGTCTGTATTTCACTTTTAAGCCAAGATATCTTTGGAAAATTGGGATGCTCTTGTCTTTTCCCCTACACCAAGCAACAGGCAGATACTCCACAGGAAGACGCAAAAGAACCCTAAACGTAAAATAAACCCAAATCAGAACAAATTTTGTCCCCAACTTCTGTAGTAGTAGTAATAATTAAAAATCAGTAAAGAAAGGCAGAAATACTACCCCAAGTGGATAAATTTAACTTTGTTTAGCTTGCTAGTTTGTTTGCTCTGGCCTGGCACGATTCTCAGTGAGCTGAAGCAGTCATCTCTGTAGAGCTGTTGCTCGGCCCTTGCTCAGAGATCTGGAGCAAGTTGAAAGTCCTGCCCTGACTCCAGCATTGCAGGGGTGCAGTTTAGATCTGTTGTCTTTCTCTTTACCTATGTGCTGCTTTGTGCATTTTAGGAATCATAGGAAGGGGTAGTTTTCCTCCTCTTAAAGCATGGGGCAGCCTAAGCTGACTGTTCTGGGGTCTGTCTCAACATTTTGTGACAGTCTCTTCATCCCGTGAGGACATTGGCTGTTCTAAAGGATGAATGTCTTTTCCTTGTTAAGTGCTATTTATTCCAGTCAACATTGCTGTGGCTATTCATATTCACATTAAAGTCCAGTTCCTGCTTCCTTACTAGATTAGACTTTAGAATAAGTTGTGTCTGCAGGATAAACCGAATTGTAATGAAAGCTAAAAGGATCTCAAAATGGCTTAGGATCTGATGTGCATTTGAGGTCACTCTAACCCAAAGTACTGTTTTGAAGTTATAACAATGAGAGAATGACAGTATAATGTTACAGTGAAAGCATAATTCATCTGGATGTCTTTCAGTTCCCCACATTATTAGGCCTATTAAGAATCTGAAACACTCTGAAGAGGCATTAAAAATTGTTGATGAGAGAAGTTCCCATTAAAGTCCATTAGCATAAATGAGTGGTCACAGTAGCTGGGGCTGACATATTTTATATTCTTTTTCCTATAAGAGTAAGTCTGAACTTCTGAAGAGCTTTCAGACTCAATCTTATTCAAAGATGATCTCACATGCTACTTAGCATTCCCATCGTTTTTATGCACTTTTGTGTGAGGAGCAAGCATTCTGAGAACAAGGCATATATTCATTTTAGTAGATAAAATAAAGGTGGGAGGAGGGGAAAGAACTGAAGCGTGACTGCAAGGGAAGAGTTTCCTGGATTCTCAGATTTGCATACCCGTGGTACAGAAGGACTGTCAAACTTCAAAATGGTCACTAGATATTCTATAGAAAAGAAAGAAAAGCTCTAATTCTGCTGTCAAAACCAATAATAGATCCTTGGATATTCATGCAGGATTTTGTGGTATTGTGATATTAAGTATGGTGTTACTTAGCTGTTCAAAACAGGCTGAGCTACACAGAAAGCTCACTGAGCAAAATCTGTAGATTTTTATCAAAAAATTAAACTAATCAATCATCATTTCCCCTATTCTTGCCTGTAGAATAAGTCACCTCACCTAACTGATGTTTGCCTGTAAATGTCTGTATCCACAAAAATTAAAACACAGTGTGCTGGCTCAGCCTACCCATGGCAAACAGCCTGTATAACACAACCTGGCCAAGGTAGCAGCAGCAGCATAAATGGGGTGTGTGACTGGGCTTCACAAAAGGGATGTGAGCACACCTGTCCAAAACTGCTCTCATGAAGGTGGAAGACAACTGTCAGTCTGAATTATCAAGAGAGTTCTGAAATAAAGAAGGCAGCAGCTTTAAAAGTAGTGTTAAAAAAAAAAAAAGGCATAAAAACTTGCAACAGTGGGGAAGAGACCTTGAAGCGGAAACAGCAGCTCTCAGAGCTGGGTTTGGCACTGCCAGAAGTTTTCCTGTGGCATGAAGACCTGCCCACCTGGGCCTGGCCAAGTACCCTCTGTGATGGACGCCAGGAGCAGCCTGCATCAAGGTAGGGCACTGTCAGTACAGAGCGCAGAAGTAGGGGACACCCCCCTCTTGGGGGTGTGTGTGCATGTTGGCATATGTGTGAGTACTCTGTTGTGGTTTTCTGTTGTGTTACTTGTGAAAACACAGCCACTGGAATGTGAAAGTCAGGAAAAGTATTCTAGAACCCAGAGAACTTTAAAGCAAATTTAAGTTGAATTCTAGCTACTTGTTCCCATCCTTGTGGCAGGCAGAGTGTCAAATCAGAGATGTTGAATAGTTTATTGAGCTCCATTTTCAAAGACTAGCTCAGCATCCAAATCAGAGCCGAATTTCTCTCTACAGCCTAGGGAGTTAAATACCTGGCAGTGTTTTCCAATGGATGTTTCAGCATTGAGTATTCACGAAGATACAGACCTCAGGACATCCCTTACTGGGTATCAGAGGTCTTGTGAAAGTCTTGATCTGGTTACATGCACAGAGCATGTGCAGATCTGGTCCAGTGCTTACTTAATCCTACTTAGCTACACACAGGCAGATCGTTATTTTCAGCTGTCTTATGGTAGTTACAGCAGGTTTTGTGCTTATTTAATCCATGCCATGTGAACAAATTTTAGAGGAAAATTTTCTGTGTCTCCCTAAATAACATTGAAATGGATTGGGAAATTGAATTTGTTTTACTTTTTGCGATATGGTAAGTTCAGAAGTATCTAATGTAAAGAAACATTAAACATTTTAATTGTGTATTTATACATTTAAACTCTCTTTATATTCTAAGAAAATTTTAAATGTTTGTTTGTAATTATGTCTCAAAATTATTTGCTTAAGAAAGAGAAAGGTGAAATCATTGGTATATTAGAATGCATTGCTTATTCATGTCAGCACAAACACATAAAATAGGGAATAAAATTAGTATCTTTAGTAGCTGACAGTAGAACAGGAATATCTGTAATCATGCTTATGCTGCTTTGCCAGTTGATGATATTGTTCTAATAAACAGCATTAAACAGAAACAGTAATTTATAGGATTAGCTACTGACTAATGTCTTGATGTTCCATGCAAGCATGGATCCTTGAGAGGCATATCCTGCATTTTTTGTCATCTTTATGACATCTCTTTGAAAAAGCAATATCAGTTATCAAATGTTGTTCCAAATAAGATTGTTTATCAATATAGATATCTTCTTTTATCTCTGTTCACATATAAGTTTCTAGCTTCAGGATATCGTACAAATTATCCCTTAGATAATAACACATGCTAAAGTGTGTATTGTTATTCCAAATGTAATAAATGAGTAAAAGATGGGCTAGAACATGTCATCATGGCATTGTGGTCCTTCTACTGTTCTTGTCCCAATAACAGATGGTACTTCTATTTATGATTCGTATGCTGATCACAACTGTTTAATCATTTTTCCAAATTATTGCCATAAATGTTAAGTCTCAGCTTCTGCCCTTTAACTGTTGTGTTTTGTCTCAGAAGGTTTTTTGTGTAATCATTGGGAATATTTTGTAAGAAAGTTTGTAAGAATATTAGCTTTTATTGACTAAAACTAGCTAGATTTTTCCTGGATCTCTGGGTGTTATGAATTAGTACTGCTCTGTTGCTTTGTACCAGTTTATATCACTTGAGGGTCTTGGTTTACTTCTAAGTGGCAAATTAATTTTAATGGAGAAAGATCTAAAATATTACTGGGAGAAGACTTGTGGTAAATGCTCATGCTCTCACCTCTTGCTTTCCTCTATGTATGAAATTTTGAAGGGTGTATGTGCTTTGCAGATGTCAGCAAGCCTTTACTAAATGTGCATTTACTATACACTTTTATAGTCAGTTCTTTCAGTACGCCTTTGTGGTTTTGCTCTTGCCATCTTATAATCTTGCAAATTGTGAGGCTACTGTTCTGGAGTTGGTCCTTTTGCACAAGTTCTGTCTCTACAAACTCCATTTTTGCACTTTTCCCGTGCTTCTGAAAAGAATACATTTGTGAGGAGTTTGTCACGTGAAGCCACAAAACCTGGGGTACAGCCTGATTAAACAGTTGAGAAACTTGTCCCATTAATGGAAACAAGCTCTGGTTATCCATCCTTTCTTTCACACTTTGCAGTTCTCCTATGCAAAAGACTTGTCTGTTGTAAATGCCTGTTGGCTGGCAAGTTATTCACAATAAATATGCATTAGCTTCTGATTCTATTGTCATTAAGGAAACTTTCAGCTGAGGGACTAACTGATTTATGAAAATCATCAAGGCTAAACCTGGAGTTAAGAAAATGCATATTACAAATGCAACCTAAAAATAATACATGCCAGAATTATACTACAAAGATTTTGATCATTTGAGAATAAATTTGATTTAAATCCAAGTGTCAGTGCTTGGAGCCCTACTTCTGAAATATAAAAGGAATTATTATTGCTGTATTTTAGAAGTATACTGTAATGAATAAGGATCTTTCTCTTTTAATCTGATATATTGTACTCCACCAGTTATAGTTATAATACAATACTTCTTGAATATTCATATGTAACTCCTCATAAAGTTCTCTTAAAATCGATACTAAAACATTAGAATTATTTGAGATGTGGCAATTACTGACTGCAAGAAAATTGTTCTCCACTGAACAAGCAAATTGCTGCCAAAATACTGCTGTTAGAAAAAGTGTTAAATAGTGTGTAAAACACAAAGCTATCATGGTGTTTTATATAAAATAGTTCACTAACGGATCACAAACCATGGCAGTTACATTTATAACATGCAGGTTCCTGAATTTAGACAAATACTAGGGTGTTTTATTGCACAAGGGTATGAGGATCACTACGTTCCTTAATCACTAGGCTATTTAGCAATTTACTAGTAAGCCTGTGAATTGTGTTCACTGGGTGACTACTGTTATGCTTCAGTGTGTATGTTTGACTATTTTGCTAAATCAGGCACATCTTTAAGGCCTAGCTCTTTAGCTTTTGCTGCAGCAGTGTCACCTGGATGTATTTTAGGAGTGCACCAGAGCTGTTTTGGCACACCCAGCCAGGATGGTTTAGAGGGCATTTGGGGCACTTTAAGCTTAGCTTGTAAGAGGGTAAGGGCTTCAAAATGCAACCTCCCTTTTATCTCTGGTATCTAAACCAGTTTCTGTGTACTGTGGCAGGTTATACTGGTTGCCACAGAAGAACATGAAGTTTTCTCTTGCTTACTGATGTGGGGATGGGCAGACGGAGATGTAGAGATGCTATACAATTTCCCACAAAGGTTCTGGCAGCACTCCATATGTACTTTGCTTGGTAGCCTCTTTTTGTTCCATGTGGGCTACAACTGTGCCAGAACAGTTGGCTTTTAAATTATAGATGGAGGGGGAATGTGAGTATATTTTGCAGACACTTCACTAATATTTATCTATCCACAAAGTTGCTTACCTGCAATATGAAATGAACTTGTGACTCAAATGTGTGATACAGGTAAAGCAAGCAGAGCTAATCAAGGATGAATAGTAATGCCATGGGAAATGATCACAAACGCAATGTAGCAATTTCTTAGTGTACTTGGGGAAACTCATTTGTATACCATGGCACAGACAAAGCACCCCTGTTTGCCACTGTGTCAAACCTAGCTAGCCCTAGAGAGTCTTCATGGATTAAATAATGCAATATAACAAATTCCCCCAGAGAGCAAAACAGTCTCTATGCAGGTAGCATGCCCATTTCTGTAAGTCTAACTTCAGGAAAGGCAGAGAAATGTCATGCCAAAGGGTGTTTATTGCAGACAACTAAACACCCAAGATCAGGAAGTTGGAATGAAAATATCTCCAAAGACAACTCTAAAACAGTTACACAATATCTTCAGTAGATACAGTTTGCTTTGAGAATGTAATTATTTTTCATGCACAGCTGATCTTGCATCATTTGGTATTAAGGGACACACATAATACCGCTTTAAATATTTAATAGTATTTTCATACACCGAAAATTGTCAGTGGTCTTATACATTATACATATCCAACCTTTTTCATTTTTTACTTATAAAGATGTGCTGTACGTGTTTCCGTCTCTCAAATTTATAACAGACGACAGGTTTCTTTCTGAGTAGCTGTAGATCTAAAATACCTAGCAGCAAAATGGCTTTTAACTCATTTTTATAGCACTGTAAGGCAGTATCTTCCTAATAGCCTTTTCTCAGACCAAAGAAATGCTACCATTAGAGGTGAGCTATGCCTGTCTCTATCTCTTAGAAAGAAGGAAGTCTTCCACAGGGGTTAAGACTCTTCATTAGAGTTCGTAACTTTATATATTCGAGCAAAAAAATCTAACTCCTATCTGTTTTTTAAGCTTTTAAGATGTTTTAAAAAAATGAGTTATGCAGAAAAGCTTCTTGAAGCTAAACTGTTGGAAACAGTACAGCCAAATTCAAATAGCTGTTATACATAGTATGTGCTACCCTAGCATGAATCTTCCTCTTTTGCCAGAATGTCAAGTATCTCCAAATACATTCCCCAGTTATCTTAACAGGCATCCTCTCACTCAGACTTTAACTTGATTTGTCAGACAAGGAAACCTTTATTTGGAAATACAGCATAAACTTTGAAAATATAACAGTTGTGCATCGGTATGATTAAAAGACTACCTCCTGGTGAGTTTGAGAGTAGTCTTGTCCTCCATCTCTGTCCTGGTTTCAGCTGGGATAGAGTTAAATTTCTTTGTAGTAGCTGGTATGGGGCTATGTTTTGGATTTTTGCTGGAAACAGCGGTGATAATGTGATGTTTTAGTTGTTGCTACATAGCGCTTACACTGGTCAAGGACTTTTTCAGCTCCCCGTGCTCTGCCAGGTGCACAAGAAACTGGGAGGGGACACAGCCAGGACAGCTGACCCAAATTGACCAATGGGATATTCCATACCATATGATGTCATGCTCAGTATATAAAGCTGGGGAAGAAGAAGGAAGGGGGGACATTGGGAGTGATGGTGGCTGTCTTCCCAAGTAACCGTTACATGTGATGGAGCCCTGCTTTCCTGGAGATGGCTGAACACCTGCCTGCCCATGGGAAGTAGTGAATGAATTCCTTGTTTTGCTTTGCTTCTGTGCGCAGCTTTTGCTTTACCTATTAAACTGCCTTTATCTCAAACCATGAGTTGCCTCACTTTTACTCTTCCAATTCTCTCCCCCATCCCACCAGGGGGGAGTGAGCGAGCGGCTGCGTGGTGCTTGGTTGCTGACTGGGGCTAAACCACGACAATCTCTCAGCTTGAAGTACCAAAAGGCAAGGCTAATTCATTTCTCCTGTCACCAAACCTCGATCATATATTGGGGCCAAACTCACGTTTTGGCAGCAGCATCCAGAATCCTGAAGAACGTGCACCTTCCATGCCTCACAGATTTGCCATGTGCTTCAGCCAGGCCTGCCTTCTGATCACCAGGCTAATATTTGACATACATGAATCGTCTTTGCCTGCTGCATGCATGGTTTCAGATCGATTGCCTTTTTTAGTGACAAGCGCACAGGTGAAGTGGAGCGGAACCGAGCTGAGTGCAGCAGACTGTTGCAAAGTCACAATCCCAGCACCTCCCCACTATGCCTAGAGCATGGCCACATATAAATTCCACTTTTTTTCACTAGGTCCTGAGAGCTGATAGGTGCAGGCCCCAGTAAGAGGTGGCCATGGCGAGGGTGAGTTGCTGCCTCCTAAAGACAGGAGGGAAATGAAGAACTGACGGATTTTGTTTCATTTGGGAAGTGGTGGCTAGCAGTTTTCTAAACTGACAGCCTCATAAACTGCTCTCAGCTGTGATTTATTTGTCTATACTGCAGTCTAGCAGGCTGGTTCTTTAAGGGCAGAAATGAGTTTTAAGAGGCTGGCAAAAGGAGCTGTAATTGGGCTTGAGGATTTAAGTGCTGCAGAGGAAAAGAAGTATTCCTTCTATTGAAGATTTATAATATTTCAAATAATTTGACTTAGAAAATGAAAAAAAAAAAAATTGCAGCAGGAGGCCTAATTCTCCATAAAGGTGTGTTGTGTTCCAAGCACAACGTTTTTAAGTTCAATGTAAGTAGGAATGTGTGCATGCATAGACAACATAGCTATATCACTTATTTTATCCACATGAAGGGAAAAAGGCTTATCAATTCCCTTTCTCATACCTCAGAAATTACCTAAAAATGTGCTCATCATCAATGTTCTTATTAAAAAAAAAAAAAAAACCAACCCAGTAGGCTGAGAAAATACTATCCCAAAATGCTAACTCTTATAAGAGATGAGAAGAGAGTGCTGAAAAAAAAAATTGTTCAGCAACCTAAACAGGAACACAGTCTAGTCTTACATGAAATGCTCTTTTTCTTTATGGAGGAGTAAACTGTGTTTCTAACATTATTACACTTTTAGCTTCGGTGGAAAGCATTCAGAAACATGTGAAGATATTTGAGAGTACACAATACACCATCTTGCCAGAAACAAGAAAGGAATCGCACTGGAAATTTGTTGCCCATCCCTCCCAGGCCACTGTACGCAGTGCCTGCAAACCAGTGTTTCCTACAGCTTCTCAAACACAATGCCTACTCTCCCCAGGGAGACGGAATCCCATCTGGCAGGAAACGTGAATAAGGAGTTGATCGGGCCGGTAGAGCACTGAGGAACAGTGATTCACCCACCAAATAAGAATGGAAGATTTCAAAGCCCATCAGCCCTTCCAACCTTGTCCAAGTCTGAGGAGAACTGTTCTCTTCCAAAGCAGTTCAGGAAGGAAAGTGTGAAAACCGTGGCATCTCCATAGCATATCAGAAGTCAGCCACTTCCTAGCAGATCCCTTTTGGGGTATCCTGCTAGGGGCTATATATGAATCAGTCATTCTTGTGTCTTTGCAGTTTGGTTTGAACTTGCTAGTCTTTCAGTGATCCTAAATGTTTCAGGGTGCTCTGCAAAACTCTTTCTACAGATCTTTGTTCTCTTTGTTGTTGTTGTTGTTTCCCGCCCCCCACCCAGTTTTGCTCGGATGCTACAAGTTTTATTATTTTATTGCTTCCATTTAGTGAAACCCCTCCCCTTCTGCATGTGTTGCCACAGCATTAAGAAACTCTGATCATGTTTTGTATTACCTGTTAATGTAACTAACTTTCATATACAGCAGTCTGAGATGCATGTTGTTAAGACACACTGCAAAAAAGAAATAATCTATCCATGAACTTTTCTCTACAATCACTGCAATAATGTTTTGAGATTCTGTCTCCTTTGCAGGCTGCATTGCATTTTCTGTTGACTACAAAGTTTTTCCATGCTTGCACACAGAATAACTGGAATTCTTCACCTGTATTAACAGTCTGGTATTTAAAATGTTTCTAGTACAAAATGAAATGATCTTATGCCAAATATTGGAGCATGGGGATGGGCTGAGATGCGCATGTTCTTCCCTGGTGTAGGAAGATGGTGAAAAAATATGTAGGGAGATCTTTGATGTGGTGAATTTCCCTGTAGTAGAGACAAAGACACAGAGTTGATATTGAGGGCACAGAATCTGGGGACTGGGTTTGTCACCTTCGTACTCTACTTTTTGTTATGTAACTAAAAGGCCTGACCATTTCCACAAAATGGTTAGAGGGAAACAGTGTTCTGCTAGGGAAGCAAACTGATCCCAAAACAGTGCCTCTGTCTCCACTGCCAAAATTTACTGTGTTTTATATTTTTCTACAATAAAGCTAGCATTCTTTTAGCAACGTTCTGTGGTGCAATTATCAGGTAATACCCATGTCCATTTGTTAGATCAGTAATTTGAGGTAGGAGGGGGTTTTTACTGATGGATAGTGGTAGAGTAAGGAAAGAAGCAGGAGCTCTGACTCTGAAATGTCTGCTTCACAGAGTATAGAGCTTACCTTTGTGCAAATATAGTCATATGTTAGCATTTTGTGTCTCCTCTCAAAAATAGGTGCCCATCATTAATTTGCTTGTAAAAGTCTGGATTTCTAAACAGACACAGTCTCCGTGCGAAGGGCCTCTTGAGTTCCCTTATCCCATTTCTGTCTGTGAAAATCACCTTTTATGAACTGATTCCAAGAAGAAATCAGCACCTACAGCTCAATGGAAATCAGTGAAATGCCGAAGGAGATCAGTGCTGTGTGTGATCAGGCAATTGGATTTGAAGCTGTCTTGAAGTGGGACTAATGCAGCTCTGGATTTGTAGTGATGAGCTCACATTAGGGAATTTTTGGTGACTTTGAAAATGCCAAGCTGAAGTCACATTTCTGTGTTTCTCCTCTGCTTTCTTTTATATACTTTTCCTGAAATAGTCTGCACAGTAGCTGTGTTCCAACTGAAATACTTCTTCAAGAATAAATCCTGTTATGTTAGCTTTGAGATAGTATCCATGGTTAGAATTTATTGACAAACCCGGTACCAAATAATATTAAATGCTTACCATCGATTGATGTTCATATAACATTAATCACAAGAACTTTTCCCCCACCCTATACTGCTCTGTTAATTCTTACTATTGCATCATATCTAAAACATCTGTGTGTTTTTATCAGTGCTGTGAGGCATGAAGGAGAACAGAGAAACAGTATTTGATAGGTTTCTTAGACAAGCTGAGAACTGAGTCCAGATTTCCAAGATTTCTTGTAAGATCGTGGTCTATTAGGGGAGTGAAAATACTCACTCTGAGCACACTTCCTCTCTCTGTCAATGTTGCTGACTTAGATAGTAATGAACAGCCCGCGTCCAAACAGCTAACAATGTGTATGTGCAAAATGAGGCTATGCTCACGGTTGAATTCTTGGTGTATTACAAGATTATAAATAAGTTAACACATTCTTGGCACTGTAAAAGCAAATAATGTCTATTGTTCTTGGTTCTTCTGTTGAATAATTAAAAAATATACTTTCTTTAATTCACATTTACATTAAGATTAGTTTTGTAAGCAGCCAGTCTGCATGCAGGTGATCTGTGAAATACTGGCCACACTGACGGTGGGAATATTAATTCAAATCAGTGCATGTGCCAGATATTCCTTACAACTACTGCAAATCTCACTGTGTTGAGAGAAGTCAAGAGGTATTCCTTATTATAGCCTGTAATGTTCACTGTTAGCTTCGTTTTGCTCGCAGTTCTGTATCTGCTGGCTGCTCTGAAACCTGAGATGTCTTTACAATAATTGCTCTTCCTTATTTGAAATTTTATGTCATGACCTTTTATATATTTACAAGACTACTGGGAAAATTGTTGTTGAATCCTAAATTAATCATTAGCTGTTTCATCAAAACTGGTGCATAATCTCATAAAAAGATAATTGCAAAATAATTAGTTATTTGTTTGCTTTTGAAGGGCCCGTTTGAACTCCCATCAAGGCTGATGGAATGACTTCAACAGAAAGGTGATTGAGGTCTTTCAGTTTGACCCTTTAGTCCTCTTCATCTCTCTTTTTTTTTTTTTTTTTTTTTTAACAAGAAGACTTTGGGTATTGTGGAGCTTTGTCTGATACAAAAGAGAAAATGGGAGCAAGGTGACCAGCACTGTTTGTTGGTGATCTTGTACTGCTATGGAATAGGCAGATGTTGGCTGTATCTTCCTCTCCTCTTCCTGCTAGCTATGTTTTGCTCCTAAATACCATGATGTAGCCTGTGGTCTTCTTTAAAAAAGGCATTTTTCTCCTCCATTTAACCTCCTACATTGCTCTGACAACGTCTTTATGCTTCTAACAATGTCTTCTGGTTGGGAGGTTGGTAAATGTTTCTGATTGCTCAGCAGGCATCCTGTTAGAGCAGATTGCCTCCCAGACAGTCAAGTTCTTTACCTGCTAGTTCTTTTCCTTGCCACAGAGTGATAGTACTAACAACCAAACCATTCATTGAACCTGTATTTCTAGCTTCATAGCTTTTACCTAAATCCTGGACTACTGCAGCAGCTACTGTTAGTTCCTGGTGAATAGTGGTCTATTTTTTTTTCTAGATAATGCAGTAAATCTTGAAAAATCCTTACTAAAAATATTAATGATTAGGCAGCAGAAGAGTTTGGATAGGCCATAATAGCCTTTAGCTTATTTGGTTCAGCATGAGCTTTATGGCCATGAAGGACATTGTTGTTCTTAGTCTGACTTTGGAAGTCATGCTTAGGCTGCTAGTAGGTTGTAGGAGACTAACTAGTTCTCTTTTCCATTAGATATGTTATTAGCGACCAGATCAGCAACATTAAGAACTGAATTAAATTTAAATCAGCTTCTATGAAATGTAACTGGGAGTTGGGTTTTTTTTGCCATTAAGAGTTACAGTTCATTCTAACAGATACTGTGGCTCAAGATTTACATCACAACTATAGAAATATAGTTTAGAGCAAATGTTTTCAACTACGTAAATGGTGTTCTGTTGCTTTGTGACTAATGTTTTGTCAGTTGTGGAATTCCACCCTTTACAACTCCAAGTTCTGTAAAATAGCCAGAATGGGCATGAGAGACTGTGATGATTCAGAATAGTGTGTTATAAGAATACTTCTGAAAAAAAGAATAGAGAAAACCATTAGTGGATTATAGCAAGACATATAATTTTAAATTAGCTGCTTTATTTCAAGATAAGGTATTCCATCAAAATCTTTTTGGCTTAATCTGTAAGCCGTACCAAAAGGCACAACAGCAATTGGGAAATCTTTTTTTTTTAAAAAAAAAAAAGACAAATTGCCAATGCAACTAACTCAACACAAAATTTCTCTTTAACTATTTATCTGAAAGAATTATAAAACCCTTTCTATAAATGTCTAATGGAAATTAAGTGCATCTGCTGATGTACAGACCCTTCATTTTTAAGCTATTTAAACCAAGTCCTTGTGTTCTGGTGGTCTCTAGAAATCCAGGACACATACGCTGGGCTGTTTGCCTTTAGGTACTAAATAGGCAACAGAATCACCTAGGGGGACCTGAAAGATTAAGTAATTCATTTGAGTTTAAGGAAAGAAGACCAGGGCAGACCTGAGAATAGAACTCACTTTTTCAGACCCATAATCTCACATCCTTTCTGAAGACAAACCATCCTGTCTCCAGTTTTCCTATATTAATTTTTCTAAAACTGTACCAAACTTGTAACCTAGGCCTAAATCCCTTATCTTCTATGGGACATGACTCCATTGTGGTAATGGGAAATACAGCTGAGGGATATTTTCCTTTTTCCTAGAAGCAGAATATTGCTCTGTTATAGTGATATGCATAATAGTTTTGTGGGAATTATGGAGAGGAATCCAGAGAAAGCGTACACTGAGTCTCTCCTTATGCTTCCAAAAGACACTATGAGTGGATTTCTGTAATTTTAAGGCACTGCAAGAAAAGCATAAACCGTGCAGCCTCCTCTTTGCATGAAGCACAGAGGTCCTGTTTATTTGACAGCTAGAGTCCAGAGCACATAATTTTTGTTTTCCAAAAGAGTTGGGGATTTTTTCCAGGCAATTTCTGCTTTGCTACCCATTTAATGTTTTTGTCTTTTAGATGAACTCATGGCTAAACTTTGATGTACATAAATGCAGGTGATATAGTCTGCATTCCAGTTGGTTTTAATCTGTCTTACACAGCTGGGACAATAGTTAAGAGCTAGAAGGGGAAAAAAAAAAAGGCAAAGGTGCAGACATTACACTGGTATAAATAAATGCACAGCTTTGAAGTCAGTGGACCTTTGACAGTTTACAACAGCAGTGATTTAACAAAGCTGGTAGGCTGTGAAGCCTTTCACAGTTAACTTGAGCATTCTTAAATGTATGTTTTATGGACTGGTTTTAACAATCTGCAAAAATGTAATGTGCTATAAACTTAACAGGGAAGCAAGAACAGGTTATATTACATAAAAAAGGGGGAATTAACACTTTCTAGGGAATGCACCTACCGACATTTTGACTTGTGATTCTAACTGTGCAAGTATTGCATTAATTTAGTATTTTCTGGTAATAGTATTTTTAATGTAGAGATGAGGCAGGGAGTGTTGGGGCACTGCAAGGGCCAGAATGCTGTGGGCCATGGTGGGGTCCCATGGGATGGAGGGGCACCAGGGAAGGACCTTACCAGTTGGGGTCCATCCCAGTGAGAGAGCAGGCCAGGCTGAGGGGACAGCCCCCAGACCAGGACATCAGGCACCTTCATGGGGCTGAGGCAGGATGTCAGCCTGTGTGTGTGGGTCAGGATCAGGCCCCATGAGAGGAAGCAGGGTCAGACACAGCCCCAGAATGGCAGGGCTGTGGTGATGGGGCTGGGCTGAGGGCAGGCTCAGGGCTGTGGGCCCATGGCTGGGCAGGGCTATGGTGGAGCTGGGGACCGGCATCCTGCAGCATCTCTAGGGCAGGGACTGATGGCCTCAGGCTGAGATGATATGGGGTCCTGGGCCATAGGCAGCCCCCAGGGAAGAACTGATCAGGACCATCATAGCCTGTTAGTGCCCTCAGGGCTGTGACAGGCTGAGGGGTAGAAAAGTTTCTGAGTAAAAGGTGAAGTATTTCCATCCAGACCAGTTTCAGCTTCTAATTCTGCATATGAAACACACCTCTGAAAAGCATGTGGGCAGAGCTCTGCTAGTTGCCACAGTAATGAATTAATCCTACCATGACATGAAAAGAGTCATGGTGGAGGTCTCAGGTGTCAGTGGGTGAGGAATTCTGCTCAGCAGCATCTTCTGTCCAGACCATCAGGGGTTCATTCTTCCTCATACAGGGCATTGTATGGAGAAACACCGACTGTTTCCTGTGGCACAGAGATCCATAGGTGCCAGCTGCGTAGCAGGTCCATCCATCCAGAGTAAAATATGGTCCCAGTGAGCGTAGCAGTGACTGGGTCATTCCGTACACGCAAAGACACTATTTGTGTTGTAATTTCAAACGTTGTACATTAATCTTTATTCTCCCAGTATTTAAAAGGCTTTTGTGATGCTGATATGAAAAAGGAAAAAATTATTTTGACAGGAAATGGACTTTTGTACAAGATTCCCCCTCCCCTTCCAATTTCTTCTCGTGCAGCAGCTGCTGTTGCCAGGCTGTCTTTGTTGCTATGGTGGTGTTTTGTGTGCCAGAATTTTATATTCACTCTTCAAGAGTCACCTGATTGAGTGGCTGTGCCACATAAGTTATCAGTCTCACTCATAAAGATAAAGGGTGTATCTGACTGCTGTCATTATGTACGTGTGACATCTGTAAATGGATCAAACTGAATAGAAACATATTGCAATGGTCACTGGCTGTGGGTTTACGGAAGTACTAATTTAACAGGTGAATTCAGTAAATGATAAAAAATAATTAGGACCTCTCTTGGGACTACTGTATCTGGTAGGTTTAATTTCTTAATGTGACAGTCATACACAAGGCAGTTTCACTACACCTTGTGGCACTTGTCTCTCATTGGTAAGATTTGTGTTCTACTGTCTACATGATTTGGAAGGTACTTTTCTCAGAATGACTGAGCTTTTATCAGAAAGATAGGGTAAAATTTTCTACAGTTCTTTTCCAGAGAGTTGTTCCGTAGCACTTAATGATCCCGCTCCCACTGATAATTGAATTATAATTTGGCCCAATTTAAAATGCAGTTAGGATGATATACTTCTGGTGAAGCTGAGTTTATATTTAATCTCAAATCCTGCAAACACTGCCACTTATTTTTAACTCTTCATATGGTAGATGCATCATTGCATTGAAGCATTTTCAAGGCTGAGGCCACCACTTCTTTTAAAAATGTGGACTTACACTAATAAACTCAGGATAGCAAGCAACATTGAAATATTTCATATTTATTTCTCTGAAATAAAATTCAAAAGAGTAGATTTTATTTTTAATGTTTCTTATATCACCTCATAATACAGTCTTTCAGTATAGCTTTTGCTGTGTCTTCAGTTAACCTGACTTTGATCAATGCCACCTGTTATTTAAATCCATTATTGCTCCTTCCTCCGATTTGTCCACATCCATTTCCACATGTGAATCTAAAACGTTGTGTACTCAGTTTAATCCCCTGGAAATGAAATACTGGTACTTAAGGGCATTATATAAAAAATAATGCTTTACAGGTATATTGCATTCAAATAATGTGTATTATTTGCACAAGGCGATCATTTTACTGTCCAGGCTGAGATTTTTGAACCTACAAAAATGAAAACATACAGAAATCAATTCCTGCAGCAATATAAGACCAGTATGTATTGCATCGGATATGTACAATTTTGAATAATTACCTGAATAAGCCCTGTGCCGAGTTATTACTAACAGTACATCTTTTATTTCTTGGAACTAAAAGGGGCTGAGTCAAGAAGAAATAGAAGATAAGCATAATACTTCAGGTATTTAGTGAGGCTTATTGCACATTTGGATAAAGGTCTTGGTCCAATCATCTAATACTCAAAAGATACTCATAATCTTTTCAGGTATAGCGATCCCACTGAGTGTAGCTGGCTTCCAGGTCAGCGACCTCATGCTTTCTGGAAAAGAAAGCTTGAATTTAGATGCGCGTTGAATTTAAGTGTTTGCAATATGTACTACGTACCAAGAAATGTATTCTTAGCTGGAGCAGATGCTAATTAAGCAACAGTGATAACACGTAAGCTAGTTATCTGGGTTAGAACTAAAAGTCCCACTGATTTCACCAAGCCCAGGATTTCAGCAAAGCTGAATCATAAGCACTTTTCAGAACTGTTGTTTAAAAGGCACAGTCATAGAGCCATGTCCTTTTGTGCTTCCTCTTCCTTTTGAAGCGAAATCCATTAGATATCTGCTATAGAAAAGGCATGTTTCTCTTCAGCCAAATACCATCAGATTAAAATACTTAAGTCTGAAAAGCCACAAAATTACTCCAAACAATCCTTATCTGAAATACCAGATACCAGTAGAGAGCCTCCACTGATCCATAGGATCACCCCTCCACGTTCAGGCTAAAAGATTGCCAGGAGTTGATGGTTTCATCAGGGATCACGAGGTATCATCACGAATTGTGATGTTTTTCCCTGACAGAGACTGTAAAGAAGGCTAGGCCAAGTGAAAATATATAGCGGACTCATTGAGAAAAATGCCACCGAGGTGCCACCACCCATGGCAGTTTTACAGCTTCCAAACAGTTGATTTCAGTAGACTGCTGGGAATACAAGTGCTTCAGGATCATGGATAAGCACTGGAGTGTCAGTGCTCTTTGCTCTTATTTTCTGGGGGATTTTAATATTATTATTTTGTTTTTATTCTTTTGTATACCATATATCGGGATGAAAAAGCAGTTGTGAAAATGGTACTGAAAATCTGTCCCTTAGCCCATGATAAAGCAATTCTGCACCTACATCAGTGCAGCCAAACCCAAACTTTGTTGTTGTTTCTTTAAGCCATGGCAAATGAACATAAATTAAAGCACAGCAGAGAGATAGAGAGCAGACTTCCATCCTGACTGATGTGACACCTGCATTTGTATGGAAGGTTGATAAGAATAAAGAATAGTTCAAATGGATTAATTGGCTTGGAAGGGGTATGCTGCCTGGATGGACTATTGGAAAGGAGCAGATTCAGCTCCTGCTAAAGGCAATGAAAAGTTTCATTTTGAAGGGGAAGAAGTTGGAAGGGGCCCAGAGGAAGAGCTTTAACAACTCTGTAACGAACAGTGAGAGCGAAGCGGGAGTCCAATATGCCACTTTTGTAGCTTTTTAATTAAAAAAAGAACATACTTCTACTCAGATTGTATATATTTTTACCTAGTAAGTTTTTGAAACATCATTCCTCTGAAACTACATCAATTTTTCCTGAAAGACGTTCTTTCTACATCGTTGGCTTTGTCTATAGTAGAAGTTTGACTGCTGCTTCTCAGTCGTGAGGGTCAATTGGAAACCTCTACAGAAAAACTGGAAATCTTGCATGCTGCTATGTCATCTGATGCTTTATCTCTGCTACCACTGCACAGGGCCTCCGACAAAGAGAAGGTCATTTGTGGAGCACATAGAACTTTGTGCTTCAAAAACTGTTCCTTAAAACCCCTGGATTTAGGATTTTGCCGGGTGAGAGGACGTTTTGCCATCCTTATGCCTTTTTAGTATACCTAAAACTGACTTAAGGTCCGTTTTATTTGCCTTTATTCCAAGGAAGCTCCTTCATCTTATGAGAGCAAAAAGCCCTGGTAAAGTAGTTTCTGTGTATTTAAAGCATCAAGCTTTGATGGGAATTGTATGCGCCACTCTTAATTTAAGAGTCTTTCCTCTTTTGGCAATGCTCTCAGCACTTGGCAGGCCAAGCATTGCCCTTCCACTCTGCTGCTGCCATAACTGTTTCCTAACATTGCACTCGGCATCCCCTGTGCTTCCCCCTTTCAGAAGCCTGACGCCGGTGAGAGGTGCCGCTGGTTGCCACATCTCGGTAGGACCACCGCCGCAGGGGCTTGCCTTTGCTCCCTTCCCAGGCAGAGTCCCCGCCCGCCGCTCCCTCCGTGCGTTTTCAAGCATCTCCCGCCTGTCCTTCTCTCTTCGGGGGCAGCCGAGGAAGGTAACTTCTGGGCGCCGATGGCCCGCGCCAGGCCCCGCCGTCCAGGCTTCGGCCCGGGGGAAGCAGCAAGCCCCGGGGCCGAGCCCCGCCCCGCCGAGCCCGAGGCCCGGCCTGTCCGACCGGTGCCGCGCCAGCCGCCGACGGCAGGTGGCGCCGCAGTGCCGCCGGCGCGGCACGCTGACCTCGGCGCGGGGGGAACCTCGGGGGCCGAGCCTGGCGGAGCGGGAGGAGGGGCGGGCGGAGGGGAGGGGAGCGGGCAGCGCCGCTCGCTCCGTGCCCCTGCGTGTGTGTGAGAGAGGGGGAGCGGGCGGGCCGGCGTGTGCGTGCGTGGCGAGCCGACTGTATATAGAGGATGTGCCGCTGCATGGCTCGCCCCGGCCGCTGCCGCGCCAGGTTCCTCCTCGGGCGCCAGTGAAGCCTCTCGCCCTCCCCGCCTGGGCAGCCGTTTCCCTGCCCGCTCCGCGCGCGCCGAGCGCGGCTGCCGGCCTGTCTCCAGGGACCGTTTCCGGCGCCCCGGCGTCCCTCCTGAGTCGGCCGCCTCCCGCGGCTTTTCCGCGCCGGGGGAGAGCGCGTCAATGCGGTGCAGATGGCCGGGGCACAGCCAGGGGTGCATGCTCTCCAGCTCAAGCCCGTCTGCGTCTCCGACACCCTGAAGAAAGGCATCAAATTCGTCAAGTGGGACGATGTGAGTAGCCCACCCCTTGCCCCAATCCCCGCTCCTCCCCGCTTCCCCTCGGCGTGCCCCATACGGGGCAGGGGCACGGCGGGGTTGTGCAACACGCAGGGCGCATCGGTCGGGCGGGAGGGCTCCAGCACACACGGAGGGAAGCCGGGGCCGGCCCTTCCCTACGCGGCAGCGGGGAGCCGCGGCAGACCGGCCCGCGGGGCGCTGCGGGCGCCTCGCCCGGTGCTGGGGGCAGGTGGCCGGGCGGCAGGGCCGGCCCGCGGCGGAGGGGTTGGCGGCCGGTCGGGGACGGTGGCTGTGGCTGAGGATAGGTGTCCCCCGCCCGGTCTGGGCGACCGTCGTGTGTGGTCCGGGCCGAGCCGAGCCGAAAGGCGTTCTTCGACCGCCGGCCGGGCAAACTTTCTCCGGAGGTTCTCCCGGCTGACTTGGCTTGGCCGGTGCGAGCCGTGTTGATCTGGCTCCTCTCGCAAGCTCCTGTCTCTCCTGCCTCTCTTGTCTTATCGTGCACGTTGCCACCTCTGTCGTAACATAATAATTTCAACCTGTTTCCTATCTTGGTTTTTCTATCTCCTATTTCCTCCTCCCAGCCCCTCTCCTCCTTTCTGGCTCTTGTCCTTCTCGTTGTGTCTCTTTCTAGTGGGGTTGTCAAGCCCTGAATGCGTTCTCCTAGGGCTCACTGTCTCGGTACCTCCAATCATCTTCCTTTCTCCCTAGAAGGCACTCTTCTTTCTCAGCTCGTTAAGGCATGAGGCTTGCCTCAAAATCATAATCCGCTTTCCCCCTACCACTTGGTGCTTCCCAACTCTTTACGCTTGTATTGCCTCATGTAGGAGTGTGGTTTTTCACTTCACCTTTGGTAGCACAGCTGTTCAGCAGCTGGATTTCTTCCTTCGCTTGCGGGCTATGCCCGGGACCGTTTCAGAGAAAGGTAGCTTTTCTCTGTTTAGCTTTCCTTTTCTCAGAGCACAAAAGTAAGACTGCTGTGCTGCAGGAAAGGAAAACAGAAAGGACGAGTCCTCTGCTAGCCTTGCTCCTACCGTGCAACATTGGGTGTTTGTGCCTCAGCTGTGCACAGAGGAGCGGGTGCCCCAAAAAGTCTGTCTGCAGATGGTGTCAGAGGGGCTTAGCGAGACTCGAGCTGTGGTAGAGGAGTAGTTGGGAGAGAAGGCAGGCATGCTGGATAGTTTGAATGTTAGAATTGGTGAGGATAACTTGTTCTGAGAGCCTTAACGTAGGTCTCATATTCTTTCATTGTGAATTCAGCTGCGCTAAAGACATCCCCAGCAACGACTGGAGGGGCAATAGAGAGAGAGGGAGAAGGAGTACTTCATGTGTTTAAAAACTGTTCTTGTCTTGTTACGTATCACTGTTTTGTTGCTGCCTTCAGCCTGTCCAGCAGCCAAATGTGTGAGCCTGACCTTTATAAACCTGTGATAAACACTCTCAAGGAGGGAAGGAACACTGGAAAACTGAACCACTTTCAGTGTGAAATTTTATTTATGATAATAAGCTAATACATTTTTAATAAGCTCAACAACCTGACCTTGGCTGCAGTAGTAAATGTTGGCTTGACACAGGTTATTCATGTTCGGGAACTAAGCTTGAATGACTTGCCTGAGAAAATGTTTTCCTTCAGCTGATATTTTCCTTAGTATGGGAAAAGGCAGCGTAACCTCAGCCTTGTCATTGCAGTTATTGTTTTATTTTTGGTAAGCTACCAAGAAATTTCTACAGGTGTATGCAGAGGTCAAGTCAATGGTGATTTAAGCCTCCAGACTGAAAGTCCAAGCAATGAGGCAACAGCTTAAATTAGTAGTTTAAGTGCTACTTCTATTGTATGCATAGAATTTGCAGGATAAGAGGTGTTCTCCATGCACAGTGGATGTTCGGTGGCTAACCTGTCTGCTTTAGGTTAATTGGAAAAAATCTTTTTGATTGTAAACCTAAAGGCTGCAGTAATAAAATACAGCTAAATTGTGGCAAAAGATGTGCATTTCAGGTTAAAGGTGTTACTCAGTGATGCACAGGTATTACCTGGAACATGTGACTGAGATGAGAGAGTCCTGTTCTGTTTAATGAGTGCTTTCATCAGCAACCTTGTGAAAGTTGATGCGTATTTAGCCACACTGTGTGATGAAGAATACTGGCATTAACTCATTGTTGACCATACACTGTGTGTACATGTATGGATTTTGTACCTCCCAACCCCGCTGTCTTTCCAGTAGTGTTTCTTCTCAGCAGTGGAAGCCCCACAAACTCAAAGATTTCAAGGGAAGTTAATCATCTTTGGCACTCTGGCTGTAAGAAGGTCCTTAGACAAATGTGTCTTTGGTGACTTTGAAAAGTGTTTGCCATTGAGTAGCCAATAACCACTTCAGAGTCTTTGTTTTCTGTCAAATTAATCTGCTTGAAGGGTTTTTAAAAAATTACGGTTATTAATCTGAACCTCTGTGGTCTCTCATGTAAATAGGCATGCATAAACTCTCCTGTGAAACAATAGACTGTAATGAGAAATAGTAAACTACAAAATGTAACAGGAAAATAGAATTGACCATAATGAGTGCTTTGGATCTGCTGTGCTAACAGGGCTGTTTTGAAAAGCGAGGCTCACATACTGGTGTTTATTACACACCATTTTCTATTTACTCTGTGAGAATGGGAGTTCAGGTCTTCCACATCGCCTGAGCCTTCATTCCTGTCCAAGGCATACCTTTGTAGTACCCTTCACTGCTGTTTTGTTTTGCAGTTTAAAGGTGGCTCTATTGACTTTGCTTTGCATTTCATAAAGCAGAAGATATTTTTGGTGAATTCCTACAACTTGTACCAAGTTCCAGCCCAAAGCGAAATTTTTCCATTTGAGTTATAAACCACTAAAAAGTAGTGGTTTGGTTGTGTTATTTTTTTTTTTTTAAATGAGAATGCTGGAAGGATTGAAACTAGAGCATGAGAGGTGTGTAAGGAATTTAATGGTGTGTAGAGTAACAGTTGTTAAAGAATGTATTTGCCAGCTTTTAGAAGGATGCTGCGGCGTGGTGTGGAGAGCAATCTGACAAAAGCAGTAGTGATACAGACTTTAAAACTAGTCCACCTGTGGACTTCCCATCCTGAGCTTCTAGTAGCTCTGAGGCTGCTAATAAGGAGATGCAGTACTGATGATGTTATATGGAGCTCCTCTCTGAGGAACAGCAGTGAAGACTACTACATGTTACACATGAACCTCATCCAGTGCCCACTCCCCCCCCCCAAGTGTGATTGTGATCCAGTTTGAAAGAGAAACACCTTGCCTGAGCTTTGCAAAGAGGAGAGGAAGAGGTTACATCAGCCACTCAAGATAGCACACAGGCGGGTGGAAGGCAAGCATCTCAGGAGGCTTGAAAAACTCCATTTCCTCTGTGGACCATCTTCAGTTTCTAAATTGTAAAAGCATTAGGGTCAATTAAAAAGTTCCAGCTTTGCAAGGCAAGTCACATTTGTGCATCAGGATTGCATGTAATATCACTTAGACTATCCAGTGCCTAATAGTCTATTCACAAATTCTGTTTTGGATCAGGATATAAAGCACTAAAGTCAAACAGATGATTGTTGTCCTGGTACTTTGCTTTTCCTCATGCTGGTTCTGTTTTATTCTGTAACAGTATTACAGGTCAGAAAACAAATTTTTAGAATTAACTCTGTTCTTCATATGTAGATTGGATTCACCAGGCACTGAACAGAAATAGCTGACATTTGACTAGGTGAAAAAGTGACTGGTTGCTTAGGCAGTTTTTTTGTGGATGTGTGCATGTGTGTGTCTGATTTAAGATGCCAGTTGGCTGAGCACTCACTTGGAGTCATGGTTCTTCATGCTGCCTTCAGTTGGGCTTTTATAACCGCTCTTCCCTTACAACTGAGGAGAGACTCTGAGTCTCTTAAGTACTGGTCTGGTCCTTGAACAGATGCACTCCCTTACTCCTAGTGAGAAGTGATACCTGTGAGGGAGAGGGAAGGCTTAAAGAACTGACTTGATCTACTCTGCTGTAGTGAAACCCAGGTTATAATAGCTCTTCCTGATAAGAGTTTTAAAACAGTTTAATAAATAAAAAGGATATAATTAAGTCCATGAGTGAAGCTTTTTTGCAAGAGCTTAAATTTAATGTAGCAGAATGTGTTGCTAGCTGAGAAGGTTAATGAAACCTGAGTATAAAGGGGGACTTCCCTCTGGACTGATTTGATGTCTGAAGGGGCTGAAATCTGCCTTGGCTGTCTTTTTTGCTTTATTTTTCTCTGGTTTGTAGTGGGAACAAGTTAGACATAATTGAGTTAACAAATAGCTCAACAGCTAGGGCGCAGCTGAACTGATGTTTTCTAAGAGCAGTAATTGGCACACTGAAGCAAGTTAATATGATGGTTTATATTCAAAAACAGATTTGTTTTCAGTTCTTGCTTAAAGGCTTTCTTATCTTCCCTAGTGATAATGTGTACTTTACATAAAGAATTTGACTGGTCTCTCTGTGGCTTACGCTATTTACTTTTACCTGCAAGTTGACTGTATCAGTAAGGGAATGGAACTCTACCTAAATTGAGGTGTGATTCCAATGTAGGCATATTTTTTTTCCTAAATATTTAGTTACTGAAACAAACCTGCTGATAGGTAGCATTGCTTAGTGGCTACAGCACTTCACCACATACTCGAGTGAGCAGCAAAAATGAACCTAGGTCTTTTAAGTTCTATTTTAATGCCTTTCTCTTAGAGCACTTCTTCATATTTATAAAATGTTTTTGAGCTCAGACAGTGAGTGCTATGTAAAGTTTTTGGGCTTCTTTATTTGTTTAGAACCTTTTAAAGAAGATTATCAGGAATGAGATACAACCCGTTTAACCTTTCAAAGAAATATAACATCAGATATCATTTTTATGGATAAGCTGAGATCAAACAAAGAAGAAACCTGGAGGTTTTCAAACATGATTTTAAGATGTTTGTGCTCAAGTAACTTGTTTTTGTTTTGGGGTTTTTCCTGCCTTTTTTTTTTTTTTAAACTATGCACAAGTCTGTCACTACAGTACATTACTGAGGCCATGAAAAATGAACAACCATTGTTCTGTGTGTATAAAAGTAAAACAATAAACTGAAAAGAGTTTATTTTTTCTGAATGTTTTCAGTCTGGAGGGAAGAAGTTAGTCCAACATTCTAGAGTTTTTGTTGTTTTTTCTTTGTTGCTAATCTTCATGTAGTAAACAAATATCACCTCTGTGCTATATAAAAATATTTTATCTAAATGAGTGGAATTTGTGGCTTTGGTCGTTTGCAAAATATGGGAGAGTAATTAGAGTTTAAAATTTCTCAACAGTTAACATTTAATAAAGGGGAAAGCCTGAATGTAGTTAACTCCTTTGGAAAGCTCTTGCTGACGTTAGCTTGAGGGCAAAAAAGATTTGGATCCCTGCAGAATGATTAGATGCCTGCCTCAGAATATCTGGTGAAGATTTCACATGTTTAAGTGACAGATAACATCTGTGTTATTGTAGCATCTGATCCCTTTGGAGTGTTGGTCGATACTAGGGAAAATGAAAATCAGGAAACAACTCTTTAAATTTGAGGAATTCTGTGTTAAAGGAAAGCTAACAGTGAATTGAAGTTGTGTGTATGCTTTCTTCACTTTAACGTTGGAGTGCTCAAGATTTTTTTTGGGTTTTTTTTTTTAGAAGCAAAGGCTGTGGTGAAATAGAGAGTTAACTTTAATCGTTATGGAGTCTTTTCTATTATGAAGTAAATGCCTCATAAGCACTTTTATTTTCACAAGACCCGTTAGATGACAAAATGGGTTCCCAGTTGTACTGCTGTAGGTCCAAAAAAAAAAGGCCAACAAAAACCTTACTGATTTCTAATCTATGATTAGGTACCTTGGACCTAATTTTCAGACTGCATAGCACCATACAGTCAGATGTTCAGAATGACTCCCCAGTGACTTCAGATGCATTTGGGCTCAGCATCTCTAAAAATTAGAAAATGAAATGTGGCAATACAGTGTTAGTCTTTAATTAGCAAAACAATGACTTCTGTTGTGTGGTGCCATTACCCAAGTTTCTCTAGGGTTTAACCACTCTAATATTTTTCCGCATGCTCCTACTGAACAAGTGGGATTTTGGTTTATATGTCCTGTAAACTTAACTCCAGTTTTGATTTCTTGTCCTGCTTCCAACCTCCAGCACTCACTTCACCTTCTCCAACATTTCTGTTTTGCGATCTGTTCCTTTACATGGCAGATTCGGTGGTTCTGCCCTCAGTAAAAGAGGACTTCTTTACCCTTCCCAACTATTTCAGTGGTGTGGTGCAGAATGGGGGGACAGGTACTCTCTCCCTCTCAGTCCAGAGAAATTCATACTGCTGATTGATTAGGTAATCCTGCTTAGTTCCACTCTGAGCCCACCTAGTGTATTTGTTATGGAATTTAACAGCTAATATATCTGCTGACCATCTGTAAACTGTGGTTCTGCTCTTCCTTCTCTTCAGCAACTTTCCTGGCCCCTCTTCCCCCCACCCCTCCCCAAGCCTGTAATCCCCCTGGCTTGTGGGGTGGCAAGAAAACTCTTTGCAGGGACTCTCCTCACACCTTTCCCACAGCCTTATGCTTTTGTTCAACCAGGGTTCAAGCCCTGTCGCCAAAGTGAAAGAAAAGTTGCAGAATATTTTACCTCTGCCAGAAGCAATCTGTATTTCTTACCTTTGTGTTTGGAAGCAGTTTTGCAGAAACTTTCTGAGAAGGTTCAAGCAAATGAAATAATGATATGTGTAAGTTTTCATGCTATATTTGGGGATGTTTGATGTCTCTAAAAATCTGAGGTAAAACCAGGAAACAATGGTCTGTCTTAATAAGGTAGTGCAGTGAGCCCCATCTGTTGTAAGAGCTGAAAGTAAAGTCTGGTCTGCTTTTCTTTTTAAAATCTGTGAATTTTGACTGAAGCTGTTTCTAAGAAACATCATCATTATCTATATGTGATTTATTAGAACACATACTCATCTGACTCATGGTCTTGCTAGTTGACAAAGTACATGTAAATTTTCATTCCCCTGTAGGTATTTTCAAGATCCATTAGGAACTCTTCATCTATTGCAGGATTGACCCAATACTTGCATTGCAGGCACACTAGTCCCAGCCTGTGACGTTCTCTAATCATTTTTGCACTGAACTGTGTTTGGCACAAAACATAGCAGCAAGAGTGTTGCACCCTTGCCTTAATACATACTGAATAAAGTACAGGAAGTTCTGGGAGCAAGGGCCAAAGCCCAGGACATAGGCGGCAGAGTGGTGCACCCTTGTGTAGCCTTTTTTTATTGCCTCGTGTCTCTTCAGGTCTTACCAGTGACAGTTGAGGAATAGCCACTGTCCCTTGTGGCTGGAGGCACAGCCTGGTCATGGGGGTGCTCTGAAGAGTAGGAAGCATGGGTGTATGGTTAGGAAGGAGCTAAACCAAGGCTTTCACCCTCTTCGCTGTTTGGTTTTGTATAGTACTCTTTATTGGTCAGTAATATTAAAATGGAGGTGGCACTTTTGCTCACTGATGTTAGATGTAGTCTAGGGTCCACACTTAAAATCAGACCTTGGAATGGTTACCTGGCAGGCACTTAAATGTGGATTTGTCCATTGATCTTCTATGCCTGTGTTCTGCTGTGCCTGGTTAGTAAGGATTCCAGAGTTCTCTGTGGCACTTTGTGGGCATAAATATGAAACCTTTTTGATTAAATGTAGAAAATAAAAAATATTGCTAATGCATGGTCTGAGGCTGTACAGCCAATTAGGAGGAAACTTAATGGAATAAGTATAGAACACATGATACTCATTTGAGGCTGTGAATTTGGAGGAAAGTAGAGAATTGGCCCTAAGTCATCAAATAAAAAGGTGGGGCACTTTAAAAGGTGAAATTAAAAGCCCTTTAAAAAAATTATTCGTGTAAGCTTAGACTGGTGTGATATGCAGCACACTGGGACTGCCAGGTTAGGGCCACTCCAAATGTGTTTATTCAAGGAATTTGCAATAGCAATCTGTCAGAAACCAAGCCACCGCCTGGCACAAGCACCCATGGGTGGCATTTAAAACGCCTGATAACCCACAACCATTTGCCTCATTGAGTGGGACACTCTGCCTTTCTCTTCTTCCTCTCCCGTTTTTGGTCACATGTTGTTTTTGCCTTGGTTGCCTCCTCCTGCTTCTTTTCTTACATACTTGGAAGTGTCCCAAGAGACTGGGGCTGCTACCCAAAGGGCCACTTGCTTTGTTGACCTTCAGAGGATGGTAAGAGCTATGCCCCTACTAGACACCTAAATATCTGTTAATTTCCAAACCTGTCAGCTATAGAGATGCATAACACTGACCTTTTACCCTTCCCTCTGTTTTACTCTCACATTCTGTATCTGAGTGGGTTAGGGAAGAAATGAATGTCTGCTCTCTATTTATTTGTCCTTTGAGTTTTTTGGTTTGTTTTGTGTTTTTCCTTTATCTTTTGTGCCCTGTCTGTTACCCTCTTCTTCAGAGTTGTGCATGGTTGGTAAATCTGTTCAGGGGAGTTGAGATGGGTCGGCTCTTTGGGTGAGGAATTAATGGGCTTCAGGATGCTCTCATGAATGACTGCAGATGTGTCTGCTGGGTAATAAACCTCAGTTTTTCCCATATAGTGTGATACTACTTGTAAATAAATGTACCAGACAATTGTAATTTGAAACATGTTTCTATTTTGGAGCCTTGAACCACTCTTCTTGAATGTATTCTGTATAAGTGTTTTTTCCTGTATCTTTCTGATTGTTGCCTGCATTTGCAAGCCGTGATTGCAGAGCAGTGTAGAAGCAACAGACCTGTTCCATGTGACAAAGCACTTCACATTCATGTGGAGTGGGAAGCAGGACTTGCAGAGCTGACTAGAGAACTTTATTTCCATTCCTTTACACCCAGAACTAAAGAGTGTGGCTTTTGATGGCAAGGGCTTAGAAGGTTTATTCTTAGCTTGTAGAATATATAAAACACGGTGCACATGACTTTTATTGCTGCTGTTAACTGTGTGGAAGAGTTCCTAAGACGCAAGTTACACAGTTATGCGTACAAAGTTTTTCTCAGATCCTGTGTTTGTATACAGCATGACAGTGTGGGGTTCTCATGTTCATCTGCACATTAATTGTGCTATGCTTAATGTCAGAGTAGTGTAGTTAATTTAGAAAAGAGGCATAATGCACAATGGCCTTTTGATTAAAAACAGCAACAACAACAAAATAAAAACCCCAAACAACCCAAACAAACAACTTCCTGGAGCACAGAGGATCTGAAGACTCAATTTTCTCTGTTGTGATGCGGTTTCCTTTATGTCACCTAATAGATATTGAAGCCTCTTTCCCCTCATCCTCCACTTTTTTTTGAGTCTGATTATAGTCAACATTTTACAACCCATATCTGCAAAAGTATTACTTTGACAGCTCTATGTCATCAGCACACACAAATCCAAACAGCTTTTGGGTTGAAGTAACTGATTTGAAATGATTAACCAGCAAAATTGATTAATCCTAGACATAATCACTTCATGCCAGTCCATTTCCCATCACTTCCTTCTCTGCCCCTCCCACCTCCAATCTGTGTAGGTCTCGTCCGAAGGCAGAAGGGCACTTAGTCTTTTTCTTTCCTCATTTTACGCATTTACGGCTGCATGGGACATAATGAAATAAGCTAGAAAAAAGGGTTTTTTTCCCTTTTTGAAAGGCAGAGGTTTGAGAACACTTCTGTAGCATCTTGTGGATCTAGACAACTAGGACAACAGGAACTTGGCATTTTTGTAAAACAAATTTGCCTGCTGCACTCAAACAGTACCTGACTCTCAGGTGTACAAGATAACTAGGAGCCTTGGAGAAACAGGAAGAAAAAAAGGTGGAACAAATTCTGTATGTCTGTTCTTTTAGGGGAAGCGCATACAATGCTCCCCTCTTGTAATGAGGAAACGAAGGCGCTATGTGGACTAGCTCTGATCCTACTGGGATGTTCCAGTAGCATCACCTGGCTTTGGTACAGCCACACTCATTATCAGCCTCCAAAACCTCACGTGGCATCCATTTGCGTGTCAGTGTACCTATGGCACAGTTAATCCACAGCCTGGATGATCTGTTTATAAAGAGGACTTTAACATTCAATAAAGGGTTCGATCTTGTATTTCTTCTTAGTGTAGCATGTGCTCTTCTACTTGTATTTCTCTTGCACTGAGATGAAAATATGCTTTATGCTTGACTCCATTTTATTCTTCCACTTGCTCCCCTGCAGGCTTCTGACTGGTGCTGGGCCTGTTGCTTAGCTTTTTCAGGTCTCGTTTTTTCCAGCTGTAAACTGGGAATAATTCAACTTCCCTGTTTCACAGATGCCCATTGCTGGGAGTTTGGTACTCTGTCACAGAGGGCTGTACTGGTGGCATAACATAGATGAGTGTTATCTTGCCTTGGAAATGGTACTTGTGTAAGTTAGGGTTCTTTTATTTATGATAATGTTACTTCTGTCAACTTTATTTACACTTACAAAAAATACAGTTAAATATATTTGATTTAAATTTTAACCTATTAGAGCCCATTTTTTTCCTTAAAGGAATATAGACTGACCTCACATATTGCTGCTTTGGAACTAAGTGAATGCTAAAGCTGTAATATATCTGTAACACTTTAACAGAAATATACATCCTTTTTGAGGAGGAATTGTGTGTTTAGCCTGATTTCCTGTGGAGATAAGGCTTAAGCAATTCTTCTGTCTGCCTGCCTGCCTGTCTTCTCCTTTCTGTGCTTCCCTCCATAACTTTTAAACTGAATTTGGCAAACAGGTGGAGGTCTCAAGACAACAACATTTTTACAGATGTCATGAAAAATGGTAGAGGAAAGAGAGGAGGAATCCTATTAAGACCCAGCTGCACTGATGTCAATGACTGTTAGGCACCAGGGAGTCGCAATGGGTGAGAGATGTAATGAATGCCCACCTGCAGGGAGGGCTTCGGTTAGAGCTTGTATCTCCTGAGTCAGGTACCTGCTGTCAGTCAGAATACATGTATGCAGGAAACCAGGCTGCCTTACTTATAGTACTTAACAAACATGCTTGGTTTTAAATGACCTGAGCTATGGATGTTACCAGAGTAGACAGGTTTTCAACGGATTTGGAGGTCGGGTGAAATATATATACTTCCATTACTAAAATCTTCATACTTGGATTGTAGAATAAGTAGAAAAATATTAATGGAAAGTAATTGACAAAAGTCTTAATGTAGTGGATATTATTCCAGGTTTTCTAGGCAAATTCAGTCTTTGTATGTTAAAGTAAAGCTAAGAGGCATTTAGCTCTTGTCTATGTCTGAAGGTTAATTTGGATCAAGGTGAGCAGTGGGTTTCTGAGAACTATAGTACTTTACTATGTGGGCTCTAGTTCAACAGCGTGTTATGGCTGTTTCATTTCATCTGCTTCCAGCTTTTCTGGAGTAACTCCATGTGTTGACAAGTCTGGAGTTATTTAGTGCTGTCTTCTCACTAATGGAAATATGTTATGTCAGAAAAATGGAGATTAGGCAGGTGATACTAAATTCTTTTAGTGACATCTTGCTAGTGATACCTTCAGGGTAATTTCTAGATGTTGCAATTCATTAGTATGGGTGGCAAAGCAGTTAGTACATATTTATGTGTGTTGTGTGCTGACATGGGTTTTTTGTTTGTCCTTTTTTTTCTTCCAGGACTCCACTGTTGTGACTCCAATCATTCTGAGAACAGATCCACAGGGATTTTTCTTTTACTGGACAGATCAAAATAAGGTAAGAGGAAAGGTTCCTGCTCCAGAGTGGTTCTTTGTTTTCTGTGATGTGTGATGGGCAGGAATTGGGAGGCTTCACATGCCAGTCCTGTCACAGCAGACAAGCATTACATCAGCATGTGTTCCTGTGCTCTTCTGGGGAGCAAATACAGCTCATCCCTGGTGCACAAAGCTTAGATGAATGGAAGACTTGGTAATTTCCAGCCATGTTAATGATCTGATGGCTAGTAAGGTGTATAATAGTCCTGGTTTACAGGCAAGGATCCCTTTGGGATGCTGTTGTGGCTCATGGTTGGCTTGTGGTTTTGCTGTCTTGCCTGCCGTACACTGAGAATTTTGGCTGCGGTGCATGGCAGGCCCAGAATTCCCAGAGGCCAGAGCTCCCTTTGAATTCTTCCTAGTGAACTGCCACGTGCTCCCCGGCCATGCCTGGTGGGCCACGTCACCAAGCACTCACTAATCCTTGCTGGACACTTAATTTTTTTTTTTAAAAAACATTCCTGTGTGCTTAGGTCAGTATTGTGGCTGGGGAGCTGTTAGAAAAGCTCATGGCCTGATTCACCGCTGCGTTACTCCTGTTTCACATCCCTGTCACCCCTTGAAATCAGCACTGTCATGTTTCCAGCTGTTGAAGACTGTGGAGCTGCACCGGGGTGAAAAAGTGTCAGTACCCTGAGCAGCTGGATGCAGTTGTTTCATACACCATGTCAGACATAAAGTAGAATATTACTGTTGCCACTGTTGCAGCAAAATACTGTATCAAAAATAGGAACTGAATGAGTCCCTCCTTTTTTTAATAGATGAATTTTCAAGTACTTCACAGTGCTTCTATCAGTTCCCTGCTGAAAGTGGTGTTAGAACTTGGTAGCACTTGAGTTTTGGCCTCGTGTTGGAGTATATGCCAAAATGACTAAAAATGGACTTGTAGTATTCTGTCTATGGAAACCTGGCTTACCAGTTGTGCAGCTGTTTTTCAGGAGTTCCTGTTGATTTTATGTTTAGATACCAGTGCAAAAATTGCTTGAGGAGTTAGCAACCATTAAATGTGCAAACTGTACAGGCAATTTGCTATTACATTAGATCATGTTTATCTTCCTATGTTTGCTTTTTAGAGGAGATGGAGTGCAGTTTTGAGTCAGTGTATTTGGAAATCGCATCATGGAGTTATAATAAAAATCTTGCCTTTCTTTGCTTGTGCTTGTACAAGGTGGTGGTTGTTAATAGCAGGTTCATCTGTTGACAGTCCAGAGTTGTTGAATTACTGCCCAAAGAAACAAAGTGAATGTTCTCAGAAGCTGAAGGATATGACTGATTTACACCAATCCAGTAGCTATGCCAGAACACAGTGTAGTCTTCTGTTTTGTTCCTTCCCTTGCATAAACTAATTGTATAAGCCGAAAAATAACGGCGAACTTTGTAATAATAAATGGAAACGCAGAGTTGATTGGAGAGTTTATTTCACTTTTAATTTGTTTGGCACTAAGACCACCTTCAGTTTCCTACTGTTGTCTGTAAAAACAATGTCTTGAAGCAATTCTGTAAAGAATAGCTATTTATGGAATTGTTGTTCTCATATTCATGAAAAAATGTATTTAAAATGCTCAGAGCATTTTTTAAAAGGTTGGGTATTTGTTCAAGAGGTGTAAGTGTCAGTTTTATTTTTAAACTTGCAAATCAAGCCTCTCTAAAGGGCAGCAAGAGGGATTTTTTCTGCTTAAGAATTCGTGACAACTACATGATGCTTGTTTCTAAACCCCATCCTAGCAGTGTCTATTTAAAGACAGTAAATATATTTCTGTTGGGGTGCTGATAATATAGGGACCAAGACAGAAATGCCACTTTCTGCTTCTGCAGAGAATGGTTGGGTTCATGTTTATTGTGAATTTACGAATATATTGAAAAAGGAGGTTATATAGGAAATTATCTTCATTTCCTTCTCGTTGTAGGAAATGATCCTGTGATGACAGTGGAACTATATAAAGAAAGAATATCAGGACAATACACCCTCTATGTGATTGCTTTCTCTTTTTTCCCCTAGTTGTTATTTTTTTTAAGCAAATGCTTTTGTCATAACCAGGGCCTGTTATTTTCTGGGTATGGAAGGATGGGTCTTGCTAAACAAAGTGGTGAACGGTGAGAAGCCTGCCTGCCAGCATCCTTGGTCAGACACATTTTCCTGGGAGTGGACTACGAGTGGATATGGAGACAAGGCACGAGTAGTAGTCATCTTTCTAGCCATTTGAGTTACCTGTTTGCCAGACACTGTGCAAAGCAGTAAATTACTGCCTGGATAATGGTATTGCTTTTAAATTAGGAACCTGGCTTCTTTGGTTGTGGTTGCCTTATCAGTAAGGTTACACAAAAATCACATGAATCACTGGGGGCAGGGAGGAGAGGGGAGAACAAAGCAAAAAAAGCCGCTCCCCTGTCTTAAGTTTTTATTTAGCTTAGGGAACTGGTGCTTGTAGCTCTGTAGCTTTCTCTAACTTGTTGGCTGGCTGAGCTGCTTTTTGAGTTGTTTTCTTGTGCCCTTCCTTTTCTGTTTCTTCTTTGTTGGAGGGAAAGGAAAATAACATGTTGTGTCTGGTGTCTAGTAGTGTATCTGGACAGTCTTTTAGCTTGTTCTTCGTGCAGTCAGAGCTCAAACTTCCTGGTAAAGATGCATGTTGAGTGCAGCCCTCCATCAGTGTCACCAACCCCATCTTGTAGTTCTCCATGAACCAGCAATCCTCCCAGGGTTCGCAGCCCAACCAGTGAGTCTGGATAATGCTGGAGGCAAACAGATGATGGATCAAAAAGGCTGCCAGTAAAGTAATTCTTACCAAGAAGTTTTATATATGGGATCAGTGTGGACTCTTCACTTGCCATCCCCTGTAGCATTCTGATAAGTTAGCAAATTTAATGCTTGCAGGAGCCATATGCTCCTAATAAATCATCCTAGGTCTGTAGTTTCAGATCCATGCTGCTTACATTATGCCACATGTGAAAGACTAAGTATGGCCGTTCTTGTGGTATGAGATATCAGTGGCAGCCAGGCTAGCAGAGCCGTCCTTTCCACATTTATTTCTAAGAGCAGGAAGAGAACTTGGAAAGAAGGCAGGCTGAAGGGACAAAGCCCCCAGAAGCCTGCTTTGCAGCAGAGTGGATGTCTGACAACTTACAGGCAAGACAAACAGTAAACTAATTGCTCAAGGCTCCTTACGTGTAAAATAAGTATCCATATGCCTTGCTCATTTCTTCATGAATGTGTGTGATTTGACCATTTAATTATGTTTGGGCTGGCTCTAGTGTGTTGTGCCAGGTACCCCAGACCAGCACAACTGCTTTTGGGCATTAACAAGAGCTATGTTAAGATGTGGTTCATCAAACTTCTCTGTTTGAATGACTTTATCAGCAGAGCAAACAGTAGCCTAGGACGAAAACACATACAGGTTCTCCTGACCACGGGCTATTTCTCTTTGATTTTTATGCGCTAGGTTCACCTTCACTGCCCATCCTAGTATGGTCGTACCTGCAGTGAAGGTCTGTTAAGTTGGTTTACACTCTGATCTTACAGTTTGCTAATAATAATGTGGTGTCCTGCAGTTTGACATGCTTACAGTCTATTTGCATGTTTAAGTCTATTTTACTGTCATGAGTAAAGATAATCCTTCAAAATAAAGTCAAGCATAGCATTTTGCTATTTTCAGATAACAAGGAAATTTAAAACTCTTTGTTTTAAACAGATGGCAGTGTCCTTTCTGATTTTAATTGTATTTTTCAGTATTAAATTATTTTTTTTGTTGCTAAAGGTTCTGCAATATTTGCTTCATCTGTATGCAGAGTGCTGGCTGGTTTTATATTATTACTTGAATCATTCTCAACATGGGTTTTAAAAAAGAAAATTAATTAATGTGACAAGCTAGCATCTGTTATATCTTATTGTTTCTGTAATGTTTTTTAACTCTGGCAAAGCCAGACGATATTCATTGCTTTGTCATATTTTTATGACCTGAGTAAAACATATCTCAATTCCTTGCTAATTCTTTAAAAAAGAAAAAAAGCCATTTCTTTCATTGGAAGAAAGATAAATCACAACTCAACCAGGTGAAGAGAAGGTCTACCAGAATAAAAGAGTGATAAGAAAAAGCATTTCTCAGGAGATGAGAAGAGTCTGGAAGTGTTTGGTGTGTTTGGCCTAGCTAGCAAAGCAAAGCCAAGCCAGAGAAAGACTGATTTCTGTCTGTGAATAAATATATCAATGGATGCATAGGCAGAGTAGGAGAAATATGTATTGTCAGACAGTTTGTGCATTATTATTCTTGCATCCTTTAGCTGGAAGTTATGCTACACAATCAAATGGATGTTAGGGGAAGACACTTAGCCATTGAGTCAGTGCAGTTGTGACACTGCTGAGTAAAAGGAAGAAAGCAACTAATTGCTTTTATGGTGGAGACATTTAGTATTTTAAAAGGCTGAGGATGATATAATATGCTGTCTTCATCTCACTCGCGCATGCTGACTTATTCCTCTTTATTTTTAAAGCTGGCGTACTGCGCTGACATGGCAGCATGCTGAAAAGGTTAGAGGATGCACACCCAGTCTTATCCACAGCACCATGAAAAGAGGTCAGCTACCAGTCTGTGTCATGAAGCTAAACTTTTAAGTGTCAGGTCCTAGGGAGTGAACACTGATTTCTGAAGCCTTCTGCAGAAATGCTGTTGTAAACAGATAATGATCCCATTTGTCCAAAGGAAGGTTGTGTTGAGAAACTACTGCAAGTGCTGAGGTGGTACTTAGTCCATGGGAGGGGGTGTGTGGCTGAAGCTTCCCTCCTCTGTTGGTTGCCATTAGAGCAGTAGTGCAGTCCATCTGAATGGTTTATCAGGAAGGAGCCTGTTTCAGAGGTTAGCTTGCCCAATTCATAGTTCAAGGTTTTACGTGTATTTGAGAGAAGGTGGGTTGATGAGACCACAAGCAGTACAGAAGTACCTACAGCCAAGTATTTCCCCCAGCTCTGGCTTGCTCAGACTGACTGGCTGAGGATATCTAAAGGCGGAGAGATTCAATCTGTACAACTTTTTAGTAATATCAGTTTTGCAATTTTCAGGGGAAGGAGCGGGTGCAGTTTCTTCTCTTACAGGGACAGGCCTGTTTTTATGTGTGAACATTGCTGACAGAACTGGTATGAATATGCTGTAGCTCAGCCACAGAATATGAGCTTGCTGCAAGAGCCTGTAGCAAAAATACTGTACCTTGAGCTGGAGCTTTCTCATTCATGAGACTGCATGAAATAGTTCGTTATGATAAAAGAGGAGAGGATTTTTCTGACCTGGAAGGTCCTTTCCCTTTTTGTGTCTGGAGGTGATCATGAGTTTCTTTGGGTCTGAAAACCCAACCCAGACCGCAGAGTGAATGTGTGAAGTGGAGCCTGAGGGCTGTGCCAGCAGTACATAGGATTCTGTAGGATTAGGCCTGGCTTCAGCATGTTTGTAAATTCTGCGGCAATCCCATTGTCCTCATCCAAATGAAGGAAGAGGTGGCTGTTTCCAGCTGCTGGGGGTTTTGGCTGTGCTATTAAGAGAGATCTTTTGTGGCTGTTTTGAATTGCAGCTTTAAAACAGTTGGGTTGCTATTTGTACTGCCCTATGGGTCAAAGACCTTTTCATTACATCTTTATATGGTTTACAGTACATTTGACTAGCATACAATGAAGGTTGAAGTTAATAAATCAGTATTTAAAATATACCTAATAATTTAATGAGAATAATGTAATATTTAATGCTCCTAGGTTTAAAAATACATGCTCCAAACCCCAACTGTTTGGCTTAATTTATTCAAGAGCAAGGTTACTGAGTGACGCATCTCATTGCTGAGAGCATCCAGAAAGTCCATCATTAAGCATGTGTTCACATTTCTCTTCCTGGCACATAAAAGGGGGGGTGGGGGAGCTAAATAAGTAGACCCTTTGAAGAACTGAGATTATAAATACTAACTGAATGAGAAAAGATGGTGCATGTCTCTCCGCATAAGGGATTAGTTTAACATCTACAATTCAAAACTCGCTGATCTTCCTCATTCTTTTAGCATCTCTACCATTTCAGCAGTCAATATCTCTTATTAATACTGTTTGCTAATGAATATTGGATCCATGGGCCTCTATCACACGATTTGTCATGCGGGTAGATTTGCCTTTTCTTTAGCTAAAACACAGGAGTCAGAACGACTTAGGTCCATGTACCACACTGGTAGAATACCAGGCATGGAGAAAGAGTTGTATATTTAGGTCTTCATGGAGTAGGGTTTTTTGGTTTATTAGTAGCAAATTCTGTGTTAGATGACTTGTGTTTCAGTGCTCTAGTACTTGTGGTGCTTCTTCATGGACATGTAAAAACATTGTGTATAATCTACGTACGCACATTCTCTGGTGTCAAACTGGCATGAACAGAAATAATACCAAAGCTAGGAAAGTTTCTTATCAGAAGTACCCTCGTGATACCAGATTTTAATCATTCCCAATTGAAGACGTTAAATTCATTCCATAAAAGGCATTGCTCAAGACTTGATCCATGTGACACTATTCCTTTATCCATTTACTGTGTGTTTGAGCTGATCAGCTAGCTATGGGTGGATTGCCTCTGATTTTTGAGGGCAGGGTTTGCTCGCTATATTTCAGCCAGAAATTTAAGGAGTGAGGGCTTTCAGGCTTTTGAAGGTAGACAAGGTCCTGCGGAGGTGATGCTAGTATTCTGGCACAACTAGATGGAGTTGGGTTGGAATCTCTTTCAAAACAAGTCAGTCACGTGCTGGAATAGGTGACACAGAGTAGCTTTCAATGGAAGTCTGTATGAAGACTCTACTTGGACAAGGAGTTGTGGTGATGTGGAGTTTTGCCTCTCAATGACACTGGAAATTAGGAATGAATGTGAAGCAGCTAGTAAAATAACAGTGGTGGCAGAGCAAATAATCTGGGTCTTTGCCTGGGTTTTGCAGCCACCTTGATTTGTGAATTTGAGATGTAACATTAGGAGCTGTCATAGTGGCATTAGAAGCTTGAATCCGGGGATGTCATTGCTGGAACACAAATGTCGATTTTGGATAAGAAAATGGTGCATAAATACTGACATCCAAAGTTGTGCATCTGTCACACTTTTAACAGGATATGGAAGAGAATCTCTTCAAGGATGCAACTCCTTGCTAAGGGATTCTTGTAACCATTAGGCTGAGCAGTGCAGAAACTGCAAGTGAAATCTTAAAGGTGAGGTCCTCCTCCAGTGAAGATGCACTTGTGATACACAGGATAAAAGTAAAGTTGTCAAAAGTGGAGAAGCTAATTAATCTATAACAGGAGTTTGCAGTTTGGGGGTCCTGACACTGGCTTGAAGTAGCTGAGGGTAAAATATTCAAGGGTTGAACTGCTAGCTCTGATAGTAGCCCAAGTGGTAGTCCTGGGAAGTTCACCTGCGTGCGTTTGCTTTCTCTTTAATATAGGAATAACTCCTCACCTGTAGCTCTAAAGGCAGTACCTAGGAGTTCAGAAATAAATAACAGTGCATGAGCCAACACCTATACTGATGAGTCCATGCCAGAACTGGGTGTCAGTGCCTTTGTTAGTGAAGAACACTGCCTCATTGCTGGCTCATACTACAGAGATTTGCTGAAGGTAGAAGAGCCTGTTTTGTTTTGAAGTAGGGAAAACTTCTGGCTTATCAGTTAAAGCAGTAGGGGAGTCAGCCTAGCAACCATTCACGGTCACCTGGAAGCTACAGCTCATGTTTTTTCACAACCACCTAAAAATTGGCATGTGAGTGGAATAAAAGATGGGGAAAGTGGTAGGGGATTGCCACAGAGAGTGAAAATTGAAGGAAATATTTCATGGAGGTCAACTTCCCATCAGACGGCTGATTTAATTTTTAAAAGGAAATCTCTCTGCTTTCAAAACGTGGAAATTGTTCAAGGCCCATTAGGGAAATGGTACTACATCAAACAGAAGATCTCTAATAAGCATTTCCCACTACTAAATACGTCCCTTATTGTTGTGACGGAGGCAGGAATAGGAAATGAATTTTGGGTTTCATCCATGACAAAGGTCCAGTTTCTGAAACAAAGAAGCCAAAGAACTGAAAAAGGGAAGATGACCCAGGAGTCATTCACATTTAGGTACTGTTGAATTCTTAGGTACTGAGAATAGTCCTAAAATATTTTGTGTTATGCAAGAATATGATCCTTGCTGTCTAACTGAAAGTGGGTTGTGATTTTCCTATAAAGATGAGATTATAGGTTGTCTTCTGTTCAGATGGGCTGAGACTTGGTAAGCTTTGGCTGTAGGTAACAGTAAATATTAAATGTCATTAAAAAAAATTGGACCTTCATGATCTGGCTGCTGGAAGCTGTTTTGTTGTTAGAATTTTGAGCTTAAATATTTCAGTGAAGAAAATTTGTGGCCCAGTTGACCAGTGTACACTAAAGTGACTTCTTTAATGGATGCCTGTCAAACTTTCAAATGCTATGTGACTTAAATAAGAATTTTCTTACCATTCACATCTCATCAGGTCATAATGTCATTTCACATTTCAGTATATACTTGGCCTTAACTAATAAAAATGTGCACTTCTAGGAAACAGCTGAGAGTTAGGAGACCGGGGTACTTGCCTGTTCTTGGTCATGAATCGCTGTAACTCAGCAGTGGGCTGGTCTGCGTCCCTGTGCCTGTTTCCACTTCTGCGCTGACTTGGTCTATTTGAGAAGCCCTCTGTGAGTAGGGCTGCAGCAGGGACACCGTGTTACTGCCTGATTAGCACCTGGTACAGTGTGGTTCCAACCCACTGCAGTACGCTTGCTTTGGTGTTAGAGATGTTAATGTCTCCTAGCTGAGAAGGGCTTGTGGTAAATGGAGACAATGGTGTGTAATAAGCTAGCCTTCAGTCTCTTTTCAGCTTAATTAAAAAAGTCTCTTGTGTTCACGCCCACAGCTTGTACATAGATTTGGTTGAATATGCAGCATCAGCTTTGCTCACTGACCTATTATTAGCACAGTTCAAAAATTGGCTTCTAGGACATCAGCTTTCCTGATTGCTGGGAGGATAACTGATCTCTCGGCACGCCTGTCAGATTGCCTTCTCTGCGGAAGCTCTGCCAGTTCATATACTTCTCTCTAATTCTTCATATCCTAGCTGTTTCCCTTCCCCACTGTGCTTTCAGTTTTTGTGTAGGGTTTTTTTTTTTTCTCTCTTTAAGAGATAGTGCAATGAAAATCATGATAACATATATTCTGTCTCAATACATGTGATCTTCCTGTGTGAGTGTATGCACTCCACTGGTAGTCAGTGCTAAGTGACAAATGTGTTTAGAAATTTTTTTTTTTAAGAAATTTGAAAGAAGTTCTTGAAACATAAGTGACTGGCAATACAAGTCAGTTTTGCGCTAATACTTGCCTTACTTTATTTAAGGCTTTTAACCATTAAAAATGTGGACTTGCCCTTGCTTCCCTTGCCTGTCTTTTGCTTATTCCTACAGTCTTGGTATTTTACAGCAGTACTGCACACTTGCAGTTGGCATCGCACAGAGCAGAAATGATAAAGCCCTTGGGCTGTATGTACAGTGGTAATAATGTACAGTGCTGCCTTCCTTTTTGATCTGGGGTTAGTATGTAAGGACAGAAGACACTCTGTAGGATCCTCTTCTAGAGAATCATCTTTCATTCCAATCTTTGCTTTAATGACAACTTTCAACATATATTGCAGTACTGGGAAGACACACAAACAACTTCATGCTACAAATCACAGGGGTTTTAGGTTCACTCTGTGTCTGTGTGGCTGTTATTTTTGAGTGTTTCCAACTATACAGATGCTGTTTATATCACCAGTCTTCTCCAAATATTCTGCTGGGTTAGAAGGTCTGTAAAATCTTCAGGCAGTCTCTGCCAGTGGTGTGTACAGTCTCTTGTTTACAGCCTGGCTTTCAGTTTTCCTGATATTTTGTGCTACTGTATCTCCTCCACAGGCAGCAGTTTGCTACTAAAATTCTGAACTAGCTCTGGAGGATGTCAGACCCCCAAAAGAGGGGACACTGTGTCTGAGGTGGCTGTGCCTTCCCCTGGCTGTGTTTTTGTATGTGTGAACATGCACTGCTGTCAGTAGGCAAACCTCCTTTTTCACCTCTTCAGTTAGTGCTCTTCACTAGACAGGAAATGAGTATTCATTACTTTTTCTAATTAATCTTTCCACATAGGCAAGTTTTCCAGCATATTATGACTTCTTGATGTCATTGCCCATCCTACACTGATTAACAAAAACCAATAATAGGCATATGTTCTCATCTCTGATACCTAGTTTATGACATTGTAGCTCTACTGATGTTGAGTCATTCCTCATGCACTCGTGCTGGGGGAAAGAAGTAGGGACTGTGACATACAGGTTTAGGTTTCTGTCTTCATTCATCTCAGGAAAAGTAATTTCCAGTACCTGAATTTTTAGTGTGGAGATTGATCCTGCTTTTAAGACTGGCACAGGCCTTTATCCAGGGTGTACTCTGAATCATGTGAAAGGAACAAGACGCACTATTGTACAGGAGAACTGTTAGTGGTTGAAGAGCATATTTAAATCCTGAATCTCCTGGGCGTGTTAAACACTTGGCTGTCCAATTAGCCCAATAACAATTTTGTCTGTGGGGTTACATATAACATTGCTATTTCAAGGCTGCAGTTATCCATGAAAAGTGAAATTCTACCACCGTGCCACATCCCAAAGAGCTCTTATCCTGTCTGGGGGCTGGGGATTACCACAACCTACCCCTCATTTCAAGGCTGGTCACAGTGTGCCTGCAGAGCTTTACCAAGCTGTTTGCTACCGCTGTGGCTGCAACCTATGCAGACACCATCCAGATGACAAAGTGTGCCTCAAAATTGGAGAAGTCTGTGGATTGATAGCCAATATAGCACAGCTGTACTGCCAGCTATTTCAAGTACTGTTTAATTGAAAGCTAACTTGCAGCTGACCTTAGGCAAATGCTGTCTTGCTGATCACAGTATGTTGAATAAACTGTAATATATTTACTTGTACAATATGTCTCACTTAAGAGGGCCATGGATAATATGGACAGGTGATTTACTACTCAGAGAACTGATTATCTCTGATTTATAAGCAGCAGTAAGTGCTGTTTAACAAGAGTAATAATAAAAATATTGATTAGCAGAGTACAGATGTCTGGTACTGCGTGATGCTCACTGATGCCCCTGTTAAAACAGTAATGAAATTCTGAAGCAAGTTTTTTGTCTTATGTTCTAGCTGCTCTGGGTTTACACAGGACAGTTAGACTTAAGGCCTTATTTAATAAAAAGTACTGTCAAGTCTGAAAGTTAGGAATATGGCAAAAGAATATGCAGGGAGTGCCATTAGAGAAACATATGTAATTTATCTTAGGCACTGTAAAAATTGAGACTGGAAAAAAATAAATATTCTGTATTTAGAGGGAACTTTAAGAACAATATGGTATCTTACAAAAGGTAGCTTTATTGTGTAGTTTCCCTAAAAATAAAGAAATAAATAAAATAATTCAGGTGCTTTTTCTGCTTTTAATCCAGATTTGCTTGCTAAACAGCAAAATAAGCATAGGATTATGCTGTTTGTGAAGAACACTCTTCTAAATGAAGGTAAGACTCAGGACTTCCTGAGCTGTCTTTTCCCTTGCCACTGAAGTCCATGTTGCAATGGCTCATCTTACAGTCATCTGCCCGGCACTTCTGCCAGCCACTCTTCCATAACCAGGTCTTTGCTCCATCACTAGCCCATGCTGTTATTAAGGGTTCCCAGACATGCTGGAAGGGAAACTGACATAATGCGTGTTGGGCAGCAACAGTGCTGTTCCAGGGGCTGTCTTAGTCTTGAAGTTGTCATCTTCTTCCTAGCAGTCGCATACCACAGTAGAGGACTAGGCTGGATCATTAAATATCATATATGCTTCCCCTGCCCCAGGAAAATATCTGGTTGCTATGATATTCTTGGGATTTGAAGAGAGCTGGAACTTTGCCTTTCAGTTCTCTAGCTCGAGGCTGTTCCCCTGAAGATAAAAGCAATGTGATTGGTTATAATAATACAATGGTCCATAATTCAGTGAGGTGGCTAATAAGTAACCAGTACTCGACAGCAAAGAAAAATGCTTTAGCAATTGTGTTTTAAATAAGTGTCTATCAGTGCCCTGTCAATATTGTATTCAAAGGAACTCAATACGCAGTGTGCTTTCTGTAGGTGCAAAGTACATCCTTGCTGCAGTATATGGTTCTGAGTAGGTTATAAACTACTTGTATGCAGAGTAAGTTGGCTTATTCATGTTGAATGTTATCAGTAAATGTCATAGTCAAAATTATCTGAGGTAAATCTCTGGCTTTGCATTGTACCCTTTTGCAGAATACCAGAAGACAGAAACCTATAGACATTTTTGCCAGTGAAAGCTGCTGCGAAGAGCCTGTCAGAGACGCTGCAGTAGTACTCTTTGAGTATAATGGTGTCATGCATGCTAGATGGGTGAGGTGAAGAGCTTCTCTCATTAGACTTGCATACAGTATATTTCAAAACGTGGAAAATCAGTTTGAAAAGTGGCACTGCTTTTTCTGCTGCCAGAAGTAGGTTTTCAGTGTACTGACTGCAGATGTATCTTGTCACTGACAACTCATATCAGTATCTTTTGCATGTCAGCGTGCTGCATATCCAGATTTAGGTCCCTCTTTCACATACGTTGAACTTCAAATCGATATTTTTACTGAAATCAAGAGTATATAAGAAGGGGGTATAGGTAAGATACAGAAAGCTGGAGGTCAAGTTGGCTATTCTGACTTGTAGACTGAAATATGTCTGATGTATTTGCAATTGTCTCCACAGTGTTCCTACTTTAACTGGCAAAAATCATTCTGGCTTCATAGCCTTTTTGTAAGGGGAGAATTAGCTACCCTTTTGTAGTTACAGTGGGCAGGGGGAAGTACCTCTGCCTCTTCAGAAGTCCTGTTGCAAAGCTGATTATTGAAACAAGATCTCTTAGTTCCTTGAAAATGCCTTTTCTCTTTGTTGAGAAGTAAGATAAGACATTTCATAATGCGGAGTGAAGCCTTCCTTCCCTCTTCATCCCCTGGCATTTCATGCAGGACTTACTGGGGTTCAGGCTAAAATTGTGTGTCGTCCTTCCTCTCAGTGTTCCTACTGCCTCAAACTCTAGTTCATGCAGAACCGATCAGATCTGCATACACAGCTCTGCCTCAGTTAGTATCTAAGCTTCCTGGGCATGTCCTGTTTTGTCATGCAGAAATTTTTCTGGTGCAGAAGGATGGCTCTTGCCCTTTTTGGTTTCTGGATGGGCTGTACAGTGAGCATGGGCTGTGCAACTCTGATACATCCATGCTATGCTAAAATAGCTCTTCACAGATTGCCTTCAGAGCAGGCTTAAGATGTGAAGGAGACTTGCCTATGGTTGGACTGGCAATTACAAACATAATTGTGTATGACATGTCACTTTGTCACCTTTTTCAGAGTGCTCAAACGCATGTATAATTCTGTAGCTAAAAATGTGAGCCTGGAAATTACCACATAAGGCTCCTACCACTGGAGAATTCAGGCATTTAGCTACAACCATCCATCCAAATCCTTTGGATTTATGCTAGTACTCGGTCATGGTCACTCAGCAACTTCCCTAGATTTATGCCAGGAAGATGGCTAATGGAACAATCTTTTTATGATCTGTTCAGCTGAATGGATATAATAATGTGGGATATTATAGTAACAGATGCTGTTGACCATCCTGCAGTAGATTGAAGTTTGTATATACAGGAACTAAGCACTTCCTTTCAGTGTCACGCGTATAATTTGGAGCCTCTCATTTGTTGCTGTGGTATTACATTATCAGAACAATGACAGACAGAAGTGATAATTTTAATTAATTTAGTCAAAAGTGCCAGTCTGCAACTGTCTCAGCTCAGAATAGTTCTTTGGTATCAGTAGTATCACAAAAGGGTGCTCTGTGGACAACTTTCAGATATTGTTGGCATCTGAGGATTTCCAAGACTTGAAATATGAGTCCAAACTTGCTAAAACAGTCCTCACATTGCCATTGCAATTTTGTGTGGCCTTAGACTATAGCCCTTGAGGCACAGATGACCAACACCTGGAGTTGCATTTGCCTCCTGGGATTCTCAGCCTTGAGTCCGGCATTCAGCTTTGACCGCACAGTGCAGAGAGTGGTAGTGGCTGGCAGGTTGCACCTCCCACTTCCAAAGTGGGTTGGGAGGTGAACAGAAAGTATGAAAGGTGGAAATGAAGCATCCAGCTGGTGACTCTGACTAGACTTTCTTCTGTGAACTTTTTCCTAGGGTGAGAACAGCATACTTCAGTTTTCCTGTTGTATAAAATAAGAGAATGACTGACCAAACGAGATTCCTCAGGGTCTAGAGAGACTTACACCCCAGTCTCGCTCTGCTTGATTCAAAAGAGGGATTTGAAGCCTGGAGCTTTAACATCTGTAGCTGGGATTGGTGAAACTCATCTACTTCAGCTGTGTATTAACTATGTACATTTGAATTTAATCTGCATGATGATGGCACCAACATGAGGATAATATCTGCATCATAAGGGCATTGTAAGTTGACAGTAAATTCCCCAGAGATGAAAAAGATATCAATTATGTGAGTATGACCGAAAGAGTAAGATCTAGGGGAATTGAAAAAACTTCACGCATAATCTTAGCAGGCTGTTTCAGAAATTGTAAATCTGCTCCATTAGTATAATATCCTAGCATCATTAGCTTTGTTTAATTGGCTTGGCTTTATGTTTGGATTGTAGATTGTTGGGTGGTCTGAATGTTCATATATTGATATCATTAATTATACTGTTAATGATATACAGAATTAGCCTGAGAACATGGGAACAAGTGTGTTATGAGCTGTAGAGTCATAGGCCAAGCAAAATAGTGTTGTCTCAAGTTGAAGACTCAAACTGAAAAGGCTCCTTTTGTCCCCGCTGCAGCTCTAGTAAATTTAAGACACAAACTTCACATCACTCAAGAAAAGAAATGCCTTGTGGCTTGCTGGATAAAAGCCCCTTTCTCTCACATAGGTGTTTCTTATCTGCAGAGGTGGAGAGTTTTCCTTTCGCTGGTTAAGCAACAAGCTCTTCAGAAACAGCGTTCACACGCATGGAGTTTGCTTGAATATACCGGTAACGTGTTTCCATGTAAGAGGGGTGTGTGGAAGGAGAGGGTACCAGGCTTTGAAGTTCAGTAACATCTGGGAAATGACACACTCAGTTTAACCTGGGTGTTTCAGCAGAATGGAGATCAGACTGAATAGAATTACCCGTGCACATCAAGAGGACTCCGATTAGGGGTCAAGGGGGTTATCACCAGTCAGTTGATACTGTTCATTTCATCATTTTGTTTTCTTTTTATCCCCCCTTCTACTGGCTTGCAAGAATTGGAAAGAGCTCTCACAGGGAATCTTGCCAGTCTGCCTCTGAATGCATCCTGCTAACACTGAGAATCGATTGCTGCCTGAGGATGCAATGTGCAGCAGAATAGTCTGGGTGATGTTGGTTCTGAAGGAGGTCACACATGGGAGCAAGTATGAAACATGCTGATACAGCTGCGTGTGTTGCAAAATTACAGTGGCAGTACCCTGAATAAATCAAGAAAGTTTGGGCAGCCTTGGTTCTGTGACTGTGTCTAGATGTGCAAGTGTTGCATCCACAATGGGTGTCTAACATAGGTGTGACACTGAAATATTTCTTTTGTTTTAGATAAAAGTTATAGGCAAGTTATCTAAAGGTTTTCTTAGCATTAGGCAGGTGGTTTTTTATGAAGCATCGTGGCTATGCTGTGCTACATGCTGCAGGCACACGCAAGCTTGCTGAGCCTGCAGCGTGAGCTAGCTGTGACCCAAAAGCTAGTACTAGACATGGAGCAGAGCTGCAGTTAGTAAGCTCTCCTGAGCATCCTTATTGCTGATGATAGGAAAAAGTAATTTATTTAGTGATCCAGCTCTATTGTTAAAGTATACTTCACTGCACCTCATGAGTTTGGGGAGGGAAGAGAGGGAAGAAGTGTTTGCTTTTTTGCCTTTTTAATTTTTTTTTTTTAAATCCCACTTCTCTTGGTGTTCTGTCTGCAGCCTGCTTACCCTGTGTGTGAGCAAGGCTTCTTGTTGTTGACTGATACTGTAGCTGTTGGCTTAATTCCTGCCTCTGCCAGCTGGCTGCCATGAGACAGGTTCTTCTCTTGGATCTGTCCTTCTGGTAGCAGCGTTTCATTACTTGACAATTTAAAAGTCAATTAAAACAATGCAGATATTGATGCAGATTTCCTCATTGCCTGTAGCTGCTTAATCCTGGACTGACAGATTAATTGCTGGCCTGAATAATTTGAACCTTCCTTGCAAAACTCTCGGACTACTTTCCTTCCTCTTAATCCTACAGCAGATGTAGGAAAGGGAAGGTCTGGTGTGGCAATATGGAACATATTCAGTATTGGTAGATTATTTCAACCCTGACCATATTTTTGCTGGGCACTTTTGAGTTTTCTGTAGTTTAATGAGAATTGGCTTCATTTGTCCTTTGGTAAAAAGGCGAGATGGGCCCCCAGACAGCCTCTGAGAGAATCCTGAAATTGTCAGCCAGAAGCTGTATGTAATTGTTTCCTGATGGCACCTTCTGGCAGACTGCGCTTGTCTTCCCACCGAAGACTAATTTCTTAGAGTGAAGGTTTTGTCTTACCGTCGCCTGGCTGTGCAGAGAGCGTTACAGGCTCCCGGGACTGGAAGATCAGATTTTTCTATCTGAAGTAACTCTTCAGTGTCACCAAAGATACCACTGTACCACTGCTGCAGAAGCAATGTTAAATAGTCTGGCGTGAGCACAGGTGCTTCAAGCCCTTAAAAGGTGAGTATAAATGCACTTTAAGAAAGTGGAAATAAAGTGTGTCCTTGGGTAATGCTAGCCTGAAACCATCTGAAATGGTGGTATCTTCATAAGGGTGTGTCATGTTTGGCAGGCTATGTTTTCTGGTTGTATCACACCTGTGTGGATAATCATTAGCTCTGTGTCTGAATCTTCTCCTGAAGGCATTTGGCTTCCTGTTTCTGCAGGTGAATAGCAATGAGGCATAATTTAGCAGAGGAAGGGATTTCTGCCAGCTGTATATAATCCACACCTGTTACTACGAGTGTAATCATTAACTTGGCCTTTTAAAGTAACTGGAAATAATTATCAGCACAGAGGATATTAGGTGCTAACAAAACTTCCAGGCATGTCCACTTCTTTCAGAGTGGTTTTATGCGGTTGTGTGTAACCCTTGAGACTTGTTGGAAAGTTTCGTACGCTGAACCTTTCTAGAAGTCTAAAAGCAAACCAAGAAAATTTGTCATCCAGAGAATGACTTAATTTGGCGCTTTCTTTGTTATTACTGCTATTATAGCTTTCTCTGCAGTTCAGATGATTTCATTGTGTAATTCTTTGCACTCTCGTGGCAAGTGGAATTGGGGAAACTACAGAACACACAAACTGCCATTGCATAAGCATTGTTTGCAGTGAGCAAAGTTAAAGGGTTGCACAGGTGTTACTGCAGCCACTTCAACGTACATGTGGAGTTGCATTTGGTAGTAAATCATGTGCTGAAGTTATGCCTTTGAGTCCTCAGGGCAGCACAGATACTAATGCTTTGTTCAATGAAGTAACGCCGTAGTTTTAAAAACCCCAACAAACAGCAACTCAAAATTTTAAAAACAAAAGTAGAGCTATAGTAGAAAATGCGGTAATTGTAACTTTCCTGGTATTGTCATTGTCTTTGGAGAACTAAAACGAAACATTGGACATACGAATTGGGTTTTCTTGTTGTTGTTGTTTCACAGATAGAATTATTTAAACTTTCTTGAAAATGGGGAGAACTGTCTTAGGTTTAAATCTCATTCGTTATTCATTCTCTGTTAGTGTGAAGGGAAAATGACTTCATTGTGTGATTCCAGAAGCGGTCTTATTTGTTGTGTGAGCTGGTACGACTTCCCAAGCTCAGGATGCAGCCCACTGCATCGACTGAGGAAAAATGCTAGAATAAATTTATGCGTATACTTGCTTATTTTTAGGATGAATCTGCTAGTTTGCATGGGTAGAGAGATTATAACGAGCTGGGTCTTGGTAAAAGGGAAAGCATGAATTGAACTGTGGAGGACTGGGAGAGGAGTCGCGTGAACAAGGTGCATCTTGCTGGATTGTCACCTTTTCATGTCAATCTGGGACAGAATCACTCTGATAACCAAATCCCAACTGCATGCAATGTCCTGACGTGTAGGTCGCAGATCTCGCTGTGAGATCCATGGTTTGTTTGAGCTTCTTTGTATTTGGAGGCAGTAAATTCGTTTTGAAAGATTCTTAGCAAATTTCTGCTGCTGCTGCAATCCGTGTGTTCAGTGAAGAAAAGTAGAAATATTAGGTAGAAAAGTTGATTTTTTCCTTTGTGATTGACTGAAAATAAATATATATCATTAAAGCTGACAAATATAATCTGATGTCTTGTCAAGTTCATTGGTATTACTTTGCAAGAGACTGAAAGTTTGGGGAAGAAAATCCTGTAATTGTATTCACGTGAAACCTACAGCATTTATCTTTAACACGTCAAACAACGGTTACTGAAAATGTCCCTTGATGCTTTCTACTAGCCTTAATATTGTAAGATTTTTGTATTTCTAAGGCAGTGTCCATTTAAAATTATTTCTTAACTTGGACATGCAAAAGTGAGAAAATTCATGGCTGAAGCTGAATGAATGAATGTTAAATTCTTCTGTGTTTACAGATACAGCTATTGTGGCAGATAGTACTGTGTCCTTTTGAAATATTAAAGCTTTTATAGATGGGTCTATGAGAGCTAAGAGCAACAGAATTCACATCCTTTGCTTTTTTACTTTAGTATTAGTTTGATGTTAGCAGATGCTTCAATAGATAGAAAACACTTCTAAGACCTCACCTTTAAATTCACTGTGAGTCAGTGGAGATATTCCATTATTTTGTGTTGGCTGCAACCTAGGGTTTGGGAAATGCTGGGCTGTAGTGTTTGTGAATGTATGCACTTCAGGTGAAGCAATGAAAAGTTGTTTAATCGTACAACACTGAAGAGTTTAAAGATACCCTAAAGTGTCTATATTAATAGAAATCATAGAGGAATCTTTTTTTTATACAGTCCACTTTGATATTTGTGTTCATTCTCAACGCTAATGCACTGATATGGTGTCATGTACTGTAAAATTCCAGGATTTTTAATGCAGTCCTTGAAAACTCATAGCTAACCTTTATTCAATAGAAATAAGATTGACCCTGCCCATAATACGGGCTCTGTCCTTCAGATGAAGGTCCCTTTTGCTGTGAATAAATAGTTCCTGCCGAAAGTGCAGGTTATAACCTTGGCAGATTGGCCAAGAGTCCCCCTCTGTCAGGTTGTAATGCTGAAGGTTGCATGACAAAGAATATAGTACTGTTCTGCTCTCTTCCAGTCCCAGCTGTAAACCAATTGCTTTCTTGGGAGAATGAGATCTTGACCCGTGACTGGGCATCCTGTGTCACTGCAACGCAAAGAATCAATTTTTTTTTAGCAGTCTCTAGTGTATGTTTAGTATTTAAAGCCTCAAGCCAAATGTAAAAAGCTTCTTTAATAGTTGCGAGCTAACTGTTTTTTTTTTTTGTTGGCTATTATGCTTCTTCTCACTAGACATTTAGAAAGCATTGGAAGTTTAGGATGAGAACTTTTTGTCTTAAATGCCTACCTGAAAGAAATTCAGGAAGTAATTAGTCAGAAGGTGTAGTAGCGTATGGTGTTGGGGAGAAACCTTGGAACTCATGCAGCATTTTAATGTAATCAAATGTTTCCATGTTACCCAAATGATATCTGTTCAAGAATTAAAACATTTTTCCAGTTCATGCAACTTTTTTTGCTTTTCCCTAATGTCAGCTCTTCCCTTAGATTCAGTATATATTTCTGATTATAAACCATGCTATTGTATTTTACATAGAGAGTAATAGTAAACAAATTAGTGTTGCCTTCTGTTATGTATCATCTCTAGAAACTTCAGTCATTTGAGCCCTCAGCTTGTTTTACTACGTGTATTTGCTTGTGTTGAATGTGTTCCAGCTCTTCATTTCCCAGGGCATATAAAATTGGTGAAATTCCATGGGAAAGGATTGTTTTGGGTACTTAAACATATTGTCAAGTGTGTTTAGAGCTCAGGAAGAGCAAGCGCTTTAAAGGTGTGGGAGTCAAACACATCTGTGTAGCATGCTCATGTACCTTCCTCTAGACGGCATGTTGCGTTGGGACATCAGAAGAATCATTTTCAGAGATTAAGTCTTCCCCAAGAGTTCTGTCGATGTTGGTGAAGTCAGGAGAAAACAACTCTGCTGTTATTTCCTTTTCTACCTCCTAGAAAAGTTATGCAATAAATAAAGCAAGACTTGGCCTGGCCAAGGCTGATGGAAAGTTCCAAAGGAAACGTCTGTGTATGGTTAGTGTTTTTGTTGAAGTTTTTGTTGCACTTGCTAAAAAGAGAAGTAGACATGTAAACATACAAGACAAGCTTTAAGTGAGGCTAAACATAGAGATTTGTTTTCCAATTAATCAGATATTTATTATGAAATGGGTAATTTGCAAGTACTTCTTGGAAGATAAACAATAGCTGCTAGGGAAAACAGCAAATTGAAGTGTATTCACTACTGTTCCAAACATTCAATTTCTAACTTGTGTATTGTCCTTAAGCCAGTAACTGAACTTTAACACAACATGCTAATCTAAAGAATATGTGTTGTCATTTCTGTGTTTAGCAGTTCCTCAGTTTGGCTGAGCCAGCCCAAGTTTTTCCTGTGCACCTTCTGCACAGGGCTGTCCAGCCAAACTCTGTCTCCAGCCGGTCCCATCAGACCTCCGTTGATGTCTCTGGTGGTGTACTGGGCACGTTGTGTTGGTAGCATCTGCTGGGGAGGATGACTGTCAAATAGAGTGGGGTGAGTGGCCCCCCACGCAGTCACCCTTCTGAGCATGCTTACAGGGAGATCCTGCAGCATGGGTGAGTCTGTCTCTTCCTGAGGACATGGTGAAGAGCTCTGCACATGCAAAGTTCTCACTCCCAAACACAGAGGGATCAGAGCAGCAGCGATCCATATGCCCCAAAGGCTGGATCTGAGACCAACAAGCAGAAACATTTAGCTTGTTGGCTCTTGTGTGTTGTGAGGGCTGCCAAATAACCTGCAGAAGAGACAAGGTGTTCTTTTGATTTTGTAGGGATTGAATTTGGGTGCAGTGGTGGTGGGCACATTGGCTGCTTGTTGGCTTTTAATAGTGGAGAAAGGCAGAAAGGCAGTTAGTCTGAGCAAAAATTGCTTTTGCTGAGAACCCAGTAAGAAATTACCATAAAAGTCAGTGTGCTGTTATGTCCTCCTTCCCACCATCCGGCTGCCACTCTTTTATTTATAGAGCCTTTCCCAAGAACCTTCTTGTAGTCCCACCCTTACATGTCTTGTATGTGTAAGTGCGCTGGAGAAGGATCGCACACTGTCCAAAGCACAGTGCTTTTTTCTTCTTCTAGTCTTTACCATCCTGAGTGAGAAAAGGAGCCACCTTTTATGGGGCTTTTGATAAACTTTGGGAAAGTTTTGTCCTCACTGATGTCCCTTAAAATCTTTTTTTTTTTTTTTTTTTCAAAAGAATGAACTTTGAGATAGTTGGACCGTGAAAATTAAGTGATTATCTTCCAGATAGCATGTCTGAAATGTATGTGTCTGTGTTCAGAGAGCAATGCCTAAGCTTAACATTTTAAAATGCCATTGTAAATAAACAGTCCTTGGAAGTGTTTGCTGGAGATGTCACTGCCAAATTAAGGTAAAAATCTTGTAACAGGGTATCTGATTCCAGTGGCAGGGGGAATGAAAAGTCCTTCCTTTCTGTGGCTTTTTTTGAGACCTGGAAGACTTGCATTGCTTCTCAGGCAGTAAAAGGATTTGGCTGCAGGTACCAAAATACCCACAAGTAGCAAACTTACTGCATGCTGAGAAGGGGGAAGGAAAAAAGGACACAGTCCCTATCTCAGGGATTCTTGTCTCTTTGCAATATATGGGATAAGCACTTGAACAAAAACTCGTGGGGTACTATGAATAGGGAATTCATTCTGGAGTATTTTTCAAAGGCTTCAACAGGCTGCATAGGGGTTTTCAGGGGGGTGGGGACGGGGTGGGGTGGGGGAAGGTGGGTTTTTTAACAGGTAGAATAGCATAAAAAAAACCAATGTAAAGAAAGGCAGAATGCATATAAATAGAGAGGAGTGGAGCCTGGTATGACCACTGGAAAAGGTAACCACTGCTGCTGTAATTTTCTCAAGTGATGAGGGTGGGAAATGTAGTGACCAAGTCCTGATGTTGGCAAGAACTTCCATATTTTTGACTAGTGGAAGATGCTCTATCTCTCAAGTGGTTCGGGTGGATTTCAGATATTTGTAAATAATTTCAGCAGATATTTTTAAAACAGTCACAACAATTGATGGTGCAGGTTTTATTTGGAGATTTCCAGGTAACTTTCCAAGTCAAATTGCTAGAAATAAGTGTTTACTTCAACATAAAATTGTTGATATTCTGTTGACAGCCTAGGCATGAATATTTTCAGTCATTTGATAGTTCAGGCTAGAAATACCAAGGCTTGCAAAGGTCTCTTACTCCTCTGAGCCGTACACTGTGTGATTTGTAACTGTAATCCTCAACAGTGCCAGAATCAAGTTTATAATATGCATCCTCAAGTACTTTGAACAGTGTTTGAGTTCTTATTTACTGGAAGTTAAGTGCTCTTTGAGTGTCTACAAACTTGGAATGGATGTGAAGTGCCAGATTTAATATGGCCTTGCACCGACAGTAACTATATTGGTGAACAATTGGGCATCAGCACAGCTCAAATGCTTGCTTGCTCCTTTTCTGCATGCTCTCCCTAAAGCACAGTAAATGTCAGTAACTATCCCCACTTTATTTTAAACGCTATTGTGAAGGCCAAGTGTTTTAAAATGCCAGTTTGACTTAAAGATATTGTAGTTACATTTAGACTAGAAGGAATTTTAAGGAAATAAATGACCTGTGGCTCCTGAAAGTTTAAATAAGCAATTTCCTTTGCCAGCAACCAGAATCCCGCTTATCCTCATGTGTGCTTTCAGAGAAATATTAATACTTGCAATATAGTTTTTCTACCTTTTAGATGTCTGTTTTGTATAAGAGAAAATAATGATTTAGAATGGTAAAGTCAAGTCATCAAGGTTTTGTAGAAGTTATTTTCAAGATTACCATGCTAACTTTTGTCATAAAATGTTTGTTTTTGAGGAAAAACGCAAGATAATAGAAATCCTGAGATTACATGGGAAGCAAGCCACTGGCTGCGCTCAGTTGCCTGCTCATTTCATATGGTCTATCAACAGCATGTTACTTGAGTATTTCCAGATTCTGGAAGCATCCTGGTGGCAGCAGGTTTTGTTCTACATAGAAAAGGCACAGATACACTCAACTCTGTGTGTTGCTTTTCACCAGCCTTCATTGGGGTGGTCAAAGCAGGCACAACCTCTTCCACTGCTCCCTGCTGTATTAGGTGATCTCATATGATGTGTGTGTTCATATTTAGGAGGAAGTGTTTTTAGGGAGTTTTCTTTGAGCATCTGCAAGAAGTGGGAGCATGTGCCAAGTGAGGTGTTGGTTAGATCAGAAGAGAAACCCCCATTTCTGAGGAGCAGTGGGGATGGAAATGCACTTGTCTTTGACCATAAGAACAGTGAGTTCTGCAAGCTGTTATCAGTTGGAGCAGCATCATGAAAATGCACGTGGAAAATGACGTTGGAATTTGTGCTTTGAAATAACAAGCTGGGCTTCTTTCACTTCACTCTCAGTTAGTAGTTATATGCTTTTGGCAGAATAAAGTAACTTTTCCGTCATTCATGTTCTGGACTAAAAATGTTATTACTTCTTCAACAGCAAGCACTTTCAGATTTTTTTTCTATATACAGTCTAGGCGACAAGGTAGAAAAGGAAGGGAGGGAAGAATCGGGAAGAGTATTTTGGTGACTGTCTGTTGGCAATGTAAGAGGTGACTACTGCATCTTAACTGACGAATTTCTGTCGCCTGACTCTGTCACAGATACTCTCTAGGCCAGTTTACATTTGAGTTTCAGTTCATGTTCTAAGTGTCAACTATTCTTTCACTCAGGACACAGACCAATCTTGGCCTTTTAAGTGTAGCTATTTTATCTTTAGAAAGATAATTTTCTCTTTTGGTGGGGTTTCTCTGTTTTTGTTTTTTTTTCCTCCTTTCTATCTGTTCTGCAGCCTGCCTGACACTTCTAAGCCATAATTTAGTTCTTTACTGTTGAAAGTTTCCTTTGCTGTTTCCTAGCAAAAGCAGCTCAAAAGAACATGGGTCATTGTTTTTTGGATGCAGCACAAAATCCTTTGCCTTCATACGCAACTATAATAGTAGTAACATGAAGTCTTCAAATATATTGGATTGGTGAGTCCACTTCCATGATATCATAATTCTAGATGAGTCTGATGCCCAAAGGACTTGACAGTCTTGCTAATTTGGTGTCCAGTCATTGTGTTCAGGGGGATGAAGTAAAAGCGTTTTCATAATTTGTGGGGTTTTGGTTGGGACGGGGGTGGTGGTGGTGGTTGTTGTGTATGGGTTTTCTTGGGTTTCTTTTGCTTGTTTCCCCTAAGGTATTCAGAGCAGCCATATTGCTCTTAATGGGTCCTGGGTATCGTCAGTTCATCACCCTAGACATGTTTTAAATGCTATTTTGGATATAGACTGATAGCAGAGCTCTAGTCCAGTGGTCTAGGAAGAACTAGATTAGAGCCTGACCTAATCTAGTTTTAAGCACAGGAGTTACTCCATTTGAGGCTATACTATGGTATTTGTGTCCAGTGCTTCCTGGGACTGGTGAAAGTTCTTGGTGTTTACTCTCATGAGCTATTTGTGCCTGTGACTTACTCTGTAACCTTCCTGATGCTTCTGCAGGGAGCTTCTGTACCTGTACAGCGTTCAGGGTCTCGCTGCCAGAGCTTGGCACATTCAATGAGGGTTTGCTCTTCTGAAGCTGTTTTCCATACTGGTATCTGGTTCACAAAAAGGAAACCCACTGAGTTTCTTTGCACCTAAACTCCATGCTTCAAGTCAACTGGTGCTCTGTCCAATTGCTTCAGTGGCGCGCATGTCCTCACCAAATTATATTAATTGTCTGCTAGCTTCCAAAATATTAGTTTCAGAGAGGAGGGGACTACTAAGTTGCACAAATACAGGGCTACTTCCACAACTATCCTTCCTAATAGTGTGTGTTGATATTCATTCTGTGTTTGCATCATTCCGAGAAGTGACAGTCTTTTGAGCCACACTCAGCTCTGTCCTTGAACTAAAATAAAACATTATTTCCAAAATGTCTGTTGTACTCACAAGGTTTGACATCACTGGAAAAAGTTTGCATCTGTAGACCTTAAAATTAATATTTGGCTTTCACATCAGTTACATGGCATACATGATGTGAATGGTTTTATGCACTGAAATTTGTTCATCCTGTTCTGCTCCTTGATGCTGACAACCTAAAAGACCATTTCGTGGTGTTATCTATATCACTTATCCCTGTTGTCCATCCTCAGCAGATGTGCATTCACTTGCTATATTAATGTGCATAAAGGTCTAATGGGGAACTTTTAAAAGGGCTGGAAGAACGATTTATTTGGGTAACCTAGTCTATAACTGTACTATCTGCCTTTCTCTCTGTTTCCCATTGGCTAAATTGACAGGCACCAGTCAGTCAGCCGACTCAGCCAACTAATGAATATTGTAAAATAAACAAAACCTGAACTGTTCAATCAAAAGTTTCAATTTCATGTCATGTCAGCATTAAATTTGCTGTTGTTGTCTGTAAGGTTGAGTGTGCCATGGATTTCAGAAGGTACTGGCAATAAGTGGTCACGAGAGATGAATTTCAAGAATATTTTTGGAATGTGATTGAATGAGCTACTGCCAAAGGCGTTTCTGTCAGTTCGTGGCACTTCTGATCTCTGCTTAATTAGAAATATTGAACCGTTCTGGTGTATTTACAAACAGACTCTCAGTGCACAAGTCTTTCTCTGATATCTGTGTTCCAGTTAGCGCTGTTTTCTCTGTAACATATGGAAAAGTAGCATAGTAATGAAATGAGGTTCTGGGGTCTCTGTGCTTTCTACTGTCTGATGCATGTTACTCATGTAGGTACATAACAACAGTCACAATCCACGTAGCTCAAGAGATAAGTACTGTATTAACCATTAATCTAGAATTGCCGTTGAGACATCAATTGCCCACTACGAGGTCAATGTTAGATAGCTCTTTTAAGTGCATTAAATACAAGCAATATCGCCCTGATTTGGCAGGAATGACTTTTTTTCCTTTCTATTTTACAGTCATTATATCTGTGAGGACAGTGTAAAATCCCATTTTTGAAATGTGCTTGATGTTCTTTAGATTCTGTAGCTTGTGCATGCAAGGCTTTATTGTATACTTGCTGTGGAAAGCATCTGTCACACTAAAATGAATTTGTCAATGATGTGATCATTAAGATGTCCTGTTCAATTAAAGACACTGTTTTCGGATCAATGATACGGACCTTGTAAGAGTAAGTCTTAGGGTATGGGGTTGCTTCAAGAGCAAGAAATATAAGACCAGAGTTGGTCTGTGAGAAGCTGCCTTGCGTAATTTTATTTCTGTGAAAACTGCTTTTTATATCCAATAGACACAATTAAAGCTGCGTTTATTGGAACGAACAGTCTCGCTGCCATACAGGTAGAAGACAGATTATAAAGATGTATGCGACATTGTAGTGGAGCCCCTGAGAATGAATGGTCTAATCAGGATTAAATCAAATTGTCTGGGTGCTGTAATGAGAAGACTCAGGTTTACTTTTATCCCTCCAGCTAGCTGGGAAAACTCTCCGCTGCATTTTGCAATGAGAGATTGTGCTGTCGTTTGGAGATCATAATAGTAGCAATAAAGAGATAGCAAGCTATCTCCAATTTGTTTTGGCCCACTTAGTCCAGCATTTGATGTACCTGATGTATTGTTTACACTGTGAAGTTAAGTATTTCATCTGTTACATTTAAATGAAAATAATCAGAACCTAAAATAAGGAAAAAGGCGTGATAAGTAAATACTTGGGGAAAAATATTCCTCTACACTTACAGCACTTTAATAGGGAAGGAAAACAAATAATGCCTGTAATGCATTCTTGTGATGTTTCTTCTGTTTTTTGTTGCTACTTTGAAGAGTGAGTTAACACAGTATCTAATTCTAGAATTCTAGAACCCATGCTGCCTCAGGGGTTAAGGAAACACAGGATTTTCTGTACTCTCAAATGGATTTAGCCTATAGTTGTGAAAGTCCTGTAGCTCACAAATACTGGCCTTTAGAAATGTAACTGCCAGTCACATCTCCTCTCTGCCATGATTCGTGTGATCACCATTTGGAGGCTCTGCAGGTTGGGTGCCATTGCTTTGGCTTTGATTTGGAGGAAGGTGGTGATACCTTCTTAATCCTGTGGCTTCAAGCAGTTTCTGCTTTTTGCTTGCGGCTCTCAACATCCTTCACGTGATTCCAGTGACTGGCCAAGCTCTGGGACCTCCTCTTGGCCTGTTCAGCTTCTGTCTCCAGGCAGGGCCACTGATCACACGTGGCCAGTCCTGCTGGGTTGTGCAGCTTCTGGGTTGTGAGCCAAGGCAGAAGATTTTTTTAATTGCTTGCTGTTACCTCTGGAGGAACTACTCTGGAGGGACTACCATTTAATGGATACCATTATAGGAATATAAAGAGAACTCATGGAAAATCTAGATGCTTGTACTCTTCACAGCAGTTGCTGTTTTTTAACTTTAAATTCTGAACTATGAGAATTGTAACTTTCAAATAAGTTCTTTTCCTCCATGAAGTATGATTGATGCATCCAGCAACACCAAATTAACGTGTATACATATGGTGTTGTAAAAGGAGAACATTTCCTAATGTATTGCAGGGAAAGATATTATGTTTAACTCTCATCTGTAACTTTGATAAGTCTTTTTATCATGAGCAAGCCAACATCTAATGCTTTTCTTTTGTCTGTTGTGTCAGAAAATGTCATTATCAAAGCTGGTGGCTGCATTTTCTAATGGTTAGCTCTCCTTTTAAAACTCTGCATGGTGGTGCTGCTGGTTTTTCATCTTTGCTGTCTTTTACTTTCCATCTCTTTCACCAACCAGTGAGGACATTCCAGGGATCCCAACATCCCACTTGGTGTCGTGTCACATCTGACAAAAGAAACGTACTGGTTACCTGTAAACACACTAAACCAATATCTGACATTGTGGTGGTCTATTCAAAGACCAGCACGTGTTTCGTTTGTAACTGTTGTACACAGCTGGGGCTCTCTTGTGGTCAAAGACTACTCTGCAAAGCAGGTGTGAACACTAGCCAGGTGGGGTGACCAAATGTCTTGGGTCTTGTGGTGATGTCTCTCCCAAAGGCTGTGTGGAAGAGAATGAAAGTTAACAAGTGTAACTTTTAACTTATAACTCAATCAGTTACAGTGCAGGGCTGGAACAGGTATGAACACCTTAAAAAGTAGAAGGTATGTGGAGTTACAAGCTTTGGGCAAAATTTTTCCAGCCTGCTTATTTTTCTAAGAAAATTCTCTGAAGTTTAAATTGCTTACACTTAGTAGGAGAGGGACTGGAGAAGAGTATTCTCCATGCAAATGAGGACGACATCTTGATGTGTGTCTTCACAGCTACAGAAATAGAGCATTTCTGCCCTGCCCAGACCTGTGGCTATTGAGGTTGATTAAAACATAGGACAGTTGTCTTTCATATGATCTAATAAAAATATAAATTTAACTTGTAGCAAGTAAAAAATTTTTTCTGTTTATGTGAAAACCACTGGAGTAGATCTTCTCCTTAATTTTTTTTCTGCTAGACACACCTCTGACACTCATTTACAACCAAATTCAGTGCTTTCAATAGGATAGCCAGGAACGGACAAAAAACATGAGTGTGTTCCTGCTGCTGTTGGCTGAGATGGGAAAAATAATTCTGAAACTTGGTAGCTTCAGCCATCCATTTGCCAAGCGTATTTTACACATGGCTCTGGGTATTAGCTTCACTGTGGAGGAGGTTAAAGGAAAGAAGGTGTGAAGGGATCAAATTAGTTTATAGTTCATTGTCTCCTTCTACCGTGGGCAGTGTTAACAGATTATACTCTGGCTATGTCAAAGTGGTGTTTGCTATGGCATTAGTAACAAAAAAGACAGATTTGTTTCTAGAGGAATACTGTCTGTTCTCTTGATCTGGGGATTTGTAGTGAGGTCTGTTAAAAATCTGTGAAGATTTGAAGGTAAGAGGATAATAAATCATAAAAAGAATCCCATCCCACCCTAGTGTTAATGCATCATATTAGCAAAAACTTAAGCATTCAAAAACATACAGGATTCTCATACTGAGGTTTCTCCTTTAACACTGAAAATGTTAATGTATTAACCCTTCCTGTTACCGTTTTTCATATATGCTGTGAACACATAAAAGCATGGACTTAAGAAATGAAGTATGGATCCTGAGGTTATATGGATATAAGACTGCAGTTTAACATTTTAAGATAAAATACCACTATTTTTGCAGACACTTCACTTCCTCAGAAGCAGCACCTACTTAGTAAGCTATGAAGCCAGCAGATTAATAAGGCTTTCCATTTCCAACTGCACGGTCAAGTTTTCAAGTATGCTGTTTGTATAGCTAGAAAGGCATCAGACTGTACTGGGAATATTGGCAGTGACTTCAGCAACAGTGGGCATGGGTTGAGGTCTGCCTGGTTACTTTAGACATGGCTTAAAACCCCTTGGGTTTCATTTCCTTGTTCATTGCTCTCAGAAGTCTGTTTGGTTTACTGCTACCAGGTTCTCTTACAGGTCTGGTGGAGTCCTTCATACCAGGCTTTCAGACAACAAAATGACTTCTCATAGCAAATTTCCTAGATGTGTAAGTAGTGTCCTTGTTTGCTGATGAGGTACCACTGCTGTCTGTAGAACTCTCTGCCCACTTTAGTGAGTGAAAATGCCTGATCAATTTTGTGGTGCAGCTCTGGTGAGGTATGTCTGTTCAGTCTTTGGTGAGTTGATATTGGAAGACTTAACACTTATGCCAGAATTAGTTTGTGCTGAGCCAGAGCTAATTGGCATCTCTGAGAGAGACCATGTACTTGCCTGGGCCAAGTAGGGTGCTGACAGGAGCACGTGGGACGTCCTCTCAGAAATTCAGGGAAACTCTCTGGAGGCTGCGTTGTCACCCCCTTAGCAGTGTCCTTTTAGGAGGGAAGAAGGAACACAGGGGGGATGCAAGACACCTTTGCATTCCTTGCTTCTGAAGTTTAGCAGAACTGTTTAGTGGAAATTAATGTTCTATTCTGGAAGACCTTAAATTTCTCACCTAAGAAATTTATTTGGTTGCTGGGCATTACATAAGGACGGTAGGGCTTTGAATGTGGCTTCATATGATCATGGCTCAAGTGTATGCAAATGTAGAAAGCTTTTTTTTAACATCTGTTTCTTTTTAGCTGACATTCTTATAAAATACTTAGTTACATTAGTTTCCTTTTGTATACTAGGTGGCTGATTCTTGTGATGCTGGAACGTTAGGGTAGAGTTGTTTTCTACTTTTTGAGGAGAACTTGTGTTATATAGCTACATGGTGATTGGAATTATTTGCATAGTTTTCTTTTAATCTGAAGTTCCCAAGAAATCCTAGTTAATCTCCAACAAAAACATAATCCTTACTCATACTCTGATGACTTTACTGTCATGACTTTAAAGCATGCTTACACTGTGACCAGCAGGTTGATGCTTGTTTTCAAAGGTTCTGCATTTATTTTGCATCTGTTCTTATCTTAACTTGAAGTGCTTTGAAAGACTGCAAAACAAGTCATAAATACATGGGCTGAGCCTGTGAATTTTATGGTGTGGAAGCCTGTCGTATACTTGTTGGTCATAGTAACAGTGGTATTATTCACGTAGAGTTCCTATATTTTGAAACATGGAAGCAACTTTCCAAAGCAGAACATCTATTTCTTATGGTGAGGATACAGTAAGACCAGTTAATATGAACGTGAAATAATTTTACCTGTGGAAGGACCAGCCACTGGGCTGAAGTGAAGCTTCGGCTGCATAGATGCTGACTGCTAGATAAGCCTCCTCCTGCCTGCACTTTATTGCTTAAATAATAATTAAAGTGCCCAAATGTGTGTACCATACTCTCTGAGGAACAACTAGTATCTTACCACAAGATCTAGGGAGTTTCCATCCTACAGAGTGATGTTATGAGCTGACACTGGCTAGGAGGCACTATTTGAATACAAGAAATCCAGGGTGAGAAACAATATGGTGTGAATAAAAGACAAGTGCTGATATACTGGATGGCGTTTGATAGGCTGTGTCATTCTCCTGCAGTCTCTTTATGCCTGCAAAGGGGAAGAAAATAAAGACAACGTCAGAAATGGGCTGTAGTGAGTGAAGGACAGTGGAGAGAGTGCATGGCATCTGATATCGCTGCCCATCTTGAACTCGTTTATTTATAGCTTGCATGTCCTGTGTATTTGGAAATAGAAGAGCTATTTCATAGAATAGAATTTGGTCACAGTCCTGCAACAGCACATGGATTAACTTAGTGTTTTGTAAGGTGGCATAACTTAGTATTTGGGGTTTTTTTTTCTTTGTTGCTAGTAGTATTTTATAGCAAGTTATTAATTTGTTTCTTTTAAGGTGAGTTTGTATTCCTTGAAGCTGACAGGCACATGCTGTTTCTATATCATAAAGAGCTGTCATCTTACTTTTCTGGCCAAAGCTTGAGAAGTGTTTTTGTGTTGGCAAGAGGATAATTTTTGGACTGTGTTCAAGGTCTCAAGATTTTACCGTACCTGGGTGTCCACTTGCCTGCGTTTGTCCCCTTTGGCTTTCATTTTTCAACAGCTTACTGGCAGCAAGGCTGAAGGAAATAGCCAATTTTGTGTGACTGACATGGAGTATTCTCAGTAAGGGCTCCCTGAATGAGTGAGTACAACTATTCACATTGGAAATTTAATTCCCAGAATTTGTCTCCTTCATTTGGAGAACAAGAAAGATGGTTTAATGGCTATGCAACTGATTAAAACTAACCAGGGCTACACAAATTCAGAGATGTAGACATCTAACAGTTGCCAACTGAGTTAAAACAGATTGTTAGCCAGCTCTCTGATTTGATTAATGACCCGAATCAGTTGGTTTTGAGCATATTGTTGCCAAAGTGTACTAAACAATGAAAACAGGAAACTAGTGTGTCTTGAATCTCTTTGCTACCATGGTGTCACCAGGCATAAGGAAACAGAGGCTTTGCTGTGCGTGGGCTGAACAGTGTGGAGGAGAAAAGGATATTTAAGGACTGATTATACGTCTGCCACACCCAGGCCATGGACTGGCTCTGAGATGTGGGAACTGGCAATGATCTGTGAGGAACCACCTGCTTCCTTGAGATTGCTGGGATGTATCTCAGCATTTGCTCTCTGCCCCAACATATGTTTCCTGCTCTTGGGCTTGGGACTGTGAAGAGAGCATGGCTGTAGGAAAAGGAATTTCAGAGTTGCCCTTGGAGCATCTCAGAGCTGTGTATCAAATGTGCAGGGCAGGAGGGCTTTCTTTTCCTTCTGTTGTGCCAACAGGGAGGTAGAAGCGGGGTAGGACAGAACAGAGACTGTCCTAGTCACGGTAGATACTGGGAGCAAGTTGCGAAGGGGAGGATGAAATCGAGTTTATTGATTGGGAAACTCCCTATGATTTTGGTTGTGGCTGTATTAGGAAGTTTGCACCAGCTCTTGTGTAGGCAAACCTCTTTTGAAGCATCCCGATCTTCCCAGGAAGGCTAAGAGTGTTTGCTGCCTCCTGTGGTTGCTTCACAACAGAGTGTGTCCGGTGTTTGCTGAATACTTTTAGCACTTTGTTTTAAGTGGCTAAGACTGAAGTTGCTGATGTCGGTGGTGTATTTTTCACAGATAGCTTTTGCAAGGCTGGTAGGGCAGAAATTACTAAGTGTGAGATGGCCTTTCTGATCTCTGTGGCTGAGTGTTGTACTAATGACTAGTAATGTTTATTGCCAGTGTATGTTGAAGGTGCTGTGAGTAGAACACAGGATATTGTAGGTGTGAGTGGGTCCTTCTTTATCTCCTGCGATACCTGTTTCATTTTCATCTATGTATTAAATATTATCACCGGCCTCTATAAAATACTTTGTTGTATTTAGTACTGTGCTTTAATACAGTGATGATTAAGCAGTCTCTAAGGTTATTACAAGTAGAAATTATTATTCTTATGTAAACATCTGAAGATAAGAGATATATAAGTCTGCTGATAAGCTAGGACCTATTAATTAATGAAAGAACTGGTCAACCTGTTAGCAGAAGTACACTGAGTGCTTTCTTTTCCTGGAGGAGCTATTTTGTGAAACCAGTTCCCTGGTAGACCCGCGCAGCATCTTTCCAGTGCAGTAGCAAGCAAGGAAGTGGAGCTATTCTTCCTAGTAGCAGGCTACAACACATCCAGGTGAGACCAATTAGATTTCTAGGCTTTTAAGCAAAAGACTCCTCCATGTTTAGGTTTTAATTAAATATTTTCTTTTATTAAGTTTAATAGTCTTATTGGTAATTTCTTTTTTCTCCTTTGAATAAATCGGCACTTTGGCTCGTTAGTTTACTCAGATACACATGACTTAAATCAGTGAACCTTTCCTGGTGTTCTTGTAGGAACCAAGAGCTACCAGGCAATAAACCACATTGTTGCACAGGATCAGGTGGAGATGATTTCCCCTGCCTCGATTCCAAACATATGTACTCACAGTTCTCCTGGTAGATGTTTCACAGCTGTGTAAACACTCAGTTGTTATGTGCTGCTGCTTATCTAGCTTGCTTGCTTCATTTCAAAAACTATAATACTGATCTTAATTCTGTGTAAAATGTTTCCCCTACCAACTCAAACAACTCCCTTGAGTTCATGTTTCTAATTGCAGCTTTAGACCAGTTCTCTCCTTTCTAATGTAACATTTCATTCCTTTTGATCTTGATACCTACGCCAAACACGGTGTAATTAAGAACCCATCTGCCATATCCTAAACATTCAGTCTGAAAAACTGCTGTAAAGCTGAAGTTGCCCCCATTCTTAATTCAGTGAGCCAGCAAAGTCTAAAGAAAAGAAGCTTGCAAACCGCTGATTTTGTTTTTACTGTTACTTTGGGTGATGTAATATTTTTAAGCCCGCTAGCATTATTTTACTTGTTATAAGTGCTGCTAACTTCTGTCAGAATCCAGAGGGCAGTTGTGAAAGCACTTAAAATAGCTCACAGATCCGTCTGATAGCTTAGTTTTGAATGTGGCTATTATGGGAAAAGTAAAAGAAAATGCAGACTTCTGTGATGTACCTAATAATGTGCTGTTGTACCCCATTTCTTCATGATGCACGAGCATGTACCGACAAGATCTTATTCATCACAGTAATGGTGGGTCTGGTCATGTTCTGCTGAGAGCTGGGTGTCCTGATACAAGCCGTATCTGACTTGTTTAAGAGTGCAAGGGCTAGCTGAGAGTACTTTCTTCTTAACTGGCTTATCTCTGATAAGAAACCTGAATGTGTCTAAAACACATGACGTGTCCTGGTGCAGTTGGAGACCGATAGATGCGTGTGTTGTACTAAGGTACTATAAAAATGCATATATATGCCTTCCATGTTTAAAATCTCTTCTGTAAAGAGATGCTTCTTATAGCTCTGCTGAGAGATCTCTCCACCTTTAGTGTAATGGTGTCTGCAGACTTTCGGTGCAAACGTGACAGAAGGGGAAGCATTTGAGGTTTAAAATGGTCTAGGAAAAAAACCAAGTGGTACTTCTGAAGTGGTAGAGGTTACTTTAGTGCTCAGTCTGGATTCGTCTTCCCTTGTTTTTTCCCAGTCAACAGGAGTTTAAATGCAGTATCCACTGGCCCAGTATTCTTGAGATAGTACATGTCAAATCATCCTTTCAGCCTTACTTAAGTATCTTGTCTTTTTCTTCTGAGCTCTTTGATAATGATTTAATCATTATTATTTGACTTTCCTGAATTAGTTTACATGGATGACTATATAAGATGATAGAGGTCATCTTATAGCTGGAAATGTGCTTTGTGTAAGTAGATATGGAACATGCTCTCTGCTAATAAAGTTACTCTGCCTTAAAGCAAAACCAAAAGGTACTTCAAACCCTTCTTCCCACCCCCTGAGATACCACACTGGATGTCACTCATCAAATTCTAAAAAGGGGTGAGTGTTTTTTTTTAGTCCTTTAGTATAACTCACTGAAGTATCACAGCAAAAACAAATCTTCTGTTTCCTCTGAAGCCAGATGACTTTTCTGGGGAGTTCCCTTCGATATTTAGTGATTTCTTCACACTAGCACGTAGAATTGTGTAATTCGATGAAGTGAAATTTCATTTAATCAAATCAATAGTTTTAAAACTATAGCCTTCCTAAAGGGTTTGTGAATGAATGGGAACACATGGGAATACTAATATGAGGTAATTCTTACAGCAGCTTGTTGCACTGCATCAAAACTCTGTGTGAATGCTTTTCTTTACCATTTAAGTGGCCTAATTTGATTTAGTTTACTTCACTTCCAAACTTAAGTAGCGAGATCATATTAAAGTCACTTTAATTCTGAAGGAGAGCATCCACATAGAGTTTAACTAATCTTCTTTAGGTCATATGTTAAACTAATGTCAGTTGAGTTCCTGGAGCATCCCTGCGAAGTCGTGCCCTGAGAGCTGTAGACCTTGTCTAAGAGCTTTCATTGACTTCAGTGACAATTTTATTGCAGATAAAGGTGGCAGTCAGGCCCAACTGTATAATGTTGTAGTGTGACTTAAATGCAAATATGTCATTAATTTCTACCCTGTAGATTTGCTTGTTATATCCTAATTTGTTTTAATACTGAATTACTGAAGGTCTAAGGAAAAGCTTTTCAAGTATAAGTTAAAATGTTTCAACATTATGTGTATTTAGTGTTGCAGCCTTTTGAAATAAAAATATGTACAAAGTATTTAAAGTATGCTTTTACATTTCTGTTACAGGTGAGACAGGGTACCTGTTGGCATGTATTACTGGTTTGAATTTCAACATCAGTAAAGTAGCTGTAACCTGTTTCTATAATTGACTTGTACCTTTTAGAAAATGAAAAATCAGGCTTTGTGTAAGTGCTTATTTTTTCTTTGATTGGCAGTATCTGAAAAAGCCAAATGCAGATGTATGTTTCCAGGTCTCTGGACCTACCTTGTTGCTCTAACATGGCACCACCCCATTAGTACTCGGTTGCAGTGGGTATTTTATGAGACGTTATGACCCAGCTTTCTGAGTATTTTGTATGTTTTGCTTGGAGAGAGGGGAGCACATGAAAGATAATGCCTATGTCACAAGGCATGAGAGGCTCCATGTAGGGTCCAGGGTTGTATCTACCACATAGGTCATTTGGTGATGACTAATCTGCTGCGGAGATGGTAAGCTCTCATCAGTGCAGACATCAGTTATTCTGTACCATTAGGCCCATGGCCAGGGATCACTCCAAAATCATCGGTGTCTTTGCAATACCAATGCAGCAGCCATGAAGGATGGATAGGAAGGGTCCTTTTCCCACGTGACTGCACAGTGGATTGAGTAAAACATCAGCCGGGATCTCGACATCCAGAAAACAAGAAAAAGTTGGAAGCATAAGATATATCACTTAGTATGTGCATTCATAGATGTCTTCTATTGGTAGGTAATTATGTGATCCAATGTGAGAAGATTTTGTAAGTGTTGGTAGTAGTGATGTCCCAGGAATGTTTAGCAGAGGACAGGCACAGGCTTGTTCGAGAAGTTGTATGCAACTGTTAAATTTCCTTTCTTTTTGTGTTTTTCTAAAGGCTGAAGCTAGAGCTTAACAAAGACATGCATTGATCTCCATGGTATTTTTGAAGCAGACCTCAAACCTCAAGAAAAATCCTTATGTTTTAATATATTCCTTTCAGGACACTCCAGAAAGAAATAGCTTGAAAATATCTTGGCAGATAAAAACATCAGAAGTAAGTGAAAGGAGCCTCCAAGGCATCCTGCTCTAGCCAAGCTGGCATTCTGTTTGGCAAGCAGAAATCTGAGGAGATGCACATCATATTATGTGCGTCCTGATCCCTACCATTTCTGACAGCAGCTTTAGTCAGTCTGCTTTTTTGGTTTTGCACCATCATGCTTTACAGTGCCCCACTTTAAGGCAAAGCAGTGTTGCAGAAGATCATCAGAGGAAGGGGAGAATGCTAAATTCCCAGATTCAAAACATTTACAGGAATGTTGGCTTTGACTTAAGGACCCTGTGATTGGGACTGTACATGGAAGCCAGTGTTTGCAAGGCATCAGTAGGATTGGGATACGAGCTACTTCAAGAGCTCAGTGTACTTCTGTTAACTTCCTAATTGTACGGTGAAACACTGGCATAAGAACAGGTAAGCTTGGGCCCTAACTTACCATCTAGGCAGTCTGAAAAATGCCATGGCAGGGAGGGCTTATGCCTGACTTTATTGGTTAATTTGTGAGGTGGGGAGTTGTTTGCAGTAGTGAGATACTGTCCTGGAGATTAGTCTGTAGCTACTGCAGCATTTTGCCAGTTCAGAGGCAATCATAGCAGTTGATCTCTGACCTGAGAGGACAATTACAGCCTATTAGTATGCGCTAACTGCAACCATCAGCAATCACAGCCCCATCCATATGGGTAGCCCCATCCACATGGTAGCCTTGAAATCCTGAAATGGTTCAAAAGCTGTGTCACATAAAATTGCCTTTGAAAGTGCAGAGCTGTCTGGGAGATTTACGAGCCAAGTGGGACAGGGTTAGCATCTCATCCTGACTTAATCCACCCTTGCACCTGGTTACGGGTTGCAAAAGTCTTTTCTCTTTTAATAGGATGGTTACCCAGCATTCTGGCATGTTGTGTTGGCCAGACCAGATCCAGTGTAGCCCTGTCTGGCGGCTACTCTTGCTGACAGTCTCGTCATTTCTTTGAAGAGAGTCATCTATTTCTTGTCATGATGGGGTTTCTCCTCCTTGCATTACCCCATCTGTTCATTGTACTCTCACCCACTAATAGAATCAGGTCCTGGATTTTTCTGTTTGCTTGTTAAAAAGTTGTTCCAGAGTTGTCAGTGGAGAATTCAAAGGTTTTATTGCATTTCTTGGAGTTGGTCAGTTGTTTCATGATGTGGACGGTCTGACAACAGGGACTCTTCCAGGCTAATACAAGACTCCCACCTCTCCAGACTCTGTTTTCTTGTGTGTTTGTGCTTGTTATGTTTGAAATAATATATGTTGGTTTGTTTCCTGGGTTGTTAATGGTGCTGTTGGCAAGACTAGACACTGCAAAACACATCACCATTAGTGTAAACTTGCATGATACTGGTATTTTGACTTCTAAGAAGGTTGCGTTTCCCAGTAAAATAGTGAAGGGGAAGAATGTTTTGCAAGTGATTTCATCATTTGCTGAGATGATTCTATATCTCCTCCTCTCTTCTTCAGACTATTTATCCACTGTGAATGAATGTCATGCATTCCTCTTCACAGAATCATAGAATCACAGAATGTCCTGTGTTGGGGGATCCACAAGGATCAAGTCCAACTCCTGTCCCTGCATAGGAAAACCCCAAATTCACACCATGTGTCTGATGGTGTTGTCCAAGTGCTACTTGAATATTGTTAGGCTTGGTACTGTGACTGCCTCCCTGGGGAACCTGTTCCAGTGCTCCACCACCCTCTGGGTGAAGAACCTTTTCCTAATATCCAACTTAAACATCTCCTGGCGCACCTTTCTGCCATTCCCTTGGGTCCTATTGTTGGTTACCAGAGAGAGGAGATCAGCACCTGCCCCTCGTCCTCCCCTTGTGAGGAAGCTGCAGACTGTGATGAGGTCTGCCCTCAGCCTCCTCTTCTCCAGGCTGAACAAACCAAGTGACTTTAGCAGCTCCTAGCACAGTTTCTCCTCTAAACCCTTCACCAACTTCTCGGCCCTCCTCTGGACACTCTTTAGTAGCTTTATATCCTTAATATACTGTGGTGCCCAAAACTGCACACAGCACTCAAGGTGAGGCTGCACCAGTGCAGAGCAGGACAATCTCCTCCCTCGACCAGCTGTGATGCAGTGCTTGATGCACTCCAGGGCATGGTTGGCCCTCTTAGCTGCCAAAAGAGGAACCTTTCATCAAGAGGATCTTCCTAAAGTAAAAGGTACAAAGCTGAAATTGTATGCCTTTAAAATTGCGCTCTGACAGTATAGACAGGTTAGATCTTGTGAGTCAATACCCAAGCAAGCTGAACAGATAAGTTGTTTTTACTTTGGCTACAGAGCTTGGGCTTCACCTTGCCCAGTTCACTTTATCTGTTTCCCAAGAGTGGAGTAAAAGTAACACTTTCTTTTTCCCTCTGTAATTCTTGATGTAATTTGTAAGCCCTTGAGGGTAGGGTCTGCTCCTTACCCTGCCCAAGTCAGCACTCACTAATTTTGTCTCAGGGTGGCAAGAGGTAGGAGAGCACAAGGATCTTTAACTCTGTTTTTATCACCTTATACTGATGAAAGACCTGACATAAACGTTGCTGTGCCGGCAGAAGGATGTTTTGTTTAGTTTTTCTTGGTATAGCTGTTTTGTTTTCCTGAGTTTGACAAAGCTAAACCATAAATAAGTTTGTCCATAACAAGCGTATTTTCTGAGGAAGTGCTGTGGCAAAGTTTATTAAATAATAGACTTCCTCCTAGTGTGTACACAAAGCTGAACGCAATTAAGCTGTGTCATGGGCGAAGCCTTATTATAATAACAGATAAAATCCTGAAGCTGGGCTTGCCTTTAAAATCGCACAGCCATGCTGAGTGACAAATAATCCGGTACTTCACTCCAGCTGAGGTGTTTACCCAACCGTCTTCTCTTCTCCATGAGAAACGTTTTAAGGTAGATGTGCTGTGCAGTCTGTTGCCAGAATTGATACAAACAGGAGGTATCCCATGGCGCAAAATGCAGAACTTGTGGGTTCCCCCGAGAGCATCATGCTGGCAGCTCGCTCCCTGCTCCCTGTCACACTGCAGTACAAGTTGGTGACCTTTGGTTTTGCACAGACAGGACTTTAATCACATCTAGACTGGTCCCAGCTGGTAAGATCTCTAAATAGTTGCTTAGTGCTCAACTGGAAATAGAGCGGTTCGAAAAGGAAAAGTTGTTTTTGTCAGTTCAGTAGGATACTGCACATGCTGAGACACCGACCAGGTTGTGCACTGTGGGCAGCTGCTGGGAGCTTTTGGGAACGAGACCCTTGGGTCAGGCCAGGCTGCGCTGCTTACGCGCATTCCCCAGGCAGCGTTTCCTAGCTGTAGCCCAGAAGTTACTGTAGAGACCTGAAATAGAGGCTGTTAATATAAACCTTGCACCTTGGGGATGAATCCAAGACAGAGCAACCTCTGTGAGTATGGAACATGCCGGCAATGTGTTGTACTACTGGTAATAAACATGAATGTGGCCTGCCAGTCCATGTAATGTAACACGGGATTCTTGTTAGAGGCAAACAGATGCTTCAGTTTGAGCCTTCGCATAGTTTATTTATCAATACTTATGTGGGAGGGGAAAGTGCCGTAGTCTGCTCTCCCATGCTGCAGAGTGAAGGTGAAGCCATTCTGTGGGCTCCTTGCTTGTGTGGGAGATGTAGACAGAAAAGCTGGTTTTGAGGTATTTTAAATGCTTTGGAATTTCTTTGTTTCTTTGTGTCCAAACCGGAGACAGAAGTGTTGGTTAACAGAGTGGGAGGCTGTTAGTTCTACTGGAAGAACATAAGTAATATTGTATAGGATTTCGGTGCTTTCGAGACTGTAACTTCTTTTCAGCACTGGACCTGATTGCAGCATATTGAATTCTCCAGCAGAAGTTTGTAATGGTACGTTGAGATAGGGATTCTGGTATTTTTATTAGATAACATTATCATTCCTCACCTTACAAAAGCCTTTGGTTTTAGTTCTGAATTTTCTGCTGTGCTTGTCTACTGCATTTAGCTTGCCAGAGTGGTCCTGTGCTCTCGTTTCTAGAATTGGGCCTCACTGACATAGCTTGGAGTTTCTCTGTGTGCTGCACAGTTAGTTCAAGAAAGACACAAGGCCATCTGTTCACTGAGAGTATTTTCTTTGCAAGTAAAGACCTGACGAGATCTACTAATTTTTTTTTATCAAGCCACAAAAACGCTATCTGTTTATTCATTAAAAAATGAACAGAAAAGGTTGAGGATGAAGCGTTGGCTGTGTGACGAAACATCCCTTAGAATGAAGGTCATGCCTGGAGCATCTGTGAGTTTATTGGGAAGAGCTGGAGTACTAGATGCCCCAGGGCTGTTTACCAGAGTCTCCTGAAACCCCTGGCTTTCAGAGGGGCTGGGCTAACCCACTTTGAAAGAAACCAATCCCTGACCTGGTGACTTGAAATAAAAGCCGTGAGCTGGCTCTGTGATGTCTGCTCCCCCATTACAGCATTTTCTAATCTAACTGAACATCTCTCTACGGCAATGCTGCCTGTTTTAACCCAGTTTGTCTAACAGAAATACGCATCAACTCTGTCTTTCTTGTAAAGTACGTAGAATTTATAGTTTTGAGGGGCTAAATAATTTCCATGGCTTAGATATGTGTTATTTGTTATGGTAACTGCACTGATTGGGAATACCGACAGTCTGACAATTAGTGTCCCAAGCGTACAGCCACGGTGTTAAGTTCTCCTTGAATGGGAATTTCAAAAAGAGAATTAGAATATTTTACAATTTTTGAAAAATATTTACTTGGACTTAAACTTCAAAGTTAAGTTGTACCTTTATGAGCTCAATACATTTATGCAGTAGGTTTGCTTCTAGATTTGTAGAAGTGTAAGGATTTTTTCCAGTGACTTAATTGTAATAACTGAGAAGAATAAATGTCCTAATTTAATATTTATGTAGATGTCCTAGTAATAGGCATCCTACGTCCTAATTATATAAGAAAGTGTCGGTGCTGACATGAGAACATATACGCTTGTAGGAGAAGCAGCCCAGACAGATTATCTATCCCTTATTTTACCTCCTTGCATTAACACATAACGAAATGAACAAAACCTATTTTATGATGCATTAATTTACAGCTGGTTGATATTGATACACAGTTGCATGTTTTGTTAAATAAGAGTTTGTTGCCATCATGCTCAGCAATTCTCAGCTTACAGATTGCACTGTCTTTTCTTTCCCCCTGCAAAAAAGTATTTTTAGGCTTATTAAAGACAATATTTATTCATAAGGAATTGGTACCTTAACACATGTTAATTTTCCAACTCTGGTATCTTTGGAGTTTTGTTTTGATATTTGATATATTTCAGTGAATTTTCTTAGTTTTACTATCGCTACTTTTGAAATCCAGCAAATAACTCCATCCCGTATTTATGGATAAACCAGAAAATAATTAGCTGGTTTCTGTTGTTCACCTTTGTATAGTAATTTTTGAGATATACTGGGCCTGTTCATTTATGAGAAAACTTTACCTACCTGAGGGAAATATTGTCGACTTCAGTGTATTTAAATCCAGTAAATTGGAGGCAGTGAGCATCTTTAGAGTGCCAGCTGTAACTAGACATGAACTTTTAAGTCCTTCTAAAACAAAAATCTCTACCTTAATTCATTATGGCCGTTTCTTTTAGGAAGAAATTTTTAAAGGCACATGTGGCTCTTTTCTAGAGAGTGTAAACTCCTTAAATGTCCTTTTGTGCCTTCGAAATCTCTGCTAAAGTTTTAATGAAACATAAAACAGAGGGGATGCAATTAATTAGTGCTGTTTCTTATTATTCAGTAGCAAAGAGGAACTTTTAGAGCACTATGTTATAATAGAAAATTATTGTTGTTATTTAATATCAAACCGACAAATCAGGGAATACAAGGACTAATTAGGAAGAATGGAAAACAATCCCACTTTACAAAGTCTTTGTTTATGGCACAAGTTTGCTTGTCAAAGCAGACAGGATAAAACAACTAAATGATGTATTCTTAAAGTAACTTTTTTTTTTTTGGTTGGGAATTGATACTTCTTTGTGACTTAGATAAATCCGTTAAATCTCAGGTACTTTAAAAAAAGTTGTCTTCCTTTTAAGCAGTGCTGTCTGCTTTGCAAATTAAAGTCTACCCAGTGGTATCGGGCAGCTAAAGGTTTTGCTGCTTTTAATGAAAATAAACAGAAACTTTAATCAGGGCAGGATTTGTCTGACTAAGGGTTGATGGTTTGGTTTGCTTTGGTTCGATTTGACTCTCATGTAATATTTTTAGTGACACTAATGTTGTGATTCAGAAATGCTTTCCAATGTCAGGGTGTAGCACTAGAATAGAAGTTATACAGTGCACTTAACCCATTCCTGGGTAGGAATGGATGCTGTAGTGTTCATACACGCTACCCTGGGTATAGCTGGGAATGAGTGACAGCCAATTTGGTTAAACAGGTCGGGGTAGTACGATGACTGCGCATCGTACCTAATTGCTCAAATGCGTCTAACTGTTTTTGCTCATGGCTAAATTACAATTTAAACAGAACAAGCTAATTTCACATGATGTTCTTTAGCGGTAACAGTGGTGAGACATTTGCTTTGTAAACCATTTCAATCTGTTTATTTTGAAGGAGTTTCTGGGCGATAAGAGGTGATCAAATGTTGCTTTGTAGCTCCTAAGTCTGATCCAGCCGGAGTCCTTGCAATGCTGAGAAGTGCCTCAATGTGCAATAAGTGTATGAGATCTCCTTCTGTGGATACTTCTGGTGTATCTTGACTGCAAGGTTAACGCTTTGGCTTGATGGGGAACCTGAATGATAATAAAAGGAAACTGGGTAATGTGGATGCAATAGGGAAAAACTCAGGCCCTATTAAAGTTGGTGGGCATTTTGTTCACAATACTTCATGTGTACCTTGATACGACAAAACTTGGGGCTGGGACTGGACTGTTTGTATCTGAAATAATTTGTGACCAAGTGGGGCTTTTCAGGTTAAAAACACAGTGGAAATACATCATCAACATCAATGTCATATCTGAAGGACTATATTTTTTTCATAGTGAAAGGAAGTCTTGCACAGCTGTTCTTAATGTCTGTCCCACTTTATCCTCCCACGCTGCTCTTGCACATACATACACACTCCCTAACACACACAGCCCCTCATGGTAGCTGACAAGATGACATCAATGCCGTAGATCAGCTGAGGAATATTGTTTAAATGTATTTTAGAAGGTTTCAGATTTAGATTTACATTGTCATAGTAATAGACTCTACACAGGGTACTTTCCCTCTCAGGATCTTAAAATACTTCAAAATAAATTTATGCTATACTAATGCGTTATGTTATACTTGCTCATGTTGACTTTTGTAAGAAAAAACTCCTGCTATGAAACATCAATTTGCTTTATGCCTCGCTTATCTGAATGATTAGGCATATGTACATACAGACCTGATTGCCTGTGTTACTGTACTGAGGGCTGGTGTCTCTTATTGTCAAATCTTTTGTCAGTTCTGCTACACCTTTTTTAAAAAATAAAATAACAAAAAATAAGGGGGAGATAGAGAGAAACAGTCTGCATCTAGCTTAGGTTAATGCAGTCGTGCTAGTCAGTGCAGCTCCATGAAGTATGTGAGGCTGTAGTTCAGGTATAGCCCAGCCAATCTGGGTGTCACAGCGTCTGGAAAAGAAATAATGTTTTAAATGTTCTGCTCCAGATTATTTCCTTAAAACAATTTTGCCTTTTGAACCAGTTATAATCCTAGCCAGGATATACCATGAAATGGAGAGGCATATATGCATTTTTATATATATATATACACACACACACATATATATACACATGTGTATATATACATACGCTTGTGTACACAGACACACAAATATGCACACACAGAGTGTAATGGTGTTAATACTGCTGCATTAGCGTATACCATATCCCATGACTCCAGCAGTAACCGCATATTTCAGTTGTAATCTCTCCTAACTAATTCTTGTGAAATACAGTGTTTCTGAAAGTGCATTTCAAGAGCATTACTGCGAGGTTACTCCTCTCTTTCTTAAGTAGAGCTGATAGAGCATCTTCTCTCCCAGTGTTTGAGGTGGTAAAATTTTCAAGAGAGATTGGTTAGTTCATCAGGTAGACAACTTTTATAAAACACTTCATTTTTTGTAAAATAAATATATACAGTTACACAGGAAAATATGGAACTGTTCCTTTTTTGGGCCACCAAAGTGAAAATGTTTCCTTTTTCAGCAAGAAAATATTTTTTTTTATAGAAGTCTGACAAGAAGTTGGTTTTTGTCAAAATTCCTTGTGAGAAAAATTCTCCCTTGCTTACCAACTCTTCCCCTAACCCAGGGAAAGGGCAGCTTCTCCTCTGTTATGTGCAGCCACTCAGAAATGTAAGCACTTCATGGCCTGCTGAAAAAGATGGCAATGTCCTCCTTTGGCAAAAAGGTGTGCGCTTTGGCAATGCGATAAATGGAAAAGGATGGGCTTTTGGGTATGCAGTCCCTTCCTCAGGTCTGTCCTGTCTTTACCCACTGGCTTTGCTAATTTACTAAAAGCCACTTCCTCTCCTGCATCCTTAAATCATCACTGGTGCAACCGCACTGCTCCTACAGCAGTGAGTATGTGCATCATTTTTACTGTAAGGGAAGTGGGCAAGGGCAACACTTTTACCTGCCTTCAGTTGACCTTCCCTTAAGTTTTAACTTAAGAGTATGTGTTTACTCGTTTTTTAAACAGGTAGCTACCTACCCGTGGCAGAAAGGTACCTTCCGTGGCAGAGAAGACAACCTGTGTAGGTGTAAAGCTGCCAGCACTGCAGGCAGTAAATGACTTGGGAAGTGACATGCTGATTGTGTGGGTGGCGGAGATACGTTTGCAGCGCCATTTGGCTATGTGAGGAATGTGTACGGTTAACAGCGAAAGTTGTGGGCTGGCTTAGGATGTGTTTAGGTTTTTTTAATTCTTGTTTTAATCTTTAGTGCTTTCTGATCTGAAATGTCCGTTTTCCTTTCTTTTCCTTGTACCTTTAAAAAGAACAAGGGGGAGAGAAAGTAATTCACCACCAAATAACGTTTTCTATCCAGAAAAATCTGTTTTGTTCTTGCTCTGGCTTCCTGTTTACTTATTTAAGAAAATAAATATGGGAAATTACAATGGCAAGTGCAAAACATAGATTACATTTTTCAGATGGGTATTGGTGGGTTACTGTTGGGTGTTGTTGACAATAAATACTTAAAGTGTAGAAATAATTTCTTAAAAAACTGCACTAAAAACTTTATGCTTTAGTTTTAACTTGACTTTAAAAAGTGTTTTGTAGAGGAGGTGACCTTACCCAAGGTTGTGCTGGTTTGGGCTGCAGAGAGACAGGGAGAGTTGTAAAGGCAAGGCAGGTGCTGATTTTCCTGAAGAAGGTTATTTGGGTTTTGTGAATTCATGTTCCTGACAAGAGAGGTACCAGCTCTTGGCATTAGACTTGCATTTTACATTGATGTGTTCTGGGTATAAGTGCTATTAAAAGCACTCAGGGCTCACTGTAGGCATTCTTTCATGTGCTGCATGTAGATCTAGATATTAACAAAATAGCAGGGCATCTTTGATGAATGGTGTAGGGTGACGGCTTTTTCTCAGCCCCTTCCGAGTCTTTTCTGCTGCCAGGAGAGAGGGAGGAAGTGAGCCTAAGAAGTAGGCTCAGGTCTGTGGGGCTGAAAAGTGTTTTTCTCCTTTTGTTTGCTAGCAAAACAGTATTGCCCTTCTTTATTTTACCCAGTATGAACTGCTGTAAACTTATTTTATTGTGCAGCTCATTTGCTGCTGTTTTTAAAGAACAGTCTTGCTAGTGCACCCAAAGAACTGATGGAGGGAGGCTCTGGCTGGTGCTTGGTGTGGTGGACAAGTCCTGCTGCTTTGAAAGGGCAGAGTGTACCTGACAGACCAGGTGAACTGAATTTCTCTTATCTTCAGGCAAAGTCTAATTTTTCTGCATGTTGAACTATTTATTGAATTTGTTTAATGAAACTAACTAATGTTATGAAAAACACCCTGATCAAAATGCAGTTTGGGGTGTCTTTGCTCTTCATTTGATAAAGTAGTCCTGAAGGGATGGGGGGAGGTGGAGAGGGAGGGAAAAACTGATGGCTGTGGTGATACTGGGGAATTCCTGATGAATGTAATGTGATGAGGCCTAAATATCTTCTGTTCTTAAAACAAGGTATTCCATGGGCGATTGTAGATTCCTCTTGGAACTCAAATCATCGTAGTTACTCAGGTGCTGCAAAACACAGTTTGTCAATAATAAGCCACCTCACTGAATGCAGCATTTAGTTCCTGTATATTTTAAGTATCTTTTCAAAGTACTTCCATGTCAAGTACGTGGTTACTTTCTTGAGTTCTCCATTCCTCCATAAATTTTACGCTAATCCTTCTATTCGAAAGCAGAGACTGGGAACAACATCACTGTTAAATAAATGGCAGTCATGAAGTTCCTTTCAGCTGGTGCCAATCAATAAGTCCATTTATTAGTTGAGTGAAATGGTAGAATTTCAGAGATGACAGTACTTCTGTCTATTCCCTTTCTTCTTTTACTTTTTCTTTCTTCAGTGTACAGTACAGCTTGTAGGTGTTCATTGGCTTTTTATAGTTTTCTGTTTTCTTTTAAATACACTTAACTTTTTTTTTAAAGAAGCGCAAGGGAATACAGGCAGTGAAATTGCCTGAGTGTTTAGAGCTTTTATTAAGATGCTCCATCCCACAGATGGAGAACATGTCTTCAAGTTCTTGAGTTCAGGTTTTGTCTGGGCATGAGACCAAGGACTGCGAATATACGTCCAAATCTTATATCCGATCCTATGTTAAACACATCCAGATGGTAGGTGGTATTCTAATGTTAACAGTCTGCTTCCCCCTCCCTCTGCTGCCTTTCCAAGAAGTTGCTGACAAGTCTTTCTGACAGTCTTTAAGTAAGAAAGATCAAGTATATTGAAGGTCTTTTATAGCAACAACCCCTGAGAAAGATTAGGTTTTGCACTAGTGCTACAGAACGTGCATTTGCTTATGCTCTCTCCCTGTGTGAACCTTGCTGCTTGCGCTGGTCTGTGCCCTAAATTCTGGGCACCCGGACTGGAAGAGCAGGGATTTGCAAGCCCTGTAAATTGTTACCTGCTGCGTGCATTTGCTTTTTCCTGCTTGTGATGAAAATGCAGAACTAGACACTTGCTCTCATGCACTTTGCCTGCTTACTGCACCCACAGCCCTGCTGTGTGTACCAGTGCTCTCGGGTCTTGACCTCAGTGTTGCACGCTCAGGAGCAGTGTGGGTTGGAGGCTGTTGTGTGTAGGTGTTTCAAGGCACTTCTGGCATCTCAGAGCGAGTCCAGCAGTCTGCACCGACACAGCTGTGAGACACCACGGTAGAGAAGGCCAAGAGTGATAACATCAAGATCTCACTTGGCACTATTCGCTTACCCTGCCTTGCAGATCTCAAATCAGCAGGAACTGCTGGGTGTATTTTGGAGGGCCGTGGCAGAGCTGGCTGTCAAGGGCATTATGGATGGCACAGCTCAGTCCAGGGCTCCTGATCTTAAGGCTTGTTCTGGTCTTTCCACTCTGAATTCCATGCAAATGCATACCATTCATACACATTATTGCTAATAAGTTGTAAGATTTTTGATAAAGACATTTCTGCATAAACCTGTACAGCTTTTAATCCACTCTGTTGAAGAACACTTTTTTTCATACTTTGTTGTGATTTTGGTTCATCCTGGGTACTGTCTTGAATATGAATTATGCAGATTAGGTGACATTATTCTAGTTCATTTGAAGGATGCAGAAATTAAACATTTTTTCTTTATGACCGGAATATAAAAGAGACCGTTCCTCTTCGACAAAGATAATTTTGTTTGGTTTTATCTAATGATTGTCCTGATCTTGCTGGATTTCAGCTCTTTAATTCCTTGTGTCTTCAAAGGTGATATGGCAGTATGTTAGGTTTTCTGCTTACTGCAGTCTGATATTTAGGCATCTGTTAGAAGAGCTGCATTTAAATTACTTTGTGTCATTGATACCTAGCAATTCACAAGTAGATGCTGTCCTTGGTAACATGGGTTTTTTCACTTGACTTCGTTTATTCCCTGTGTAGAGTAGGCCTGCCTCCCATGCCAGTTTTATCCTGCAATGCAGTTACAAAGCCTCATCTGTCCCGAACCTCCATCTAAGTCTTCTATGTCTAGTCTAGGCTTCCTGCTGTGCAAGTCTTCAGGAATAGCTGGCCAAGAGGAAAATGGTGCTTGGGTGGAGGTTAAGCTAGATGAGCATTTGCTTGCTCTTTGACCAGCCTGAGGCTAAAATGCATCAAACCCCATTATGATTCCACATCAAGTTTTTACCAGAGCTGATATCCTATGCCTTCACTGAAAGCACCTGTAATTCTGAATGCTGCAGACTTAAATTGGCCAGTTTGTATATGTGTACTCTACGGTCACATAAAAGCCCTTATTTACCTCTTACAAATGTAGTGTGCAGCGACGTGAAAGCAGTTTTTCTCCTGAATTGGTTGACTAGGTAGCCATTATATGCCTTCTTCCTTTACTTCTTTTTGAAAGAAATATGTGGTAACATTAATCTGTAAAAGTATTTGTGAATGGGTCCTGCAAAGGAACATTTAAAGTGTGTTTCCTGATGTGTAAAATTTGCTTTATTGTGTGGGAATAGAATGGTGAAGGAGTTTTACCGGTTGTTTCATAGAAATGTTTAGAAGTGTTTAAAATTATTCATTTTTAAATGGACTTGCATACTGTGGGCTCTGACTTGAACTTCACAAGTGGTGATGCCTGAAAGCCTGCAAACAACGTTCACTACTGTTGGATTATATCCAGAAATTACTCTGAATAGGTCAAGGTTTTCCATCCAACTGGAGCAACAAATGTTGCTGACAGGACAGGAGCAGAGCTCAGAAGCTCTTTTGGATACACACTGACTTGGCAGGACTTGCTCACCGCTTTCAGCTATGCAGCAGCTCCTGAGCAGTTGCTGTAACAGATGCATTCCCCAGTCAGAGTGCAGAATGTGCTTTTATTATCCAAGTGTAGGTATGTTCACACACACAAAAAATACTTTTAACTTAACAGTGTATTCCGCATATCTAAATACACATCACCCTGTAGGGTAGTATTCTCAGTATGTTCCACAGGAATGTAAATGCATTGTGTCAGCAGTAATTAGGAACACGCATCAGGCGAGTTGTAGGTTTCAGCATTGCCTGCTGTCACCTTCGCAGCCTGAGCACCCTCTGTACCCAGACCCACTCTTGGTGGACTTCGAAGGGCTTGCTGCAAACCATGATGTCAGGTCAACAGAGAGTTAAAGTTCTGTCTGTTTTCTGGAAATGTGCTACATGCAACTCTTTCTGTCAAACTTGAGCTATAATGCATTGACACCAGCGAGTCATCTCTCTGACGGACTCAAACAAAAGGAATACGGGTTTATTCATTTCTGTCCTCCAGGGTGAAATAGCTTCACCTGTCAACTCATAGCAACTTTTCAGTTTAGAACTAGTTTGTATTGATTTAATGCCAACCCAGCCCTGCAGTTTCCCCACAAAGCTCAAACCCGTGCTAGAACTCTAGAAGGTTATGCTTTCATGAGGGGTATTACAGCCAATATATAACACACAGTAACTTTTATAATCGTTAAGGAGAAACTTGCAGCTTCCAGTTTGCAGGGCCATCTGTGATGGCTGTTCAGCTTCTGACAAGGTAGCTGAGCTTTGGCAGCTCTCTGTAAGCTCTTCAAACTACCTCACGTTACCGCAATCATCTGTCTTTCCTTGAACTTTAAGCCATTCATTCAGAAGGTTTTGCATCCCTCCGTTTTGTCTCCCTGAACAGTCAGTAGATAAAAGTCAGTAGAGTTACAACAGTGTGGCAAGTGAAACAAGCTGCATGTACATTATGTGGATAGATCATAATTTATTTGCTCATGTGGTGGCAGGAGAGGGTGGGTAGGGGAAGGGACAGAAAAAAACACTTAAAAAGAAGAAAATAGCATTTTTATCTACTCCTTTTTTCTGTGTACATCTGTGCTCCGTCTCCTGCCATGAAAGATTCTGATTTGCCTGTGTGCAAACATGGAACTAAAATTCCTGTAAGTCTCTGTTAGTTGGAAGGAAGTCTGTTTTGTGGTTAAAAGGCTGGGCTGGAAAACAGGAGGCTTGGACGTGTTTTCCAGGCTAGATACAGACTTCCTGGGTAAACAAGAAAGGTTCCCTTAACCTTGCTTCAGGTCTTGATCTCCAATGTGGGGATTAATAGTACTTCCTTTCTTTCTTCCTTAATGTCTTCTCTCCATTGATACCTCTTTGGGACAGCACTTAAATTGATGTAATCTGGGTCTCGTGGAGACCCTGTAGTCATAACTTTTAACAAAACCAAGTTGTGTCCAAAAAGCAGAGAAGCCACTGACTTTCTTGGAGAGCAGACTCTATTAAAATGTTTATACTTATTTGACTGCCAGTAAAAAAACAACTTTTCAGCTTTTCATAAGATGTGAGAGTACCATATGCCAAACTAAATCTCATCATTTGAATATGCTAGAAAGTATCTTCTAGGTTGTTTATACATTGTGGCTTTTTATTTGTTTTTTTGTGTTTCCCACTTAATCATCTGGTGGCCAGTTGGCATGAATGCTGCTCTGGGCTGCTGACAAATTTCTCCTTGTCTTGGTTTGTTTGCTTAGTGCTACTTGTATGGTCGGCTGTGTCTGTCAGAAATGGTGGCCAATTGAATTTAGCAAATGGAGTTTTCTGACAGGTTCTTCATTGGTTTTGCTGATATAGTTGAAAATATATTTGGGTTTTTTTAAATTTAATTTTTTTATTAATCCATAGTTGTAGGAAATAATTGTTCTTCAGTTGTTGCTGAGAGGTAGAAAGTTAAAGCAGCAGCAAAACAATCCAGAGACACTGCTGTACTCTGAGCGGTGCCGCACAGAGCTGTGGCTTGTAGGGCCCTGTGACGGGGACTGGCACATACTTCATTGATTGAAGTTGTGTCAAACGCTGGTCCTTCCTCGTCTTAATGCAAAGCAACATTGCATTTGGTTCCCTGCTTGCTCTGAGTGTTAGACTATGTGATTGGAATGTGATGTGGTTAATTGTAAAGCCTCCAAGTAGTTTGACCTTAACTGCTGGTTTACTGATAAAACACAGAAAGTGACTCTTTAAAATTGGATAAAGACAAGTGAATTTCAGGTATGATCCCATGACCAGCTAAAAAGCAATTTGGAGCAGATTCTTATGATCTGCACAACATTTGTAAAGGCCTTCATAAGGTTTTGAGGATGTAACAGGACTAATAATGCAGGGCAATATTGGGCTTTAATGGGTCGTTGACAGCTAGGATAGGAAGAGAGTGAAAGGCTTCAGTTGCTACTGGTGAAAGTTCCTTGGCAAATACTGTTAGCTCACAAAGCAACATACCTGGGAATATGCAGAGCAGACAAATCAGGTATTTTGTCATCCTATATGGAGAGCAGCATGGTGCCAAGCCTCCACTTGTGGCCTCTGCAGCATGTAAAATTCACAAGTGTTAAACTTCCTCAGCAAGGTGTGAGCATGGCTGGCATCTGCATGATGATGCAAATGGCCAAAACAGCTTTTATTGTGGTAAACTAACTCATTGCTGGTTAATAGTGACATCCTAGACTGGCTCTGTGCATTGATGCTGTGGTTTCAAAGCTTCATCACATTGTGCTTCTCTCCTTGTGGAGCTTTCCTGCTTTCAGAGTAAGGTGCGTGGAGTTAATGTTAGACAAGCTTTGCCAGAGACTACAGTCCCTTTGTCGTAAGTCACTATGAGTAAATGAGCAGTCCTGCCTGGTTTAAACTGACACATGTGTAGAGGAAAGTACTTCTCCCTCCAATGGTCCTGCCTCCAGCTGTTCTAACAAGAATGTGGAGGATCTAGAGGAGGCTGGTGAGTAACCATTTAATACAAACCGCTAGCAGGTAGCAACAGGGTTTGCTGTCAGCTACCCAGGCTGGATTAGCAGTGACTGCCTGCAAGCAAAAAGCTCAGTGACTCACTGTTCATCTCCTGAGCCTTCCGATTTCTTCAGAATGTTCCTTGAAGTTGGGCTTAAATTAACTGTTCATAATTATCTCAGGATCTTTCCTTCCTCTTAAAGCTTCTTAACTCTGCAAACACACCAACAGCCCTGAGTCTCCAGAATATTCTCCAGCTTACTGGAGAGAAAAAGAAGTGAATTCAAAGGTTTTACTTTAAACCCTTTCGTTGATGCTAGTCAAAGCATTATTTTTGTCTTCACAGTGTGTGTTTTCTTAAATCCTTCTACTGAAACTTAGAGGAATCTGCCCAGTGTTTAATTTCCCTTCCAGTGTGAGTCTGAGGTGAAACAGAATTACTTAGGCTGAAACTAGTGGTAATGGTGGAAAAAACAAGTGTTAACAAGAATCAACCTGTGTTCCTGTCTGCCTGACTTAAAAACTAGTCCATCCTGAATTCATCATGAAATATTCCTGCTTCCTTTTCATCTGGGATAGCACTTCATGGTCACTGTTACCAGGTGCGTTAAATGGAATGTTGTAAGTGAGCCCACCTCAGGAGAGAGGGATTATGTGCAACTAATAAACACCATAGCACAGCTGGAAGTGAAAGACTGAGCTGGTTGCTTCAAGGACAAAGAGCCACTACTGGAAATACTTGAGTTTCTCACAGTATGCAGACAACCCCGATTAACCAGGACATTCGTAGGCTAAGGTAATCCATCTGCACCCTGACTTTGTACACTTATGTCCTTCTTTGGACTCTGTCAAAGTGCTGGCATAATACTTCAAAAATAATTTACACTGTGATCAGCAAGATTGAGGAAAAGCTGTCTGCCCCTAGCGTTTCTTGTCCTCTTGTGTCCTTTTTCACCTGTCACAAGCAATCAGTATGCTACAGTGATGAAGTCAGGACCGAAGATGCTGAAAGGCCCACTGTACTGATTGTCAAGGAATAGAGACTTGATAACATGCATCCTGCCAGGTTGCTCTTACTGGCATCTACTGGCTGAACTAAGGTCTTTCTCCAGACTTCTTGCCTTAAGACCTCATGAGAGAAGTATCCTACTGGTTTAGGAATTCAAACATAACATCTTTCCCCTCTCCTTTAAATGCCTCCTTTTAATTCTGCCTTTGTGTGCTACCTGAATTTCTGCCAAAGCATTTCTTATTGATTTTGTAGAGTGTACACAACCTTGAGAGATTATACTTTATTACATACTTTATTTGCAAAATAAGATTCTTTTTTGTGGGCTAACAGATCTTGCAGTTTACTTCAGGTTAGGGCACTCACTGGATTTGCAAAAAATCCTTTTCCTTCCCTATTAGGTTGTTCTTGTCATTGTGGCTACATACTTTCTGTTCATAAAAGCAGTGTGTTGCTCTTCAGTTTGCAAAAATTGCATAACGTATGTATTGGTGATTAAACAGGAAATAGCTGAGAGGGAAGGAGGCTTGGAGAAAGCTTGTGGCGCCAAATGAACACTTTGTATTTCCAGAGTTTTGCTTTCCAAAATATCTAAGCTTTGCATCTGTTGAAGCAGTGCATCAGTCTGACGGTATGTTTAACTGCATATAGGAGTTTGGTTGATGTATAAGTGTACCGAGTCAATAAAACAATTTATCCATTGCCCAGCAATTTGTGTTAAAAAAAAAGAAAAAGAGGAGGAAGGCTGTGAACTGTCTCTGTGAAGGTCCTCTGATGCTCTAGATTATTTAACTGTCCTAGGGAATCAAGGTATGAACCTACAGCCTCGAAGGATGTGCAGATCTGGGCTTCCTTGTTGGGGTGGCAGATTGTCGGTCATCATTATTGGGCTCAACTCGCAGTAGGAGGGTGCTTGTGACCCCAGCCTTCGCACGTACATGGCAGGACACAGATTTGGAGGAGACAGTGATGGAACCTGGCTGGTAAATCTGGTAACTGTTCAACATGGGCAGACTGCATTTGACACTGGTGGCACAGGCACAGAGTTACAAGTTGTTACCGAATGGGCTCAGACAGACTGGTCACTCTTAGAAATTGCAGAGGAATGCCGAGATGGACACCAGGGAAGGTACCAGCAGCCAACATCTTGTGCTTGTCTCCCTTGTACAGTCATCATACTCCTGAAAGTCTGGGAAAAGCAAATATGGTAGTAACATAGCAGCCCCCAGAGTTACTTTGGTATTCATTGAACGTCACACTTTATGTACTCCATGTGGTTTTCCCAGAGAGGAGGTTTGTGCTGTTTTTTCTCAGAGCTGCTCTTTCTCAGAAGCTGGATGGACCTCCCCTTTCCCAGGGAGTCTTTGCTTGCTCCTGCTGTGTTTCCCCAGCTTGCAGATCCCTATAGTCACCTTCCTTTGGACTGAAAGGTGCTAGACAGGCTGCTTGTCAAAATTTACTTTTTTTACAGCTGCATGGGACAACACAGAGCAACATCACAGTTTGCTTGGTCCCCAGTCCTCAAATGCCCCATTTCAACAGTGCAGCTTGCAGTTTTTGAAGGGAAGTAGCATCGGGAGGCTGGAGATCCACCTCTGCTTTCCCAGGCAGCTTTTCACTGTTGTTCTGTTCTGTGGCCCTGTTACAACCTCCTGACAACTTTAAAAATGAGTCAGATAGCACCACGATCTAGTGATTTATGGGTAACACCATCCTATAACAATAATTGGCTGGCTGTCAGCATAGTCACATCTGGTTTCAACTTATCTTCTTCTGTCAATAGCCCTAACACAGACAAGTAGCTCCACCACCAGTTGCGCAGGGGTGAAATAAAAGGCTCCGGCTTGGCTGTGGTGTGTGGCAAGCCCCCGGTGTTGTTAATGGAAGCTGACAGTCTAACATCCCACTCCATCTGCTCCCAATTTATACCTTGAGATTTATTGTCTCTTGAAAAGATAATATTAAGACTTGCAAAACAGAATTACTGGCTCTGAAAGCTGTAGGGGAAGTGTAGTGTATGTCCCCTTCCATACTTTCAAAGCTAGAAGGCAGAAGAAAGTAATTTTTAAGTGAAAGCAAAGTTCTTTCACAAGGTCTGCTAGGGATGGACAGTAGCCTGTCACTCACTCAGGATTCATGGTTGTTGTTTGGCTGATGCTTGGCTTCAGGAAAAGGGACTTTCAGGTCTCTTGTGTTTCTACAGCCTGAACTTGAGAATTTAATTAATTTACAGCCCAAGAGATGCACAAAGTATCTTGGTGAGACCCAGAAGCTGAGATATTCTGGGGGAGATGGCAAAGCTCCCATTTCTTTGGCATTTCTTTCCATAAAAAGGGGTTGAATCCTATAGGTACAGAGCAACATAACACCATCATGGGCTTTTACGTCAGTGAGAGCCAGTGCCAGTGTTCAGGGTGGAAGGGAAACCCTGCCAGGGTTTCAGACAGGAGGAAGCAGTGAGCTCCTCTCTGCTTGGAGTCTGGCTCATGTCACCTGGGAGCAGAGCCCAGCCCAGGCTGCGGGCATCACATCAGGAAAAAGTCAACGGGACTTCAGCAACATGTTCTTCGGCAAGCAAAGCAGCTGCTGCCGGGAGCAGTGGAAGGGGCAGGGTCATGCTGGAGCTGTTTGTGGAACTTGAGGAGAACGTTCAGGGGCTGGAAGTCTGCTGGAAGGCTTTATATGCTCCTGTCACGTTTATACAGCTGCAGGTAACCTAATGCTGGTTCAGCTGTGGACTGAAGTCCCCAGCTTGAAGCTGTGGCAAGTGCTGACATTCACATCACAAAGTGGGTGAAGCTCTTGTGTGGTGGGCTTGAAGGAGTCTTGCTGAGCTGCTCCAAATTCCACCTTTCCAGTGGTGCAGAGGGAGGGAAGGGCAGCATCAATCACTGAGGACAATGGACATAACAAATGGAGGAGTTGAGGTGTGAAGGAAAAAGGTGACATGAGAAGGTAATTGCCAAAGTTCTCATAAATATCACCTCTATTTTACCTCCTTATCCGTATGGTGTTCGAAATTTTGATTTGATGTGCCTTTATAATGGAGAAACAACCTGAAAATAAAAATCTATCAAAGCCGAAGGGGGGTGGGGGGCGGGGGAGGAGGGGGAGAAGAAGAAAATGTTGCAGTAACCATGTCTGGGTTTTCCTCTAAAATCTAAAAGAAAAAAAAGTAATCCAAAAAGTAGCATCTCAGTATAGATATTTCAAAGTAACAGCTGTAGTTTTTGCAACCTTGTGGGATAGTTTGTAGTCAGAGAATTAAGGATTATGGGTATGAGAAACATCAGCTATATAGAATGAAGCTTGAGAAATTTAACATTTGTTGCTAATGTGCCTAGATGTTAGCATATTCACCCCCATCTGAAACACCTAACACTATCTCCCCTCATTACAGGACTTAGGCATTTGAAAAAAAAACCTCAGCAAAATTACTAATCTATAATTGCTGAATGACTGAGGAGGAAAAATATTCACAGGGGAGGACAAGTGTTTGTCAAAATTTTTGATTTGTGTGAGTGTCAGATTGTTTTAGGAGAACCTGCCGTTTCTATTAGAACAGTGTGTATTCAGCTCCATTGAGTTGCTTGTATTACATTTAATTTGTTTATACTACTTAATTGCCCATTATTGAATGACACAATTTAAAGTTTATCTTTTCTGCTGTAGGAAGTGAGCAAAGTTTCTATTAAAAAGTTAGCATTTTTATTGGCAGAAAAACTTAAACTCTTTTTTTCTGGAAATCTGAGTCTTAAATGTGCAGAACTGTTTTCAAAACATTAGAACAAAATTCTGCATTAAAAACAGATAAAAAAATCTTTCATGGTCCTGGTCACAACTGGCTGATAGCTTTTGCCAATCTCCATGGCATTCCAGGTGAGGCTCATGTGTTTAGTATGGCTTCCTTGCAAAAAATCTAAGCTTTCTGGCTTTACTTATATTGTGAATGCAAATAGAAAAATGTAAAGCCGTAAAAAGCTTCTTATTCTTAGCCATGTACTTTTAGTAATGGGAAAAATACTTTAAAACTTTTTCATTAAACTGGGACATTTGCTATAGAACATGTTTTCTTATCATTAAAAAGACTTTTAAAGAATGCTTTTGGAATATAAATAATATATTGCTGATACTTCATATATATTTTCGTATTCCTCTTGTAGGTGACAAGATCATCCCCATCACAACTCATGTCCACTGGTAAAATTGAAATAGAGTGCTGGGCTTCTCCTGGCTATGCAACTAAGTTTTTTTCATGAGCCTCTCAGCTGAGCAGTTCTTAGGCAAATAAGCGCTACTTCTGTCTCTCAGATCTGTGAATTACAGAATATGGGAACCTTGGGCTGATAAATGCTGAAATCACTTTCCGTTGGCTTCAGGGGAGATCTGAATCAGTCTGATAGTGAGAGCAAAACAGGAAATCACTGATTCAAAAAGCCAGATTTGTTGAGTAATTATTGAAATTTTGCCATTGGTCATTTCACTGGAATTCTGTATACTTTATAAATAGAAATGGTTAAAAGTCTCCTGTTGCAGTGTTTAAATAAACATGTTATTAGTGAATTTTAGGAGAAGGTATGAAGAATGCAGCTGAAGTGGCGGCATCACCCTTTTCTGTTGATTTTTGGTGAAAGGCTCCTTGGGTTTTTTTTTCTTCTACCCCCCACCCCTCTTATCATGCTGCTTGAAGGGTTAGGATTTAAAAAGAAAGAAAAGGGGACACACACACTTCATTCACAGAAAGGGAGGGGTATTTTACTCATTAGGGACCAGATTATGAAAATGCCTGAATTCTCTGGATTTCAAATCTTAGGTGTTCTAACCACTACATGTGCGCTTTGGGGTTTCCCCTCTCCCACCCGCTCAGCACTTGCTCCGGGTAACCTCTGCAACAGGTACTGCAGCTGCAGGGTTTCTAGGTGTCTGCTGCACAGAAAGGGTGTAAAGGGTGCTAGAGCGGAGCTTTTACTTTCCTTTGTAGGGCCTGATAGTGGTACAGAGCCAATTTCCGGCGTCACTGCTGGTTGCATAATGCTTGTATTTTGTTCTGAAAAATAGAACCTCATAAACTCAGGCAATTTTTCTTGCTGCTAGTGAGCTTGGGTGCCTTGGTTCTCAGGGTGTTCAAGACGAAATGCCCTGGGAAGACCTTTTTAGAGGGGTAGTTTTGTTTTTACTTTTTAAGGGGGGGAAAAAAAATCCTGCATTTTCTTTGGCTCCCACTTTGGCAATCCAAAATATTACAAATGCCCTTTGGAACTTGAAGACAGTGTGTGTTTGCAATGGGACTACAAATATATATGCAGTATCTAATTTGAAGACAGAGTTTTCAAAACCAGAAAAAGCTAAGTCCATTAGAAATTCGCACCACCTTGACATAGCATTGGTAAAATAGTGAAATAGTTATGAAAGGTGTTATATGGCTAATTTCTCTGATATTTTTGGCATGTGTATTTGTTGGCAGTTGACTAGTTACAAGATGATCAAACATTACCAAATAAGTAAGACTAGACAAGCTTGATTGATGCAGCTGCTGTCACAGCCCATTGAGCTCAGAGGGAATTGGTAATGTTTTCTATAATGCAAGTCACGTTGTGCAGTCGGGCTCTGACAGATGTCCTGCAGTAAACTTTGGTGGTTTAAGACCTCACTGATGGCAGAAAAGGCAGAAAGGCTGCTGCAGGTCAGTCTGGTGTGATAACTAAAATTTATCTTCGTCTCTGGCTTAAGGTGCCTGGGTTGTGCCTCAAGTGTGGCACCTCACTCCTCTCTTCTGCCCAGTGTTCTGTTGTCTTCCAATGGGACAGACGTCGGTGGAGGGAGTGATCTGACACATCCACAGCACTTTTCACTGGGGAACATCTGGCAGAACCTTTGTCTGCCTCTTCAGCGTATGTTACATCTTTTTTTTTCTTGTTTCCTCTGTATTATATTTACCTCTCTCCCATTCTGAGCTGATAGCATTCAGTGCTTGCTTTGCAACGTTGTGAGTGATCAGAAGTGATGCCGAGGAGCAGGCTTCCCTGAAGTCTTTGATTAGGTGTCACAGGGAGCTGCAGGAGAGAGAAGCAGAATAGAATAATAGAATCATAGAATCATTAAGGCTGGAAAAGACCTCTAGGATCATAAAATCCAACTGTCAGCCCAACACTACCATGTCTCCTAAACCATTCCCTGAAGCGCCACGTCTACACCTCTTTTAAACACCTCCAGGGATGTCAATTCTAACACTTCTCTGGGCAGCCTGTTCCAATGTCTGACCACTCTTTCATTGAAGAAATTTTTCCTAATATCCAATCTAAACCTTCCCTGATGCAGCTTGAAGCCGTTTCCTCTTCTTCTATTGCTGGTGACCTGGGAGAAGAGACCAGCACCCACCTCACTACAACTTCCTTTTAGGTAGTTGTAGAGAGCGATAAGGTGTCTCTTCAGCCTCCTATTCTCCAGACTAAACAACCCCAGTTCCCTCAACCTCTCTTCTTCAGACTTGCTCTCCAGACCCTTCACCGCATTTGTTTCCCTTCTCTGGACATGCTCCAGCGCCTCAATGTCCTTCTTGTCCTGAGGGGCCTCAAACTGAACACAATATTCAAGGTGCGGCCTCATCAGTGCAAAGTACAGAGGCACGATCACTTCCCTACTCCTGCTGCCCTCACTATTCCTGATACAAGCCAGGATGCTGTTGGTTGTCTTGGCCGCCTGGGCACACTGCTGGCTCATGTTCAGCCAGCTGTCAACCAACACCCACATGTCCTTCTCTACCAGGCAGCTTTCCAGCCACTCCTCCCCAAGCCTGTAGCGTTGCATGGGGTTGTGACCAAAGTGCAGGACCCAGCACTTGGCCTTGTTAAACCTCATACAGTTGGCCACGGTCCATTGATCCAGCCTGTCCAGGTCCCTCTGCAGAGCCTTCCTACCCTCAAGCAGATCAACACTCCCACCCAGCTTGGTGTCGTCTACAAACTTGTTAAGGGTGTGCTCGATCCCCTCATCCAGATCATTGATAAAGATATTAAACAAGACTGGCCCCAACACTGAGCCCTGGGGAATCCCGCTTGTGACCGGCTGCCAACTGGATTTAGCTCCGTTCACCACAACTCTCTGGGTTTGGCCATCCAGCCAGTTTTTTACCCAGTGAAGAGTACACGTGTCCAAGCCATGAGCCGCCAGCTTCTCTAGGAGGATGCTGAGGGAGACAGTGTCAAAGGCTTTGCTAACGTCCAGGTCGACAACATCCACAGCCTTTTCCCCATCCACTAGGTGGGTCACCCTGTCATAGAAAGAGACCAGGTTGCTCAGGCAGGACCTGCCTTTCATGAAACCATGCTGGCTGGGCCTGATCCTCTGGTTGTCCTGCACATGCTTGGTGAGCTCACTCAAGATTAACTGCTCCATAACCTTCCTCGGTACCAAGGTCAAGCTGACAGGCCTGTAGTTCCCCGGATCCTCCTTCTGGTCCTTCTTGTAGATGGGCATCACATCAGTGAGCCTCCAGTCATCTGGGACCTCCCCTGTTAACCAGGACTGCTGGTAAATGATAGAGAGTGGCTTGGTGAGCTCCTCTGGTAGCTCCCTCAGTATGCTCAGGTGGATCCCATCTGCCCCCATAGGCTTGTGAGTGTCCAGGTGGCACAGCAGGTCGTAAACGGCTTCCTCCTGGATTATTGGGGGTTTAGTCTGTGATCTGTCCCTTCCCTCCAGTTTCAGGGGCTGAATACCCTGGGGATAAGTGGTCTTGCTGTTAAAGACTGAGGCAAGGAAGGCATTTAGTACCTCATCTGTTTCCTCATCCTCAGCTGCGATGTTCCCCTCCGTGTCCAATAGAGGATGGAGATTCTCTTTGACTATCTTTTTGTTGGTGATATATTTGTAAAAACACTTTTTGTTGTCCCTTATGGCAGTGGCCAGGTTGAGTTCTAGCTGGGCTTTTGCTTGCCTAATTTTCTCCCTGCAAGACCTAATGAGGTCTCTGTACTCTTCTTGTGTTACCTGCCCCTTCTTCCAAAAGACTCTCCTTTTTTTTTTCCTGAGTGTCAGCAGAAGCTCCCTGTTCAGCTAGGCTGGTCGTCTTCCCTGCTGGTTCATCTTGCAGCACTTGGGGACAGCCTGCTCCTGTGCCTCCAAGACTTCTTTCTTGAAGAAAGCCCAGCCTTCCTGGACACCTTTGCCCTTCAGGACTTCTTCCTAAGGGACTCTCCCAACCAGTGCCCTGAACAGGCCAAAGTCTGCCCTCTGGAAGTCCATGGTAATGGTTCTGCTGACCCCTCTTCTTACTTTACCAAGAATCAAGAATTCAATCATATTGTGGTTGCTAGGCCCAAGACAGCCTCCAACCACCTCATCTCCCACCAGTCCTCTGTTTTTGAACAGGAGGTCAAGTGAGGCACTTTCCCTGGTAGGTTCACTTACCAGCTGTGTGAGGAAGTTATCTTCCAATACTCCAGGAACCTCCTAAACCGTTTATTCTCTGCATTGGAAAATTGTAAAATTACAAGCTGTAAAAAGTAAGTAGAAATGGATATTGAAATGAAGAGAGAAAGCTAAAGCTGAATCCGTTATTTCCCCAGACTGCAGGTCACATCACTGCCCTTTGTTATCTGGCCAGGCAAGTGATAACATGGTAGCTAATGATGAAGCAACAAATTTCTGTCCTGATTTTTAAATACCATACTGCAGTATTAATGTGAGCTGCCCTGTGAAATTCAATCTATTTAAGTAATCTTGCTGACAGCTGTTTCCTTCAGTCCTTGATTCACTGCTCATCTGGTGACTGCGGATTGCCCTTACCACCGTGCTGGCATTTCTCTGTTTCCATGGCACTGCTTTGCATATGGAAACAGCCCTGGAGTGTGTGCCTAGCACGTTTTTACAGTGTTAATTTTTCTCAGGTCAACTGGTTAAATTAAGTTTGCCAGAAATGAGGTACCAATCAGTACCTTAACAACACAGAAGCCTGCTGCCAGGGACTGAACACTTGCTGCGGTATCTTTAAAAAATATAAAAATAGTTTTGTCTTACTACAAGCTTCGCTTTGCTCTTTCTTACAGTTTGGGGATTAAGCTTAAGTTTAGGGCAGTATTTTCAAGAATCTGATGATTTAGAAGATTCAATTCCTATTTTAATAGTATTTTTTTCCCCCAGCGATTTAGGGTCCTAAGTTTCAATTTCAGCACTCCATGTGATGGCACAATATTGTGAGTGTTGGCTCTGGTGCTTTGATGAGAACAGCTGCTGTGGTGGTGGGCACATGCAGCAGAGAGGAGGGTATTCAAACTTCCTAAATGGAGAGAAGTATTTGCTATGGATGCTTTGTGGCTTGTAAGTATACCCAAAATCTTTCCTGTAAAGAAGGATGACTGCTTGACTACTTATGAGTATACACAGGCTTTCATTTATACTCTCCAATTAGAAAGAAAACCCAACCCCCAAATATTTGAGATGACATCAGAAGACTGTTCAGTCAAGTAAGTTAAAAGCTTAGAAACACCAGAAGGTGCTTTGAGAACATACTTATAGGCTTCTTATGCATGTGCATTATGTTACAGTCTTTAATGATGTGTTTCTGCATTAGTTTTTCTATGGGTTCTACCTCACTCAGAGCAACAAGTAGGTGATAGTCATTGAATGGACAGAGATTATCTGACATTTTGTTTTCATCTCATTGTTCAGTGTCCAGTATGCATCTATTATACAGGTCACTACAGTCAAGCTTTGCACTGGTGACAGCAATGTTCATTGTCTTCTGATACAGCATATGGCACACCCCACTGTGGTACTGAAGAGAACTGCCACAAAGAATTGATCTCTGTTTACAGTACCACTGTCATGCAGGAGATGTTCTCACCTCAGTTGCATATTAAGAATGTAGGGCACAGAGAAAAGAGGTGGAATGTGTCCCTTGACTTTGAAACATGTAGGCAGGATGATTTTACGGGCTTCTTGAAATAAGCAGCATTTTATATGCTCCAGGCACAGCTCCCGTTGGTTTTGGTTGGAACTAAAGATATGGACCCTGCAGCAAATCAGTCTTACAGGTTCCCATTATGCATCCTCTTCCTTTCCCCTGAAATGGAGAATGCGTCATTGACAGACTTTTACACAAGGTTAAAAATACATCTCACTGCAATGCTGCTGGGGCATTTGGCACCCAGTCTGCAGGGCTCAGATATGCTGAAAACCATGTCTTAATGACTGTGCCCCCTGAGGTTCTCTGTGCAGTGGTAAGCTGTGCTGCCATATGATTAGTTCCCATGAATGATGGGATAAACGCTTGCCTTTCCTAAACACCGGCAAGACTGGGATAGCATTGGAGATCAGCAGCACTCAAGAGGGCCAATGTACGTCTCTGCTGTGGGGAGGACTGGGTACGAGCCAAAATAGAAATGGGTTCTTGGCATGTGCCCATCATGCTGCCCAGCCAGCTCACCAAGGTCACACAAGAGTTGTATGTGTAGATGGACGGGGCTTAGGACAAGCCTCTGCATACTGGACTGAAATAGCTTGGTTACGCAGGCCTGCCCAGGGTGGTTGGCCTGGCATCTCCAAAAAACTCTAGGGGAAAGAGGGCTGCTGACAGCAAAACTGAGCTGATTTTGCCTGTAAGACTTGCTTGTCTTCCTGCATTTTCTAGACTCATTAACCTGTTTTTCTTTCAATTCCACTAACAAATGAAGCAGAGATCAGCATGCAGTAGCCTCTGTCACTGCACACCCTACAATTGTCTTCCCTGTTGTTCATCCCCTGGGAAAAGGGGGTCTTTCTTAGGACAGCTCTGGTTGGCAAAGCCTCCAGTGCAACGCGTGCCTCTTGGGCCAGGCAAAGCAGAGACACACAGATGTGCTACCATAGGATTTATGGGGACCGGAGGGGAAATATTCAGCATCGAAATAAGAGTTTGCAGTTACCAAAAAAGGAATTATTAGAGAAATCTGTAAGTTGAATTCTCTTCTCCAATCGAAAGTACTAATTTTGCATAAACACCCCCCCCCAACTATTTATAAAAAGGCATTTGAAATGCCTCATTCTCCTTGCGAGAGCACCCTATAGGTATAGTCCACTTAATTGCCATGTGCTTAATTGAGACAGCCACTTTTACTGGGACATCCCCAGGGAACCATCTTAGCCTAATGATTATCAATGCCAATGGTTGTTGCCTTATCAGGTCAGTGCCATAAATCCTGCTTAACAAGAATGTTTTCGGTGAGTATCAACTGATTAAACGGTGTTTAAACAAGTGATAAGTAAGTGTGGGATGCCATGTTTAAACATGGGGAAAACCAAAATAAAATGGAAAGCATTAGGTGTGAATCTTAAAAATAATAAGTGCTATCTTGGTCCTTTCTTTTCGTGTAGTAGAGGACTTTCTCTGACAAGTCTCAAACCTCATTTGGAATTTTTCATCTTTCATCATGGGGCTGGCTGGATGCTTCAGGGATCAGTACTAATTCCTGACTGCTCTGATTAGGTTTGCCACTTATGTAGGATTTCCCAAAGGTCCTTAACTATTCGAGGAATTTGTATATATTCTAGGATTTTGGGTGGGGTGGGGTGGGGGGTGGAGTGTTGTTTAATGATAGCTGATACAGCATAGCTATAAAATAGAGCGATAGAGGTGCAGGTGGGATTGCTGAATCCTTCCGCCACTATTGATTTAAGAGTCTTAGGATAACATGGAAAGCCACAAGTGTGTAGTGCTGGTAGGAACTGCCACAATGCTTGCGGTCTGTATATTCTGCTGCAGCCTCCTTGTCCTGAATACAAAGGGAAGTTGTTGTCTGCCTTTGTCCGCCTTTACAAATACAAGCTGATCAGAAGCTCACCTCCTTTTCCCATGGCACAAGTTACCCCTTAATGGGGAGGTTTATTTTATCAGGATTCTGCTGTGCAAGTTGTGTTCTGCATTTTTGATCTGATCGTGTGCCCTATAATCCCTATTGATTTATAACAAAATACAATTGTGATATGTTTTGTGAGTATGCAGTACTAAATTAAATTTGGGAGAGAAGCTTAATCAGCGCTCTCTGTAAAAACTAAGAACAAAAGGTGTGTATTTTCTAACAGAAAACTACTGTTCAGTATCTGATAGAGATTCTACGGCATCAAACTGAAACCTCTCAATCGTGAAGAACTTCATGGCAGCCCTGGAGGTAATGAGTCCGTCCCTCTGGTGTCACATACAAGTCTCCATATCCTTCTAAACCAGCTGCCCACAGCTGCCTGCCTTCACTGTAGTTTTCTGAGAAACAGGCCTCTCTCTTCTGAGCGGTTTCGTGGCCCTGATTGCTCCAACATTTTGTTTGCAGGCTTCTAGGTTTTCACAGCTGTTTTCCTAGCAACCACACCAGCTTTGAGAGTAGTCATTTCACATTCGTTCAGTTGCAGTACAGGAAGAATCTTTGGAATTATAGGGGGAATTTCACCATTGCTTCAGATTGAAAGGTGAATATTTTATTTTTATTTTGACATGAGCTCAGAGCCCAGTGCAAAACAACTGCAGTGCGAGGAAGTACCTAGTCTCCTGTCTTGACACAGTTCCTACTATTTATTAGTCAGCAGCTGTAGCTCTGTCTGGTCATTTTATGAAAGTTTATTTTACCTTTGAATCTTGTTTTAGTTTCTCTTTGGTCCTCAATAATATAGTGACTTTAGAAGATCAGAGAAAATTTTCCTTTCTTACTCCAGAAAAGTCTTTATACATTGAATTTCTCCACTGTAGGAGAATAACGTTTTTTAAACTCACAAAAATGTCATTTGAAACTTTATGTAAGGTTTGGCAAACTTTTTACTTACACTGTAACTCATTTTGATGTTTATTTGAAAAAAAAACAATCAGCAAAACCCACCAAAACACAACACCTTTCCCACCCCTGTCCCCCCTCATTCCACGCACTAATTTAATGGATCATTAGGAGTTTTAAATAGAAATAGCTCTGTATTTTGTTACATGGCAAGCTTAGTGCCAGAAGATATTTTGGAACTCAGAAGAAGCATGGCCGGCATTACAGCAGCTACTTTATTTTTGCTGTGCTTCTCTAGCTTTGCGGTATACAACCACCAGATGCAAAGGGACAGGTTGTGATAAATCTTTAAGAGGAGCCTTATTTAATATTGCAGAACTAAAAACTTGCATTGGAATGGCAGAGATGTTACTGGCACATATTCACAGCATCGAGAGATGTTCCTGAACAGGGTTAATTTCCATTCTGGCACAAAAATGAAATATCTCTCATTTAAAGTGCTGCTCTTGTAAAGTACTAAGTTATGCAGCTCCTTTTGATATATTTTTAAAATTTTGTATTATTTTTATTTCCTTTGTAGCAAGTAAGTTCCAAACAAGCATAGGATTTAGTCCTTATTCTGGAAAATCAAGCAGGCAAACTCTTAAATGACAAAGCAAAGTCTGGAATGGAAGAAAATATTATTTTCATCCTGTAAAAGTAAGTCTGAAACATAGTGCAAATTAGCGGTCTGGTAATCTTAGTCTAGTGTTGTAAGTATAAACCTAGCTTTCCTTTTTAACGCAAGCTCAGTGGGATTTAAGGATGTTCGTGCTCCAGAAGACCCCATCTGCTGTGAGGCTGGCCGTGCAGCCAGCCAGTTACTGTTCAGCAATTACAGTGGCAGAAGGAGAGGCCATCAAAACTCATCTCTGGGTTTTCATGCAGTTGTCAGATCCATGGGGGCAGGCTGCCGTGGCTCACAAGCCAAGGAGCCTCCTTGCCAAGCTTTCAAGTGGCACTCCGTCTTCCCTATCAGCAGTAGTCCCCCTCAGGTGGGCATCCTTTGCCTTCGTCTCTTTGTTTGTGCCAGAGGCCGTCATGCCTCAGGCTCCCCGGGAGCATAGGAAGGACACTTGCAGAACTTGGCACTATGTACAGGCAGTCCTGTATTTTTCTGTTCTCTCTTACTTTGTTCCCCAGTACAGTAGTTTCTCTGTTCCTTCTGCTTTGGCCTAGGTCTGCTTCAGTGTAGTGCACTTATTCTTTTTGCATCACATCAAAATACTTCTTTCCCTGTTTACTCCTGCAGTGTTTGCATATAACAGGAATAGGCTCGATTTAGACCTCTTGCATTCAGTGATTGAGATGACCAATGAGGGCCATATTATGGGAGAGGGAAGGATGTGGGAAAGACAACACAAATCTCTATGAACATCTCTATGAATCTCTATGTGCTGCGTTATTTGCACAAGCCACAAAAGAACCTCTTAAAATATGCAAAAAGGTCAGAAAGATAATGGAAGGATTTTGCTACCTGGGCAGCAGAGGCTGAGTTCCATTAAAAAGGAAATAAACAGGGAGGTATGTGTGTGCAGCTAGCCTTGGCTTTCTTCCAGAGTCAAAACACGTGTGAACTGGCAAAGGAGAGAGCAATGCTTGCACTTTGGAGAATAATGACCGAGGATGTGACTAGAAGCGAAACACAGAAAAGAAAAGATTAACTGGGTGGATGTTGAACATACCTGAAAGATGAGGTTGAATCGTCAAACTCGTGAAAGATGCAGAGTAATGAGAGAAACATATATTAACACCAGGTTCTTCTAAATAGATGCTGGAGTAGCTTACTGCCAGATGGTGAGTTCTTTGAAAAATTTGGCCATTTCTTGTTTTGCCCGGTGGAGAATTAACTGAGCCCTTTTTGAAATTTTGTTCCTAATGGTGAGTGTTGAATGCTTTGGAAGTGCTGGCCATGGGTGGGATCCTGTAATTTATTTCAAGTCTGAATTCTTTCTGTGGCAGCAGCCATGCTTTGGGGCATAGCTGGCTTGCTTTATTCCCTCCCGTCATGCTGGTACAGCTGCCTTTCTACACTAATGACTGTCTTCCTTTGTAACTTATCTTAAGGGCTTTGGGCTTTGTTGGGCTGTTGTTTGGTTCCCATCCTAGAGGATTGATGCCATTCAGTTAATCCAAAGATCAGAATCTATTTTTGCCTGGCCTTTCCCCTTTGATTTTTTTCTTTTTTGGCTTGAGTAATTGAGCAGGAAACATACTGTCATTGACAGAGATCTAATCACACAGGTTCCACACAGCAACATTCTGCTTCTAGATCAGTAGAGGTGATTGAAGACAAAACCCAAATAAACCAAAGAAAGTGAAAACAAATCCTCTGCCCCAAAACCTTGCTGCTTTTCAGAGCCTGTAGGTTTTGGGACTGTGTGGATAAGAGAGGAAGGGCACTTTTTGATTAAAGGAAGGAAATCAACTGTTCAGATTACTAAAATAATGCCAGAGAAAGCAGATGAAAAGGTAAACAGAAGAAAGAAAGATTAGGTGCAATTAATGTGTAGAAGTAACAAATCACGGGAACAGGAGGCTAGAGGTGCTTGCTGGAAGCAAACAGACTGAGAGGAAAATGGAGGAAAAGATAACACTTCCTTCCCTCCAGCTTGATGTACCTTCCAGTCTGTCAGTTCCCTTTCAGAAAGTCTGGAAGGATTTTGGCACCCAAAAATCAGACTGGATTTTCAGCATTACTCTCCCCTGCATTGCAGGTTTGCCCCCATAGCAGCCTCCCTGGCCGGCCCACCAGCAGTGACTGGTCATGAAACAACCAAGAGCTCCCCCCATCTACAAATGCACCAGGCTCCAGTTCATGCCAGATTAGACAAGAGAAGATGGGATTTACAAGCTGTACCTGTTAGTGGGTCACACAATACCAAAATCAACATTTTCAGATGACCTCAGTCTGCTAAGGGGGGGACCTTTGGAAAATAATCTTAAAATGGGACCTGAGCTGTTTTGAAAGTACCTGGTCAGGATCTTGTTGAATTTTTGTGCTCAAAGACTGGTCTGAGCAGGTTATACATTCATTGGCATCTTGTCATAGTGAAGGTATTTGGTGATGTTTATGAAAACCTGTATTCTTTACATGCTTGATGTTCTGAGCCTTGTGTATTTATATACCAGGCTTTTGTCTGTAGCTTCTTGGAAATACTTCCACATTCTTCTGTGCCACTGACAATGTAGAGGCCTTTGTTTGTTGTGTTCTTGGTTCGGTGCTTCCTGGTCAATAGAAATAAAAAGATGGTTGTGCTAACAGCTAGTAATGTAAACTCAGCGTGGTACATGGCCGTTAAGCTGGGTTATTCTTTCCTGAAAGGTGTGCTGAATCAAATGCTGTCTCTAGTCTTCTGGATTCAATCCCTTCTTTTTTTTTTCTTCAGGGAGAGGAAATTGCTGACTTGCATTTGTGAGTTTAACTGCCTTTGATAGAATAGTTGTAGCTGTATTTTCTTGCCAAGGTGCCTTTTTTGTGTATGCTTTATAAACTGAAAGTTGAGTAAATCAACTAGCATTGTACTGAATGCCTCAGGAGGAGCAGTATCACAGGAAGGCAGGCTTGTGGCAGAACAGAGCCGAAGCCTGGTCTTCCTGCCAACAGTGCCACATTTGGAGGGGGTGAAGAAAGGTGTGGGAGAAGAGGATTGGGGAAAAAATGAGAAAACAGTTTTCTGGGTTAGACATGAGAATTGAGAGGAGCAGGAAGGCTCATTGCTGGAGCTGATGGCCAGAATCCAGTTTCGTAAGTTGCAGACTCATCTTCACTTCGTTTCAATCCAGAGTAGAGAAGATCTGAACACCTTCTTAGATATAGCTCTGCAGATGCAGTGGAAGCAATTCTCTTTAATGGGGTAAACTGCAAATAGGAGTCATTTGTCTTTTTGGTGGATGCTTCACATTCTGCCTTCCAGAGAGCATTTTCCTACTTGTGATAGCACGTATAGCTTATTCTTAGCCATGGAAACCCAGAATTGAGAGACTGATGTCACCATTTCTGTGGTTCTTTCTGTATTTGGTTTCTGACTTTTTTGGATCTGTTTCCATCCTGACTGTCTCGAGATACTTCTTATTAAAATAATTCTTTGTGAAGTGACAGGCACATGAAGACCTGAAAAAGAAAGCAAGCTGAGGATGACTGAGGGTGCTGATAAAAGGCTGGAGAAAGCAAAGCTTGAGGCATCAGATGTGATCTGTCTGGCATGTGCCTAATTAGCATCTGCCTTCAGGCTTGCAGCAGACCAGGAGCTGGGAAGTTCACTGAGCAAGTTCACTTGGTTTCTCTGCACTGCTTTTTGCACGCAGGAAGAAAAGGCGAAAAAAATATTCCCTAGGATGAGCAATAGGACCCTGAAAGGCAATGTAGAAAATAAAAAGGCTTGACTGGAGTAGTGAAGCAGATAATACGGTAATTAGAACTGTGAAGAGTTGACAAAGCTGAATTGCAAAGTTGACCAAGATGAATTGCATCCCCAAATGCTACAGGAAATGTGCAAGGGAACTAGAGCAGCCTCCCCAATGAACTTCTGACACCTAACCCCGAATGAACTTCTGACACCTACCCCTCATTAACTCTAACAGAAGTTGCACGTATGCCACCCAAAGAGTTTCTATCCTTTTGAAGTGCAGAGCTTCCAAAGGGCTGGGAGGGGGGTTGGCATGATGCATGCAGTTTACAAGGAAAACAAGGAATAAAATTACAATAGATGCCTTTGCTAACAATGAGGAAAACTAGAGGAGGGAGGAAGTTGTTCAAAGTTGGTGACGAGATTTATTTGCCAGGAGTGGTAGAGCTGCCATTGAAGTAGCTAAAAGCCAACGGTTAAATAAAAAATATTTGTATTCCACATCGATATACAAGTGGCAGCTATTAAATTAGCATCACTGTAATTTGTATTCTTACGGTTAGGGTCTGTCTTGCAGCGTGTTTGCATTGAACCTAGCCAAGGATGGCACTGAGCATGGCGTGGGTTTTCAGGCACTGCTGTGTACAACTAATAACAATCCTATCCATCCTTGCAGCTCTTCCTGACATACTTTTGGTCTGAAACAGCCCTCCCTCCTGCCCATCACCTTGCCATTATTTAGTATAAAAACAAGAAAAAAAACATAAAAGAAACTCAGAAAAATATATCTATGGAGATGCTGCCACTTGCTGCCCTTAAACAAGGATAACATGAGAACACAGGAGTCCTTTGTTGGAGTCGGAATCCATATTCTGATTTTGCCTTCCCTGAAAATAGTTTATGTACTTGTTAAAATACATAATTTTTAGAATTTACATAGAGGAGTATGTTGTTTTCCTTTGTTTTTCCTTTTTCTTGTAAATTAGTGCTTGAAACTGCTCAGGTTGTTTCTGTTTGGAAAAAATGAGGCAGTTTCTTTAGCTTTTTTAAATACTGTGTTTTATTTTCCTTACATTCATAATATGAACATTGCTTTATGTAAAAATGCAAGACTCTGCTATGCTTCAGTTCTCTGCGCATATCCCACATATGCACATTACTTCTCTCTCAGAACCTTCTGAGCTTTTTCAGATAATGTTTAAAAATAAGTGATTCATTTAGTATGAAGATAACCCTGAAAAGAAAGTAGAGTAATGATAATATGTAGTTATTTCCTACTGACATAAGGCATTTCCATATGGAAATGCCCTAATGGATGTACATTCTTTTCTCCTGGCTTGAGTAATTTTTGGTGTGGTAAAATTGTCCCTAGAGTCTTCTGAAAATAGCAGTTACCTTCAGTGAGGCAGAACGAGTGAACGGTTTTGCATTCTCGTGTTAGAAAAGTTGATTCAGCCTCATTAAGATGAACGGAAGGACTCCCATTGATTTCAGTGGAGTTGAATCAAGCTCATATCCTCAATTTAATGAAAAACATTATCCACATGACTCTCATTAAGTCTGTTTGCAAAACAGACAGCAAGAAATTACTCCAGATTTCTTCCGAGACATACTATGATGATGATGGTGATGATTATCCTGTGGAGCAGACAAATGTACCTTGTGTTAGAAGAGGATCATTTACTGTCTGGATTTTGCCATGTATTTTTCCCCATTACACCTGCTTTTTGCTTAGGCTTGTTTTAGTGTGGCAAAGGCATCTTTGGGGTGGCTGCTCTGGAGCACCCTTGTGAGAATACAGACGGTGAGACGTTAATGCAGCTGCCATTTGGTGGGTCAGAGCATCTCCCTGGTGGAGGGCTGTGCTGCTGTGGGTTGTGGTAACAGGCTAATGAGTCACCTGTTGGTGTTAATGTTTTATTATCAGAAGAGTGACTGATGTGCAGTTTTGAGAAAGCTACTGTAATACTTCATTGTGATTTTTGTAGAGTGGTAGGAAATCTCATTTCTTTACACTTTTTTTTTAACCTTGAAAACTCAGTTACAAATTGTTCCTTGCAACAGGAGGGCAGGATGCCAAGGCATAAGAGACTAACACCAAGGAAATGCAATTTGGGCAGGCAATATGAAGCACCTAGTCCTCTTGAAATCAGTGCTGCAATTCCTGCTGATGTCAGAGGTGTGGTTATTTTTACCTTTGGTTTCACCTGTTCCTTCAGATGTTCGTAGATCGTATGAAGTTATAGTCTAGCCTAAGCCTCATCTTATTTGGTGTTTTGTTTAAAGCCTTCATTTCTGCAGTCCCATAATTATGTAACAGCCAGATTTTTGCTTGTTTTAAGAAAGGAATTTTCTTGCCATTGTAGGTGAAAACTTGTAAATAGTTAAAAAAAAGAGCAAATAACAGAGAACCATAGAATCATAGAATCTTTAAGGTTGGAAAAGACCTCTAGGATGTCAGGTCCAACTGTCAACCCAACACCACCATGTCTCCCAAACCATGCCCTGAAGTGCCACGATACATGTCTTTTGAATACCTCCAGGGATGGTGACTCCACCACCTCTCTGGGCAGCCTGTCATATAATACATAAGCTTGTTTAAAGATTTTTTTGGATCACCGGACACAGCTATAAAACACAAGGTGTCATGTAGATGGAGCCCTGGATGTGTATTTTTTGGTGATGGGGGATAATACTCAAAACATTATTTTTTCTAGCTGATGTCAATGACTTTCTGAAAAATTGAGATGTGACTTGCCAACTTTAAATACTGAGCTACAATTCAAACAAGATTAAATGTCTTTGAAGATGGTAGAATCAACCAACACCATACATCTGCTGACCTCAGTCTTTGCAGGCACACACACATGCAAAAACCCCACTGTTTTTTTGCTGATGGCTCTCTTAAATTGAGACATCCCATGACACTTATTTCTGCAAAGGGAGGAGATACGATATGGCTTGCATGTCCCTGTTTATTATTTTGAAGTGGTTGCCAAATGTTCTCTTCAATGGTGATGTATTTTAAGGATTTTCATGCTTGCCTTTTTTTTTTTTAATGTTTATTTCCTCTTGGGCTTTTGTTTGTTTGGTTTTGGGTCTTCTGGTGTGTGAGGAGTGGCAGCTTTGGAGGAGTGGAAGGGGGTTGTTTGTTTTTCTTTTTTGCTAGAAAAAGAAATAACTTCCTCTTCTGCCTTGTGGTTAAACAATAAGCTATCAAAGGCTAGGAGAAGTTGAAGTTAATGGTCCACGAAATGCACCATTGGTTCAAAGAAACCAAAGTATTTTTTATGTATGTTTTTAAACATGTGTGCAATTTAAAGTCAAGCCTCAAATTATTTTGGCTTGCCTGGTCATGGGAGGACGAATGTGATTTCCTTTTTTCCAGAATTCGCGTACAGCCACATGCTGTCCTTTGTTGTATGTTACTAATGACAAGTTCAGATGCTGATGTCAAGAGATTTGTGAGGAAATACATACTAATTCTGCAAAATAGCAGCTGGAAGGAAATGAGCTGCTTTAGAGAAGCAGAAAGGAGAAAACAGGGTTAATTATCTTCTCATGGAAAATGTTCAGTCTTAAATCTTTAAATCTTTATTTAAAATGGAAATCTGCTTTTTCCTCACCCTACCCGTTTTCCAAGTGGTAGTTGTGAAATAAACTTCATTTTCTTCTTGCTCCAGTCCCCCCCAAATGTATGTAGAAACTGCAGGAGAGGGCAGGTATGGGATGTTGTCTTTCAAGAGCCTTTTCTTTCTGTCTCTTGCTCACATGTGCTGGTCAGTCAAAAGATGTGCTTTCTACACCTTAACGTGTAATGACATACTAAATAAACCTAAGGTACTTCATTATGGTCAGAGTGAACGTCCTGAGCCTGAAATAACTACATTTAGGTTTGTGTGAGGGAGGGAGATTTTATTTGCGTGCAGGGTCATTTGTGAAATCCTACCTTGCATGCACGAATCCAGCACGGGCTCTGTACAGCCAAAATCGCTGGCAGAGAACGTTATTGCGGTGTGTCAAGTGATGCAAATGGTTGCCAGCAAATCTGTTTGGCTGCTGTAGCTACTTTAAAGTGAAATTGAGCCTCAGAGCATCACCACTCAAATGGAAACTCTACAGCTTCTTAAGGGGGTCTCCTTTTGGAGAAAAAACAAGCAAAACCACCCTGCTGCAACAGTGCTACTGCTGCAAAGCTTCCCAAAGTCAGCAAAGGTGGAGCAGATGTTGAAAGGTCTGTTGGCTGAGGACAAGAAAGGTCTTTTGCCCACATTCATGCATTGAGAGTGATTGCTTCTGGAGTAGGGACAGTCCCTGAGTAACCTGGTGAGGACAGTGGGTGAAGGTGGTCTCCAGCTGCTGATGGCATGGAGCAGATGTGCTGTCCCCTGCTCACAGCTCAGCCTTACAGGACCTTTCTGCTCTCGTGGGACAGGAATCTTTGTCCTTCTGAGCACAGCTGCTGCTAGCCTGACCACTTACACTCGATAGTCCAGCACTGGGAATATTAAAAGGGAGAGAAAACTACAGAAAGGAAGTGGCAGATAAATGGAAGCAGGAACTCCAGATTGCCAGCTGTAATGCTGTATGCTCCCAGATGTCCTCAGTGTAGCTATTAGGCTCTACAGTGTGCCAGGCTGTTACTTTCAGCAAATGTCTGTTTCTGAAATTCCCATGTAACCTGTGGAGGTTTGTTAGACCCTAATCACATATATAGGCTGGCATAGCCTCTAGTATTAAATTATGTGAATCTATGCTTAGTATTACACTCATGTTTAGTGCTGACTTATAACAGTTCTTGTGTTTGTTAAGGAGAGAATGGTCCTAAAAGTAACACTTTTATATTCTCTTGCTGCTTTTGGAGCAGATTTTAGCAAATATCTGAAGTAGCAGAAACAGAAATTGGGTCTTAAAATTCCCCTTCCTTCTTGCCTGCTGCTGCGCACTCAGAGCCCTGCGCTGTGTTAACAGCATGCTGGGGGAAGCATCTTTTAGCTGTGCCAATTAGCTATGCTAATAACTTCTAGCTTTCTGCTTAAGGAGTGTATGGCTGAATGTGTAGGCTTAATAGCTTTGGAAATTCAACCCCAAGTGAGTCTACTGGGACTTAGTGCTCTTCTCATTGCCACTTTTGCACATTGAAAAAGCTGCTGCTTGGCCACTGCGTGCGAGTGATGCCTTTCACTTTGTACTGGGGAGGCTGGCCAGTGAATGGTGTTTCTACCTGCACTCAGATGACTTAGCTTCCAGGCAGGTCTTGCTGCTGGCTTAATGCAGTCCTGCAAGAAGCCATTGGTAAGTTGTGCCCAACCTTCCCTTAACCCCCAGAGGCAGCAGCTGAATCCACCAACCAGAGGATGCTCGTGAGCAGTAGTCACTAGCTCAGGGAAAAAGAGGTCCAGTTCCTTTTCCTTCCCACGCCATGCAGCATGTGTGGAGAAAAAGGGCGTATTTGTCTTCTGGCTGTCCATTTGATGTGTTGTAAAAGTTGCTTTTACAAGAGGTGACAGAAGTGCTGTCACTTCTGTAGATGCATGAAAAACTTGGAATAGACAAGCAGTGGCTTGGCGGGGTTAGCAAATGGCGAGCCTGAGGAGAGGATGCCAAGAAACAAGTCTGCTGGAGGGACAAGAGGAGAGGGATGAAGGGGAGTAAGTCAAATAGGAGCTGAAGTGAGAGATGAACAGTTTCTGCCTGTGGAAGTACAGGCAGCATCAGGCAGGGATGCTGTTAACCAGGAGGCAGGTCTGGAAGGGCTTCCAGAGCTGGACAGGGAATTTAGCCTTTTTGACCATTAGGCTGAATGCTGAGGAAATGCTATCTGCAACAAACTAGGAGTATTTTACCTTTTTTTTTTTTTTAACAAATTCAGAGACTTCTTAAGTACAGACAGGAAAAATTAAATGAAGAGAAATAATGGGATCTATTGGCTCAGTATGCCAACAAGAGCCTGCTCAGACGCTTGTCTCTCCAGATTGCATGAACTTTTCTCCCCCACCGGAGAGGGACTGAGATCATCAGGTTATCTTGCCTGTGGAAGCAGGGACAAGGACCAGCAGGTGCTCTCAGCCAAGCTTTGAGGTGTAACTGGCAGTCTGTGGGTGTGTGGTGGCTTCTTTCCCAGAGAAGCCGTGAGCTGTCCTGCCTGCCGGAGTAGGTGTCTCGCAGCCTGAATTAGTGGGAACATCAACGTGGCTCTGCTATGGCTAGAGGAGCTGCTCAGACTTGGCATTGGTGAGACATGTGTGACTGAACTAGCAATACCTTACTTCCCATCACCTGCTTACGTTAGGAGAAGCAGAAATGGCACAGGATTTACTGAAGAATCTGTAGCACTATGCTAGCCCATTCCCATGCTTGCTGAGGAGCAGTTTTTCCTTCTGGCTTTGGATTCTATAATCCTATAATCCCTATAAAAATATACTATATGAGGTACCAAACTCTGCTGCCAGTCTTGATTGTGTAGCAACCATCAAGTTATTTGTGTTGCGATGTGTGCCCCTGCAATGTTTTGTTCAAGGATTGCAAAGACTGGGCAATATCTGACCCCTCACTCTTAGAAGGGATGTGCAGAAAAAAAAATGTTGAAATAGAGTTTAGAAGTTATCCTTTGCTTTTTCGGTAGAGATACATTTCAGAACAGAATGTGCACATTCATATTATATTCAGCGCACAGCAAAATTATATTACCGAAGCTTTTTTTGGTCTGCCGTTATTCATTTACACTAATTTTGCCCTTACGCTGGCTTAGAAAGAGATGTTCAAAATGCAGCTTTGCCAAAGCTCCTCTGTCCTCCAGGAGTCCTAGCATGATAGGTAATTCATACAAGCTCATGTCTCAGAAGAATTATTCTTGGCCGCCTTCCTCCATTAGCACTGCTAGTACTTATACCGTTTATTCCTGGGGGAGTTGAGCAACTCCCACACTCAGTGCATTTGCAAGTTCCAGCCCGAAGCTTATTCTTATCACTAGCTAGAAGATGCTTGCAAAAAGGAGCATATAGTGAATGAAAGAAAGGGAGATGGATCAAGACGTGGTTACTTGCAACAAGCCCTAAAGCAAGTACAGATGGAGTGTATTTCGTGTCATGTATTTGATATTGAAACTGCTTTGACTCCCCCCTCCCCATCCCTCCTTTTCACCTTCCTCTGGAAAAAGTTTTGGCTGTCCCAGGAGCAGAGGTGAGAAGCACAGATGTAGCTAGGTAATAAACTGTTATCTGCCTATCTGCCCTCAGCTAACCAGAGTGAGAGTTCAGGACCTGTGGCCACTGGATGGATTTGTCATATGACAAACTATATCAACTTAATATAAGTTTGTCACCCTGCTGAAATGTCATGCCAAAAATTTGTCAGCTCTAACTCAGCAACCTCCTGCTCAGCTGAATTGAGTCAAGCTGAATTTAACTTTTGAACTGTAACTTTCAGAGGCAGCAGGTCCTCAGAGGGCAGCTGGTGCTCTCCTCCAGCCCTGCTCTCCCTACCACCCTGGTGCAGAACACGAGCTTTTTCTGCTGAGGTTCTTTATTCTAGTAGGTGGCCAGGATGCCTCCTTGCTGCTTGTCGTTTGTGTATTGCCCTTGGGCAGCATGCTTGTAGGCTTTTTATATATATATATATATTTTTTTCATGATTTAAAAAGACAGTGCCCATTTTAAAAGAATTTTCTTCATCCAAAACATTTGAAATTTTTTGACAAGTAATACCTTAAAAGTTACGAATGTGATTTAGTGTTTTTTTTCCCCTCATGATGTTTCTCTGGGTTTTTTCACCAGAGAAGGAGTTCTGGGAGTAGGTAACAATATATGTTCTGCCAACCACTTGTGCCCCTGTCTCTTCCCTGGGCTCTTCTGCTTCTTTCTGGTCCTTGCTTGTTTGCCAGTCAAGGATTGTTCCCAAACCAGGAGGGAACCTTGTGGAACCAAAGGTTCCCAAACCTCTGAAGGCAAAGCCATTCCTGCAGTGCTGTGCAGAGCGTGTATAATAGCACCATCCTGTCACTAGCACATCAGCAACTTGCTCAGAGCATATACACCAAGAAGGCAGAGGAAAGCTCCCATGTGTTTCCCCCCACCCTGTTTCTGAGGTCTCGGATGTTATTTGCAACAGTTCTCCTTAAAACATGGATGTACAGGACTCCAGTTAGGTTGTGGTTTTCCGTTAAGCAAGATCTGTGATGTTGGTTCTGTGCTGCACGGTGGTAGAAGTGGGATTTTGGCAAGTGCAGTCCAAGCATCTGCCTGTTGCTATGAATTAGGAAAACAAAGGATGCTGAGGTACTGAAGAAAACATGAAAAAAGGGTCTTGAGCCCACACAGGGGTTTTTTAGTGCTAGTTTGCTGTGTATTTTCGGCTTAGAGAGGTACCTTGTGGAAGTGCTGTTAGGAATGTAATTTCGTACTGACTGGTATTTTTCTCCTGTATCTTGCATCTGCATCACTTACTAAATGAACTTTGAATAGTTATATGGTGAAGTCTTCTCTGGACTTGACAATTAGACACACACAGGCAGAGACACACACAGGCAGAGACACACACAGGCAGAGACACACACAGACACCATAATTGTAAATAATGGATATTGACTGGATCTGCCAGAAGTTGCAATAAAAAGTCTTGCCTTAGGTCAATTGTTCCTGGCATATAGATGAAAAAAAGGAAAAGCCAGCAGTGTGCAATATAATTTGACCTTCTGTACATCAACATGTGCCAGCTAGATTCCCGCCCCCCCCCCCCCCCCCCCGTTTTTTGCTCGTGTCTATCCCAAAGGTAGAGACAATCTTTTGGAAGCATTCAAACACCACAGATCACAGCCAGCATTTCTGCATGCCATGGAAGTCCTGGTTGCCTAACACAGAAAATGTTATTAACCTTTTTTTTTTTTTAATAATAAAATATGATGTAATATGGGTAATCAAGCTAACGCTCACTGTTCATCCTTTTCTTGAAAATCGGTACTTTACTGACTGTTGTTGGAGAGGGCATGTAGGTTGCCCAGAAGGATACATCAGAATAGTGTAAGCAGCCGCAGTAAGGAGAGAACCTGTCCATGATGGACCTTTCCTTTATCAAATTCTGTGCTAGCTGAGGTAGGGACTCTTTCCCTTTGCATCTAACACCATGTGGTCCCATCCTTTTCCATGACAACTGCAGCCCAAAGACCTGACCGCTCTCAGCTGCTTGCTGGGGCTGAATTACAAGGTTAAATCAAATGGTTTTCTAATGAGCAGCTGTTCTGTTATTTCTTAAATAGGAATTGGCCTTTGGCTTCTGCTCAGACTCTCAACGTAGTCAAAGGAGAACACAACATCAAGGAGTCTCACTGACTCTGCAGACTGTGCTGTGGATTAAGGCTCTCATGATCTAGAGGAGATTTTGCAATTGTTTATGCCAGTCCTTGGAGAATAAGTGTGAAATGGAGATTGTGATCTGATTTATAGATATAATTTCTGTGATGGATTTCAGCAATGCTGCAGAGCTAATTATAGATGACTATAAATATGCTATTGTGAACCTTTTAAACATTTAGTTTAGTGCTCTTGAGGAAGCCAGTTCTAAGTTTAGTAGACTGTGGTGAATTATTGACCTAACAAATTAAAACCATGGACTACAATATGGTATTGACACTACAGATTGTACTGTTGTCTTTAGAAGTCATTACAGAATTTAATTTGGGGCATGCTGAACTTTGAGATTTACATTGGGCCGGATATTAACTCCATAATATGAGACATATGTTAACCTGCATGCATAGTACACAATTGCTAAAAAGTCTTCCATAAAAGCCATAGAAATTACATAATAAATTCAAATCAGATTTTTTTTCCATCTCCTTGTGCTCAGAGAGCTGTAAACACAGATGTGTGAAGGCCTATGGTGAGTGGCAGTTACTACCATAATTCTTAGAAATAAATTCATTTTCCTACCAGGTATTTGAAACAAGGTTTCTTTTTTTTCTTTTTTTTCCTGTTTGTATAACCTTTAGCATTCTGGAAACAAAATCTAATTTTGAGGCTGGAAGAGAAGAGAAACTGGGATTTGCTACATAGGCATATAAAGGGAGAAGTGATGATTCTCCAGGGCCATAGGACACATTTTATTGTGAAGTGCATGGTTGGTTCCCGGACTTGTAAGCAGAGAAGGGCGCAGGCCAGGCTGAGTTTCTTTTAACAGTCTTTGAAGCTGCCCAAAGGTTTGGGTATTGTGGTAAGTCCCAGCAGTAGTGAACTGAGGAGCATAGTGCAAGCACTCAAAATGTACAGTCAATAGCCTGTGCCACATGTGGCAGCATTCAAGAAGTCCATTTCTCATCAGCACGTGCCGCTCATGTACAGGGCACATGTTGATGTTTTCTATGGGATAGCACAGGAGGAACCGCTGCATCTGCTCCTGAACAGAAACCATTTGTGCAGCAGCTGCCAAATGCAGAAACATGCTGAGACATTCGTGGGGGGATTTCTGTATTCCAGGGGAAACTCTAGGAGGATTTATGTAGCCAAAGTAAATAATAATTGTCTGACTATTTTCAAAGATTCCCTTTTAAAGCCATTCAGGAAGCGAGTCTTTTGTGCGCCATCATACTGCCTGGAGTGTATTCTGCCTCAGACTCTGACGAACAAGAAACCCCCTCAGAAACAAAATTGATCTGGCAGTAGAGGATGTTGACAAATACTCTCTGCATTGCTGTTGTCTTTCCTTGGGATTTATTGCTGGGGGAAAAGACAATGTGCCCATTCCTGTCCCTATATGGCGAGTATAGTAAGAACAAAGAAGTGCTGCCTCCAATATTTCTGAAATTAATAGAGTTAATATGCCCAGCCTGCAGTTTTATTTATCTATGAATTTTGGAGAGGGGAAAACTATGTACCATCAATGGAGTAATAATATGACATTATTTAGGCTTTTACTCGGTAATAGATCATTGAAAAATCTTCTGAGAATCAGAGAATGGCAATAATTTATGAGATGATCAAATGTAGATACTATATCTGGGCCAATAAGAGTCTAGATTGTTTTGATTTATTTGGTGAAGGTTAGACACTACTCAAATATTGGTAGGGTCTTTCTGAAGCACAGATTAGTTTGTTAAACTCATAACAAAAATTATTCAAAACAATGAAAAAATATTAAAATACCATTCCTACTGGTGCTAAAACAGCTCTGGGGTTTTAAATGTATGGGCTTTCACAACGCCTGAGGTTCTGTATTTTCCTTCAGAGCCGTAATAACAAGGATACACTGGATTGTGTAAAACAGACTGCTGAAGAGTTCTGCCATTTGGGCATGTACTTGTTCAAGAAACTAATCTCATGTTTAATCTGGTGTAATACTGTATCTTAATTTGTTTTGGTGCTGCAATAATTGGCTAAGGTTTGTTTATCCATAAGGATAGTTGCACTTGTAGTTTGAGGGTAATTTCCAGTTTAATAGAAAACCCTAGCTCCTTCATCATTTTAATTGGCCACGTTATGATGTTATCCTTCAGCTGAGGTGCTAAATAATCCCTTTGAAAAGACTGAGACTACTGAGAGAGATGAAGCCTCTACCAACCTGAATAAAAACTTATTTTAAAGAAAGGATAAACACTGTTAGAATTTAAGATGCCTTTCCATATTGAACAAAGTAAATTCTGATTTGGACTGACATGTAAAGCCAGATTTTCAGAGAAATTAAAGCTGTTTCTGCAAATTTTTTTAAATGGAAAATTGTATTTGCTTTAGGAAAAGAAACTGGCATGCCATTACATCTTCGTATACCTACAGCCCAAGAGCTGTTGATACTCAGATTAGTGTTTAGAGTCAGGTTTGGAAGATCCTGGAAGTTATAATCCAGACTGAAAAAGAAGTATAAAGTTTTCCAACATCATGGATCTGTGTGGAGGGGTGGAGTGTTCCTTGTTACAGGATAGGCAGGTTTCGTATAAGGAATATATGTAGAAGATGTGGAAGAAAAAGGGTTGCAAGTCCCTCTGGTTTTTGTTTGTTTTTAAGACCATTGCTACATTTATAGCAAAGCTCTTAAAGCTCTTCATCATGGGAACAATATGAGCAGGCAGTAAGAGCCATGTTTATGTTAGGAAGTTTTTTTTAAGTTGGGGTTTAGGACATATCAGCTGGTGCCATCAGAGTCACAGCCAAAATGTCTTTTTTAAGTTTGGTTTTGTGCTAGCTAATTGCTCTGCAGAAGCTCTGCAGTGAAATTTAGAGTTGCACAAACTTCAGAAATATTAGTCATTGGTTTGAGTAAATGAATAAGATTACTTAACACTTCATACGTAATGGGAGAAACTCTTCTGTGGCAGCACAGACTTGGATTCCCTTAGCTGTATTGACTAATACCTCCGGGTCTGGTCCAGTGAGGCCAAAACCAAGGTTACTGGAAAGCAGCTGTTTCACATACCCAATGATTGTGTCATGGTTTCTGCACATTTTGTGTTTGCCTGTTATTAAGTAAAACATGTTCACTGTGGTTACCCTGTGGTTACCTTCTGTGAGAAGCTTTGTGGACTTGCCACCAGTGATTTCATTTAAAACACCCTGCAAAAAATAAGAAAGCGTGGTGAAATGTGTCCTGTACTTACTAGAGTTTGCTTATCAGTACCTGGGAAAAGATCATGAGAATCTGAGAGTCTGTTTTGTTTAACTGGATAAAGTATTTTTCATTGGATACATGGAAAGGTTAGGAGATGGGAGCCTAAAATCTTGTGTGTCCCTCTATACATCATGCTCCATGCTTAATCCTGTAATTCTCATACCGGAGCTCGGATTTACAAATAGTGATAGAAAAATCTCCAAATATAACGCTAAGTATCACAATTGTCATCATAAAGCTGCAGGAGTTGCCCACAAAACGTACAAATTCGACCTTCTAGCAAGTTCCTGTTTATTTGCTCTCTCCCCCACCATGCGTCTTTTAACAGGCTTAGCTGTCAGACAGTTTCTAATTTTGAGCATCTTATGTCATCATCCCTACTGTCCTGATTTGCAGCCAGCCTAGCTATGTGTTATAGGAGGGATTTTCAAGGGTGACCAAGCTCCAATTAAAATCTCATCAGTAAAATGCCTGATCTGATGCATGCACGGATTAAAATCACAGTAGGTGATTTCACTAACTCTAACCTCTACCCAAATGGCATTCTCTTTCCTCTCCTAAATAGGTTTGTCTGCTTTCATTGTTGGTTTTCAAACTACCATTTTTCTGGAGATAAAAAAAACCCCACAACATTGTGCTTGCTGATTTTCCTCTGTTTACTTTCCATAACTTTAAAAGTTTCTGTGAAGATGTCAACAAAAATAGCTGTTTCTCAATCCATATAATTACTGGAAGAGCATCAATTTTCTAAGTCTGCCAGGCTTTTTTACTTCCTCTAACTAGCATGCTTTTACCCATTAATAGCCCTTTTTGGTGTTATTCTGGAGGCTACCTAGCCTGCTTTGAAAGACATGCTAATTCTTGCTCTTGATTCTTAACAATAATCTTATTACATGTGAAATTTCATTTAGAAATAAATGAGACACATGTTAAGAGATTACTTTGGCTGCAAAGTCAACGACTTAGAAGTTGGGAAATGCTAGAATAAACTTTATTTTAGCTTCCTCATACATTTTGGGAATAATAATATGAACATATATTCCCCACATTTTTTTTATATTCCTTATGTGCAAATTGAGAATTTCTGGTGTTCTAGTTTGTTCAAACTTGGCTGTGTTGTCACAAGTCTGGTAGAAAGACAACTTGTTTGACTGTTAAAATCCAGAGGTACTTCTCCAAGCAGGAAGGCATTAGATCTTCCCATATACAAGTAGTAGTTGATATTTTTGAGCATGCATAAAACATATTTTCCAAACCATTTTGGCTTACATTCATCTCCTTTGGAGAGATGTGCCTTGTTTCAGAAATTGCAGCTTCATTTGAGGAAACTGGTAAAATCACCCTGGCTGCTAGTTCAAGAATGAAACCAGCCAACCCACCCCAGCCGAGGCAATCATCCAGTATGATTATTTCATGCTGAATGGTTAGTTTTGCAAAGAAATGAAGGCTGATATCCAGGTCGTATAATGGAGAGCACTGAACAAGTACACGGAGCGATATTGTTTTTCTGATAATATGAATGGATTGAAACCAGTCTGCCTGGGTGTTAAATGCCCTTCAGGGTGGCAGGGTGGTTGTGCCCATGGAAACTGCCCTCAAGATATTTCAAAAATGCAGGGAGTGCAGTATCGCATTTTACGTTTTAGAGGCTTGGGTATCTCAGTTGTACAGATCTGCAAAGTGTTTGGGTCCTAATTTTCTGTTGCAGTGCCCTGTTAGGACTGAACCCTTTGATACTTTTTTCAATGTGTTTCAGTCACCTTCAAGAAGACAAACCTTCTTTTGAAAAGCCAAGAAGTATTAGCATGCTGCTGCTGGGGGAAAGGTGCTTGGAATAATTATTCTCCAGAGAACAGACCCAAGAACATTTGTGGGGGAGATACCAGAAGATTGCAGTAAAACTAACTGCTAAATAAGGAAACATCATTAGACAACAGGGCTAACCTTGGGTTTGCTGCTTTGTGTTTAACTCTGCATACTAGAACAAAATATAAACAGGAAAGAGCAAAGAGTGCCTCCATAGGAGAGAAAAATGTCTTTTTTTGTGTCTGTGCTGTCAACAAGTGGAGACAAGTCACAGATAGCAAAAAAACCCTTCTAACAGCCCCCAAACTGTTAGATTGAGGCAGTGAAACAAATGCAAAGTTCTGAGTGTGTACAGCATCACTGAGTGGAATGTTGAACACAGCCAACTACTAGCATACTTAAGGTGTAGGCTGAAGTGAGTCCCTATTAAGAAAAGTGCATCCTTCAGTTTGATTAAAGATAAGACCACCTAATCATATACCTGGGTGTCACCAAGTTCTTTGCTGAATTGTGACTTGGTTACATTGTGTGTGTGTGCCTTTCTTGCTCAGAGCAGGTGGCTCCTGCAGGATAGAAGAGATGATAACTGGGGCTTCAGCATGGTGGAGGGCAAAATATTTTGGGAAACGTGGCTTGGCAAGAACTCAAGGACTTCCAACAAGTTGCCATTGACTTCTCTCTTGTGTTTGCAGAATGACCCGTATTTCCTCATTCAGTGTAAATTCTAATTTCAAGTCAGCTGCCAAGACAAGAAGGATTTGAAGCATGTACATGCAAATACCTTAAAAATAATTTTCCAGATGTATCTAGAGATCTATAAAATAGTAAGAAGAATGTTATGCATTCAGATTAATAGTAGATGAATGTAAAATAAATCTTTAGAGATTCACCCCCTGATTCTGATCTGGGGATTTTATTTTTTTTTTTTTTGCTTTGAATTTTAAAATGCACTTATCCATAAACCGTGGGAGCATGCAGAAATCATAATGATTACAGCTTGTAAAAAATAAATTAGCAAGAAATTCTTACTCACCTCTAATTAATTCCCTAATAAATACAGAACAAATAACTATGTCCTAAACTCACTTATATTTACAAGGTAAGCAGCAAGTGGAGGTAATAAGGGAAATTAAAAAACGCCAACTGCAGGTAAAGTGAAATGGGGTGCAGGAGGAGGGAGTGAGCGTTCTCTGACAAGGAGAATAATTTTTCTGCCGGTGCAACACAGGGAGGAGATTGGCCATTGAGAGTTGCTGCCAAGTTACTGCTCTGGGAACTATGTACATTGGAAGAAGCAAAATATGATTTGGCTAATGACAAACCGATGCTTTCTTATGCTTATATTGTGCACTCCCCTAAATGATTCTCATCTGTTTGGCTGTTCATGGGCATCTTCACCTGGTATTGTTGGTGTACTTTCTTCTCCTTGAGAGGAGCAAATTGGCAAGGATCCCTCTATGAAAAGCTTTTCTTTCTGCGTGTGCCACTTCTGCTGCTTTTTTTCTGATGCTGACATGAAGGGCCTGGAAGTATAAATCTTCTTCGGGATAAACCTCCACTGAAACTGCTGGAGTATCAAGACCTAGAAAGTTGGCCACTTAGGAATTAGTATTTAATGAATTATACCTGACCCCTGGTAACTTTATAGATAAAGCTGTATGGTGGTTGGAATGGGGAGAAGTCACGGATTTAGCAGTAAATAAACAGGATTCCTTTAAGTCTGTACTATAGGAAAAGATGTTCTGTGTTCTATGTTTTTGGATATTGTTCAGTGCATGTATTATTTTCATATTCAGAACCATGTCAAACTCCATTTTGAAAGTGATTTTTTGCATTCAGTATCTACAGAAAAATAGTCCTAATTTTGCCCATAGTTATTAGAATCTATATAGCTCAGTTCTTATTTCTTTCTAGTTTGAACAGCTCCTCTTCCTCTCAACTGATTATAGTATGCTTGTATTTATAGACAATACTCATACCCCTCTTAGCCTTCCTTTTGCTGTTCTGTGGAAGCCAAGCTCTTTCAGTCTTCTCTAGTAAGAGCATACTCCCAGTTCTACGAGTGCTTTTGAAACTCTCTTTATACCTCCTTCAAGTTATATTCACCTCTGAGTATTGGTGATGAGAGTTTTGGATGATGATGTGTCAATTCTGGTTCATGTAATTAATCAGAATTCAGGCAGAGAAGATCTTCAAAGCTTCCTGTGCCAAGAAAAAAAAATCAGCTTAGTTTAGATATGATCTGGCTGGCAAGCTCGTGATCTCTTTTACTTGTTTTGTTTTTACCTTCACATTATTATATTCCTTTCTTCATCTGCTCTAAAGCTTTGCCTATCAGCCTAACGTGCCTACAGCTGCTGGGGTCATTTCCCTTCCTTTCCATTTTCTCAAATATAAATGTTGTATCATGGTTTAACCCCAGCTGGCAACTAAGGACCACCCAACTGCTCACTTGCCCGCTGGTGGGATGGGGAAAAGAATCAGAAGAGTAAAAGTGAGAAAACTCGTGGGTTGAGATAAAGACAGTTTAATAGGTAAAGCAAAAGCCATGTGTGCAAGCAAAGCAAAACCAGGAATTCATTCACCCCTTCCCATGGGCAGGCAGGTGTGCAGCCATCTCCAGGAAACCAGGGCTCCATCACAGGTAATAGTTACTTGGGAAGATAAATGCCATCGCTCCGAATGCCCCCCACTTCCTCGTTCTTCCCCCAGCTCTATCTCCTTAGCATGATGTCATTTGGGATAGGAGTTCCCTTGGTTCAGTTGGTGTCAGCTGTCCTGGCCATGTCCCCTCCCAGCCCCTTGTGTTGGCAGGAATATACATGGTGCTTCTCTACAGTTTTCACTTTTTATCCTTCTACCTTACCCCTCCGCAGAAGTCACAGATGTGTAAGTGGGGAACATAGTAATATGTTGAGCCTTAACCTTAAAACTCCTTGAGCTGTGTAGGGAGCAGAGCAATTCCAAGCTCCTAGTCTCACAGGTTTGTTAAATTTTCATGTATAAAAAGTATTTATTGTTTTAATATAAAACAGTCAGAAGCTCCAGGCTTTTCTAAAAGCATATATTCAAAGCCATAAATGTGTTGATATTCTTTTAGATGCATCAGACTTCTGCTGCATGAGTTGGATAGGACTTTTATAGAAGAACATGGGACATGGTTTAGGAGGCATGGTGGTGTTGGGTTGATGGTTGGACTTGATGATCTTAGAGGTCTTTTCCAACCTTAATGATTCTGTGAAGTTCAAAGGACTTGATCTTGTTCAATCTTGGAAAAATCTTCTGTTGGTCAACCGGAGATTTGCCTGAGGAGGAGGAGAATCAGTGTCAGGTATGGTGGTAGAGTGGTGCGGGGCAGTAGGGAGCAGTTGTACGGTGACTCTTCCACCTGAAGACTTGGCTCCAGGTGCACACTCTTTGGGGCATGCTGCTGAAAATAATGCACTTTACTTGCTTCAAAAGAAAAACCATAATACTGGTCCATGTAGTCTGTGATCCCTTGTCAGTGTGAAATAATGGCACAAGAACATCACCCCCAAAATATATGACATGACCCCTTCTGGGAAGGCATTTAATCATCATAATCACACATGATTATGACTTTTGATATGAAAAGAGAAGTTTCTTAATAGAAATAGTGCCTTTTTTTTTTTTTATCTGCCACTTAAAACTTCAATTCACTGTACTTTTCCTTATGACTCCAAAGCTAAAAATTGCCAGGTTATTCTCAGTTATGTGAATAAAAATCAGTCAAGTACCATTATGAAGGCTGCCTACATTATGCTTTGTATTTTCTTTTGAAGCAGGTCCTCCCCCAGCTCTTTCCTCTTTTGAATATGGCTGCACCTCATCAGTTCTCCTTTTCCTCCTCTTGTTACCCAGTTGTGCGAGTGGGATGAGCAGATCCATGAGAGCAATTTTAGCAGAATCAAACCAATTCCAACTGTTGCGTTCGAGGTGCTTATGTCGGTGCAACTCCTACTGCCAGCTGCAAGAAAACCAAGTTGTTTGGATGAGAAGCTTCTAGTTTTGAGCCACAGGTGTGCTTGCATTGCCCTGAACTTTAGCGACAAGCTCCTGTTGGTGCGGGATGTCCCGTTGTGTTGCAGCGTAGTGCAGTGGGTTGCAGCTTCTGAAGGAGTCTGCGACGAGCTCCTCAGAACATTTAAAACCAGAAAGCAGCCATACAGCTCCTCCACAGCTGACTGGCCAGGGGAGGTAGCATGCTTTAATGGGACACTAAATAACCAGAGACCCATTTCTAGCTCTGCTGGGGACTGATGTCTCACTTGGTTTATGGCACATTGCTGAGAACCAGACTTCTCTGTGCACCAATTTGTCAAAAAACCGTCAGGTTCCTGCTGTTGTAAAGCTCCTAACTCTCATATAACATATGTTTTTATGCAGCTCTGTCTCTCCAGGGCACACTGCCTTAGAGTAACCATATACCTATTTCTCTCTTCATCTGCTGATTGTCTTGTCTATTTAGGCTGTAAGATCTTAGGATTGTGGCTCATTTTTGTTGAGTATATACTGATACTCCAATGAACAGAGGAAGTAATTTTTTTATCTGCCAAGCTGAGCTTATACCCGATCAAGCACTAGTGACTTTGGACTAGAACTGTAGCTTCAGACATGCCCGAAGAGGGAGCAGACTAAAGTTTTGTCTGTTGTTATGGAAATTTTTTGTTTTTCCAGTGCATTACTTTTAGAATCTGAGATGATTGCTGATCATAACGCCCTGAATCTTTGGTGTGTCCTTCACTTGTTTGTGCCAGTCAGTTTGCTGTGATGAAGACAGGTAGCAACTCTTTACCTCTGCGTGTCCTTCTGCTTCACAACTATCTCTCCACTGAGACTTGTGTTGGGAAATGTATGCACCAGTTTCTAGACTGCTTAGCCACAGCATCTGTAAATCCAAGTAAATGAAATCCTCCTTAATGAAGCAGCAAAGAACTATATGCATAGATGCAGAAGACTTGTTTTGTTTTCATTATTAAAAGGGTACTTAGCATGAAAATTCTGCCTCATTTTTTTTCCCTGAATAGCCCAGTGCTTTGTATTAACTGCAGACTGTTTTCCCTGTACTAGAAAATGTTGCTGTTCTTTTGCCTCCAGGGATACACTGAGAGACTGAGCATTATTAAGATAGCAAAAACTTTTTAGATTGTGGCATACTCTTCTATAATAGTGCTTGCTATAAGGGCCTTTCAGTAGGGGTCTTGTGTAATTTGTCATTTCATAAAGAATGTGCAAGCAAATAAACCTTCCAAAGTATATCGAGCTTACTCCCAGAGCATTTGAGTCAAGTCATAAATACTACTACTTGCCTTGCAGGTGCCGAGATCCTCTGACTCTTTTTGAGTTAAGAGCAGTGAATGACCACCCAGATGAAACTTAGCTCAGGTTCAAATTTGCAGATAATTCACTTTGGGCTGTAAGAAGTTATTCTGTTCAAGTGATTTATTGAAAAATTTCTATTCCCTGTGATACCAAACCCCTTGAAATTGTTTTCTTGGAAAAGATCAGCCACCATCCAGTTAGAGTTGATCGTAGTTGCAGTCATCTCACCAGGTGCTTTAACCAAGAGTGCTGGGAGAGCCACCTAGGGAGCCAGGTACAACAGGCTCCCAAGTGCATTACTCTCCTCCTTCTCTAATGAACCATATTTATTTTCTTGCAGAAAGCAGAACAGGAGAGGCTAAGGAAGCAAGCCAGGGAGCTTCTCCAGAGAGGGCTGGCTGGGAATTCACTGGGTGGGTTGGATGGTAGAGGTCAAAGCTCTACTCTGAATTGGTCAAAGCACTAACCTTAACCATTCACTTGCCTGAATCGGGGCTGAATGCCACAAGTTGTAAAGAGGGCGAGTGTCTGCCTGGACTGCTTGGTCAGAAATGCTAGTCCAGACCTAAGGTACTCATGGGGTCAAAGCAACATTTGAGACCATCCCTTCTTGTTGGCTGAGCTGCTGTGCTGTGTAAGAGGAGCACATCTACATTCTTCCTTCCATCTCCATCACTCACTTCCTCAGGGGATGCCTCTTAGCGCTGTAGGTAGCAGAAGAAATGGCAGAGCACCTCCACCAACACTGTGGGGAGATGTAGCGCTGGTGAGGAAAAACAGCTCCCCATGGAAGATAATTCTCAGAAGAGAAAGGTCTAGGAGTTGAACTTCCCCTGTGTGCATGGTGAGATGTGCCCAGCCTTGTGCTCTGAATAGGTCTGGAGTGGATGGGGCTGCTGGTGATTTTCGGCCAGCATTTATTGGCCAGAAAGGACAAGCTTGAAAATAAGTGATTTAGAGTGAAGAAGTGGAGGCAACAAAGTGTTTTCTGTCTCTCTTGCCTCTCAGGAACAGCTGTGCCCATTGCTCTTTTTTTCGTTTTGGATGCCATGGTGGTGGATTCGTTTTGGGCTTTGGATTTCATAATAGGTGTTTAGAAGGAAGAGAATTCAGGAATCGGTTTAACCAAGTTTGAACACACAAAAAGTTGTAACAACACTTTGGGAAGCCAATGGTTAATCTAGAAATATGTGTTCAGTGTAAGCTGAGTTTTTGTTCCATTATTTGAATGCCCTGCAATTGCTTCTTCATAACCTCTGTGAGGAGAGCATCGCCTGCAGGGAGCTAGAAGAGGTCTGGTTGGTTTGGGCAGATTGACGAATATAATTGTTAGAAAGAGTAGGTGGGATGGTAATAAAATATTTTGAACATGTGAAGATCAACTTTATGTAGAAGAAGACTTTGCTGTTGTCAGAGAGAGTTTTACCATTGACTTCAGGGTGTACATGCTACTGTGCTGCTTGCTTATTGACACAGCAGATGATTTTGATGCCTGATAATTTAATTGTGTGCTGCCAGGAGGAAACATGGAGACAGTTTCCTCAGGGACCAGCTCTCTCCAGTGAGATGCAGCTTATGAATTATATAATGGGACTTTCGGGGAAACACAGCACTACCTTAGATCAGCTCCCATTAATGTAATTGACAGCCTTGCTATTTTGTCATGTGTCCAACAATGCAGGTTTCCGTTAAATCAACCTCACAGTCCTCTGCGGTTTTCCTTTGGGATGAGGAGACAAATCACTGCATTTCATTCAATTTATTCTTCATGATAATAGGGAAAAATAAATATGTTTTTAACAGGGGGATTAGGTACAACATCCCCTAGCTGTGAAAGCACCCTTTCTAAATTAGCCCTAAATGTTAACTCGTGCTGTGGAGAATTTCAGTCCTGGAGTTAATCCAAGTGTGGCTGATTTATCAGTACGCTGTCAAAATCTCTGAAAGCTGAACAAGGTGTTTTCTAGAAATGGTTGTAAATTACTGAGTTTGCATATATATTTACTCTCAATCTATAGGACCAGATACTTTAGTATAACTTGTAATTGTTCCCAATCAGATTCAAATGTTGATCTTAATATTTTCTTTCTAACATGTTGTAAGGAAATCAGTCACTCGTGGTTTTATTTTAAATAACATAAAAATAAAAGTAACCCAGAACTACATAATTTTTTTGCTTCAAGAAATACTTAATGCTTTCCTGTTCAGAAGATGTTAAAAAGGAGCCTACGTTAAAGAAGCATTTCATTATGATTAACTGTTCCCAATAGAAGATGTTGTTTAAGGCTCTGTTTGAAGTTTGTTTCAGCAAAATGGCCTTTTCCTTTTGAAAACTTTCACCAGATGTTGCCATCCAGTAGCACTAAATGGTGCTTGTTTACAAAACTGGCTTAGTTTTTCAAAGCTTATTTTGCCAGCACTGCATCAGACAAACTTTGAACTCAGTGTTGGTCTTCTATTAGATCGACTGGTAATATTTATAAGAATTAGATAAGCTTTCAGGCACAGTTTCCTCTTCCGATTTGAAACTAGAAGCAGCACATTGCAAAGCTAAGTGAAAAATTAGTTTTTAGAGCTTAATTAGCTCTGTACCAGTTGTACCATAACTCTGAACAGCAATGGTTACAGCAACGTGACTGTGAGAAGTGTGCTCCACAGCTGCTGGCAGCATGCAGTGACACTTCTTACAATGGGAAAAAAGAATGTCTGTCCAGAAGGGACGTAGAAATGGAGGTTGAACAAACGTAGGTCAGAGCAATACATAACTGGTCAGCCACAGTGAGTACTCAGAGCAGCGTGGAATTATTTTTGTTAGGCATATAAGTAAAGCAATTAGATATCTGGACCAACTAACCTGTGCAGCTGTTGTAATGCACACCCACTTTTGCTATGTCTCCTTGACATAGTTTTTATGAAATTCTGTAGAAGGCTTGATCCTGCTCTCAGCCCGCCATGCTGCCGATGACTCTTTAGCAGAGCTCTCCAGCGGGATCGATAAGGAATCCTGCTTTGTAGCTGAGGTTACATCACTAACAAGTTCCCAAGACACTGTGATGCGCTTGGTATAATTTTGGGCAGTTTAAAATAGGAGTGAGCCAGATCCTCAGCTGGTATAAATTGGCATTACTATATTAAATTCAGATGGGCCTAATTATAAGTGCTCAAGCAGTCACTGAGGATTGTGCAATCTATTGCTTTCGTGTGTGCTCACCCATGAAAGTGAGATTGCACAATAAACACTATATGAATGCGTCTCTGTCTCAGCTGCTAATTGAAAACAAGCATGGTAAGATTAATAATTCACTTCTCCAGAATTTCTGTACTATAAGTTACTGGGGGGAGGGGCGAGGGGATTTACCAGTTGCATTAAGAGATGTTACTCTATTGCAAGATCAGTAAGTCCTAACACCAATGACTGGAGGTCTCTAAACAGGGAAAAGTTGGTCTTGCAGAGGTTTTTGATCATTGGCTTTTTTTTTTCTTTTTCTAGTTGCTATGGCTTTCATGCCTCTTGCAGCACAGAGTGCAGCTTCCAAGCCTGCACAGAGGAAGTCAGTAGCAAAACTCCGGCTGACTTAAGCAGAGTGGGATTTGGGCTGTTTTGCTGTGCAGGAAATGGGGTGTTTTTCTGTCCGGTACTTAAATGCATTTTCCCTTTTCAGAAGTCTGTCCACATTTTGCAATAGGGAAATAGGAAATTGTTTTTTTCTCTCATTTGGGAGGAAGTTGCTCTCTGTCCTCTTAATTAGTTGTTTGAAAGATGAAAGCAAGTGCCCAGGGGTAAAGGAATTCCAGGAGATTTGGTATTTTTGAACCGAAGAACTTCTAAGAAATGGCACATTATGAATTCTTATTTATCTAAACCCTGATGAATGTTACCTGCAGAGGCACTTACATGCTTGCATAACCTGCTCTCATCTAGTTAATGAAGAGCATAGGCTATAACATCTATCTGGCTCTGCTGACCCCAACATACATGCAAAATGTATTTATGGAACCTGGACCATTCCTTTCTGATACTGGACGGTGGCTGAGACTTCGACCTTTATTTTCCTGTGGCTTCTGTAGTTACAGCCTAGGAGAGAATCTCCCCAAATTAAATGGTCCTGTAAAATAGGAATATAAAGGAGTATAGGGATAGGATTATAAAACCTGCTTTCTATGTTAGAGAGGTAGCACAGCAAAGAGGTAACAGTGCAGCAAGGCCATAAAATGGATGTTCGCTGGTCAACCTTTCCTACAGCCATGCCAGCTGGTCTTGTCAAAGTAGGCCCACAAAACTCTTCCCTATTCTTCTTAGACTGTCCTTGCTACATCTCGGGTCCTCAGGCTATCACATTTTCTGCAAGTGGCTTGGTGTCAAGCAGCTGGAAAGTAGTAGTCAAGACTCCAAAACAACACTATACCTCCTCATCCTCCTCCAGCTGGGAGGACGCAAACCTGAGTAGTGTTGTTGAGATTCCTTGTGCTGTCCTTGGGGATGCTGGTCATTGCCTTTTCCTTTCCCATGTCTCTTTCTAATGTGTGTTATTCCACCTAAAAGTGTCTTTTTATGTTTGCATTATGGGAGGTCTAGTTGCACTTTCATAAATGAATAAATGATTCTTCTTTTTTGTTGTTTTTCTGGGTTTTTTTCTTCCTTTTTTTAAAGCTAAAATGCCAGACCAATCTACTGAAAAAAGCTTCTGAAATTCACTCTGTGTGTGGTTCAGCATTTTTGTTGAAGATCCCTTTTTCTTTGGCATCTTTCCTTTCTTTCATGTGTTTGCTGTTAAAGCATTTATTTTTAGTGCTTGTCACTCCTTTCAATTGGTAAAATCTCATGTTTTATGACATGCTCTTCATGTGCCCATAGCTTCTGTAGAACATTTCACAGTGGGCCAGAGACTGCTTCGGGGCAAGAGTATTATTTACTGCTGTAAATATAACCACTGGCATCTCACCCCAATGGCCATGTTCTTGTCCAGTAACAGCAAACCTGGGCACATCCACCCTTGCTGAGTGCGTGGTCGGCAAATTTGGAGCACCATTGTCTTCGTGCTTGGCTCTGCATGTTTGCTCTGTGTGGTTTCTGCTGATGAACTTTCAGCTTGTCGCTGCCCTGCATTGGCTTCTTTTTGTGTGATGCTCATGGAATATGCTGGCTCTCAGCCCTGGTTTTCTTTTCAATTTCTTGCCTTTTGTTCAGTGTTGTCTTGTCTCCTTCTCCCCGTAGTTATGTCACGACTCTCTGTTTCCTGCCTCAGTTCTGGCTCTGCGTGTGATAAACCCAAACACAGCTCTGCTGTATTTCATTACTTTCACTTCTGCCAGGATCTAAATGGCTGCATGCATTAACTCGAAGACAAGTCCTCTGGTGTGACATTTCCCTGTTATTTAATGTAGCACCTGCTGCCACACCTGCACACCTAGCTATTTAATAGTGCTTCTCTGGCTCTTTATCTCTGGTTAACTATAGATAGATAGGTAGATAGATAAGATAATTTTTTCATTCTTGTGTTGAGCAGGAAGCTTGCCTTCCACTGCTAGTATATCCCAGGTGGTAACATGGTGTGATTGGCACTGTCATATTTCACAGGAGCAATTTGAGAGTGTAACAGAATCATTCCCTTCTCCCAACACTTCCTTAAAAGAAGAGGGAGGGGGAACAAATTCTGTTCCATTTGACAAATAATTTTTAGCATCTGCATGAGCAGTAGGAGTAGCATGCTGCATTTTGAGATGCAAATGTGGCACAGGCTAGATTTCAGAAGTTGTCAAATACATGGAGATATATTTGTACTACAACATGACTGCGACTGGAGACATAAATTCCACTGCAAGGAATTATATGAATGTGGGAATGTTATCGTAAAACCCAGGGACAGATCTGTGGCTGGTGAAATCAGCATTGCTTTTTCACCATTGTAACCATTCCCCCTTGGTGAGGAGGTGTCCCCATCCAGGGCTGGAGACCAGTCACACTGGGAGATGGAGAGCTAGTGCTTGCTGTCCTCTGCAATTTTTAGATATTCCTTATGCATTTGTCTCATTGAATAGTGAGAGGTTACCCAGACTTTGGTGCATTAAAAGCTTTTCTGCACTCAGTATCCAGCTTTGCCCTAACTCCTGGTGTGAGTTGTGCTCGTGTCAGGCAGGATAAGGATCACTGTAATTTAAGATCTGGAAGTAAGATAAGCTTCAAACTAGACCTGAACGTTGGGTTCACAAACCATCAGGTGCTTCTGAGCTGGAACAGGGACAGCTGTAGACAAGCGTTTACGTACAGCTATCAGTTGTCTACGTGAGCTGCTGTGCTGTCAGAAGAGTGCTTGTGTCTATATGCCTTGTGTATTGGTGCAGTGTGGGTGGGCTTCCTAAGGAGGTTTACAAAATATCACTTTTTGTGACCCTGCCTATACTTCTTTCTAATCCCTGCAAGTTTTGATACCCTTCCCTCTTTCAGGCAAAAAATAAAGACCTCCAAAGGCCAAATTTCCCCTAAATGGGCTAGATGAAGAGGAAAAAAAAATGCTCGTGACAAGTTCAGCAGGTACAATAACAGAAGTGAACTGGTGTTGATATGGGGGGCAGAGGGGAATGTGATGAATGTATGGTCACATGAAAATTTGGTGGTAGAGCTAATGTCTTGGTAGACAGTAAAGGTCCATAAGAGACCTGAAGAAGTGGGTCCCTTAAAATGGAAAAGAAATAAGTTTACAAACCAACCCGTGGCAAAGTAACATGTCCATGAGAATGTATCTTTTCTTTTCTTTTCTCCTTGGAATTAAAAAAAAAAAAAAGTGGCTTTGTCCAGCACAGTATTTCAAATTCTCCACACAAATTTGCAATTACTACTAGAAGGCTGAAATGCATTGAACTGGTGTAGCTCTAATTGCAGTGTGGTCACGCTCCAGATGAAGTAGTTTTAGACTATGTTTAGTATGTAACTGAGCCATGCTAACATAGGCTATTAGTCCAAATGCTAGTGTAAATGAGGCAAACAGTATTAAGATGTGCTTTAAGATTGTCAGGTAATGCTAAATCAGGTCGGATGTTCTCGCCACGTCTCGCAGGAGAGTTGGTGTTGCTCCTGGCCAAACACGCATAAGGCCGCGTGGATGTGCATGCTTGCTAGGGAGCCGGCAGCCAGGAGTCTCACTGCTCTGGCCTGCAGCGTTCTCCCTCCTTCCAGTCGCTCCCTGCCCATAAATGTTAAGGCATTCAAGAAAGAACCAATGGAGCAACATCCCAAAATGCCATGCTGCAGGATGAGATTGAGGAAAATTATGTTGGCTGAAGGCTATAATTTGCTGGGTGTTTGGAGAGGTGAATGCTCTGTGCTGATCCCGGGGGGTGGCAGGCACTGTGGGCTCGGCTCAGCCCTCATCCTTCCCATGCTGCCAGGCACCAGCAGGGAGGATGGAGACCGAGGAGGTTATCAGTGAAAGGAGATTCTTCACATTACACATGTGTAGGGGAGGACAGGAATTTGCCTCACAGAAACTGTCATCACATGCCAGTTTTGTTCCAAGTACAGCGTGTTGTATAACGTACAACTCAAGAGTAACATATGAACTACTAAATGCTTGTTAAAAATATATGGTTTTTATCAAGCAGTAGTCGCTAAAATTTTTGGAACGGTTATCATTGTAGATATAACACTTCGTGGGTTTTATGTGCACTTCTTAAATGTTCTGGCAATCATAAAGTAGGTTTTCTGTTGAAGAAGCAGGGTTTTCTGTTCATAACATCGCCTTTTTAATGCTGTGACTAGCTTCAAAATGCTAAAATTGTATTAAAAAGAAAAAAAAGCACAGCAGCTGGTATTTAGTGATCCAGGAGATAAGCTTGATTCATATATAGTAAGAGACCTGCATGTTTTTAAGGAAACCAAGTTATGTGTCTATGGTCTTAGTGTTGCTATTAGAATAGCTTAAAGTACAACAGAGCACTCCTTGAAACTGTTCTTAGTTTGGACAGGCATCATTGCAAACAGGCAAACCCCTGACAGCTGTGGGAAATGGGGCATTGTTAACACAACAAGGCTATTTGACTAATGTAATAATTATCTGTGTTGTGATTTTTCTTTATAGGAGACTGAGCTGCTAGATATCAGCCTTGTCAAAGATGCCAGATGCGGAAAACATGCCAGAGCTCCCAAGGTAGGAATTTTTGCTGTGTGCTTACATGTTACGTTAATGACCTCAATAAAATAGAACGGGAATTATATGCAAGAATTTAAAAAGAAAAGTTCCCTTAGTTAATAAGAAGTGTTTTCTCTTTTCTCTATTTAACACGGTTTCTGATGAGAAGTGTTACAGTTGTTGAGCCATTGTTGATTGATTCTGTATGTGAAGTGCTGATGGGAGCTCTGTTGGCAGTGAGGAAACAAAAATCCTGGTTTGTCGAGGTAAACTTACACAAGTTCCTGGCTTCCCTGATGGCAAGGAACTAATAGTTACTTAGGTCCATGTTGCGTTTTGTGCTGCCTGTTTTCCTCTTTAAGTGTCTCCTGAGGTCAGAAAGAGGGTGGTTTTTTTTTTAAACTGTCATCAGAGAGGTCAGGATATCAGCTCCCTTAGGGTCCGCTCTGATGTATTGCATGCTCCTTTGCTGTCTCTAAAGACAGTAGGTTGTAGATATATGTTCTCTCTAGCGTTTTTGTTTGGATAGGTACTACACATCGGAGAAAAAAACCAAAGCATTCAGTTCTGGAAGCAAGATAGTGCCTTGGGGAATCACAGAAGTGACTAGAAAAAAGGAAATCTCCTTAGGGGCCTGAAAGTATGGCCTTGCTGCTGCTTAGCCATGGTTGGAACTGGTGGGGTTGAAGCAGCCCAAAGGAATGCTTCTACCCTTGTCCCTGGGGAGGAAAACGGCTGGGTCTGGATGGCCGTGGCTTCCCTGGAGCCTCCCACTGGGCTGCTTCTTCCTTCCACCCAGCCCTGGGTCAGGGCACGGGGGCTCCTCAGCCCCCTGAGGGTAGGCATTAGCAATGGAAAAGGTTGCTTCTCAATACCAGAATGTGATGGTAGTTACCTCTGAACAGACTATTCAAATTTGGTTTTCAAAGCTTTCCATGTAGCGCTGGCAGCATTTTAAAGGCTGACTTATAATTGAAATGCAACAGAAGTACTTTATGACATCCACATTAATACCAAATGAGTTCACCATGATTAATGGTTCTATGATGAATAGCAATAAAGTATTAACAATGGCTAGAACATTATTTTAAAATGCTACCCGCTTTACAGAGGACATTCATGTTCTTCTAACAAAATGTTTTTAGCGAAAATGCATGCAAAGCTATTGCCTCGGTGACTTTTATTTATTAAGCTGTTTTTGTTACAACATGTTATGGATTTGACAGCAGTGGCATTAAATGAAAGGTATGAGAAAATCCTAACTCTCAGGGTGGTGAAATGCACCACCTGTGTGAATGGGTTTGCTTTTTGTCATTGATTTGTGTGTGGGCAGAAAGAAAGCTGCACCTGGGTTGGCTTTTGATGGGATCTTGAAAATCGTCTGAAACAAAATGCTCATTTTGGGGCTGGTCGTGTCAGTTTTGCTTTGATCCGCATTGCGGGGCTGAGTGAAAGAGTGTTGACTGCAGGTGAGCAAGCGTTACAGAAGCCCTGTTTGTGTCACCTCCACAGAAGATCTAAAACCCATAGCAGCAGGAAGGCTTGGCTCTAAGTCAGGCAGTAGCAGCTTGTGATTGCATGGAGGTTTCTAGTAAAAACCCTGCTATATTGGCTTAAGAGAGCAGGGCCACGTATACATGATACTTGTCAAAGTTTCCACCTTTTCAGAGGCTCTACTCTCCACAGCTCTACTTCCAGGTGGGAGCAACCCTTGCTTTCAGGTGAGCATAAATAATGACCTAAGGCTAAGTGTAGTTCCTGTGTGGGAAACCAAGCGTCCCTCATGTAGCGTGCAGAGAAGTCATTCACAATCTGCTTGTTGCATGGTAAAAGTGTGGTGCCCACGATGACTATGTTGTGTCGGGTCTGAGCTGTGTCCAGCAGAATGGCTTTGGTGTGGTTTACTGGCACCTGCAGAGCCTTTTGCCCTGTGTGTAATACAGCCAATGGTATAAACTGCAGGCATGGAACGGAGCTTAGCTGCTGCAGCAACAAATACTTCTTGCTGCAGTGGTTCCACTTAACGCAGGTTCATTAACTATCCCAGAAGTTAATCTCTCATGATCTGGTATGACCTTCATTGACTTGGGAACTTGCTTCCTGTCATAGCCTTGTCAGGTGGAAAGGACAACATGCTGTGGTGCATTGACACATCTTTCACTGTAAACCAAGAGATTTAGGTGATTTTGTCTTCATTCCCCCACTACCCCTCCCTCTGCCCACAGTCTTGGACAGACTTGCGTTAGGAGACTTCTGACAGTTTATGCAAATTTTTAATATATTTTTAGAATTCTAAGAGTAGATTTTATCTGTGGGTTGTCATTAAAAACTTAAGAAGTTAATGGGAATCTTTAAACCTAATTTGGTGTATTTCTGATCTACTGCTACCTTTTGGTGGAAATAAGTGTCATCTTTAATAAGCCTTGACTTTTCTATTACATTTTTAAAAATGTAATTAATTTTTGTTTTTATAGTAAACTAAATTTCAGTGCCATTAATGACATCCATAGTAAGCTGCCAGAACCTGTTAGGTGTGCTGCTACAGAAGACCATCAGCAACTAATGATTTTAGAGGACTATAAGCAGGCATAGTTACCAAAAAACTCCTTCTTCCCTATCACCATCTGGAATACACACTTCTTCCCCATATTGCTGCCATATCCACCAGTGGGGATGTTTCTTTGGTAGCTTAATTAATCTGCCAAGCTTTTGGTCTTTTTGATGGCTAGAAACAGAGTGTGTTCTCATGTTGCATTCAGTGTACCTTCTGCACAACCATCAGTATTAATTTCTGAAAGAGAGAAACACAAAGAGGTTTTCAGTTAGTTTCTCTTTCAGCCTTGTTGATACTCACTTTTCATACTATTTTTCCAGAAGTCCAGCCGTACATATTTCGTGATTGTTCTTGAATGTTTGTTGTTACATCTTCTGGTCGTTATCATCAGAGGAAAAAAAAAGCTTTTTAATTCTGGAGGAGTTTTCATCAATGAAGGATAAACAGCCAAATGCTTTGGTTTTATTTAGAAGGCATTGTACTCTTTTTGTTTTATCCTATTTCACAGTGTCCCTGGATTTGTTGAAAATGTGTTAGCATTTTGTGCCAGCAATTAACTCCAAGCTATGGATTGTCTTCTGTAATGCCCTGGATAAGACGGCTTAGTCTGGGCTCTGGAGAAAGGTAGTATTAGACATGCTCATGTTTTGTATTACTCCCTAGGCCTTAGCGTGTGTAAAAAAGGGTAACAGCAAACTCCAAAAATGGGATACATCAAGGCACTTATCCTACCGTAAGATCAGAGCTTTTTCTTTCTGGGTTTCTCATCCAGGAGGTCTGGTTCCTTTCTCCATTCCCTATTATGCTTAGCCTCAAAAGCTGCCTTGAAGGCACAGAAGTGCAGCTTTCATCCTACAGTTGTCACATTAAGGTCACACAAGGAATGAGCTGAGATCTCCTCAAAGTTAGTATGTTAGCACTAGGCTGCAGCTGTGCAGGCGGTCAGCTCTACTTGGCACTTTGAGTGCAAAACCACTTCTCCAGCTTCTGGTGTGTGATGACTGTTAGAGCCTCTTAAAACCTCTCTCTTGTTCCTCCTGTTCCCTGAGAACTTGAGAGCGGACCACCAACACTGTTCCTGGCCATGACAGCAGTGTATGCGAGTAGCTCAGAAAGGCATCTACAAAATACAGACCTTCCTGAGTGGACCTGAGGAACAGTTACTCACAAGACTGGCTGAAACTCCACAGAGTGGCCCAGCACTAGACCACAGTCCTAGAGCCAAGGTCGTAGTCTGTCAGCTGATGGTAACGATTATCTGTGCTCTCACACTTTGGGGTGCTGTAGTCAATTTGGGGCTGCCCCTGAGAAGTGCTGTTACCATGTGGATAGTGTGAAGCCTAAAGCCCACCTCAGCTTGTCTGGGTGTAAGAATGGCTTTGTGTTTATCCTTCTAGGAAACTCAAAACTTGTTTTCATCCATGGCAGCGTCCACCAATTCTTCCACGTAGCGCTCAAGGCTGGGAAGACAAGACAAATTCAGGAGACTTGCACAAGCCTCTGTCCTACTTTGGCAGCCTAATGGCACCCAAGGGGAATTTGTAGATTTAGGGGGTAAGGAAGACCCTGTGGGCCTTCAGCAAGGAGTCAGAATGGTTTTACATCAAAGGAGGTGGAGCACAAAGTTTAAAGGTTAGATCAGTCACAGTGTTTAGGCATCTGCAAATAAGCCTGTATGTCTTTCATAGGAACTTAGGTTTCCAGTGATGTAGAGGGGAGCTCTTTAGTGGATCCCAAACGTTTGATGCTTGGGGGATGAGAAGGTCATCCCCTAATCCAAAATCAGTAAGTACTATACCCAAATGTCCCTGTGTTACTGAGAAGCTTCAGCGTTGCCTTCTTTTTCCACATTGCCAGGGATGAGTCCTCCTGTCTTCAGCTGCTGTTTTCAAAAACGATAACAGTTTTCCATCTCAATGCAATATATATGCAAAGGCTTATTCTTTGGAATAAGGGCAAATCTCAAGCAGCACAGAGCACTGCAGCAGATCTCTAAATTGGAAGAAAAATGAAAGTAATGTTCTGAAGAGAGCAAGGAAAGACTTACTAATTGTGTATGTTAGGAAAAAGTGCCTGAATTCAAAAGACAATGAAATTTATACAGAAGTGAGGGAATTATAAGATGATTATTGTGACTTTGCCTTTTTAGTAGGCATTAGAATCATTTAGGAAGGGAACAAGAGAAATTTTGAGGACAGGAGATTAATATGCAGTTCATTTTTTCCTTTGGAAAATGTAACTGCCCATAAATTTAGCGCAGCCTTTTTGAAGCATGGCATGCCTTTTCTCACAGCTTTCAGGGACTCAGAGCTGCCGCCACTGTCATCGGGAGTGCAGCATCAGGATGCTCAGGGCTCAGGTTGTTTGTATTTTGAAATGCTGAAGGAATGTGAACATCATTAGTTGCAATGAAGCAATTATTTATTTCCTTTTATTCACACATTACCTGGTAGCACTCTCTTGAGCTTTGTTTTGATGTGCAGACTAATGAAGAGACGTCTTTTCCCTTGTAAAGTTTAGTGAAGAGGTCTGCAAAATAACACAAGGAGCAGTGAAGAGAAACGTACGCTTTTGTACAATGAGGCATAGAAATAGCTCTGAAGATTCATATACCTTCTGTGAAGCATGGAAGTGCCACTCAAAAGGGTGTCCACATACTTAAAAAGGAGACATAGCTAAAAAATGTCGCGCAGCAGTAAATACTGGTGAAAGGCTAGGTGGTGAAAATTTGGCAGCTGCAAGCATGCTCACAGGACTAGGGAAGTCACGCTTTTTACCATCTTGTATTTACCATAGCCAATAACAGTTTCTATGGAAACTAAAATCTTAATGCAACTGTATAAATGTTTTTAGTCACAAGAAGAAATATCAGGATGAGTTGGCAGGAATGAGAAAATAACCCCATGGCAAATGTTCATATTGAAAACTTTTGATGCATTTGATCAGTCTGTTTTCCCTCAAAGATATCATAAATCATGCAGCAGGAAATGAATTTCTTTAAATGACATATGCTATGGAACCTGTAGGAGATGAAATGATGAATGATGGAATCACTCTAATGCCAAAATGTTTATAGAGCATAGCCCCCAATTTTAAAAACACTTGCAGCTCCCCTGCCCCAAATTTTCACACTTTAACAAGAAAGCTCTGCAGAGAAAAATAATAAAGCTTTTTTAATGTCAGAAATTTGCCAAGACCTCAACTGCTATTAATATAATCATCAGCCTTTCTGTAATTAGTGGATTTTCTTGAAATGCTCAAACAGAGTGAGATGATTTCAGGAATACCTCAGCTATAATTCGAAACCAACATGCTTCTTCCTCACTGCAGAGGATTTGCTGGTTTCTTATACATCTGTAGAGAAAAATAAATAGTTCATGAACCAGACAGGCTTGAAAACTAGAAGGAAATCTAACAAGGAAAGTCTAAATAATAATCTGGTGATTTTCAGGGAAATGAGGATGTGCAAGTCTATTTGAGTTGTCTGAGCTATGTCTGCTTCTGTACTCCATTGCGCTGACTTAGAATCAGTAGGATTTTACTGACATTTGGGTAAATTAATGCAGAGAAGCAGAAAGTAAGACTGCTGTCTATTAGGCTGTTAATAACCTCCTGTTTCTTCCTTCCTTTTTTTCACTTACTGCCTGAATTTACAAATGCAGGTCAAGAACTTTTTGTGAACCCACTCAAAGCACACACAGGGGAAAAAAATAAATCGCAGATAATGCTTGGTTGATTTGCCTCCGAATAAGGCTCTAACTTCTAATTTACGAGTCCAGTGACTTGATTTCCTTATGGTATGTGAACTTATATTTTTGTTGGTAGCCTGTGATTCTTATGGTCAAGTTTTGGTCAAGTTTTTTGTTTTTCTTTTATCAGGAGAACAAAAGAGGCCTCTGTCACTTCTGAAATGGTTTTAAGCCGAGCAGCTGTTAATTTCTTTATCATAAAGTCTGTGCTGGGACAATTATGTTGTATTTAATAACCACCCTGATTAGACAGCATGTGGAAAATGGCAGATAGACTTTTTTTCTTCCCTTTTTTCTCTTTGGTCCACTCAGTAAATTCCCTGAAGTCAGCTGCCTACATGGATTGCACAGGAGAGCAACAAGCCTGCCTTTTGCAGCGCTGACTTCTGTCGCTCTGCCTGTCTCAAACGCTGTTATTACTGTTATTTTTATCTGCTGATAAATGCATGTTGCTTTCCATTGAACAACCTTGGTGCTAAGTTAGAAACTCTACTTTAAATTATGCCTAAGCAATGTTCTATTTCTGCCAAAAAGAAATAAAAATGGAATATGCGCGCAGCTTACTGTCTTCCCACTCACCTTAGGGATAACAGTGACACCTTGAACATCACCCCCAATTTGTTTGTTGTTCTACGTGACTGCTTTTTTTTCATGATGACTAAATTACATAAACATTTTCCTAGGCTGAGTTTTACTTTATTAAGGAAGGTTAAGGTTATTTCTTCAGATGATTTTTGACTGGTGTTGATGCAGTCACAGTTGTAAGGATAGGGACATGCAAGTAGTTGAAATGCTGTGAAGAGCATGGGAGCTGCAGTCACTGTGAGTGCGAGGGAGTTTTGCCATAGACCTTCCCTGGGGGATTAAGCCTCGCTCTGCCCTTCTTGCCCACTTCCCTGCAGCTTGGCATCGCCTCTCTTCACCAGGATGAACAGGCTCCTAATGGCACCTGGCACCTTACGCTCTTCCAGATTTTCCCCACAAGTGCAGATTTTATCAGAAAAGGTCTCCCCACTGCCCACAGTAAAGCCCTGATGCTTATTCAGGAAAGAAGGCAAGTTTCACTGTGCCTTTGAGGTTTTGTTTATGGTTTTTGGTTCTGTTTTCAAATTCTGTTGAAAGTTAACTTCTTTGGGAAAGAGTCTTATCTCTAAAGATAAAGCTGTCCATGCTGCTATCCAGGGAGCGTGGAGAGCAGGTCTTTGCTTCTCCATCACCTGGAGAAAAGTCACCATCAGAAACATTATTCATGCTATTCTGGAAGCAAAGCCAAGCTTCCTGAAAGCGCAAATGAAGCCTGGGGCATTAAGTAACGCAGAAGCCATTTTCCTTCTGCTTCGTCAGGTCACAAGTCGTGTCTCAAACACAGTGGCTTGCTTAGTGGAGTGGATGAGCACAGGAGCTTTGCACTTGCGCTCTGAAGCCTGCAGAGATTCCTTGCCTGCCTCAGAGTGCAGTTCACTTGGCTGTTCATGCCTGAGGCTGAGGCCACCTCCGAGATGATTAGCATCCCAGTGTACCAGCAGAATGGCTCAAATTGGTGAAGGTGATTTTGTTTACAATCCTCTAATCCTTAGGGAACTGGGACCTTTTCAGAAGCTTGTCATCTACTGTATAACTTAGCTCTCTCTGGGTAGTTCATTGGATTCACTATTCACTAACATGCAAGGTATGGTAGAAAGCACAGGGCTTTGTCCAAGGCTTTCACTATGAATCATTGCCAAAAAGATCTGATTTTTTTTTCTGCTTGCTGACAGTTTCAGTTAGCTTTCCGTGCTGCTTGGGTTTATGTTTTTCTTTTTTATATTTGTAAAACATACATCTTCTTTTTGTTTGTGTACTTTCATGCCAAAATACAAAGTACAAAATATGTAACAAGAAGCACAAAGGCACTTTGTAAATGTGCTTTTAAAACTTGACATTTAAATTTGAAAAGGTAGAATAGGACACTACTCAGATAAATATGTGATATTTGAGTTGCTGAGAACATCAGAGTATGTCAGTAAAGCTGTGCTTTAAATGCTACTGCTGAAGATGCTTTTGAATGACTCTGCGTACATTTCTCCCTCTCCCTCTCCTCTCATTTTTTTTGTGATTTTGGAGAGAGACTGACAGAGACAGCTTTGTGTGCTCTCAGGCACACAGAATACTCCAAAACTGTTTTAAATCCATACATAAGCCACTCTCGTGAGCTTTCACACTGTGGCAATGGGGGATTAAAGTAGCGCACTGGAGGGCAGGGACTCATCTCTTAACTTGAGCATGTGCATCATGCAGGTGTTAAGTTCAGTGCTGCAGGGCTATTTCCTGTATTACTGTAGTTAATTGTAGTTACCTCCATGCTGTTTCAGCTTGAAGGTTTAAATTCCTCTTCTTACCTTTCCCGGCCGCAGGACAGGGCTCGCAGGAGGGGAGCTGGGTTGCAAAGTGGCATCTCTCAGCTGGTAGGTACCACTTTCGGTGAGCCTCGTGGTTGCTGCTGATGGCAGCCATCGCTCGGGTGCGATGGTGGTGTGCTGTCACTGGCTCACCTCGGTGACGAGGTCGTATCTGGTGTCGGCCGCCTTTTGACAACATTTGTGTTGCTCATCAGTAATACAGGACATGGATATCTTATTCCTGTCTTCACAACTAATAACACTAATGAGCTGAAAACGCAGCTGGGACAGCATGTCCTGCTGCAGCTATCACAAGCCCCACCCACTGTCAATCATGATAAAGCTTACTCGAATCTGGTAAATGGCATTTTTACAGTGGCTGGCACAAAAATTAAGAGTTATTGGGACAATATAAAGTTATTCTGGAGGTGCTTTTTGTGATACTAAGGTGTTAATATTGTGTATCAATGTCGTGTATTATCTGTGTGTTATCTTCCACCCCCTGCATGTTCATATGCACATATTACCTTTTGACTTGCACTAAGATCATAAAGATTTGAGAAAGTACAGTCCATTTCTTCCAGTGTTGGTACGGTATCTAAAAAATCAAAGTTCTGTTTCATGAATAAGGCTCCTAAGTGCAATGCTAATAAGGAAACTAATAAGTAAAATGTTGCTTTCCATAAAGATAAGAAATGCTGCATTCAGCCTCTGTCTTCAATGCTCAGTTTGGAAAGAATTTCAAAATTTTTCATTGGAAAATGTAAAGGTACTCAGTAACTGAGTCATACTAGTCTTTCCTTCTGAGCAGTAATCTCCATCTAGAAATATATCATAAATAATAAAGTATATATTTTAGCAGTAGTGTGGAGCTGTGCATCCAGAGATCTGATGGCAGTGCAATACCCTCAAGCTTCAAATGTGGAATCAACAGGCTCAAGTGAAAATGCCAAAGCAGAAATATTTTTCTGCAGTTGTTTAAAACAAATTATTTATATTTCCCCATTTTATTGGAATCCAACTTGGTGATTTGTCTATGACATCCCTTATTTGTAAATAACTGCTTGGAGAAAACTGCTAGGTTTTACTTAGTTGCAAAGATTTGATGTAATTGTTATCGTCTACATACAAAGGGCTCATTCAGTATCTCCTCATGAAACTGAGCAAAACCATTTAGGCTTAGAAAAGAGAACACTGCGAAGCAAAAGGATTAGGTGTAGATTCCAAATGACCATGGCTGACAGAGATGCCAGCTTCTTTGCAACTGGGTGAAAATGCCCCCCTACTCAGCTCTGCAGAGAAAAGCATTTTACTGGCAACAGGACAGCAGGGTGCTGAATAGCCAAGGAGGAGCGAAGGGTGATCGGTGTTGGTAAGTTATCTGTGTTGGATGGCCTGTGTGCTGCAGAGAATGTCAAACCCTGCCTGGAAACCCTCAGGCAAATGGCAGGAACTGAGCAATTTGTGATTGAGTTTAAATAAGTATGAACTGTCCTTGGTCAGAGCTTGTAAGTCAAGAGATTTGTTTTTGAGATTTAGGAGTCGTAAAAAAAAAAAAAGTCTTTTTTAATACTGAAGTCATTTAAGCTTGCTTAAACTCCATTAGAACAGCTTCTAGCTTCAAAGTTCATTATCTTCCATATTACATTAGCACTTTCCCGGTCTTGCTGATAAGCTAAGCACATTTGGCTGTAAAACTGCACATTCGCTTAACGCTTTTTGATCCGTACTTTTATGCTGTCCAGTACAGATATCTGAGAAAAAGTGATGGGAAGAAACTTGACTCTCTTAGCTAAAACTTTGATTGTAAAATAATTACAGCCCCTGCTATAAATAATTCTTGTTTCATCGCTGTGGCTTTTCAGTCTGTTTGCTTGTGTCCCAAGGCAAATCTGTGCCAGTTGGACACCCCAGCTGCACCAGTGACATCATGTCCAGGGCAGATGTACTGCTGTGCCTTGTAGTGACATGTGTGTCTTGCAGAGAGACAGCTACCAGTATTGCAGGGAAATGTTTTATTACAAATCTGAAAGCGGGACTTAGAAGAGGCAGCTACAGATAAGGAAGCTAATGAGAACAAGTAGAAATAGCCAAGGGTCCGTGTGAGCTCTAAAGCATCAGGAAACTATGGTTATTTCCAATGTAATAGTATCAGTACATGAATGTTAAATCTATGCTACCATTTTTCCAAAGCGTCAAGTAGAAATGAGACTGCTTTCTTTTGCTCTAGTCTGCTGTGGATGTATAAAAAGGTAGAGGCAAGTGCATCCAAATAGCCGGTAGGGTTTTTTAATACAGTAGGATATTTCTGAAAACAAACGAAACCAAACACCATTCCTTTTTAATTATAAATAGAATTATGCTACCAGGTAAGGTATATGAATACTTTATTTAAAAATAAATCCTTATACCTGTCTTGAGCATGATTTGCCTATCTCTGGCTTTCTCAGCTCCATCCCCTCCCAGCCTAATCCCAGTTAAATAAACAAAATTATCAGCTGTTGCCACTAGGGAGTTTAGACACACTGTTCCACTCATGGGGTGTTAATGAGCCATCCACTGGGATGTTCCTGCAAAATGGATTGCATGGCGACACTTACAGAAGCAGGTGGGAGCAAAATGGTTTTATGTATGTCAGTGCTAAAAGAACATTTTCTGAGGGCCAGAGTTTTGCTTAGTGCATTTTTCAACCCTTGCTGATTCACTGGAATAAAGTGTAGTGTATTCCTGGTAAAGACTGCTGTGTGTTAAGGTTGATACACAGCTACACCTGATCTAGCAAGGTTTTTCTGGCTATCAGTTGCATCGTGGATACATCCTTCCCAAGGAGAAGCGTTTCTACCACTACGGAGTTGAATGGGTAAAATTGCCATAGCCCATCCTTGGTATGGCAGACCTGTGCTAGCATTGCTTCTAGACAGAATTAGGGGCTTTTTTCTGCACATAGTACTGCAAGTGTCCAATGTCCTTCATATTTTTTCTTTTGATGATAAAAATCAGGTCTTTGTTCCTCTTGAGAAGATAGATCCGCTGAGAAATCCTGTGCATGGACCTATGCATCATTCCTGTTGTATGGAAATCATCATACAGGATGTGTAAGAAAGTAGGTGAATTACGTGTTTTCAGAACTTAGCCGCTCTTGAGTATGAACTTGAGTTCATACCCCTGAAGTGTAGATGGAATTATTAACCAGCCTAAAATTTCAAGGATCTTATTGAAATACTGACAATGTACCAGTGCTCTGGGATTGTGGCATGTCCTAGAAAGTAGAGGGTACAGAAAGGGCAGATTCAATGCTGATCTTAAACTAAGGTTCAGTGTAGCTCTATTTTTAGTTAGAACAATCTTGATTGAATCACCAAAAAAAGCGGCAAAAACCTGAGTGTGTAACTGTAAATTACAGCAATCTATTAAAATGCAGGTTTGCTCTTTTAAAGGTGGATTCCATGTGGTTTAGCTTTGTGAGCTTGAGTTATGCTGTTTAACTTGGGGAATTTGGATAAAACCCTAATTACCTTCCTTTGAAGAAGATATACCCTTGGCTGGGAGTTCTTGGCTGCAGTATTTTTGAGTATCCAGTTCCTTTGTTGTGTTTCAGACATAAAATGGACTTGCAACCATGTAGTTTAGGAGCAGGCCTAGATGGTAGCTGCTATTTTTCCACCCCACTGTGTAGTGCCTCTGTGTCTGGGTTCATTCCTATCAAGGGAGACTGGTTTCCAGATACTAGACTTCCAGTGATGGTTAATCACTATAACACCCATTAAAATAACCTGTTTTTTCCTCATTTTTCCAAGAGGAATTCTAAAACAAGTGTCAGTATAACTTGCAAATACTAACCTTATAATCTGGGTTGCTTGAATTCTGCCCTATCTGCAATAACCAGTACCTGTGCTGAAGAGCAGGTGTGATATGCAGACTGAAAGGTGAGCTGCTGTGGGGTCAGGTCCTCTCCAGCAATCTGTGAATCAGGCAAGGTTTGGCCATACGTAGTGGCTTTGGGTCTAAACTTTTTTCTTTTCTTGCAAGAAAGTCATATCCAGTCCTGGTCCTAGGACAGTGTTAAATGTTACAGTTTGTGGCTACTGGTAAATAATGGGATTTTTTAAAAAAATAGGTCAGAGGAAATGGCACCTTTTTGCTGTGTCCAAATACAGAAGAAAGCTTTACCAGCTCAGTGGCTTTTATAAGAAATTTTGTGATGGAAAGTTCTGGTAGTTCAGGGGAGCTGCACTGACTTGCAGTGCATCCTAAGTGCCTTTTTTCTGCTTTGAAACACATCCGATATTGATAATGCCATAACTGAAATTACATGAAGATTTTTTTGTTGTTGTTGCTGCTCTGAGTTAACCTTCTTCCTCCAAGATTAATGAAATACAGAAAACAAAAAATCTATATGAGAAACTGTATGCTGTAGTTGTGAATGTTTAGTATAAATGGCTTCAAAACAATGTTTGCTAATGCAGTGGCAGAGCAGAACGGTCGTGCTAGGTAGGGTCACCATATAAAGGGAAAAGGCAGCCATATTAATTTCAGAAATAATGGGAGCAATTTGCATGTCATTAAATGTTTTAAGATGACAAAACTGAATTCAGGTAAACTAAACAGACTTCTTAAATGTTTACCTGTGTGTTGAGACAAATAGAAGAAACTAGTGTGGTTTGGGATAGCTGACGGACCTATGGCAGCAGATCCCAGCCCTCTGAAGGTGGCAAAAGTTTTGCTTTGGCTTTTGCTGAGATGCAGGCTCCCTTGGTCACATCAAAGAACAAAGCCAACACGGACATGTTTTCTGCAGTGTATTTTCAGTAAAAAATTCTAAACCAGAAAATGGTCATTTGGCAATTTGAGAAGGCAGGCCGATCTTAGCTAACCTAGTTAGTCCGTTTTTGCTGTGGTTTGCCTTGGTAATGACAAAGATGCCTTTCTGCCCTTCTTCCCAAAGCTGGCTCTGGGGATCTGCCCAGGCTGCCCAGAAGTAAGCCCCGAGTTGCAGCCCACCAGTGTTCCCCTTTCTTTCTTTGTGTTTATGTGCACCTCAGACAACACTGTGGTTCTATAGGAGAGAATACCACCATTTTCTCCAGAAATTTTACCACTGTTTTTAACAGTGGTAAAATCTTTGTTCACAGCCATGGACTGTTGCTACCAGGATAAACGTGCAAGTTGTCGGTGGGTGAGTGGGAGGAGGAATGGGAGGAGAGGAGGTTGTTTGTCTCGGGTGTGTGTGTTGTAAGTCAGTGCAGGAACAACATTTTCAGAACTGCTGCAGAGGTTTGATTTTGCTCGGTTTTAGCTGAGAGAAGAGGAGAATTTATTTTGGAGTTGCTTTCATACTGACCTTCAGCATAGTCTTCTGGGGTGCTTTGGGAGCTGAGGCTGCTGATGGTATAGAAATTCACACCTGCTTTGGTTAGTGCCTACAAACCAGCTTTTGTTCTCATGGTCTATATGTGGATTTTGATTTTTGGCAGCATGAACCAAACATCTTTGCTGTAGAGGTAGCAGTGCTAGAGTTAAACTTGTATGCACTAGAGCAGTTGAAGTTATAATAAGTTTCTCTCTCCTCCTGGGTCCTGTAAGAACATCAAGCCCTTCAAGATGGTGACCATTCATTTTGTTAGAGGGGTGAGATTTGTCCTTGGTTGCAAGTCATCATTATTGACACGTTAATCATTGCATCGTGTTTCCCACTGTAGTCAAAAGTGGTGACACTTCTGCATGTTTCAAAGGAACTATTGCTGCTGTAAATTGATGTAGGCACACTGAATATGATCTAGCTCATTTTTAAGACACTGATATGTTTGTTGCAGTATTTTGGTGGGGAACTAATTTTTTTACATATACTGTGTTTTTTTACATCCTGCTAGAGTCAGGAGAGTTGCAAATGGTGGGAGGAGAAGTGGGATTATTTAACTCTTAGGTACATAATAAAAAAGGAGAATTTGAAAGCTGTGTTCAGGTCTGGTCATATTTTGATGATGCTTGGCTTTTCCTATTTGTTTATATTAAAAGTGATTTGTTCTCTGGAAGTATAATCACTTGATATTGCTAATTTAGTTTTTTGCATATGATACTTGAAAATTATGTAACTAAAAGAAACCCTTTACCTTTTTTTTTTTAGGTATCAGATACTAGCTTGATTATGAGCATTTAAATGCCTGTGTATGTGAAAGGAGGTTACTGTGTTTTCTACTTTAATTGAAAACTTCTTTGGGCAAATTACAAATGCCAAGGTAAAACTTACCAGACTGTAAACAAATGTTATACAATCTCTGTTAGCTTTCTGCCATCTGGCAAAACCCAATTATCCTCAGACAACTTTATGCTCTTTGCAACGATGTTATTCTTGGTAATATGGAAAATGGACATTTATAAGAGAGACTCCCACAGCTGGTAGAGCTGCCAGGGGAAGAGAAGGTGCAGTGGAGGTGGTGTTGCTCATGTCGTGGGCTGTGCCACCCTGATGGAGGAGCCACAAGTTGTTCTCCAGAGGCCTCTGGCTCTCTGCACAGACCGAGAAGAAACCTTACGCTTGTAGGTGATGGGGTTGTGAGCTTCCTTCTACCCTGTCCCCAGATCAGGTGCCTGCCACTGGCCTGGTGGATGCCTCCACACTGACTTCAGGAAATTTCATGTTTGTAAACTGTTTGATTATTTGGAATAACTATTCAGATTATCTGTTCAGTTATCTTTGTTCCAGCACTCAGAAAGCAAACTTGAAGCGTTTGTGCAACTCCACAGAGTCAGGGAGCACTACCATGAGCACCTCTCTAGCACTCCTGTACCAGTTTGTTCACCCTTATTTAAGATTCCTCTTACATCTAGTATCCACCTTGAACTCACTCTGTGATGAGAGCCGACAAGCATATGTACAGAATTGTCTGAGCTGGGTTTAGATGGCTGAACCACATGCATCTCATTTAAAGGAAATGTATTGCTATCCTGTCTGTTATGGAGCCTGATTCATCAAGCGCTTAGCATATGCTTCCTAAGTCTTCTTGGAAGAAAACCTGTAATGACCAAGTATTTGCTTTGCACATCCAGGAAAGGTGTGATCCCAGAACTGGAGAGCTAGGAGACAGAACATCATTTAAAGAGATTTCTGTATTAAGTAGCCCAGAATTAAGATGAGTGATGAGAATGTAGAAGTGTTGTCAGAAGCTTTCCCCTGAGTTGTAACTGCGCCTGTTAGTCATGCAGTTTATCCTGATGATAAATTCAAAACTATTTGCAGGATTATTTAGGGTATAAGAAAAAATTGCCTTTTCCTTCACTCTTGGAGCTTATGTCAAACGTGATATAAAACTGTTCGATTTGAAGTTATTTGAACTGCAGTTAAATATGAGAGACAGACTTACAATTCTAACCTGCTTATAAACCAGGGAAAAAGATGAGGAGAGAAGGCTTTTATTGGTGTGAAAATAGTGGACCCTGCTGTAGATGCAGATGGATATTTTTCTTTCTTACCTCGGTTGCTCATTGTTTATTGTTCCTGGGAGTACAGAATTGAATTGAATGAATATGTAGTCCAGTCTGGCCAGCTGGACGTTGTGCAGTAGTTCTGCCTGCAGCAAATAAGGGGGCTGGAGGTAGGAAAGCTAAGAAATACATGTTTTTCTGTACCTTTGTATATGGGAGAATTGCAACACCGCGGGTCAGGGGCCACTGTATATGTGTTAATATAGGTTCTGTGGTTTCAGCAGCATGCGCAAAAAGAAGCCAAGGGCACATGGCCAAACTTCTCATGGAAATCCATGTGCTCAGTTTTGGAGAGAGGGAGCAGGAGTGGATTTCATGCTCACTTGCACCACAGAGACAGTTGTTTATACAACCAAGTAGGTTAGAGCATTGTCACAGGCTTTAAAGCTAGAGCTTATTTATGTCAATTGCTGCAAATCAGAGTTCCTTGGTAAAGCCAAAATCTATTTAGAGGCTGCTTATCAGTATGTCACGTGTTTTCCAGTTTCCTTGATGGCAGAGTGAGCCCACCCCCAAAATTAAATAAGGAAAGAACGCTTTTCTTGCTGAGACTGCGAGCACAGGCAACAGGCGTAAGGCTTTCTTTGCTGCCTGCAGTTCTTTGCTCTCACATCAGCCTATGATTGCAGTTTGGCAGTGGGATTAATTTTGTTTGGGTTTAGGAAGTAGAGGGCTTAGAAATGTCTCCAGGAAATGAACAGGCAATCAACAGGCAAATCACCAAAGGAAAAAATAAAAAACAGTCTATTTCAGTGTTACTTATTCTTGAGATATGTGGCAGTGTTCTTTAAAATTCCCATCACCCAGAGCGAGTTGATTGGCTTGCTTTTAATTTTACTTCAAATAATAAGTTCTTAGCTTGAAAAGCCAACTTGAGTGTGCTCTGCGCTTCCCGAATTGCTCTTTCCCAAGTTGCTCTTGCCACTGATTAGCGGATAGAACAAAAAGAAACATCGTCACATTACAAAAAACATGGGCTGACTAATCATGTCATACGTGTCTAAGAGAAAATAATGTACAAGCTAAGAACAAAAGTGCTAATATTTGAAACTATGTTTGGGAGAGAAATATGATGGCTTATTGTGTTTGAAAAGCTTTCTTGAAATGCAGAGATGAGTGTGATATGGGCAGCGGCTGACACTGAGTTTAAAAATGCTTTTGCAAATGCTGGGATGGAAGGGCAGCACACCAGCTGGGCACACACAGCTCAGCCAGGCTCGTTAATAATTCAGCTGGTTTTGGTTGGTTTTCAGTGTAATTTGATGTGTCTGTTCTGATTTCTTTGTATATGTACATTAGGATCTTAATTAAAAGCTCCAGAGACTGTGTACCTGTAGAATAAATTTTATTTCTTAAGCATGAGACTGGAGTGAATGAAGTGAACAAAAAAATTCTGATGAGCATTTTTAGCAAACAGCATCGTAAAGGAGACTTGGAGGAAAACTTAGGTATTTCAGAATCAATAGCTGTTTTAGCTCCTTAATTTAAACCTGTTGCAAGTGTTTGTTTATTTGCTCCTTTGAAATAGTTGATATCAGTGGAAACCACCTACTTTTTGCTAGACTAGAGATAGGTTTATGTTAAAACAAATAGATTTCTTCAAATTGTAAAAATATTTTTCTATTCGTCGTTTTAATATTTATTATAGGTAGGAGTCTTGTTACAAAGCATGAGCTGTACTGTCTAAAATATACTCCTTTTGAAATGTGGGAAGTGTTTTTGGTTTTGTTTTTATTTTTTAATGTGCCTGTCTTCTGTTATAAGTGACGTTTTCTCCTGAACAGGAGAAGAGATGGGTGGTGATCACATGCCTTGTCTGGTAGGAAAGAAGCATCGGCATCTGACTGCAATTAGCTTGGAGAGGCAACCAACAAGAGAACATTAAATTTTAAGGGCTAGCAGCTGGGGGGGCTAAAACACATGAAAACAGCAGTAGCAGGACCTGACACAAAGCACTGCATGTTGAGGAGTCCCAGGATTGAGCTCCACGTGCTGTATTGGGGAAGGTGGAGCCTAGTTTTCCTTTAAAACAGGAAGACAGGTCGTACTGTCAGGATGAACCTTCAGGTAAACATTAGTTTTCCTCACTTGAAATGCTCCACAGTCCTTGCAAGCACCAGAGCCATGGAGACCCAAGAAGAAGGGCAGAGGTCTAAACTCACATTCAGGACATTCTAAGTTGGCGCTGGCCCCACAGCACTGAAAGCACTACCTTAGCCCGCTCGTTTTGGCCCCATATTCTTAGCCTCATGCCAGGACTCAACTTGTAGCATCAGAAGTGTTTGTAAACCAAGGGATACCCTGTTCTAGGGACTTGCAGAGCTGAAAACCAGATGTGCTTTTCCCCCTTAGGGTCATGGCAGTTGGATCGGTTCCCTGGCTCCTTTTGCCGCGCACCCACATGAGCGTGCGTGTTGGCATGGAGCACGGGGAGCCCGCAGGGCCAGGCAGGGAGCAGGGGATGGGAGGTGGGAGAGACAGCTTTCCTGAATAGCGTATGGCAAAGCCTGATGAAGATATGGATGCAAAGCGCACCTTGTGCAATCTTAGCAGTTATTTAGTTTTTATTGGGAAATGGCTAAGCCAGGAAAAAGTGCACTAAGCAGCAATTAATAACACTGGTACAATTTTATTGCATTGATGTATTTATTTCTCTACTCTTTCTACACTATATTTACTTACTCCTAGCTAGAATCAAAACAGTTACTACTTTGAAGTGGTTTGAAACGCCATGTGAAGCACCTTCAATAATGGATTTTTATCAAGTCATTTTATTTGCCTACACCAAACCCACCGAAGTATTTATGCTTAGTGTTGTTGCATTTTTAGTGCATTTCTGTCTGTCTTTTAGAAAGTTTCTTCGTATTTAGTCTTGCTTCTTGAAAATTACATGTGAAATGACTCTGAAACAGGGGCTCAGTTCAGTGATATGCAGCCCACACCACTACATGTCTTTGGTTAGGACCATGCATTAACCTATAATCAGTTTAAGTACAGTTTATAACCTGTTTACAATTTAATTCCTTTATCTGTGACATGTTTCTTGGAAGAAGAAATTACGTTTGACAGTACACTTCATGTTTGAGAGGTAAAATCCAATTTGTCTAATCCTAGAAAGCTGGCCCCCATGTTTCTATTAATGAAAAACCTCATGTCATCCTGCTGCCCAAATTACGCAGTAGGAATGACCACTAACGGTCCATTAACCTCTTTCAGCACATGGCACATTCAAAGCTCCAGCTAGGTAGGAAGATGGATATAAACAAATCACGCGACCTCCTGCTAGTCTGATCTTACCCTACAAAGTATTATAATCTAATTCCAAATATTTTCATGTTTTCTTGGTATGTTTAAAGGCTGAACCATTTTTACTACTGTGCCTGTATTATTGATGTTATTTTAGTGATAAGAGATGACTTAAAGTGAAAGATCAAGATATGTTATCTGCAGTACTATCAATGTAGTCTTTTTGCTGTGCTTTATAATAAACTGCAGGCTAGCAGGCATGGCATAGAGAGTGTTTACAAATGTGTATGCTTTGTTTAAAAGCCAAGGAGCAGAATAGTTATTATTTTGGGATCTGTGCCTAATACAATTTTCCAGTAGTAACTAAATCAGACAGTGCCCTTGATATTTGTTTGCTTTTTTACAGTGAAGCAGGGATAGTGTGGGTACTGTAGAATTGGAGTGAGGCATTGAGAAGTAGAAATAATATTTGCAACAGCATACCTATTTGTTTTACTGAGGTATTCCTTCTCCATTACACTTCGTTGGTGACCTTTCGAGTCCTTTCCAAGTTTACATTTCTTGCTTTTATGAATCTTATTTTTAAAAAATAAGGTATAATTTATTCTTTTCTCCAACAACCATAAATTATGGAAGAGAGTACTTGTAGTTGTAAGTAAATCTTTTAGGTTGGAATAGTAAAATGTTCTCAATTGATGACCTGCAGTAGAGCTTAACCTCAATTATCAGTGAGGAATTTATGTAAAGTCTCATCTGTTTCCATGAATCTGAGAGGAAAATCCTGACAACCTCGTCACATTTGATACACATGCTATTTTATTTTAATTCCCTAACCTGGAATATTTCAATCTAATTGTGCCTCTCTGAATCATCAGATATTTTTTATTCGAGAAGGAGAGATTGTTGTTAACTGTCAAAGCCCAGGAAATATGAAACAGGAAAGCGATGGTTTCTAAATCTACGCAGAAGGCATAGCAGTGACTCTGAATAATCTTTCTTGCCATGTACATGTCTGATAATTGAAGAAAGATACACGCCTGCTGCTACTGAATTACTGCTGTTGGTTTGCACAGTTCCTTGGCTTTCCATGCTTAATTGCTTAACCACAAATAAAGACATCTTGGAAAGAGTACCTGCAGACTGGCGGCTTCCTAAGACAATGCCTGTCACAGAAAGACCGGAGTTAATGCTGTTCTAGTTCCATCCTCTGGCTCTGAAGATTTGCGGCAGCTGAAGATAAGTAAATGATGCTGTGGTTCTCGCTGTGGCACTGATGAAATGAACTTTATGCCAAGTTTATATGTCACTTTATCAAGAATGTAAAATGTCCTGATAGCATGCCTTTCCTAATTGCGCTTTGCTTGTTACTTAGTTGCTTATTGGGCAATGACATTAACACTGGGATGCTGTGTTTTCTGCGGAAAAAAAGAAGGCTAAAAAGGGGCAAGGCTGAAATGTATTTTTTGGAAAGGAAGTTGAGTGAGAGAAACAGACTGGAGATCAGTTATCAACAGAATGGAAAACTCAAAATTGTTAGCCTGTAAAGGAGCTGCATGTGGCTCTGTTTTATTCATTTTTGTCTCCACCTTTGGATTATGTGATCCTCTGCCTTGAACCCCCATTCCTTTGCAGAGGTCTCTGTATGGGTATACAGCAAGTTTCTTCTGCAGGCAGCTTGACTGGAGCATTTGTGTGAACGCTACCCTTCCTTGTCAGTCAAGACGACGTTCCTTTTTTATAGGAGATTACAATGTCTTTTTAAGCTATTTGAGTTGAGTTGTAATCTTAAAAAAGGATGATGAGACTGTACCTGGAAGCAAATTAGAAAGAGATGTTTCAAAAACTCTGGAGTGGACCAGTGGCTAAATAAACCTTGCACTGGGTATGGTGTTATGGGCAAGGTATTCGATGGAGTGGGATCTTCCTGCAAGTACTTCTTTCTCTTTAAATGTCCATGGAGGCATTTCCCTTTTATATCACTGGGTAGTCTCTGACAGAGGATGCTGTTAATGAAACAGGGGCTCTCAACTCATGAAAGGATGCATAACCAAATGCTAGTTTTGCAGGAAATAACAGCAATGGAGTGGGCTATGTAGAGGGCATGTCATAAGGTTATATTCCCTGGCAAGAATAGAAAGTGCCTGATGGTAAAATCCGAAAACCCGATTAAGTTGTCGAGAACTGGGTAGGGCCTGAAGGACTGCACGTAAAGACCTGTTTTATGGAGGGGGAGGATGAAACTAGTTTCGTATGGAAATGATACCAGCTCTCTGCTTTTGATTAGCAGTTAGAGCTAATGCTGCTTGAATTCCCCTCTCACATACATGCTGTTGAATCACAAGCAGCATAATTTTTCTCAGTGCAGTTACCGTTTGTGTGTTTCAAAAGCCAAAGGCATGCAAAACATAGGCAGTTTCAGCAGAGCTCTAGTTTCATCCTTGGTGGTTCTTCTGCCACAGTCTGTAGTTGTTGGAATGTGGTTCTGGAGCTTTGGAGTTTAATTGCCTTTAATTGTATCTAGAAATCTAGTTCCTAAAGTACTAATAGGTTGAATAAGAGCTTCGCTTTTTTTGTATTATTTAATTTCAAAACAGTGCTTTTTTTCCGTACTGAATTTTCATTTTACTAGCTGATGTTTTATTGAAAAGATCTTTCCTAAAGTTTACAAGCAAGCCAAAGGTTATAATGGAAATTTGGATAAGCAGCTGAGCTTCAGACTTTAGGTAACATGAATGCTTACAAATTAGCTTAGTTTTATTTCTAAGTCCCTATGCCAGCTACAAGAATTCTGCTCATCAGAAATATTTAACAGAAATAAAAGCATGACTAATACTTGGTGGGAAAGATTCGTGCAAACAAAAATGGCCAGAGGAATTCAGATCTGCAACAAAATATTTAAAAGAATAAAATCTGAAACTGTTCATACATCAAATAACCTTTTACCCTAAGGAACAGTATTATGGCTTCAGTGTAGAAAGAGCAGCATAGCCTTTCTGAAAACCATCAGATCTACATATTGGAGACATCTACAGGGGGTGTATTTTTTTGAATCGAATTATCTTACTCATGCAAGCTGCTTTCCTCCAGATAAACAAAACCCGACAGTCCATAAGCAGGTTATTAGAATATTGTACAATTAAAGAAAACTCCTGGAAATACTATTATTTTATATGTTCTCAGTTTAACCTAAAGCCTGCTGGAACAATTGAATGTAAACCAAGCCTTGTAAACATCTGAGTTACACAAGATTCAGTACCTAGCAGTGATTTATTCAATACTTACCTTAGTGTCAGAATGAAGTTTCCATCTAAACTAAATTAAGAAGTGGGAGTTGAAGTCATTCTGCATCTAGACAGGAGCACCTAGCATCATGCAAAATTGGTCTCTTAGTAGTCACAAGCAGTGGAGATTCTGTGAATAAATTCCTTTTATCACAGAGATGTTAGCTGTACTTCATGAATTAAAAGGAAGTGAGACATAAGGAAAGGAAGTAATGGTTCTGTAAGTTATCTGGTGTCAGGCTTTGTATCCAGTACTGATTTCTTTTGAAGTGGAGATAACAGATAATAACATAGAAACAGATGGCCACTACCACATAAGAATAATTATTGAACAATTCTAACAAGTTAAATAGAAGATACTGTAAGCAGCGAGAGTAATGAGGAACCTTCATTAATCTATAAGAAGCGTTGTCATGTTGAGGTTAGAAAATTTTTCAATGGAAAATTGTACTGCCTTAATTTTATATTGGTGGTTGCAAGTCACATGGGGTTGAGCCTTCATAGGCTAATCATATTAGGCAAAATCAGCATGCATTGAGAAATCAAGGAAAACCCTGTTTTTCAATAAGTACCTTTGTAATATTAGGTATTATTTAGGGTAAATAATTAAAGGTAGTATTTAGGCACGACCAGAAAAATAGTTGTTTTAAACATACCAGGACAATACATTATAAATCATGACACAGACAGAACTGCCAATTAAATGAAAGGGAGTTTTTGGTTGTTTTGTGGTGTTTTTAGTGGAACTGGCCTTAAGCAAAGAAACAAACTCGAACACTTGAACTTTTCCAGTAAATGCCTTGTACACAGCAGTCGCTAAGCGTTTTTTTATTTGGTTCCATATTGGGATAGAGGTCTATGGGTTTGAAGTTTGTCCTACAACGGCTGCTGATAAATCAGCACGTAGGTAAATTGCGAAGCTGGCACTTCGGTGGTAAAGCTACAAGTTATTGTACTGTATAAGAAGCAGAGCGAAAGTACCGAACATGGCTTTTGGTAGAGAAGTCTGCTGGAGGAAGAAGGAAGCTCCAGTAATGACCTCCACACTGCAGCTTGTTATAAGTGGCTTTTATTAAATATGATGGATTTAATTGCTTGTCTTCAAGAGGTGCAATGTCTTTGTGTGCACTTGGGCACGCATACACCTGTGAGGAAAATGGTCATATACAGGCAATGGACAAAGCCCAGTTCCGGCAAGTAGCCACAATGCTGCTATCTTTGAAGGATTCCTGTTGAAATGAGGATTTGGTCTAATGGAGCTGCATGTCTGAAGGAGATGACAGAGTTCAGGCTAACGTGATTTTCTGGGTGTAGCCAACGACAGAATTAGCTGTGGCTGAATTCTGTCATTATAGCCAAATTTGTCCAATTGAAAGGGTCTACACAAAGCATCTCTGACACGACACTCCTTTATAGCCTTGTATGTATGAGCTCATGGAAGGAGGAAGGCGCTCTCATATGAATTTACATTATATATAGGTGTGTCTACAAACCTGCGGGGATTTGTCCAGTTGTCTTATAAAAGTATTCTCAGCTCTGTGTAGTAGGCCAATTTCTGAGGCTTTATCTATGTTTATGTAAAGTACAGCATTATGTTATAAAACAGTACTGATATGGTTGGTTTTGTTGCTTGATTTTGGTTTTAATATATACAGAAAATTTAGGCTTTGCTTTTGCTGCTGTTTTGGCTGAATTCGTGTATGTGCTTATGCTGTCATTTCTGCCAACAGAATTGGTTTAATCCATGTTTGCCATGCTTTCAGGACTTTGTTCGGGCTACAGTATTGCTTCTTGCCATACAGTTATTCCCACCTGCTGGGAATTGCAGGATGTATGACTCCACAGCGAGTCCTCACAAGTCACTGCACCTCATATAAATGGGGAAGTGTATGTGCTCACATCTTCATAGAACACTTCTCCAAAAAGGAGTTAATACTTCCCTGCGGGCACAGTAAAGTAGCTGTGGAATTATGTTTGCCAAGAGCTTTGGGCTTGCAAAAATTTCCCCTTGGGCCTCCCTAGCTATCAGCCCAATAACTCACCTGAAAGCATGGCTTGTCAGAAGCCATATGGGAGGTTCAGCTACTTCAAGACTGATGCACTTGTAGAGGTCTTGCTAGGAAAACTTTGCTAGTAAAAGCCCTGCCCCGTTACAAGCAAAACTGTAGAAGCAAGCCAGTTCTTTTACAGGCAGAAGTTTATTTCCTTCAGTGAAATGGCTTTATTGACAAAATAACTTATTGCTAGTACGAAGCTATAATGTTTGCTGTTACCTACCAGCGAGGCTCAAAGATAGGCAGAGGCTTGAGTTTTATGTAGGGAAGGGCCACCTGCGACTGCCTAGTGACAGGAATTGAGAATTAGGGTCTCCGATACACAAAATAAGAGCTTGTGATTTATTGTTGCTGTCAGTTAAATGAGGAGGAAGATTCTCCAATCCACACTAATGGAGTTGAGATACTGAAATTAAATTTAGGAGTGAAAAATGCCCTGGCCTTAGTTAAATTTAGTGGCTCATCCACTCAGTGGTAATTGTACACTTGCAATTCCTTCATCTGGACTGGACTTAAAATATGTACTTTAGTGATCAGATTAAATGAAATTTTAACGATCAACTGGGGTTAGACAAAATACTAATTAAACCCAGGGAAGTCTATTAATATAATTAGCCTCAGGGCAAGACAGTTCAAGAACTGGAACCAAATTATTTGTAGCAGCTTGTCATTTCCTAAGTAAAATGTTCAAGTCTGGAGACAAGAGACAAAAAAATGGAAGTCTTTGTTTGTAAATGAGAATGGCTGTGTGTATTTTACATATTTTTATACCTTCTGGGTAGCCTGCAGTTATCTCTTGACTTCTGCCACCATCACAGTGTGATCGTGTACATTGTTAACTGCCCAAGAAGGAACCCGCATGGCTTGGTTTGAAGAAGTGCCCTCTTCACCAGCCTCACTAACCAGCAAAGGAATTTAGAGGTTGAATGGGCATTGGAAAACAAGAAGTCTGTGAAAAACATTTGAGTTTATGTTCAACTCTTCTCCTTTCAGGTTGTATATTTGAAAATGAGATCTGTAGAGCATGGGGAGAACTGTTCATGCTTTTTCTGGGCCTCTGCTTTCAATGGCAGTTGGATTTTCTTTCCTTGTAGGACTCTTGAAAAGCAAATTTTTAGGCAGTGCTTTCACCTTTCCTAGTTAGGCACATTTGTCAGACTGAGAATGTGAAAGGTGGGAATAACTCGGGCACCATTCATTTCTGACAGTTTTGGCCAAGGGTCATAAGTTGTCAGCAAGTGTTCAGTTTATTCAGTACTGTGGTGCAGGAAATACTGTGGTCTCTTCTGAGTGCCCCTTGAAATGTGCCTTAACCTTGAATTCAGGGAATAGAAAGGGCTATGTTGTGATGCCTGTGTCTCACTATATTGAGCATCATGGCACTGGCAAAGGAGAAATGTTCTTCATCTTCCTTTCCTGACCGAGCAGTAGCCCTGCTAGCATGCACTAGAAATCCTGTTGTTTCCACCAACCATAAAGATGGAAAATGCAGCAATAAGTTTGTTTGACTGTATGGCCTAACATTTAAGAGCAGCTACATGAGCTTCCTGCAAATAGCAGAGACATTTGCTGCATTTGCTTAGTGTAATACCAAGGTTTCACTCACTTTTAAATTGCCGCGATCTAAATACTTTCAAGTTACATCAGCTTCTGATCAGGTTGAGGCAAAAACTGGGCATTTCACATTTGTATTTGCTTTGCCCTTTTTATTTATTCTACATTTTAGAGAATGTTTAACTTTTGGCTTTCTGATGAAATTAAGAGATTAAAACATTGGATTCCTTATTACTGTTATTTTGGAGGCATGGTGGAGGATGAGTCATTTATCTTTTTGGTTTCCAGTAGTCTAACACAGGCTCTTGGGCATTAAAAAAACCCCAACCAACCAAAAACCCCCAAACCAACAACTACAACATAAAACCAACAACATGAAAAGGATGGTAAGACCTAATAGTCTTCGGATGTTCAGATGTCCCAGGCAGCACCAATGGCGATGTTTGTATACATGTTACAAAGTTGAATTTCAGACATGTAAATAATTTTATTTTCTTCCACAGTTGATAGATTTAAGGTTATGTTTCTGGTGACTTCACAGGCATCTTTTCTGTAGGATCACTTAAAGCTATAAAAGTGTTCATGTACCCTCTGTAAACCTCTTTGCCTCTCTCGTCCTCTGCTGAAAATCCTCGTGTGCCCATGGGCAGTTTCATTCTCTACGTCACTGTAATTCATAACATATTTTTCAGAAACACATGAACATGTACAGGGTGTGGGGGAAAAGTTTCTGGCCAAAAACCTATTCCCTATTCAGGCTGAGTTATTGTGGGGTTTTTTTCCGGCTCTTTAGTGCAAGGCCAAATGCATGAGGCATCTTATCTGATCTACAGCAGATAATTATAAAGCATTTAATTTCAGCGCTACAGAATGCTGTGTCCTGAAATGTATGTGTGAATTATACTTCTGTGGTTACAGTCTCAGTTTTTAAATTTAGATGCTTCAAATTAGAAAATGACATTTTAGGGACTTGAGATACAGTCTAAAAAACATCAGATTAACTTGTCTGGTATCCACATTTTTGAAACTGAGCAGAATATCAAGATTATGGACATTTTACATCTCAGATCTATTATTGTAGGAGTAATGTTACGAATTCAGAACAAAATACCAGTGAGAACTGCTGTTTTTCCAGCATTTTGCATATTTAGCCATTTAGCTAAGTACCTCCATTTGGCCTCACGAGATTAATTTAAGAATCATGCCTTCATAAAACAGCTCAAAATGTGTCTTTTTTAATAAGGGCATAAAAGGGAAAATGTCTACAGCTATGTCAGTTCTACATAAAAATTAATACAAACAGCTTTTTAAACAGTTGGACTATCTTGTGCGTGCCATTCCTCTGATGGCTTTGCTGTGACGTGCAAGTTTGCTCTGATGGCGCTAATGGAAGAGTGGGAAAGTGAATTTTGGTTACTATTGCAGACTAAGTTCAAACCCTCTGATGTCTCTAAGCCTTTTCTTTGTCATTAGCTGATGTAGGATTAAGCCTCAGCAGAAGAGCTGTTTGGTGATCCCCTGGGGAATCATGTTGGACAGGCAGTACAGAGATCTTTCTTTTGTCAGGCTTTGGTAAACAAAGTCAGGACTTTAATAGAGATGCTTGATCTGTGGTTAGCTGACGATTAATCATTTAAAAGTAATTAAAGTTAAACCTCAAAGGTAAGCAGGGTGTTTAGAAAGAGGTCTGAAACAGCCACAGAATCAAAAATTCACCAGAAGTTTTCACAGCAGAGTGAAAAAATGTGCAAAATCAGACTCTTGTGGAAGAGTTTTAGGCTCCTTACTGATCAGCCTCACCCAGAAATACTTCATATTTCTTACACGTTATTAATGAAGTGTATGAAGAAAGTTTAAAACCAAACAGAAAAGTGATAAAAAGGGATCTCCTGAACCAAATGTGTATATATATTGCAATTGCTTGTCGAAGGATCATGACATAATATAGGTTCAGTTCTTAATATAGTCATCTTTTCTTAAATTTGTCCTTTGCGGAAAACATTCCTGAGGGAAGAGGAAAAAAAAATAAAATCCCATGATAGTCTCCTTTGAATATTAACAAAAGCACCAGTTTCAGCTGTCAGGATATCTGTATGTGCCTGATGTTTTGCTGATCCACTGTGTGTGTGTGTATATATATATATGTAGTTTCTTATGTATAAACAAGAAACCACTGGCACAAACTAACTAAAGCATTTGTTCTGCAGGGACTGTGCTGTGTATTGTGACACTTTGGGTTTATTTTATTAAGCATGAAGGTTGGGAAGGGTTTGTTATCATTCTGCTGGCCTCCCGAAGGTTTGAAGCTGCTATTGTTATCAAGCCAAGAATAATGGTACAAGACAGATGAAGCTGGGTACCAAGCAGTTTTTTCATGCTTTATCTTCAAAGCAAGAATTGGTATTTGCACACAGTTGCACAAAATTTTCATATGTTTGTTTTGCAGAAGCTAAACATAGAACAAGATATTTAAAACTGAAGAAAACCCAAACCCGCCAACTTCTCATGTAGGTACTGGTCAGCATAAAAAATAGTGGTACCAGGATGAGTTTAAGCATGAGTGTGGAATTAAAGTTTGTGGTGGTTTTTTTTTTTTTTTACTTTGTACTAGTAATAATGACTTATTGTTAAAATTTGTTGTTTAAAAAGGCTGTTGGAGAGCAGTGATTCTGAGAAAAACCTAGAGGTTGCATGCACAATATTGCAAATTATATATGTAAATAGTATATATAACATATATATTGTGTTATGCACACATACAGAGCATATACTGCAAATTAAAGCGAGTTCAGAGAAAAACAAAACAAATTATTCCAACATTGCAATCACTGACTTGTGTAGAAAGCAGGAAATACTTATTTGTTTTTCACTTAGTTGAATAATGACCGAGATGTAACAGAGCTGGTGTTTATAAAACAAGCAGAAGAAACCCAATATCCTCTCCAGCAAAAAGAATCCAAACACACCTTATCTCCCGTCCTGTTTGCCGGGGGAGAAAAGTGGCAGCAACCGCAGTCATCAAAGTAGGCAGTACTCGTTGAGGACAGGATAAGGTTGACGAAGTGATAATTAAATCCTTTTCTCTGGCTGCCTAAGCCTGCTTTCAGCTCCCTATCACAGATAAAAATGTCTTTCCTTTGCAGAAGCTTTCACTCTGGTCTCTGCTATGTATAACCAAAACTTTGTCAGTGTGAAAGCTTTTCATGAAAGCATTCACAAAAAGTCTACCAAGTCACCCTAGTTTCCTTGTCTCCAGATTCAGGATGTGATCTCTGTGGTGTTTTTTAACAAAGCTTGGTTGCTGACCAGCACCTGTAAACTTCAAGAGTGTCAACAGAAGCCACTGTTTTTTCCTGCAGGCAAGTGTCCAATGACCTGAAAGTCCTTTACACAAATTAGCCTGTTACCTTGAGACGCTCCAGGCATCTTCAGTTGCTGCTCCTCCAGGTGAGCTCTTCTCTAAGCCGCAAGGCTGTGCTAGAAAGGCACAAGTTACTTTGGGAATTAGAGATGTCAGAGTGTTCCCCTGGACTATACAAAACGTGATAAGGTAACATTTGGTTATGCAGAAATGCAATAAAGAACACCGTTTTTATATCTGTCATGGTCTTATTTAATTAACTGGCACTACTCTAATCATCAATTAATTGCCTGAATTTTGGATGGTATTTCATTGACTGAGGCCAGCATAACGCTGTTTTTTCTGTTACAAATGTAATACAAGTTTGTCATCTGTTTTATTATGCAGGATTTATCTGTAAGGGAGCATCAGGCAGTGTGCTAAGCTTTCTCCTGACATCTGTCCTGAGAGATTTTCCTTGGATTGTCTGTCCTGAGTCACTGCAATGTGTTGTGAATTCTCTTAGGCCCCAATCCAGGAAAGCACTCAGGCATGTGTATAACTTGACGATCATAGCTTCCTTTGCTCATTGACATCAGTGGCAGTACTGACGTAACAAAAATTATGCTCATGATTAAGTGCTTGGCTGGGCAAAGGCCTGAGCTAATTCTCTTTTGTAAGCAGATTTGGACACAAATTGACGCTGCATTTCTGTTTTCTTTTATTTATTATAGGACTTTAGGGTGAAGGTAATTTAATCTCCCATCAAAGACTTTGGCAAACACAAACATTAGAACAAAACATTTAAATGTAATTATAATAAAGCTTGTCAAAAACACTTAGCATCATGTAGTTAAGACATTACAGGGCCTAAACTCTGTTAGCCTGAGGTACCTGAGAACTTGAAGGAGTGCTTGAAAATAGATGATTAAATATAAAATAGCAGCAGAAGAAAATGTTTCCTTCCCTCTGGTTAATAAATCTAAGGAATAATGTGTCTGTGTGAAGAAGCAAGCAGAAAAATCTAGGTATATTCAGCATAGAGAGTCGTTAGCTGGTGCTGGGTTTCTTTTTGGTTTTTTTTCCTTTTGTTATGTCAGTGTAGAAAACTGTTTTCACCATTCCATAAAATGTGGTATACCAAAGCTGCCTCAAAGGTGGAGTTAAAAATAAAACATGCCAGGTAATGGCTGCATAATTGAGAGGTGCCATCAATGCTCTGCGCCGATTTTTATCGGCTTCTCTGAGCAAGAAGCATTTGCTTGTACTTTGATAATAATCTCCAAAATATTAATAAGTGAACTCAGTTGCAGGCTCATCTTTATATCCTCTTCCTATACCAGACAATATTTTATCACCATATGAAAAAAATATACAAATAAGTATGTGTTTATATTATTTTGTCACATGTTTAGTAGGACCAGATGTATTCAAGACATGATCCGTCTGCATGACGGCAAGTGTCTTTGTACCTTTGTGTTCAAATAATCTTTCCTGTTTCAAGATCAGGTGTAAAACTAACCTGCAACTTTAGAGGGACCCCCGTGGCTTTAAGCTAGCTGAGGAGGTGCTATATATATTCTTTACCTCTCTGAAACTGCTGTGCTATATTGAATTGTTGGCGTCCGAGTGAAACGTTGATACCCACATTTGAGCTGACTGCATTTTGCTCCATACCTATTTCAGCGATGTCAAGGTGCTGTCAGTGGTGGGAAGCAGGGGAGAAGTGGTGTGGGCTTTTGGTTTTTGGTTTGGTTTTTTTTTTTTTTAAATCTCTATGACAGGCTCAATTTTCAAGACATACAGGCAATAATTCTGTACTAAACAAAAGGCTGGCATAGCTTATGTGGGCACATGCCTATTACTAGACAATACTAAGTGAATTGGTTGGCTTGCTTTCAAAATTTAAAAGCAGTAGTGCTTTCTGTTGGTACTGAACACTTGCTAAAGAGTTCTGGGTTGGTTTTTTTTTCCCTTCCCCCTAGCCATTTTTCCTCTGTTTCACTGATGGCAAGAGAAGGTAGAGCTGCTTTGACTTTACATCATTTTGTGAAGCTTATGGTGCTATTTCAATAAGATGTTTTCTGAAAATGGAGCAATTAAGGTTTTATTTTTAAAATAAATACATTTAAATTGCCTTTATTCATGGTATAATTTTTTGTCATATCTCCAGGCAGTAAACTGTCTTCATGGCTACATGAAGTCGTTGGACCTGGTGACGTTACTGTCACAAGCACCAAGTATGTGCCTCATTTAGCTGTTCACTCCTTTTCTCCTCTAGTCCTTCTGCCTTTTTTGGTAGCCATCTCCAAAGCATTAGAGGCGACACTGAATTTAATACCCTTAGTTCAGGTTAGCGAGCTGACCTGCAGCTCCTAGCAGCAGTGTTGAAAACTTTGATTTTTAAAATATTTTTTCATGTTTTATGTTGCATGTTGCTGGAGGGGGTATTTGAGGAATACTAGTGCTTTGTGACTTAGTGCTATTCGTTACTATATATTACTTCATGGTTCTTCTAATGGTTTAGTAGTACACTTCATCATAGACCATAGGTTTTGAGAGAAGAGGACATTAAAAAAAAATAATCTATTTCCCAATAGTTTGTAATCAGAAGTGTAGCGGAAAAAGAAAGGATATTGACAATTTCTACCCTCTGAAATACATTATCGAGTTTTATACCCTAGGAGGTTCATGCCATTCGGTTGTAACGTCTGCTTTACTGCCCCAGGAGAGCTCTCTTTCTCTGGAGTGCTATTGGACACATTGGTTCTGGTTCACCAGGTCACCCGTGGTTTTGTGGCATGCTGAGGTGTTCAGCTCTTGCCAACGCCTCGGAGGTGCATGTGTTCAGAAGAGGAGCCTGGTCACTTTGCTGTCCTGCCCAGGAGGAGCTTTGGAAATTCATCCCATGATTCCTGAGCCAAATCCACAGTTGAGGTGGGTAAGGTATTTGAAAGTTAGTTTCAAGCTGCATTAACTCAATAGCACAATTGGCTATCAATATTAAATTGAGAAAGTTATTCAGTCTTTCTACTTGAAGAATGGATTGAATCCCTGAATAAGTCACTCTGGTTAATTGCCTGCAGTAATAAAAAGATGTGACCTTTTCCATCTTTCAGTCTAGCTTGGCTTTTCAGGCAGTAACTCTTGTGTCAAGCCTCTGTTTGGACAGCTCTTGCATTTTCTCCCAATTAATTCCCATCCGGATTGCTGGAAGTAATAAATCAAGACTTTGGAAAAATGAACAAATCAGTCTTTTGGGGAGGAATGAATAAAGTGAGGTGGCTATTGGTGGTGCAGCTTTACAATTGCTCTCTGTCTCCTGCTCTCTGGCAGATGGAGGAATAAGCAGAAAAAAGCACATTTTCAGTGTAGCCTTGTATGACACATTTAACCTGACTCGGTGAACTTGGTGATCCCCAAAATTCTGGGAAAGGAAAGCTGTCAGCTCTCCTTCAGTCTAGCAGTAACTATTAGTCAAAATACAACCAGGTCCAGAGCTCAGGTCAGCACAACTGCTTTTCATTTCAGGTAGCAAGAGCAGTGTTGTATTCACTTGAGTGTGTTTTTTTTTTTTTTTTTTTTTGGTTGAAAATGTTCTGTGCATAGTACTGTGCCTTTAATATTGCTTTTTTTTTACATGTGTTATGAAAAATTTCAAATAGTCACATTTAATCTGTGAAATATTTTCCTTTCTGCTTCTTCAAAAACTTTGTCATTGTGTCATCGCCTAATGATTTAGTTGATATTGACAGTCAGCAGGACACAGCTTTAGTGTTACTCAGGTGATTTTGAGAATGAGATTAATTTGTTTTTAAAGCACTTTCCTACCTAAAGTCAGCACCAGATACAGGTATTGCTTGCCACTTCAATGCAGAAATAGTTGCTGCATTTGCCAGTGGACAAGATACCATCTCAGAGATGACACTCGCTGATTGTGAGTGAGAAGGACATGTTTTTAAACTGGGGAATGTTTTTTGCTGATGGAAATATTATACGTTGTTGTCAGTGGGAGGGGAAACACTTCGTGTGAGAGAAGGAATATCCAGCAATAGCATGAATCCCCTCGGGGACAGCTGGAATAATTTACAGTAAAGAGGTGGTGACCCTATCGTGAAAGCCTGAGGTTATACTGACTTTTGTTCATACTGCTCAGCAGTAGTGCATAGAGGTCAAAATAGCAGATTCTGACCTAATTCTTGAAGAACAATATTAAATGTTCCATGAGGTACCTTAGGGTCAGCTATGTAGCTTTTAATGGGCAAATATTCCAAAGTAAATGTAAAGAGGTGGTAAATTATAAACGTAGGATTTTTTTTTTTTTTTTAAAAAAAGTGTTCACACTATGCCTAAGTTGGGGGCTTCCAGGTACCTAAAATTGCTTTTTAATCAGTGTACCAGCAAAAGCCTGTGGTTCAGGGGAATGTGCCATTGGATTCCGTGACTGCGGATAAAGTTCATGCCAGCATTTTAGTTTCCTTCTTTGTGTTATTGCCTTGCTTGGGTTACAGGTAACCACCACTTCACCTATCCAGAAGTGTGGCTTTGGTATATGTATTTAAAACAGTGTACTGTATTATCCTGGATCCAATTTAAACAGTCATAAGCGTGTTGTTTGATAGAAGACTATAGGAATAGATTGTCATAGCTCTTTTGGAGGGAAAACCTAATAATTTCTGAAAAGAACTCCAGAAAATTTGGAATGTGCCTTTTGTCAGGTACAAAACCTGTTTAATGTTGCAACATGGTATGGGTAACAGATGATCTCCATTGTCCTGCAAAATATAACATCCTCATAATTTTTAACAAACCCACAAGCAAACAAAAACCACCACATCCCCACACCCCCTTTTTTAAAATATGGTTGTAATTTTGTGGCGAGCCATGAAAGGTGGTACCTAAGGAAAGTGGTGGTTTCTCATCGTTGGCCTTTTATGTGCTCCTAGTCATGTGGTGGAGGCGGAGGTGGGTACATCTCAGTTTACACACTTATCTCATCTTTGTCATGAGTCCATCCAGCCTTGCCGCAAACATGGACACAGAGTCCTTTCTGGATGGAGTACAACATTGTCAAATTCTGTACAAACAGCCTTAATGAATGTGAGTCACTTTATTCTTGGAATTCATTTCTGCACTGCAAATGGACGTAATTATGCAGCTAAATTGAACGGAGCCATAAACAAAACAGAACTGTCAACCAAGTCCTGCAGGAAGCGATCAGCTAAGAGCCTTGCCATCGCTGGCATGCAGAAAAATGAAGTGGTATCAGGAGAGTATTGAGAAACAAGAAAAGGATGGTGAAATACCAGCTTGGGCTTTACATGCAAGGACAGCAAGTAGGAGTCGTAGGAACAGCAGCTGAGATAGTCATGAGCCTGCTGTCCACGTAGGACTGTGGTGGGCCACCTGCAAGGCCTGCAGTACCCTGTGCACCACTCAGCCTGGATGTTTTCTCTTGCCTTCACCAGGCAAGCTGTGCCATGAGAGTCTCCTGGTGATGGGATTCTGCCTTCTGTTTCACAGGGGCTTGCCAGGCACACTCACCTGTCTGGGAAGCCTTGGAAGTAGCAGAGGCATTTAGAAATACAAATGCTATTTGTCAAGTTATCTGCTTTACTTTAAATGAATAACCTGAGCATGGAGGTTGCTTTTTTAGTTGCATCCTCGGTGGTAGGATGTATTATTTATGCAACAGAGGAATCGGATGTGTGTAATTTTGCTTTGGGTTGCTATGTCCCTCCATTCCTGTACAGTGTGCGCTCTGTTTTTGCAAGGTGGCTTCAGACTATTCATGAACCTTCAGGGTGGCATCACAGTTGCTGAATGTGGATCCTGAGAGACTTTTAAACCCACCCACCTACTCATCCCTTAAAGGCAGGAGGATAGAGGACAGGAAAGTGTCATGGAAGGTAAAAAGGCAGGGAGAGTTGAAGTATGGGTTAAAAATAATTAGATTTTTTTTTTCTCTGTGCAAAGCAAGCTTCAGTTTTATACTCCAGGATCATGAGAAAAAGGAGATTTGTTGTTTTTTTTAAAGCAGCCAAGCCCAGGTGTGCCTCTGAACTGAGAACGCAGTGCTGCTGAAGCAGACTGTGCTGCTCAGCAGTGTGTGTCTACAGTTTATCTCCATCAGAAGAGACTTCCTCTCCCAAGTTCCTTCAGTAGCTAAAAGCAGGCGAGGCCAGAACGTGGCATTTGTCCATGCATTTATGTTAGTGTGGCCTCTTTCATCATTCCCTCAAATCAACAGATTGGCAGCGGCTGTGAGTCATGTTTCCCTGAACTGGCACTGGCAGCGGTAGGAGGGCAAAGAGGCGATTGTGCTCCCTCCTTCGCACCAGTTCCTCTGCCAATATGGCATTCAGAGCACTACAATGGGATATTGTGCCACTGGGATTGCATGCTACTGTTTTGATGGGGTGGGGAAAGGGGTCATTATTTTTGTATAGTGAGAGCTAGCAATCTGGAACAAACCGCTTTAGAAAGCGCCCAACTTTCCTTTCATTAATACCAAAATAAGAAATGTATTATGCAGCAAAAGGACTCCATGCTGCTTATGTTGTGGAGAGGTTTTTTCCCACCCTTGTCAGATATTTTAACCAAGCGCAAAAGGCTCAGGAAACCCTTTAAGGAATGTTATTATTCAGCCATTTGAAGGTGGAGGATGTGCTACTAATTCTTGGTAATTATATGTTTTCTTTTCCAAGGAAATTCACAAATCTGACTTACTTTTCTTTGGGAAGGAAGAAATCCCTTTGTGTCTGGTTAAATGGCTGGTGTGCTTCAGAGCAAGCCTGTAGATGCATTGTTGGGAACCAGAAAGAAGTGAAAGGTGGCAGCCTGATTGCTAGCTGAGATGACTCTAGAGACAAATAAGGTGCCCATGTCCATGTATGGTTTTCTTAGGATATCAGCTGGTTCAGCTCCAGGAACTCTTAGGAACCCTCACTAAAACCAGATATTAAAGAGATAGAAGTTCTAGCAAATGGAAGAGGAAAATAAGTTGTTGTTATTAAGGACAACGTGGCGCTTCGGGACATGGTTTAGGAGGCATGGTGGTGTTGGGTTGATAGTTGGACTTGATGATCTTAGAGGTCTTTTCTGACCTTAATGATTCTATGATTCTATGATTATTAGCAGTGAATAGACATGTCAGAGCCTGCTGTATGCAGCGTTTCTGTGTCAGCAAGGCTTTGGCTGGGATGCCAGAAGTGTCAGCATGGGGGTTTCCTACTCCCAGATGTACCTTTCCCCTAGGAATATGAAGGGCTGATGCTGCCATTGACACTCATCCTCCCCTTCCACCCCCTCCCCACTTGCAATTGCCTCAGATTTCCTTTGGTGAGCTACAAAGATGAAGCAAGAAAGCCGTTCCTGCACACCTTGACCTTCAATGGTCATACAGTGCAAGTTTATTATTGGAATTTTGTCTTCGGAATTGGCCTGAAGTTTTCCAATAACTTTTGTAATACAGGGCACTCGGTGATGCTTAGTTCCAGACAGGTAAATCAAGTACCTGGGTTTTTTTCCCTCTTTAAATTTTGGGGACATTTGTGAGTTCATCATAGTTTTGAATAGTCTCTCTAGTTGTGTGACAACTGTATCTCTGGATACTTATTGAACCTACTGAGATCTGAGAGACGTTCTTCAACATAAGCAGCACTTCAGGTACTTGTTTGTACTGTGTCATTTTAGGAGTGCCATAGTGCCATTTCACCAATCTTTTACATAGCTTAATAAAAGTACAAGCCTACTAAATATCCAGAACTATGGCATGTTAAGTTTGTTGTTTGTCAGGATTACTGATAGGTATCAAAAACTCTTTAGGTTTTTAGGAGCTAGGCTATGTTTTAGGGAACAGCCATGTGTTGAAGCTGGCCTGTTCTCCAGAAGCACTGTGCTGCCCAGCGCAGGAGTAGCCAGGGAGTGCCAGAGCTGGGTCAACTTCTTTGGTGCTGCTCATGTAAGTGAGCTTTGGGTGACTGGTGTGGTCATGTGCTCCTGCATGAGCTGCCAGATTATGGTTTGTATTTGCTCTGTTTTCTCTATATTCAGCTCTTTTAAGTGCAACTAAAACATAGCTGAATGCATAACTGTTGCTGTCACTTGTCCAGGGGGTTTTTTACTTTGCCTGTGCATTCATGCATTTGTTCATATATGTAAACCAGCATGGCTACGACTGTATGTGCACATAGGTTCCTGCTACCACAGTCATCCTTAAAAATTAACACTCACAACAGGCTATTTCTTATAACTGGCACACATTTCTTCCATGTCTGGATAAGGGAACTTGTAACTCCAGGTGTTAAATGTCACTGGTTCTTGGCTAAGACATGTTCTCAGTGTTGCATACTGTTTGGCTTTCTATCAGTACCTTGGTTCACTGCTCATTCTGTTGTTCTCCAGAGCACACCCAATGTATGTCTGACGTACTTCTGCAGCCAGCAGCCTGCTCCACACTGGTATGCTTTGCTCCCTCCTTTCATGCAAAGAGAAGATTTGTGCACGCAAGTGCTTTAGGAGTGTGCTTTGAAGCAAATCTCTGTTTCATGTTGCAGAGCAGGCTTGGCATACACAAACTGGATGAAACTAAATTAGGAGTTGTGCTCCAGGTGCATACTGAATGTGCTCCCACCATTAATGGGTGTTCAACTACAGTGCTAAAGCAGACCCCCTCGTCATAGATATGAAAGAATCCAATCTCAGATTTTCAGCACTAGCAGGATCCTTGCACTAGAGGTTTGCTGCTAGCATCCTCACTACTTGCTGATGTACAGATAGCTGGAGATATTGTAAGCTTTTTCCCTTATGCTTTAAGTTAAGGAGGCATTCTGTGCTGGACTTCTGTAATAAGAAATTATGTTAATCTCACTGACAGAGCTCATTTCTTCTTGCCGGTAGTGTTAGACATACTCAGCTTGTAGTCACTGGACTTTCCATTTATGGCTGCTTCATGATTCATTGTGCTGGACCTGTACTTGCACAAGAAGGTAGAACTGGGAGGGATTTATCAGGTCTTTAGGTCCTAGACCCCCTGATTTCATAAGCTTTGTCCGAAAATCCTATTCAAAGACTTCTTATATTCCTTTGATTCCTGAGTTTCTCTATGTATTACAGGTTGAGCCACCCATTTCTCCACCCCAGCCTTAACCAGCACTGACATCTATGGACACACTGTTGTGTCCAACTGACATCTGAGCCATTCACACTATGGGGAGAAATAGAGGGAGAGTCATCAAGCGGTTCCTGTGGACGTGAAGTGTGGGGGGAAGTGGCCCTTGATTTCTTCTTTGTGAAAGACACATTTGACATCTTTTATCCTTCAAATGTTTGTCTTTCGCTCCATAAGCATAATTTCTTTTAAGGAAACATGGTATTGAAATAAATAAAGCATTGAGTTGGAAATCTAGGTTGTGTTGTTGGATGGGTAGGTTTTCCTGACTGCTAGAGCATAGCCAGGTCACTTTCCTAATCGGATACTCTCATTTGCTTGTGAGAAAATGTGTCCGTTTGGGTACAAAAGGCACTTGACCTCTTGCATCTTAATATGCAATCTTTGCCCAATTAATAAACTAGTATATGATAAACATACAAATTCTGTGTAAGACGGCAGGCTAAATTTGAGGTGACTCTTAACTTTCAAATGTCTCTTCTCTTTCGGCTTGGGGGAGCCACATCTGACTGTCATTTGCGTGTTTGACATATGTCCTGTATTTTGTGGTACTCTTAAATAATACTAGCATCATATCTCAATTTAGAGAGACTAAGTACTGCAAAACATATGGCTGATAGGTAATCATGAAAGCATAAAAACTGCCAACATTTGGCAAGGTATGTACAAAACCACACCAGACTTTCTGTAAGAAAATAAGAATATTGCACAGTAAGGCAGGTTCTGCATAACTGCTTCCTCCTCACTTCAGTGCGTGATACTATTTCAGGCTTTCTTATTTAAGCGTTAATACCTGTGTAAGCTTACACTGGCCATTCTTGGAGTAGTGGGAAAATAATTTATTTTACTCCGTCTCATTTGCTTGTCTGTTGGTATGGAGGAGGGGCAGATCATAGGAGCATCAGATTTTTTCATTTCATGGGAGGGATTATGATCTGGCGCCCGTTGGAGTCATGGAGATGACATTGTCATTTCATGGATTTACGCTGACATGGGTGAGGTCCTCTGGGATAATAATCCTGTATCTTTTCTCTGTCAAACACCCCTTGCCTTCAGAAGCTCTTCCCCAAGGAAGCCCAACTTCAGCCCAAGTAGTTCTGTGAGCTCACCAGCCACTCTTGTCTCCCTGTAAATTTGCCATTTTCCCATGGGCTTAAAACTACTTTTCTCCCCTCCGTCTGCCAATATGAAATAATAGGATTGTTCCAGTGGGAAAGGAAATATGTTTTGACACCATTGTGTCAAGCATGCCACTTTTGAAGGTGATTTGTTTAACTTGTGCTGAGTTCCCGTTGGCATTTTTTTGGGGTTATTATCATTTTGTAAACATTACAGACTAGGCTGCAGAGTACCAACTGCTTTATGTTTTCTGTTAAATAAAACATAGAGTACATCCCATTCACATGAACTAATCTCCAGTGCCCACATTGTTTTGCATCTCTGGGACCAGCATCTGCAAAAAAGACTGAATTTGGAATCAGGATCTGTGAGTCTGTGGCCACCTGAGCAGAAGGGCAGGTCCTGACACCCAGGGTGACTCAGGTTGGAAGAGGAATGATTCATCCTCCATCCACACAGATCTGTGGCTCTGAGATAAAAAAAAAAAAAAGAAAAAAAAGGAGTTAGGGAGCCCTTGGTTTTGTCTTATCCTACCCAGTATGGGCTGCTGACTTCAGGTGTTATCTCAGAGTAAGAAAATCCCTAATCCATACTTAATTTTTTTTTCCCCAATAAACACATGCAGTTTATATTTGTGTCTATAGCAGGTGATGGGGATCCCTAAGGATTCCTTTTTATGCCCTGAGACACAACGGTGGCAGCAGCACAGCAGCTCCCCCAGGCATGCAGGAGGTACGCAAATGCTGGGCCAGTTCCTGGGTGGACTTACTGGCCCCTGAGACAACCCAGAGCAGGTAAGCAGTGCGGTACAACTGCATTTCTTGCTCCTGGAGGGTCCAGGCTCCCACGTGAGATGTGTGGGAAGGTCAGTATGTGCCCCTTCGTGATGTGCTGCACAGAGATCATGTGCCGTCAAGTCCCTGTCCAGAGAGCAGGACCAGTAAACGAACCATACATAAGTTATTGAACATCAAAGTATTTATGGGTTGCCACATTTTCCATTTCGAAGCTAATGTATCGTAAGGAATTATGACAGGCAGGAGAAAGTTATTTTAGTTCTGCGTTTTTAACAGCTGTCCCTATCTGTCATCTTACAGTGGCCAACCTTGCCAGCCAGATGGACCATGAGGCCCTTTCCTGAAGCAAGGACATGCAATGCTCTCTCTTGTCCCCAGTGTTGTGATTCAGCCCCAGTCAGCAACTAAACACCACGCAGCCACTCGCTTACCCCCCCCCGCCCCTGTGGGATGGGGAGGAGAATCGGAAGAGCAAAAGCAAAAAAAAAAACTTGTGGGTTGAGATAAAAACAGTTTAAGAATTAAAATAAAATAATAATGATAATAATGATTGTGATAATAATAATGATAATATAATGAAAAGGGAAAAAAAACAGAAACACAAGCGATACAACTGCTCATCGCCCGCTGACGGACACTGCCAGTCCCCGAGCTGCGATTGCTGCTTCCCTCCCCCAGCCAGCCCCTCCCACTTAATGTACTGGGCATGACGTTACATGATACAGAATATCCCTTTGGCCAGTTAGAATCCGCTCTCTTAGCTGTGCCCCCTCCCCTCCCAGCTTCTTGTGCACCTGGCAGAGCATGGGAAGCTAGAAAAGTCCTTGACTAGTACAAGCACTACCCAGCAACAACTAAAACATCAGTGTGTTACCAACATTGTTTTCATACTAAGTCCAAAGCACAGCACTATGCCAGCTAGAGTGAAGAAAATTAACTCCATCCTGGCTAAAACCATGATACCCAGTAACTAGTCACACGCAGCTGATGGCTTTGTACTTGCACATTGAATCTAGTGCTTCTGGGAAGCTTTGGAGTGAGATATATTACAGTCTAGAAAAATCCATTCTGCCTCCCCCCTGCTTTATGTCATATAATGGTGACAGAAAAAATGGCACTAGGAAAAGGCTGCTATTGTTAAATAATTAATGTGGCTGATAGCCTCTTCCTAAAGGGCCCTTGGGAAAGAGGAGCGCCAAAAGTAGGCTGCAGGCTGGGTGAATTTGCATAGTGTGAAAGGTGGGACATTTAATAATAAATCTGTGTTTGTTATCTTGGCCTTTTACAATGAAATGGAAGTACCGCCAGCACTTCGACATCCAGAGCAAATACCCTACGGTATTTACTGTAGGGTAAAATCGTCTTTCATGGGAGAGTTAGAATAAGAAAGAGAATAAAAAAAGAAAAGGGCATTAATGCAGAGTATTGTAGAGCAGGTTTTGAAATGCTGAAAATTTTGAGTTTCTTTGGTTTTTGTTTCTGGAAGTCTTGAAGAGATTAGCATAAATTTGGTTACATGAAGGATAAAGCCTGTTGTTAAAAGCGGTGGCAGTGAATCCAGCACAGTATAAATCTGCTTCTGCCTAGTTTTCATCATTGTCGTAATGTTTCCGTGACGGAATTATCTGCTCTGAATTTAAGTCTGAATCACCTACCTCCACAAATTTTTGTCTGTCACTGCTTTTTGAACATAAGTGGCCATTTAGAAAGGTATCCAGACTTAATGTAAAGATGCTTAGTAGTGACATATCCGTTGTGTGTCAGCTGTGTGACTGATTACTGCCATCCAGTCACTAGCATCATCTTCAGTATCACGTAATTCATCACCTGTGAATTAAGGCTTCATCTGTGGATAAATGGTAGCCACAGATTACGGCATGTAATTAGAAGTTGTTCTTTAATAGTAGTTGGGCTACTCATTAAAATGGCTTCTGTATCTAACAAGTGACATATTTCCAGCAATGCAAGTTTATAGTTTTAAAAGGTGTCATTGCCCAGCTAGGTTGGTGTGGTTCATGTCTGCAAATATTGTGTGACAGCTTCAGTCTCTTGTTTTCCTGTAAATGAAGCAACAGGTTGCTTATTGTCAGCAGCAATCTGCTGTCAGTGTAGGAAAAGGTAAGCTTTCAGGATGCAGAAAGGTATTGCTTACATGGGTGAAACTAGGAAACATTTTTTAGGCTCTCCTTTTGTCTTCTGAACTTACTGAAACGTTACATGTAATGCTGGGGTGGAATTTTGTTTAAAACTGTACCTGGCTAATTTCTTAAGTACTTTCCTGTGCATGTGATAGTTTTGAAGCTGCTCTGTTGCAGTCTATTAACACCATATCAAGTGCAGGCTCTGTGGCTTGTTTAGCATGTGACTGTATTGGGTTACACCAACAAAGGTTGTGGGAAAAATAAGCAGAAAATTAAACAATGGCTTGGGATGGCCACCCCCCAGTAAGCAAGTCCAGATCTATGGGAGAGTGCCTCAGTTATTAACAGGGACAGGCTGATTTCCAGCCCTCAGCCAGATTGCACGACGCCTGGTGCCACACAGGCAGAAGCCAGTCAAGCTCAGCATATGGAGAAAGGAGCTGCGCTATCCAGACATCAAGGAGGCAGTTGCAGATATGCTAGCTAGACTTGTTGAGCCAAGATGCATGCGAAAATTACTGTCTTAAAATCTTTGTCTGTAAACGTTTTATCTCACTGTTCAGAATAACCATTGTTTTGATTTCAGCAGTGCATTCACCAGCTGTCACTGACTGCTATAGGGAGGAACCAGAGGTGCTGACTCAGCCCAGATGCTTAAGCACAGGGTTTAGAGGGAGGGTTGTAAAAGATTTTCGGGCAGTATCACCATACCTAGAGAGTTATCAGTATTGCTCTTCAGCCTTCCTGCTCGTTTCTTTACTTTCTGCAACTCTCCTCATCCTTTGCAAATCCTCTTGTCCCCCTAATTGTCCAACATGTTGTAAGTCTCTTGTAATTATTTGGAATCAATGCCTTTCCATATACGTGCCTGTGGATCCCTGGCCTGCTTTACTGCCAGATGCTTAGGGGCAAATCTTCAGCTGGTAAAAATAGAGCTCCCTGCAACAGTGATAATTTACAGCAGCTGAGGATCGACCACTTGTGCTCTATCTTAAAATATCCCTCTCTGAGAAGCAATTTGTTACTTAACAGAAAAAATGCTCCTAGTCATCTATTTCTCATTTCAAAACATCATGAATTTTTTTTTAGACTAGGGTTTGTTTTAATGGAAGCAGTGTTGTGTAATCTGGACTGTAGCATGTGTTCATAAAAAGGGTATTTGAAATAAGTATTCTATTTCTTTTTCAAATATTTTAAGAAAAGTGTTCTGCATTTTGCTATGAGATATGTAAATGCTTCATACCTGTCTGGTTGGGAAGTACCCGTTCCACGTTTTGGCATGATACTTGCAGTTATTCCCAGCCATTTTCCAAAACGCTCCCTGGAACCAACATATTTAACTGACTTTGAATGCATTCTTAACTTTAAAATGTTGGTAGGTGTGATAGTTTTCTAGTGTGCCTGTAATCTCTCATCATAGAAATTAATGGGTAAAAATACAACTTGCATCAATATCTTTATAAGTCTGAAGTGTCAAGGGCGCAGCCTGTGTCCATCTGGAACATCATCCTCCCGTAGTGCATGGTGGTGCCTGAGCAGGGGGTGGGCTCCATGCTCTTGCAGATTCTGGTGACTGGTCTGGGCCTTGGGATGTCTCATGTCATGACTAACCAAGGGTCGATGTCTCTGGAGAAGGGCAGGCCACTACTGGGTTCGATCTACTGAAGTTGCTTGGTTCAGAAGAGCCAAACAAGTCCATCTTTTCCAGGTTTTTAATCCTTTGATGAATCTGAAGTTGGTCTCTACAAATTGGAATCTATTGGCCAGTGATTTTTATCCAGTGTAGTCACAGATTTTCCCAGAGTTTTAAGTCCTAAATATCTATGCAGTTACTATCCTGCCATAGTAACATGTATGTGCTATGTTTCCTTCTTGTTCATAAACCAGCAGAGGTTTATGTGTTCAAATCTACCCCATACCAAAACCACCAAACTAGTAGTGCTTATTACTGTAGAGTAAGAAGACCTATTTTTACTTTCTTCTTTAAAGGATTAAATGTTTGTTTAGTGCTGCTGCTTCCTTTTCTTAAACTTTGTTAGAGGAAGCTTTAAGGAGCGGGAAAAGTTCAGTTTTAACATTGACAGTAGTACAGACTCCTGAGGCTGGCCTTTATTTCACTTTTTAGATCTTAAAATGCTTTATGTGCCCTATAGATTATGCAGTAGGGTTCCCAGAAATGCCCTAGCTCTGTATGAATTTGTAATCTGTGTAAATACGAAATGATCATATCTATCTTTTAATACGTGGATTGCATGGTCATATCAAATGTTTTTCAACGGGGGGAAAAAAAACCAGAGAGGCCTATTTTAAGTGGGAAAGCTGAAGAGATGGAGACAGGGAGATTTGGTACTGTTCAGGATGCTGTTACTGCATTAGGTGAAGTCTGGCTTCTTACATAATGCATTAGAGCTGACAGGCTTGCTGTTCTTTCGGAGGCATCTAAATTGTATTTCAGTTGCCCCACAAAGACAGGAGAGTTTCTACAAGTGGGCAAAGGAGCATTGGTTTCATTACAGTTTAATTTTGGGGTTGTCTGGTTTGGTGTTCCATGGGGGTTTTTTGTTTCGTGGTGGGAGGGTTTGGGTGGTTTGGTTTGATTTTTATTTTTTCTGTCCCCCACAGCAGTGAATTGCATCCATCTGTCAAAAGAAAAAGAAAAAAAGCTAGAACAAATGCGTGCATCTCAGTACTGGTCTTCCCATATGGGTGATATAAAGAAGCTGATACTTTCTCGGCATTAGGTTTGTAGAACTAATACTAGGAATCATGCTGCTGAGATAAGAAAGGAGAGGAAGTTATTGTTGCTTCTGAGGATGATTGGTGACAACTGAACATTTTGTTACTTTCTGACTGTTACTGCTTGTTCCACCTCATTCAGACCTATTTAATAGTCACATTTCATTCTAATGGATAACCACCTGGGCTGTCACAGTATGCAGTAAGTGATGAACTGACAGTGCAAACCTTATCTTAGAGCCTTCTTGTATTAATTCAGTTATTCTTCAGATTTAGGGTGCAGGTAGGAATCTGTTTCTTTGTTTTAAAAGCTTCCAAGGTTGATTTCTTCATTTTATACATGTGTTTCAAACTGTAGTTAATACAAATCACTCACACAGTGAGGTACAGACCCTGTGTCTTATTAGAAATTGGAAACAGAAGAGCCCTATTCCAAAGAAATGCAGCATTGGCAGCCTTCCTTTCTGGCTCTGCCATCTGTCAGGCGTATACCATAGCAGGTATGTAGCCCAAAGCACTACATGAGCTCCAGACAGATTGCAGAGATGGAGGAAAAGGTGAAGTTCCCAAAACAGAATGACTTTAAATGGTCACACTTTCGTACAAGGTAAGAGCAAGGTATATGCAGTTGTATGAACACTGTCTCTCCACTCTAAAGTGAGGAGAGAAGCCAAAGGAAAGACTGTGTGTTTGTCCTCTTCCTTTCCTTCCTTACACTGGCCAGAATTTACATCTGGTTTTCAACAAGAGGTTATCTAACTTATTTCCAGTGTTTGTGCAGTTTTATTTGCTGAGGCTTTAAAGGCTTTGCTTTGTTGAAGTTTAGAAGTCTTCTGATGATCTGACTGTGGCTGGACTGCAAAGGAAACAGAGAGGATAGTCCATAAACTCTGGATCCTGTGCCCAAGCGCAATGCCAGCTTGCATCAACAGCCTGAACATTAGCTTTGTGGTCAGGGAAGTGGATTAGAAATCAAGTTGTTACGGAGTCAGTGCAAGTATAAAGTTGTATCTGACAATCCCGTCTTGGTATTATTTTGATGGGCATCATTAACATGCCAGCTGAGAACTTTGAAGCAGATGGAGAGCATTAATGGGTAGCATGCAATCATCCAGCAAAGTACCAGCAACTTCTGAATGGAAAATAACAATATATCATCCATTTGCTCTGAATTGTCCAGTGTATGAGCATGTCTGACTGAGAGCAGTCAAGACATGATGTAATTTTCCCTGGAGAAGACACGTGCAAAGTGCAATGCATCTCTTGCATTCAGCATCTCTTCTGCTCCTCTGCTAGATGTTTTTGTTGAAGTCAGTTATTTGGCAATGTAATTCTGAGAACAAGGTAAATCAAAAGTATTGAAATGAATTTTTTTTTCTGGTCCCTCAGAGAGTATGTACGGTTTTCTCTGACACTAAAAGATCAACCTTTAGGCATTAGAATACTAATAAATCTACTGGTATGCCTGTTCTTCCCTTTCAGGTATATGCACTCATAGACCGGCAAACTGGGCTTATTAATTCATAGATTCAGTATGTGCAAAACCTCACAAAGTCAGAGAAATGGGTAGTTTTGCCATCTGTTGAAAATACACATATGTTGATGCATGGGGGTGTATGCAAATCTGGGTGTATGCCCAGTACATGTGATCCAGACAATTTTCCTTAATGATTTTTTTAATGGATGGTAACTGTGTAAATGATCAAATTTTTATCCTAAAAGTTGCCCAGGACAAGATGGTGAGACACGATTGAAAATGGATTCTCTAAAGATTAGTAGTGGTTGGAATATTAGAATTTAAAAAATGCAGTTAATGCTGTTGTTCTGATTCACTGGTTGGTATCTACATTTCTCAACCCTTCTTACAGTAACACCTGTCCCCATGTCAGCACCAATTGCGAACAGTAGTAAATAACTACCAAACAGTTTCATCACTGTGTGGGACCCACATACTTTTAAATCAAATTCAGATGGGAACATCTGATATCAATACCAGGGTTGCTCTTTGGGCTCTAGGGCTAAGTCAGTTTAAAGCTGTGTTATCTAATGTAAAACTGAGAGCCTCTACCAAATCTAAAATTACGGTTTTGCATCTTCTGAAGTGTTGTGCAGTCAGAACTAGCGTGCAGGTAAGATTGTATAACTGCGTATCTGCACTTTGTGTTGGCATCGTATCTCAATATGCCTGTACGGAGAGAACATGCTCATTTAAATATTGTATTGTCCATATATTGCCTGCTGCAGTAAATATGGAAATAACTTTCAAAATGTAGCTGACTGCTGTCGAGATTTAAGGACTCAGCCTACACTTTCCTACTGATGGCCCATCTCTCAGCCCAGTGAGGAGGAGTCGGGCAAGGATTTAGCATAAAAAATTTGCATGCACCACAGTTGTTCGTGTTCATGCAGAATGCAGCTGCAGACCTTTATTTCATACATGTTAGGTTGATTCAGCCCGGCTCACTGCAACAGCACGACTTACAATAAAAAGTGCATGCTGATCTGTATAGGATTGTTCAAGTTGTTTTCTCTGTATCTTTTACTGTGGGAATAATTGTCACCTACTCGTCTTCTCTGTGCTTTTCCATGATTTATTGACCACTTTCCTAACAGCCATTTCACCTCTAAGCTGGAGGATTCTAGCCTACGACTGCCTCTGCAGTCATAAAAGCTGATTTTTGACCATCATCTCTGTTCCCCTTCTTTTTACCATTCCTTGATGTGCCTTTATGAAGTGGCTGGGACTTCTGCAGCACCCAAGGCATGGGTTCTGGGTGGATTGCTGCCGTTAACATACTGGGTTTTTTTTAAATTACATTTATAAACCGTTAGCTTGTCTCTTGTATTCTTAGGCATATGGTAAAGCACGTGCATGTGTTCAAATCTTTACTTACCCACCATTTTTTCTACAGATCCTTTCTCAGACTTTTCCTTGTTGTAGTGGGGACTGTTTTTAGTCTTTATTTAATATCTTAATTTTAAAATGCATCATAGTTGTTTCTTAATCTTCCAGTTTGCAGTGCTTTGAGTTCCTCCTTTTCTTTCAGAAAGGAAAACCATTAATTTGCCTTGTGAATATCAAAGATATGACTTACAAATAACACAAAAGGGGAACTTACCGGAAGAAATATCGCAACTTTCTTTTAACATTCCTTCATTTGTATTGTAGTATTGATATTGAATGGTGTCATAAATTGTACCACAATGTTTTTTCTTTTCTTGCCCACACCAGAGTATTTAATAAAAGAAAAGAAAATGTCACTGAATCTGTGAAAATGTCTATATATATTTGTCAGAAAAATACAGTAGAGTGGCATTACGTTCAGGACCCAGTCAGAGTGGTAATTATTCTTTCAGCAGTTTAAGACTGTACCTGTTCCCTGCATTTTAAGTGGCTGGTGAAGAACAAGGCACCGCAAATTGATTAAAAATTAATTGTGACATTGGCATTTTCAGTCTCTCATTGTTTGGCTGCATTGATCTAACCTGCATTTAAACAGTGTGATGCAGCTGGTTAAATGGGATGAAAGTATACAAGCGGCATTTTATTGAAGTCCATCTACAACTGTACGGGAAAAAATATATTTTAGCTTTTAAGTGTGTCTTGGGAAATTATTCCAAGTTAGTCCTTCACGCAAGTAACAGTGAGGTCAAAGAGTTTCCATACTAAAGGATTAATCTTGTAGCTTAGTGGACTTTTTGTGAGTGAAGCTCTGGTAGCTTTAATAAAGGGTATTAATTTGATAAATTTGACCCAAGAATATGGTCAGTGTGAGACTTGTGTTAAAGGATATGTAGACTGCACAGCTCACCCTAGCAGATCTCCCATGCAACCAGAGATGCCTGTTTTATTTAAGCCATTTCTCTCCTTACTGAGACACAGTTTCATCAACAGGCAATATTAGCAGGGTTTGTACTGTATTTGCAAGTCTCTGATGATGCTTAACATACCACAGGTCAAGTCACATGATAAAGGATGTATTTACTACCTCAGGTAACGTCATGGGGATGGGTTGTGGTGCTCCCTTCCAGGGGAGGTTGGTTGAATCTGGGCTGCCTTAGGGCATCCTGGTGCCACGACACGACCTCCTTGCTTTCTGTAGTCCAAAATGCTGCAGCCTGCAAGGGGTTTGTGCTCCATACTGAATATGTGTGTCGCTGTCAGACACATACCGTTCCTTTTATTTAAGGAGATTCTGCGCGTGCTGGGTTACTGCAACAAAGGGTGTGATACAGACCCGTGGGCTTCCTCTATGCTACATTGCAGCCAGGTCACTTTAGGCAGCCTGGGTCCATATGGATAGGTGACTTATTCCTCCACCGCGGCTGCTGCCAAGCAGCGACCACATCAGCAGGCTCCAGGTGTAAAGTCCTCTGTCCATCCACTGATAAGGCATGTGCCCAGGCTCTCTAAGGGCGTTTTGGATTAATACCTGATGTGTACTTTTCAGAAGTTGGCAAAGTGCATATTTAACTATAGCAATCATTGGTAATCAGTTTACTATAGATTCTAATGGATGGTAATACAGTTTTCCCTCCAAGTGCAATAAAAATTACTCCTAATTTGATCTTAACATCAAAACCCCTTTCCTATGCTTTGGTTTTATTTTGTGTCTTTTTAATCACTTCCTATTTCAAAGCACATAATTTTGCATTAATATACTACTGGGGAACTTGTTCTGTCCTAAAAATGTTAGTTGTTCTAATATAAAAGTTTTTCACTTGGTATGTTTCCACCACTGGGCATTAAGACATTTCTCCAGTTCTGGCATGTTTCATACTTTGAAAATATTTACCTCAATCTGTTTTTCCTGTGTTATTTTCTGTCCTGAGGCATCTCATGTTATAAAGTAAGTCTACATTTTGTGAATTTTAAATTGCTTTGTGAAGATTTGGTTTTGAAGCTCCGAGATGTTTTCTAACCATAGGACAAATTACATACATGTGTATGTGTGCGTGTGTAAACGTTCCATATGCTTAAATCTTTTTGATTTCACATTTAATAATTAAACAGGCTAAGGGCACAATATAGCTAAAGAAACGTGCAGAAATTCAATGTTTTCTTGGCAATACCAGCTTCCGATTTGAAGTGCCAATGCTTCAGCCACACAGTGCCTGGCCCCCTGCTTGACCAAGCTGCCCACCCATTTTGCAGCCCATTCAGAGCTCCCTCACCCAGGTCGTCCTACCAAACCCTTATTCCTAGTATTCCACTTGTTTACGTCCATCCTTTTTCCACTTGGTTAAGCTACTCTGTTTTATTTCATAGCTGAAGTCTTTAAAGCCTGCCCTGTTACCTTGTTTGTCATCAACATTGCTGGAGTCTCACATTTATCCTCCCACTTTCTCCTTAGCAATTATTTTGTTCTGAGGCAATGCCTTTACAGTCAGCTCACCGTTCTAAAACTGGCAACAAAATCCTTAGGTATTTTCCTAAGCTAGTTGTTTATTTGAAGGCATTTTTCAATTGTCAGTGTCTAACGCCAAGTATCTAGGTCTAGGAGGGTTAGGCATGTAAACGCAGAGGTAAAGACATCATTTTCCCAGGGCTGAGCACTCCCACTTGATGGTACCGTTATGATGGTGTTTGGCACGCTGGAAGATCAGGCACTTTGTACAGACTATCTGGAGGGGAGGAGGAAAGCTGGGTTGTCGCCTATTATGGAGATTTCTTGCCAGGCTTACATGGTGGTTTTACAGCAGCTGCACATGGCAAGGAGGAACACCATGCTGACAGAAAGCTGCAGAGACGGTTGTGTTGTTGCTGTTCTGTCTGTTCGCTCCGCCTGGGTGTAATGCAGAGGAGAGCACAACTCAAGTGCTGCTGGTTAAGAGAGGGACAGGGGAGTCTTGAAGGTGACAAAAGAAAATTTTCCTGTGTTTCCTAGCTGCATAGAAAGAGCGTGGTTTAAATAGGGGCTGACCTTGTGAGCTTTTCACTGAGGCTGTATAAGCAAGGGATACAGCAGAGTCAGGTCTGGGTATTGGTGTGAAAGTAGAGGCCAGTTATCATGTATATTTGTAATATTTATCCTAAGTATCCTGTATATCTTGCAACATCATGTTTTCCATTGGAAAGGAAGCCATCATTTATCTTCATAAGCAGTTTTATCCTTTGTGCTTATTAACTTTTTTCCTCTGTTAATCTACTGTTCATCACTGAAACACATTCTTGCAATCCTCGGAAACCACCTATTCATGGCCTATCAGTCTAATGATCATTATTTTTTAATATTATTAATATAAAGTTGATGTTACATCGATTCGTCAACAGCTGATTAAAAGTGATTCACTTCCACTGTTTAAACAGCATTTCCTAAACTTGCTGTGTTTGAATACAGTGGTGAATAGCTGCGAGCAAATTCTTTGCGTGTATTTCTCTGTGTTTAAAAACTGCTCAGTCCCAGCAGCCCGCTCCTCAAAAAGTTCTCATTGCTATTAACTAATTACAAAGAACTGTAAATACTCAAAGTGCTCCACAGATATACACAGGGCTTGGACTGTGAGCCAAGGCAAAGACGCTCCAAATTACGCATGGCACAGCAAGAAATTGCTATCAATAGACACGGTTCTTTGTGTATGTTATATGGCACTCACTGCAAAGGTATTTGAGTATTTCATGGGAGCTGCTGCGTTTTATTCCCTCCGCATCACATACAGTGGTGCATCTTCCTCTTGAAGATGTGCCTCCCCTCAGGCACTGCTGTAGGTTTGTTGGTTTTTAGAAGAAGATTTCATCAGAGCCCTGGTAGGAGGTGATGAGGTTTAGGGGGAGTCAGAGAAATGTCCGTTGACGCTCCCGTGCCGTCTCGAATATCTCCTCAAGTGCCCATTCTCTGCCCTGTAGTCGCCTTAAGCATTGGCCAGCTCTCTGGTGAAATCCTGGTGGAGTGAGGAGTAAAGGTGCGAATAATGCTGTGCCAACTAAGCTGCTGAGATAAGGGGCAACTATTTGTATAGAGGGCTCTTGTAGATTCAACAGTCAGGGCACGCAGGACTTGCCTTTTATAACTTGATGTGCTGGTTTTGGCTGAGAAGGGGTTAATTCTCCTCACTGTGGGGGTTGGCTACCTTTCCAGCTTCCCGCGCTCTGCCGCGTGGCGGGGGGGGGCCTGGGAGGGGCAGGGCCATGGTGGGGGCGGCTGACCCCGACTGGCCAATGGCAGGTTCATTCCATACCATGTGACACCATGACCAGTATATTGAGGGGGGGGGCAGTGGCAGCGCGGAGGCGGCGCGGCGTCGGGTCGGCGGGCGGCTGCGGCGCGTGCAGTTTGTTCCGGCGGTTCGTTCCCCCTCTCCCCTCCCTTCCCCCTCCCCCGGGGCTTTGCGCCTCTCCTTGTTCTCCTTTACATTGCATTTCTACTGTTGTTTCTTTTAATTATTAAACTGTTCTTATCCCAACCCACGAGCGTTACCCTTCTGATTCTCTCCCCCATCTACCGGTGGGGAGCGAGCGAGCGGCTGTGTGGGGCTGAGCTGCCGCTAAACCACAACACTTGATTTTTGTGTTTTCTGTAAATAAAGCTCTGTTGGCCCACTTCACTCATGTCTTCTTGTAGATGACCCCAGTTTTGAACTGTCCTGGCTGATATTTGGCACATTAGCTGATGGTTATATTTTCATCACTTATGGCCGATGCTTTTCTGTTGACCATTAAGATACCCTAGGATTTCATCTAAATGACTATTTTGTCTGGCTTCTCAGCTGCCTAGCTGTAATCTGTGAAAGTTAATACTCCATTTAATAACTAAAATCCTATTTTCTGGGATGTGATTCTCATGGGTCAGTGGTGATACTGAAGTCATCACGAAAGGTTTGTTGTAATCTCAGCTGGTACAGATGAAACACAGCTTCTGATTAAAGTAAAAAAAGGAGGAATAAACAGGCTTGCTGCTCTGCCTTTTTCTTACTACTTTTTTATTTAAATAAAACCGGTCATTGTCATTCCATGTTTTCACCTATGTGAATAATTGGTTTGTAATGTGTTGTATAAAACTGCAAGCTTTTTGTGACAAACCTGTTCTTTTAATTTTAACCTTCATCTATCATTCTCTCTGTTTTCTTTGAAATCGGAGAAAAAAAAAAAAAAAAAAAGGAGAAGAATTTAGAGAAGAACAGAATTTGTCAAGAAAATCCTTGTCTAGCTCCTATCCTCCCCACAACAGAGGTCTCTTCCCACAACTCCGGAAGGGATTGTGCACAGATTTGGTGCACCCATGTGCTGGTTTTTGCAGGGCAGTTGCTCGGTGCTGCTAGGTCCCAGCCCATGGCTTTGCTGGTTGCCTGATTGTGGCACTGGAGCAGCTGCTGTGCTCCACGCTGGGAGCCAGACGGAGCATGACAAATAGGAGTGGAGACATGCAGGACGGGGAGTGGGCGAGTACGAACCAGGAGAAAGTGAGTGGTTTCTCTTGTGCAGAGAGAAATCTTTAATTTGTGTTAAGTGAACAGCTTTGGGGTGCATAAGTGAGTTAGGCCCTACATTTTATTGGCTTTGCATTTCTTTGCCCATCACTGTTCTACTATAAATACAGAGTTATATTTCATGTTTCCTTTTTTTGTCGTAGTGAAATAGTGGAAGTCATGTTTCAGATGTGTTGTAGAGGGTGGAGGGTAAGATGAACAAATTTCACTGTGATTCTCCTAGCTCTGCGTGCTTCAGAAATGACACTCTGCAGGCATCAAGGTGCAGTGTGGGCCAGGGGCTCGCTGGGGCAGCTGGTGGGGAAGCCCCTGTCCCAGGGCATCAGGTGGTACCTTCATCGGCATGGGCCAAGGTCAGGCTGGGCAGGGCTGGAGACCGTCATCCTACAGCATCCTTGGGGCAGGGACTGATGGCCACAGGCTAGGCAGAAATGGGGCCATGGGCTGTGGGGAAGAATATTAAGGTATATTTAAACACCCTGCTTGGCTTCTGCTCTACCAAAACCTTTATCAAATAAACTAAATAAAAATGAAACTTCAGTCTTGCCAAAACAGGATGGAGCATTTATTAAGTATGGACCTGAGAGATTAATTTAGTGTTCCCAGGAGCTAAGAGCATGAGAATATCAGCAAATAAAAATCTGGTTTGGGATCCAAATTGGATAATAAAGTTGCTCCTATATTGGCTTGTCTTAATTGAACCAAATAGTTTACCTAGTTTGCTGCCCATATTACAGAATATATAGTGTACTTTCTCTTCTGTTCTATTTTTCAAGCCTGCTCATTTGTCTTTGTTCTTGAGGTGATTACAGGAGAAAAGGCCCTCATCAACTGCAAGCCAGCCTGACAATGAGCTGGTTTTATTCCAGATGCTGCATTGCTGGTCAGATGTCCTTTGCAGTCAGTGGGAGGTCAGCTTTCAGTACTGTAACCTCAGCCTAATCAGGGAGAGAGTGCATTAACGTGCAATCACAGTGTTTCACTGTAGGGTAATGAACGTACTTTTGTCACTGACTATGCTGGGTATGAAATTACAGATATCACACAGAAATGTCTATGCTAAACTAATCCTTCATTTGGTTTTCATCTGTTTTCTTTTTAACTTTTTTTTCCCTGATCTCTTGAAGAAAATATATGCAGGAGTACTTTAACATCCTTCCTTCCCTCCCCTCCCACAGTACCCACTTCTGCCTCTGTTGACAAGTTTTGTAGCACTTTGAAATCAAGTAGTTTCTGGAGGTTTATTTTTCTGACTGCAAAACAAAAAGCAAATTATGTCCCCCTTCAAAATAGTTATAGAACTTTTGCTGTATCATACATGGGCTAGGCTATCGTCAAGCAGGAAATGGGCCCCTGTCTGTTCAGCCCAACTTGCTCATCCCTTTTCACTGCTTTTTGGAGAAGCAGCTTCTTTTATATATCCGCCCCTAACATACTACCCTGAAAAAGGGAGGAAGAGACTAGGAGTGTGTGCAGCTTAGAAGGAGTCTGCTAAACATAACATGCTTCCAACAGATTTCCTGACTTTTCTGTTGGCATATATGGAATAGCTTAGAAATTGCAACATAAGTGGCAAAATAAAGACATTCAAAAAATATTGTTTTAGTAATCGTAGCTCATGCTATGTGTAAGACTGAATTAGCCTTACTTTCTAGACTGTTACTTGTAGATTATGCTTTAATGGCTCAATCCTCCAAGCTACTGAGCAAATCTGGCTTTATCCACTTGTGGGCTGGCTTTGCTTTAGTGTGCACATGGTCTCCAGAAGAACAGGGCTGTTTGTACGCTCATACGTAAGTTCCTATGGAGGTGGTTTTCTGAACTACTTGAGGCCTGAACACTGAGCTGTGCAGCTGAAGTGCTTTAGTTATTTGCCTTGCACACTGCTCCGTTTGTCTTGCCTAAAGGGAAAATGGACATGGGCACATCTAATATGATGCTGAGTTTAAAGTTAAATAGAAAGTCTTGATTACTATTATTTCTAGTACTTTTTGAAGTATTTCCATCAGTTACGTATGCAGCAGTCTCAGGATCAAGTGGGTAGGACTTGCAGCTCTCAAGGCTGCCTGTGTATACACCTTATTTTACAGGGCCTGCCTCCTCCTCTTGGGAAGTTCGGTGGTTCTGGAGACATCAGTTAAAGTCTCTGCTGCCTTGAGCTTAGTGGCTGTGGCTAGATCCTGTACTTGCCCAGGAGTGTAGGTTTGTAGTACTTTCTCTCCAGACTGTCCATCTAGGGCTCACAGCCACAGTTATTTTGGACCTATGTGGGGTACGTCAAGATCAGACTCTGGACCAATATTCTGTAGGGTCTGATGGCAGTGTCCTCAAAGCCTTGTGTAATATTCATCATTTTGTAATGCCCAAGATTATAGCATCAACTGAGTAATTAGATTCATTTGGATTTATCTTCCAAGTGAGCTTAAAACCCAAAGGGTATATTTTAGGAGAGATATTGCACGAGGCATCTTTCTGAATGACTTCAAAGGAGCAGTGTAACCAGCAAAGGCTTGTTTCTGCCTGGGATAACTCCAAACCTTCTCCTGAGGCTCAGCACAGATCTTCGCTTTTGTCGTTTGTGTTCGCTACTTCTTGCTTTGCTTGTCATGTATGAGGAGAAAAATTACTACTTTCTCAACCACTATTTATTCAGTTTGTGTTTTATTTGTCTCTGCTTTTGCCTCTCCTTTAACATCAATACCTTTGATCCGCATCTTCAAGTGCTCATGGGATACGCTAATCCAGCTGAGACTCAAGAACAGTCAGTGGTCACTTCTTTTGTGGAGGCTGTGGTCCTACATATAAATTCCACTATGGTGTCTGTCATCTTTGTGAACAACCCGAGAATGTTCCGTTCATGACACATTTAACAAACAATAAAATACTGAGTCCTCACCCCAGTGAAGTTCTTGAGAGATGTCAGGTGCAGGAGAGGGACTGTGAGGGAGCTGAGTATGGTCAGTGAGGGTGTTTCAGGTGCTAATCCTGGAGTTCTATTGAGCATCTCTGGAGACGCTCATAAAAGCATTTCTTGGAGAACAAAATATCATCAGCTTAAGAGAGGGTAGGCTAGACTGACCTTTTATGCCCCCATTTGTAGTTGGCAATTGGTAAACATGTATTTTGAACAAAACAAAAAAAAAATCCCCCAAAACCCTGAACCACAGGGCAAAAAGCTGCATTTGAAACAAAACTCTGCCTTTTTTCCTTGCAATGAGCCTCTCCTGAAGGCTTCTAAGGTACTGGCCATTCTGCCAGGGTGGTATTCATCAGAAACTCCCTCCAGGCAGGCCTTGGTCCCACACAGCCTCCCTGAGCAAGTGTGGTATCGTGGGGCTATGCGATAAATTCCTCCCCTGCAAAACCTGGGGCTTTATTTCGGCACAAGAATCCAAAAGTGGCAACCCAGGGGGAAGAATAATTCAAATTCAAACTTCCCACACAGCAATACAGAGGCTTACCACTGAGTCACTGAAGCTGCTTAAGAACATCATTATAATATTTGCTGAAAACAACATTCCTACCTGATAAAGCTGAAAAGTGTTCAGGCCACGTAAATTTCAGTTCCCTGTTTAAAGCGTCCATTTTCAGCCTTTTTTTCTCACTGAATTTAGGAGACATCTTGTATCTCTAGTAACAGGATTTTCACACAGGAGATGTATCTCAGATGGAAGTTCATTTTTTGGGTCAGGTTATATTCTAGCTTCAGATGCTTGAGAAGAATGAGGTACAAAGGGGAGCAAAAGGCTCTGTTTATGTCTTTTGAGAAGAAAAATTACTGGAGAGAGTGTTTTGTTTGCATCTAAGTTAGAGAAGTCACAATATACATTGATGTAAAAGGCAAAATACAAAAAAAGAGCAACGTCAAACATTTACTGCACTCACTCTGTGCCATCTAGCAGGGGATGTTCATGAATTAAAAAAAAAAAGAATAAAAGAAAATCCAGTTTCATTCATGTTTAATGTGTACATGGCTAAGGGTCACCTGATATGACTATTTGCTGACCTGATGTGGAGTTGTTACATCATTAGTGCTTGAGGACAGACTTTTGATTAACTACAAATTATTCAGTCTCTACAGAGTGTTAAGCAGGGCACACGTGGGCCTCTTGATGCAACCAGAACATGAGGATGAAACATGGCTGAATGTAGCTACAGCCTCCAATAAATGCAGCTTGTGTGTGGCTCTTGGGGCTGCTGCTAGGAATTAGGACTGTCTATAAAGATGTAAAGAAAATGGTCAAATACTTTGCTGAAATACTTACACTCATACTTCAAATTAATAGTGTAAGCACCTCTGCAGGAGTTAAGGATACTTGTTCACTATAAATAAAACTATAAAATAAATAAAACTATAACACTATAAATGTTCACAGGACTGATAGTTTAGCTTTTAGTAAAAGTTCGTTAATATGCCTGTTTATTTTTCAGGCACCTATCTCCGAATGTTAGGACACAACACAGGAATTCAGGGTTCTTAGTCTTTAAGCCCTGGCGCAGCAAATTTTTACGTAGCTTTATAGATTTGTGTTGTTGGTGTAAGTCTGTGTCACCATAGAAACAAAAGCAAGAAAAGAGGGAAAAAAAGGAAATGTCAAGGAATATTTTGAGTAAAAACATTAAGTATCTGTGTTTGTGTGGGTATTTTTTAAACTGTAGTTGCTCTTAGTGTCAACATTGCTTGCTAGAAAAGCCTTTACATGTTAGTAGAGAGCTTTCTCTACTAACTTCTCCAGTGAAGTTAATTCTGACTTACATGGCTGACCTTTATGTCTGAGGACAAAGACATCCAGAATTTGCATTCTACTTAGGACTGGATTCATTGAATCAGACTTAGACCTAATTGCACTATGAATTGCAAAATACAGTCCTGTCTATGAGATGCTTTCATATTGCAGCCTCTTTATAATAATGTGTTAATGGCATTGAATTGATCTTGGTAATTATATTTCTGCAACTCCACAGAATTTTGCTGGCTTTTTAGGTGATGCAAAGAGAGCTAATAGTGAATAAATTTAAACCGTGTAGTAAGAATTACATTATTTTTCTATGTACCCAATATTTGTACTTTATATTTGAAAAATTGGAGATTTGTAGTATTTTGTTCCTATCTTTTACCCCATGACTTCATATCGTCTTTTTTTGCCATAATTCTGGCAAATACGTAAGTCCCTCCAGATCCCTAACAACGATCCCTACCTTTCCGAGATACTGACTTTTCTAAATGATTTACAAAAATTGAAAGAGAATATGTCAATAAAGCTAAGCTTCAAATAACAGAATTAGTTTAAAAAACCAAATTAGATCCATATATCCTTGGATGTCTTGATTTCAGGAATCGTTCTAGGTTTGACAGAAGCAAGTGCAGCTGCAGGTGTGAAAACAGCTGCTCTGACTGGCTTTGATTTGGTCTGTTACTCCAAACTGTAGAGCAAATTCCTTCCTGTTTGATATTTTGATAGCTGACCAACAGAGGACAGCTCTGTGGATTTTCAGTTTTTGAGCATGGAAATGACTGGTCTAAAGAGTAATGTCTATGATTTTCAGAAGACTTAAGGAGTTTATGTGCGGAATTCCACCAGAATTGTGATGGAAGTTGTCTTCCCAATACATCAATTCCTAATTCTTTAAGTCCTTTATCATTTGTCACTAAATTTGTTACTAAATTTTGTTACCAAAGAAAAGAGCTAGAGGTTATGTAGGTCAGAAAACAAGTGTGAAAACTAGGAAGTGTCATTTTTATGTTGTTCCTTTAGCTGCCATGCAACGTTTACCCAAGAAGCATAACGATGATTATTTTTAGCACTTTATAATTTAACCATATCTCATTGAAATTCCATAGAAAAAGTGTAAAACATCTTTGTAATGTAGGAAACATCTCCTTATTTCCTATGTGAAGCTTTTTGCAAGCAATAGAGAGCATCAGTACCTGGAGTAGATTCCTCTAGTTTGCAAGATAGGCTTTACCTCAAATTGGTGAGACTTTGGCATGGTCCCTCATGATTTAGCCGTATCTGTAATTCTGCAAGAGCTGGCTATTGCACTAGCTAAACCCAAGGAAAATTGTTACTCTGTAAAGTCGCATTGAAAAAATGAAATCAGTTGAACTGTGAAGAAGAAAAGCCAGGGACTATGTGGCATTAAGTTAATGATCTCTGTTGATTTCAGGGGTTATATTTTTTAAAAAAATTTGTTCTATTTATACCGTCTGAGGGACTGTAGCCAGCAGCTTTTAGTTAACAAACATTGAAATTTTCCTTACGTTTGGCTGGTTAAATGGTATAATCTTAATCAGGCCATACACCAGTGAAAGGGGTGATGCGCTCCAGTGTGAAATAAATCAGTGAACAAAACAAAACAAATTACCTACAGGCTGGGCTTTTTAATTTTTAGTTTTTATAAGTGTACTTTTAAATAAATCTTGTCTTCTGATGGAGAGACTTCTCTGGCATTCCTGAGGAGCTGCAGGTGCTGAGATGTCTCTGCCTGTACAGGACTGGCAGGGAAGGCACTGAGCTTGAAAAAAGTTATTTAGTAGTAGCAGTAGGACCGTTATTATGTTTTGGAGTGTGAGACCAGGATCTGATTGTCCTAAATTATGTCTAAAATGATCAAATGTAGCACGGTGAATGTGTGTGGGAAGTGAATTAAATACCTTGAATTTTTTAAGCTAGCAAATAGGATGCACTTTTTTCCACGGAGATTCCTTGCAAATGTGTAGGTTTCATAGATCAAATCAGTGCAGGTTTAGAAGACCGTAGGTAGCTTGTTTTACATATATTTTGTCTGACTCAAGTTGCAGTAGGGCATATTCTTGGCAAGACAGTTGCTTTACAACTTCTTCTATCCACCAAAGATCTCCTGATGGACTTCAAACATTTCTATGGTGTTCTGCAGTTAGTGACACTAACACGTGTTTCTCTATCAAATCTGACCATCAGTAAAAAGAACTACTTCTGTGTAAAATAGGCAATCAGACAAAGGGTAAGCTCATCTTCCCTCCTCAGTGGTTTTTGGCTGTATAACATTTTCATTAGGGAAAGAGCAGTTTAATTGCTCTGTTTGTTTTGTCTTGTCCTAGCTTTAAGGGTTATTTAAATTGTTTTATGTACAATTGAAGGAAAGTAAAATCTGTAAAGGTAATCATAAAGGCAGCTTCAAAATGGCTGAAATATGAGAGGTGCAAAATGGTGCCTGTGCCCTTCTTGAAGCTCTACAAGTTTTCGTGTGATATGTGATCAGGAAGTTAGGTGTAGTTCTTGGACATACTTTGTTCCTACTCAGACTGGGAAGATATCTATATAGATGAACTGCGATACACAATTTTGCTTAAACTGTAATTTTTAGGTGAAAAATCTTCAGTCCGCATTAGGTCATATTTGTAGAGATCAAAAAAGCAGTCCTTCAAGGCAGAATTAAAGCTAAGAAAGTTGTAATCGGAAAGCGCCACTGCTAACACAGGCTAACAATAATAAATGGATTTTGTAGAAAAGATTCAAGAACTCACTAGGACTTAATAGGTTTGCTGTATTGAGGCCACAAGGCACATCATCCTGATTGCCATATTGCCTCCTGCCTTTATTTTCTTTTGATGCAAGTTTCTTTACTAAGAACAATTGAAGACTGAACCTAGCACTTGGACTCTTGTTTTTCAGTGACTGAAAACAAAATAGATTTGCAGAAGAGGAGGAGACAATATAGTAATCAGGGAGAAGTCATGTAATTGCATAGGTTTCTTCTGCTTTTGTTCTGTGATTTGAATAAAAAATTGGCAGTTCTGGCTCACCTTGAATATCAAAATACTAGTAGTGGCAAACAGGTGTATTTCCGATTTTGCCAGTAATACAGTGCTACAGCAGAGGGGCAAATACAAGTTTTCTTTTGTTTGATAACCCTAATGAAGTTTTATTGGGGGAAAGAAATCAGTTACAACAGAAAGAATGATAAATATTTTTAAAAATTCAGTAAATGAACTGGCACTCTCTTTTTTAGGTACAAAATGGCACACAATATAGAAATATTAAAACTGGGAAGGAGATAGTAATTTTTTAAAGCAAAGTGATGAACCCTGCCATGGTCATTTGGAGACCGTATGTATTTTATATAAAAACTTCAGTTAGCTAATTTGGAGTCCTTTTTTATTTGCTCATTTCAAATGGGTGTTGTGCCACTGAATTCTGTTAAACTGCTTTGCTGTAAATCTTCCAAGAGGTTTTATTGGTAATGTGTATTTTTTAAATCTCATTCACCATATGCTCCTGCTTTGCAATTGCTGGTTCAGCTATTTTCTTTTGAACTTCACATGTATCTGTTGTTCAGAATGGTCCTTCAACACAGAGCCATTGTAAGTAAAAAAATTTAGAGCTGACAGTCTTGAAAAACAGGAGTAGTCTGCATCTTGTATGTGTAGAATAGGAACACAATGATTTAACTTCCCTCTCATGCTCAACATTGTGTCACGTTCTTCACGCTGCCTTACCCTTCTGTCTTATTAAAAATTGCCTGGTCTACTCATCTATTTACTGTAGTTCAAATAATCTATAAATTACCCTTTTTAAAACTGTTGTGTCTCTTCAAAATGACTTCTTCAAGCTGTTTCCATAACCATTATGATACACGATCGAAACTGTAAACCTTAAAGAATTAAATGAGTCTTGGTTAGGCAATTTTGCAGTGAAGAGGAGAATGGCTTGCTTGCAATAAATGTGAGAAAAGTTATCCTGAATTACTGAAGCTTCAAACCTAAAGTTCTCCACAAAGTTCAGAAATGTCTCCTCATTTCCTATGTGAAGGAAATAAATTTCTGGACTCTCAGCCCAGTTAAGTTTAATTTCAAAGGCTGTGAAGGTATTCACATTGATGGAGGATTTTGGCAAGCTGCTGCTTTTATGGCATCAGATTGCAGTTCTACAAGCAGTTCAGAAGTAGGCCTTGCAAAGGTAAGTACCAAAATACAAACTAGTCAATCCCCTCCAGGCAAATTACATGGGAAAAATAGTTTTTCCTGGGTCTGTTAAGGTTTTTGTGGGGTAGGACGCCAAACCTGTTAATCGTCACTGCAGGATTATCCTAACAAGCAGCTGTCACCACATTCATTGATCCAAAACTTCACATCTGAATTCTGAGTAGGTAAAAACTTTTTTCCACATTGTTTACACCTGTATATGGGATGCAGATTTTGAAAAGGCATGGGATGAAATTTGATGTTTTCAGATTTGGTTTGGAAGTAATTTCTCACACCTATGTTTCTAATTTGAAGATCTTAATTATGGAAAACAGGGTCATCTCTTGTGGAACATCTTTTGGGTATGTGTGAGCAACAACAAGGTTGGATGAAGCATCTGCTGGTGGGTTTTTTTTTGCCCCCTCCAATAGCTATAACCTGAATTTAATACTCTTTCACCTTTTTATTACTACTTATAGAGCTCAATGAGCCTGCACTTTGGACTTTCTTCTTCCACTCAGAACTATTTGCTTTTATTCTTAAAATTAATGCAAAGGCTCTGGAGGAGCTGGAGGAGCTGGGGAAGCTGAATATTTTATTTTTTAAAACCTACAGCCCCTGGTGTCAGAAGATACAAGAAAGCGTTAGTTACACCTTATATGGATGCACCCTCACTAAAGTGCTGTCAATTTTCAAGGCGGTTTTTGTTACTGAAAATATTGCATACATCTAAACAGGATAGTTTGTCACTTATTCTTTTTCTTAAATTCAGCTGTGGGCAGGTGGCAGAGGTTATGTATTTGTAATTGGTGTGAGTTGTCTGTATGGTTAAGTTATGTGAAAATTAATTCTGCTTTTTTAATCCCTTTCTACCGAAATGTTTGAAAATGTGAAGCCTGTGGAAAACAAAATGACCCATTGTTCCTGAGAAAGCAGAATTAAGAGGTCTTCAGCGTGCTCTGTCTGTATTTGTTTGCCAGATAGACGAGCAGCCATGTAATCAATAGAGCTGTGTTGAGTTATTCTGGCTGAAGGTCTAGCCCTTGTGGTTTTGAATTTAATATGAACTGGTGAATACTCTCAGTGTCCGCAAACCTCGGATGTATGGAGCTTTCTGTAAATACTGTCAGTCTAAAAATAATTCTGAAGAATTGCAGAGAAGATATTGTTATAAATATACACGTGTCAACAATATTTAAATATTCTCTGTCGAAAAACTGACCTCCAGGTTACACATCTCAGTTCAGCTTTACCACATATAGGAAAATATTTGTAGCTATTACAGGGCTGCTAAACAACAATTAAAAGCTAATTGATTGAAATGGCTCAAAGGTTCAATTTTGCATGTAATCATTTAATGAAGTAAGTTCTGGTGGCTGAATAGTTCGAGAGCTTTGAATGGTCTTGTGTGGATAGAAATACTTCTAACAGATATATAGGTAATTAAAGGGGAATGTTTGCAATTTTAGTACAGGAAGAAATTAAGCCAATTTCTTCTGAATTTGGGAGGTCATTTGAAAGAAGAAATAACTCCTGGCAATGAGGAAGTAGCATTTATGCATTATTAATTATTAAAATTAAAATTATTAATATTAAAAATTAAAAATATTAAAATGAATGTATGTGGATTGTTCTTTATTTTAGAACCAAATAACCAAAGAAGTTGAGCTGGATTTAGGTAGTCTTAACATTTTATTCTTCTGGAGAGAAGGCTCATGCTCGGAGCTATTGTCACAACATGTTTCTCATGAATTTTATTGGTCGTGATACTGAGGGTTGTGGGGAAAGGAAGAAAACAGCAGGGTGGTTTTGCTTGGCTCCTGGTGCCAGAAGAAGGGGTTTCTCCTAGAGCAGGTTGCTCTTCCACCAGGTGAGCAATTCAGTAGGAGCCAGTGGGTGGGAACGTGTGTCTCTTGTGTCTCTGTTTGCACAGAAGTGCCCCAGTAACTACGGGCTGGTCTGTATAACAGCAAGTTTTCCAGTTGTAGCAATTTTATGGTGTGGTTCAACAGGACTTGGCCCCCTGATGCACACAGACACAGCTTTAGCCATGGCCTTCTTACCTTGTCTTTTCTTACAGCCGTTTGTGATTGCTTTGAAAAAGTGCAAGTTTTTATCTGTCTTACTCTGCCAAGGAGGTTTGAACTGAAAATGTGTTAGCTGAAATCTGTAATTTTCTCTTTTTTTCTTCACCCCATTTTTTGATTTCCCATGTTTGACAATGCTGTGTATATCATCACTTTGAATATTTTACCAATAATGAGGCAATTTCTCCCTTGTTGGAAAGCTGTAATCATCCAGACAACATTTTTAACGGAATATGTAGATGGCAGAATGCAATATGTGCTGTATCAGAAATTTATCACTTTTCCGACTGCTTCAATTATTCTAATAAAAGATTTTACTGTCCCTGCAGACCTTGCATTGCTCATATCTATGATGGCTATAATTATATTAAATTTTCACACAATGTAAGAAAACAATTCCCTTGTTCCCCAAGACCCCCTCCCCCAGCAAATATAAAGGTGCTCTAGGTACAGTCATGGACTTGTGTGCCCTAAGTCAGAGGCTAAATCCTGAAACATAAAAAGATAAAATACAGATCATCATACATGATCCAGCTTTAAACATCATCCTTGTGCCAGCATGAGGCCGTGGGCAGTGTTGCTGGAGATGATATATTTGGATAAAGTGCAAAAATAAAGTGTGGCAGGGTTTTTTTTTGTTTTTCCAAGTCATGTTTATCTTTCTCCCAAGAAATTTACAGAACTGTTTTTATAAGCTCACATCATAATATTTGAAAATCATCCATCATAAATATTTCTTCTTTGTGCAATGGTTTCAGTTTGATTTATTTTGCAAGCTCTTTAGAAGGATGGCAGTAAAAGGGACAACAAAAGAAGTAACGTACTTCAAAGCAGTTTCATACACACATCGAGTTAGTTTTAAATGTTACTGTACAGACTGAAACAGAAGCATCTTAAGGAATCTTTTAAAGAGATACATTAATAGCAACAGCATAAAAATGGCTTCAGATATTGCATTCAGCCTACTTAAAATTCTATCTGCGGTTTCAATTCTACCATGTTATTTTCTTCCTATCTAAACTGTATCATTGTCTACTATTCCTGTGTGTGCAGCACCATCAATATTGTTTTCTGCAGTATTATGCTTTAGCTTAGTCTTGGCCCCGTGGCATAAAACTGTTGATTGTTTTTCAGACCATGGAGCGAAAACTATGGGGAGTTTTCAAGGAATAAATAAAACATGCTGCTCATTCTTAGTTAAATGCCTCTGAAAGCCTCTCTCGGGTAGGCAAAGGGACAGGGGACTTTCTGAAACTTAACTACTTTGATAACCAATATGTGGATTTGGTAGCATGTGAATGGACAGGTTTTCAGTTTGACAGTGATTTCCAGCTGCCTTCTTTTATGGACCCCTGAATGTTTTTCAGAGGAGTAGCATCCCGCCTTGGAAACTGCGCAATCCTAAGTTAGTATTTGGCATGTGCTGCTTTTCGGTTGTCATTTGCAGACATTTTGGAGACTGCCTTTAGTGCTAGCTGAGTCACACAAACACCAGTAAGAAAGAAAACACGTCTTTCAGAGAATAGCTCTTTTATTTTATTATTTTACCATTCACATTTCTGGAGAAGGGAAATAGTCTAGTGCTTTTTTTGTTTCAAACAGAATTTTCTTTTTTATCTAAATAAAATAGTTGGATTTTTTTCCTATCGGTGAGTCATAGAACACATAGAGAAAAAGTTACCTAAAATTATGTAAATATTGCTGTGAATTTACTATTTTGATAGTCCATCTCTAGATTTTGAAAAATTGTTTCTTAAATTGTATAAAGGTCTTTTAAAGTTCTTGAGATTTTGCATGCACTGAATTTTTTCCCTTTTTCTCTCTTATTCCTGGAACTCGCTTGATGGGCAGACCCATACTGCAGATGGAGGAGGTACTGGAGAGTGTTTCCATTTGACTGTGGTCACCTCCTGTTAAAATAGGTCCTGCTTACTCCATGGCTCACTGTGCTCTTAAGAGCTTTATTAACATGGACCTGTCCCTTGAAGTCCATTATATTCAATTGATATAAAGCAAGTAGAAGGATTTCACTGACTTTAATCTTAAAACTCTTGATTTCTGATTTATTTTCATATTCCAGTGCAGACAGAGTTTTGAGCATAAGGCAAAATTCCCCTATGAAGTTATTTATTCCATCTGATTGACTATTAAGGTTTTGGTTTTAAAAGCAATGTTTTTTTCTGGGAATCAAGAACATGACATTAAAAAAAATAAAGCTTTTTCCTATGATTAATCATACAATTAATTTGGTAGACTATTTTTGTCCTTTCAAGATGCTTTACTGTAGAATATTTTATTCCAGTTTTTTATATTATATTTATAATCTAAAACAAATTTTTTAAAAATTGAGAAATGCAAAGAGTGAGCATCATGTTAAATCATACTCTTTAGAGAGCAAAAAAAAATAAACCAAACTAAAAAATTACTTTGCTTGGTGATTCTTTAATGAGCTTGTAATATGTAAAGTACAAGTAATATTAATGAAATGTCATGTTACAGCTCCATAACTGTTTTTTCAGAAAGCTAACAAGTCATTTTGTTTTCTTTTGTTTTTAACAGTGGCAATAATATCCTGATAAGGCATTTGTGTGGAAGCCCAGAGACCTCTCAGGGCTCAGTTTAAGTTACGATAACATTGCTGAGAGCTGTGGACTTCCCACAGTCCCCATGATAAAAACTCAACAGGCAGAGTCTGTAAATTTGACTTGAATAGTACTTCTACAGGTAAAAAGATAGGAAAATAAATCAATTTTTGCCAGGTGAAGAAGATCAACTTGTAGAGGAATATGCATTTAATTTCCAAGCTCCTTAAAGGCTGCTACAAATAATGAACAAAGCTACCATCGATGGGGCAGGATTTGACACCAGGTACATTTTAGGAGTGCTCAGTGAGGAGAGACCCCTGCTTTGAGGGACTCATATCTCCTTAATTAAAGTGTCATATTCTGACACTGCCATATGATGATTCCCTTTGCCATCCCTTTCCAATTAGGTGATAAAGGAAAACGGTGAATTGTTGCCCACTCTTCATCTTGCTGGCAAGGGAGGAACAATGCTAAGGCAGATCCATAGGCTGAGAAGCTTATCATCCCTCTGGCTGGTGAAAATCCTCTTGCACGCTGCTGTTTGTAACAGAGACGGGTCTTTCCCTGTGTTTTTGAGACCAAATGCCAAATTCTTATTAGCCCTTTGTGGGTATTCAAATCTAGCTGCTGCCTGTTTTCCAGTTGCTAGACAGTAGAACAGAATAAGCTCTGAGTTTACTGTCTTTTAGCAAAACATGTGTTTTTACTTGAATTCCTAATTTTGTGGTTGCGTAAACAGAACACAAGTGTTTTACTAGGCAAAGAAAAATAATCAGAAGTTTTATACATTATGTAGGGTCAAATGTCAGAGGAAAGTCAGCCTTTCACTGCCTCTGCTGCTAATGCACAGGTCAGATTCCTGACCTGCTGACCACATACAACTGGTCTGATAATTCAGAAGAAAACAGACCCTGAGCGTTGCTCTGACTTTGCTCCCTTACAAATTCTTCTCCAAGAACAGGAGCTGTTGCAGGACACGAATCTAATCCCCCAGGTCCTTGCCAAAGCATTTCCCTCAATTACCATCCAGCCCATAGCAGTGTGTAACCATTTATCAGCACCATTGGCACAATGCCTTGTAACGATACCTTTTCTTTGGCAACCTCAGCTCTTTGTATATTGACCTCTAAAAAGAAGATCAGAACCTATCCAAAAGAGGGAGACATTTTTAGTGTTGAAATAAATAAGACAGGCTCAAAACAGCTGTCCTAAAAGGAGCCTGGGACCTGAGGATTGAGCAGTCTGTTTTTAGCATTGCCAGTCGAGGATGCTTTAGGAACTCTGTATTTCAGCAGACACTCCAGGTACTCACACACTCTACTTAAATTGATGCATCCTGAAAGGTGTGATTCAGGGTACCTAATTCTGGAAGGATAAGTTCTCCGTGTCTCAAAGTGCACACGTAACCTAGGTTATGTGCCTAAAACCAAAGCAGGATGAATTATCCCGCCCCAGCACAGAAGCTAGACAACGCATTTGGTGCTCATTTGGTTATTTAGTTGCTTGGAGGGTTAACAGGGCTTGTCACACATCCATATTTGAAAAATATTTCCAAATTGTTTGGCTTTTTTTCTGAAGTAAGCTCTGTTTAACTGTTTCACTTTTGTGGTCTTTTAAAGCTAATTTTTCAAAGATCTATTCTGAAAGGCAAAAAAGCAACACCAAAGCCTCCCCAAAAATGCTAATCAGAAAAAAGCCTTCCAATCTTTATAATAACATTTTTCACAGAAGTAGTATTCTTCAATGTGCAAAAAACAGATCTTTTCTGCTCTTGAAGTAGTTCACAGAGGGAGCAGGAGATAAGAGATGCAGGCACAGAGGAGGGAAAGAGGAAAGAAATTACAATAAAATAAAATAGATTATGGGGAAAGCCAAGACTGCAGGTATGAGCTAGGGCAGTAGTTCAGGGTCTTGGAGCAAAACTCTTTACTATCAGGTTGCAGTGTTACAGAGGCCACTGAGAAGGTTTTGCTGAGAGCATTTTGAGTAAGAGCAGGAAGAGGGAAGAGAAAGGCTTACGGGGGTGTTTGGCAGCCAGGCAAGAGCTTGTAATTGTTTTAGCCAATTGATCTGATGGGGTTTTGGAAAGGATGTTGGAGAAGAGTCAAAGGACATTGAGTCTGGCTGTGAGAGTAACTGCGAGAAAGACTCAGCTCTGAGGCTAAATTCGGGGCTGGGGACAGGACTGCCGGAAGGGCATTGCTGCAGGGTGCCACAGGAAGGAACCAGCGTGTGAAACCAAGAGCGTGAGAATTGCTGTTTTGTAACAAGGTGAGGAAGGAAAGCTGAGTTTACCTTTCAGTTTTTGTTGGCAGAAAAATACCTATATTGAGATGGCATAGATGCTGTCAGAGACTTTCACTCTGTGTTTTTTCCCTTTGCCTTCTATAATCGTTGCTCTTCCCACTGTGGTGAGTCTCCCCTACCTCAGAGCTAGAGCCTTTACCATCTTTGCAATATAGCGGTATTCTTTCACAGCATATCATGTATGGAAATTATGCCTATGGAAAGCCTATTTTTTCATATTAATCTTAATGTTTTTATGCCTTCATACATTTTGTGTCTGATTCTGGTGCAATTAAAATTGTCAAGGATGTTCCCAGTATTACTTTATTTGCGCATGTATTTAAAATTATCTGAATTAATTTAAATCTGAAAAACTGTGTGTGATATTTTGTGTCATACACCCTGGAATGAGCCCTAAAATGCCTTTGTGAAAAAAAATCAAAAAAACAAATGACAAAAACTCAACAGAATGCCATGGATTCATTCTGCAGCTGGTAAGGTATATCCTATAAGGTATTTAAGACCATCAGTTCGTTTAATTTCGGTTTGCATTATCACCTAAGTATCAGTAGCTCTGATACTGTCCAGTGACCTTCAAGTTTCCACAGCTTGGCATATGTGGTCCTATCAAATCCATAGGGAAGCACGTGCGGTATTTTCTGCTCCCACAGCTGCTGATTTGCCAGCAGGTTTCCAGGCTTTTCACAGCCAGGGCTTTGGTGTCCTTTGGGGCACAAGGAGCCAGTCTGCTCCCCTCCTGGAAGAATTCAGCCACAAGTTACTGACTAAATTCATTTTCCCTCAAACCCCATAAACCTCATGGTATTTTGAAGGAGCCACCATTCCTTTCACCACCTCTGCACCTACTTCAGCACCTCATTATGTGAAGAAAAAGCGTGAAGAACTGTATATACCCCCCACAAGTCTGAGGGACTGGGGGAGAGAGAGGAGAGGAGAGGGAGGTATCAGAATGTATGTATTTCTAAAACTAGTCCTTGGGAGGTGCTGAAGCCCTTCTGTGGTGGACATCCAGCGAGTACTTGAGAGGAAACCAAAATGCAGTACTGAGATGTGCAGACCCAGGAGAGATCCATCAGGCACAGCTCAGCAAACCGGACCACGAAGGTGCCTGACCTCTTGGCTCGTGTGCCCTCATCTGATTTTCTCCACTACTTCCCTCATAGGGGTTTTGCACTGTGCAATTAAGGAGCAAGAGAGGAAACACTTGCTCTGTGCTGGCAGATCTGCAGTGGCTGATGGCAGATAGGCTGCCTCCTTCTGCCCTAAATGCTTTTAATGACCTTCCAACATGAGATCATTAGCTGCAGGGAAGAGAAACGCACTAATGACTGCGTTCCTGTGGATCAGTTCAGTGGCACATATGGCACAAAGAGAGTTTTGGAAAAAAAGCTTACACAGGTATCAGCACAAGCTTTAGAAATACCTTCAGCAGCCTGCAGCTCTACAAGGTATTTCTTTGAGGCTGTGCACAGTAAAACTCCTCTCCTGATTGTTACCAGCTGTCAGAGTTTGCTGGTGAGAAGGGAGGAAGATTCAGTCCACCCTTGGCCAGGCAGACCGTGCCACTCGCTTCTTCGTGGCAGCAGGCAGACATCCGTTCACTTTCCCAGCCTTAGCTAAGTGACAGCCAAAGCAATATAAAAGCAGAGAGGTGTATCTAGTGAAAAGTTTCTGTAGAGCAAAGTTGGGCAAGGCTTGCTTTATATTTTTCTTCAGAAAAATCAGTAATTTCTACTTTTTAAAGGTCCCTATATAATAGTATTTATTTTTTGTTTCGGCAGCATCACGTCCTGCAGCTACAATATTACACTTTGTGGCACTTCCTTAGTAGTTTGCACCCCTTCTAACTGCTGGCAGCTGTAATGCTTTCAATATATAATAACTAAGCAAGGTAGTTTTCTAAAGGAAAATAAGCAGATGTCAAGGTTACAGTTGATCTTGGGACGACAAGTCCCCTGGTAATAAGCACTTTGTTCAAAAATATATGCTCGGCAGTTCTGCAGGAAATTTTAGCATTAAGGCTTCTGTCGTGAGTCACAAAAGCTATTGTTTTATCTGAGGCAGCCAATCTCAAAACCATGTTATTTCCAGAGCATGGCACAGTTGGGCTGTAGTTTATTCAAGGGTTTCAGGCTCAGTGGAGTTGAGATGGCTGAGGACTCCTTACAGTTGTCATTTCTAACTCCCACCTTCTCTGCCGTCTTTATCTGCTGCAGCTTGTTTTCTCTTGCAATGATCTCTTCATTCATGTAAACTAGTGTGATTTTTGTAGATTTTTTTTTTTTAAAGTCTTGTGCAAGTTATTATTACATGTTACTGTTGTATTCAGAAGTGCCCAGGCCAGCATTTGGAGGATAGATGCGTGCACGCTCAGGGCCAGGAAAGCTTTCACCTCCTCTGCAATTCAGAAGCAGGACAGGCTCTCAGCAGTTACTTGGAGGAGTCTCCTTGTTGTCTCTCTATTTCTTCCCACACGTTCACCCATGAGCTACCTCCTCTCCATGTCTTCTTCCCACTCCCAGCCCCATAAAACTTGTCATGCTGTGTGCATCTCAACTCCCACACAGCCGTAGCTGTCAGCTTCACGTCCCCTGCACTGCCAATGGCAGCATCCTGTCCTTCCTCCAGTTTCCAGTGCAGGATTGTTCCCTCGCAAGAGGAGCGATGTCTTCTGCTAGTCACAAGCTGTGCAGCCTCCCACCCTCCAAACACACTAATGCTTGCATATATATTCTGTTGGGGTATTTATGAAGTTTGTTTGATTTATTGGAATCAAAAAGAAATGAGAAACAGCATTATTTGGCTTCTTAGGAAACATTTACAAAACATATTCTATATTTTGAAAAGGAGTATTTAACAAGACACTGTTTTGTTTATTTGATTTTAATGAGGAATTAAATCCAGAAAATTCAATACAAAGTACGGGGGGGGGGGAAACGCCAAAAGGATTAAAAGAAATTTTTCATTTAAATAACTTTTGGATGAAACATTTCAGCCAGGGACAGCTTTATGTATTTTCCTAGATTCAGATATGGAGCTGTGGCAGAACAGGGTTTTAAGGGCTTCAACTGGGTGTCATAGGAAAACTAATTTTAGGAAAGTAGACAGGTATAAATGGATAGGGTACACACTGTTTTCTAGCAGATGATTTGGCAGTCAGGAAAATGGCATTTTACAATGTTCTGTGGGTTGGAGTAGCTCTTCTTTCAGTATAGCTACCCTGTAAGTGAATGAGTGCCCATCTTTAACTTCAGCATCAAATTCTCACTTGTCCTGCAACGGTGTAAATCTGGGGCAAAACCAGGATGTAATTGGATTCGCTTTGGGTATAATCCATGTGATGGGAAGCTGTTGGACTCCTGTGTCAGAATATGACAATTTACCTTCACACCCCTCCCCCTTCTTGTTCCTCTGAATATCTCTAAAACAAACTTTTCATGAAGATACCTGTTCCCATATCCCTAAACCAAACTTTTCATGAAGATTCCGTATTTCTCTGTGAACTTTACCTATGCTTTGCTGTGTTTACTTTTTTTTTTCCCTAGTGCCCCATCTGGACCTTCCCAATTGCCCAGCGAGCTCATCCCTCCTTTTCTATCCCCAGTGAACCTGGAAAATGAGCTGCTACTCCCTCCCTACAGCAGCCTTCCCTGTTGCTGAAGTCAGCTGTGCCCTTTCACCTCAGTCATTGCTCCGTACGTTACAGGCTCCAAGTTAACTCAGGTTTCCTTTACAGACCGTGTCTTTTAGACCTTGGTTTATTCTGCATGTTGCGCTTGGGACTTTCTCCAGTTGGTCCCCATCTCCTTTGAAAGCAGTGCCTAAAAGCGGATACAGGTTTCCAGCCAGCTCCTTTTACTAGAGCTGACTGGGATCAGAAGAGCTTTCAGTCTCCCAGGGCATGATTATCTGCACAGGCATTATTGTATACATGCATACAAATAGAGATTGTCTGGCTTCTCACAGCAGTATGGTTACCTCTCATCTTCTGATCCACAGGTTTTTCTCCCATCCTGGATTCACGTGGTTGTCAAGCATAAATATATTACTTTTTCGGTGCCCCATGAGGAGCACCCCATCATTCCAGACCATATCTCTGGTTCCTAAGGATGGGTTTGAGTCTGCTCCATGCCTCAGGGCACTCACCGTCCCTTCGGGCATCATGGCACCTGCAAATCAAATAAGCACATACTCTGTATTCCACTATCCGCATCATTAGGAGGTGGTTGTTTCTTAACAGTAGCAAAACATCCCTCTGAAGGAAGAGGATATCTGAGAATTTCAAAACAAACAAGTGGGCACAGTCTGTTCAGAAGATTCAGAAGACAAATCTGGAGATTTGTCATTAGCCATGATGGTTTAGGGAAACATTTTGAGGAAATAACTCTCAAAAATCTGCCATCCATTAATTTACAGCAATTTGTTATAGGTGTACCTGTGGCAGATGATCTGTGAGAAAACTGGGTTAGGATTCTTTTAAAAGTTAGTCAAATATCAGAATTGCTATTCTGTGGAGAGTTAGGCAAATCTGATTCTTTTTGCATCTCAACTGGAGGAAAAATGTAAGAAAATATATCTATTAAATTTTCATATAGAAAGTTGAACTACTTTGTCTTTGCAATCTTAGTTTATTAGATAGATTATTTCACCATTGACTGATCTGAACATGGAGTTTTGGTCTGCTAAAATGAATCAAACTGTTTAAACTTAATTTGTTATTAAATTATGCCTTAGGGAAAAAATATTTCTGGAGCCATAGTTTCTGTGATGTTAGAGGTTACCAGCATGCTCTGAGATAATATTGTAAAACGTATTCATTCTGAGTTTCTTCTACTATTAAGGCAAAAAAATTTTGCTCACTGTTATGACCCTGCCTTCTGTACAGATGGGTTTATGTGTTTGGGGTTTCCTACAAAGTCCACTGAAGGAATCAGAAAGATACCTTTTGAGATCAGTAGGTCTGAGAGTAGGGCCTTTGGTTGAAAATGTTGAGACCGTTAATGAAGTAGAGAGTTATTTGACTATGGGTGTTTATGATGAGAAAAGGCTGGATCCAGCACTTCCTTTCCCCCATTTTAATTTCTCTGATTCAGACTTCAAAATAAAAATTATGATAGAGGTGAGCAACTGTCCTTGAACACAGCTTTGTAACTCAAATTAACATCTGGCTGTTTCTTTGTCCGTCATGCCATTTATCTAAGACACTGTCAACAACAGAGCATTAAAATGCTAAGAGGCTAGTGAATAGTAATTATTTTGGCAATGCTAAGATTGGGAAGGTTAGTTCTGCAGCAAACCTTTAGTATGCAAAATGAGGAGTAATTGCCTGTTTTTGAGCTGAATTCACAATATGCTGTTGCTGCATTAGGTCTTTTTAAATAGTTGCCTGCACCTGAGAAGATACCACCACCTGCTTTGTTTTCTGTGAACCCATGCACATGCTCCTTTCATTTTTATTGTATGATATGTATTATGGAATAGTTAATGACTAGTTTGTATCCTGATTACTGCAACTGGTGAGGAGGAACAGACTTGCAATTAATTGCTCGCTGTGCGGGAAGCTGCGATGAGCTGGGGAAGCTGGTATGCCCGCTGCGCACAAACTGAGGCGAGAGACATACTCTCCTCATTTGGCACTATGTCCCCCCACTGACTACTTTCCCACTTGCAAAAGGGTCTTGAGTGTTTCATACATTCCTCTAAGTAGATGGTTTATTTTGCTGATTTGACAGAATAAGAATAAGCAGTGGGGATGATTTCCATTAGTAATAATTTTAATTATCTTGGCAAAACTTATTTATTTAATAACAGATTATAAAACATAGTTTGCCAGATTGTGTAGTGATGTTTTCACGTCTGAGCTACACTTTAAATTTCCCTGCTTCTAAGCAGCCAGTAAATGTGTTAAATTGTTTCTGGCCCATGTGGATATTAAAGTTAATGCTGTGTATGTCAGAAACATACTAAAATGAGGTACCTTTGCATCTCACATGTGGTTTATTTTGGAGTTGGCTAGCTATAATTTTGGGTAAAGTCACATTTAATGTATTAGAGCTTTTCAGTTTTAATTGCAAAGTGTGCCAATCTTGCTGACCTTCATCAGCTAGATTCAAGATGTAAAGGATATAAACGTTATTGCCATTTGTGTTAACTAATCATTGTATTTGGTGGAAAATTGACATGAGTTAATTTTGCAAAGCTGTCACATGCTTACATGTAGAGAAATCTGTGAACACTGAAATTGTGGAGCTTTACCCAGAGAATATAACATTGCAGTTAGTGCCTTGTCTGGTTGTCCTGGGACAAAAATTTCACTTGCATTTTCACTGTCTGGGCATAGCAGAGGGACGTGTGATGCATTGCCACTGTTTAGGAAGCCAGATGTAAAGAAGAATTTGATTTTAAAACTTACTGGTGTGTGCTTGCAAGTTTGAAATAAAGTTATTGATTCATTTATCCACTGAGACTGGAGACTTAAACTTATCAGCATTATCTGGTGAAGCAGAAAAATAGTCCTTCTTCCCACTCCAGATGAGAAAACTGAGAACATAAAATATCTCTTGTCTAAATTTCCAAGGTTCTACATGCTTCAATTTTTATGCTCTCAACTTTGTGAACAAAGCTTGAGATTTCTAAATGGGGCCATAGGTTTTCAAACAACAGATTCATGGTCTTTAGGTGATGTAGAGAAACCAAAGCTGAAAAGTTACATTGGGAAGAATTACACAACTCTGTTACAACCAGGCTTTCACTCTTGAGGGTTTAAATGATGGCAATTAGTTGAGGAAAGGTTCTCCATGTAGAGCCTATGGGGGAGTTGCAGAGTCAGGAGGAACACAAATTGTGACTACTACATGCAGTCTGAAAAACTCCCTTAGCATGCTGAAATCTGGCAACCTCCCATTGCTCTTCCATGGAAAATAAACCTCTCACTTCTTTTGTTTATGAGCCCATCTTCATAACACTGCTGCGCATTTATCACCAACTGATTTTTTGTTAAACCTTGAGTCATCTGAGATACTGTTCCTACCTCACTTTTGGTTTGTTGGTTTTTTAACTCTGTGTGAAGTAAATTCTTGGAGAAGCTGGGAGGATGCAAGTGAGCAGAATGCAGAGATTTTGTTCAGTTGGTTTAGCTACTTCCTTATAAGTACTTTTATGAATGATACCTAATGTGATTGATTTCTAAAGAACTTAGATTTGAAGGGCAGAAGTCATGTTTCTGTGATTGATATATATTTAATGGAGAGGTATGGGTCAGTGTTCTTCATCATGCCATCTGAACTCCAATGCGGGCACGACATTTCAGCAGGTGGTAAGATTTAAGACAAAAAGCGTCATCAGTCTCTCCTCAGCAATATCAAAAGCCATATGAAAAATTTGGTTAATAAGAAAAGGTTAATACACATCAAAGACCAGCCAGTTTTAGGGAGGACCCTCTCCCTGGCTTCCTCCGGCCTCCCTGTTTTGCTTCACAGGCAGAAGACTCACCTGAAGGCAGCAACAACATGCACAAATTATGAGTCTCGTATTTGTGTGGTCAAATGGAGTTTGAATAGTCCTGGAAGGAGATAAGCCAGGTTTGCTGTGTCTTTGGGGGTGCTTTGCCCATGGGAGAGGGTGTTAGACATGAAGGGGTTTTGGTGTTCAATTGCAGTGGCACAGTTGCCTGCAGTGGAGCTCACACCGATGTAATTCTATACCTCTCCCTGATTCCCAGGTCTCATTTCTTCTAAAAGTGACAGAGCCATAAGATAACTTTAAGTAACGTCAAAGAGTATTTTCAAGACTTTTTAATAACACAGTAGAACTTATTTAATGCTCCAGTTATAGAGGAGTTACTATAATAAGAACTCTTCAAATGTGATTGTGTTCTGTGAAGTATCATCTCTCTTAAATAAGTGTTGTTATTATGGAAAAGGCTTGTTCACACACCTGGCACATTATTGAAAATTGCTTTTATAAATCGCGTTCTGAATAAGTATACTAGTATTGAAGAAAATTATTACAGATTTCCTGGTCATAAACACCAGCAAGCAGGATGATTTAGACTTTCATGGCAAAATTATATTCAGCTTACCTGACTAGTTCTATAGAGGTCCATGGAATTACTCGGGTAGGTAAACAGAACAGGGTTTGGTAGCAAGTCTTCAATATTCACTTAGAAATTACCAACTTGGCCAACCTTGTTACGTGGTCTAAAGTGTATGTCAATATTCTTGACAGATTAAGTAAAGGAAAGAGAAAACAAGTTCAAATTTGCATTTACTTCCTGTATTTTAGAAATCAGAGCTACCATGATACAGCCAAGTGTGCACGTCTGCTGTTCCATGGTTTTATAAATCCTACAACTACCAACGATGCTTAAGCCAAGCCATCGCTACCTAGTCTAAGGCAGCTGTGCTGCAGCGTGTTACTGTGTGCAAGCTGCTTGTGTGCTGCTTTTCGCTATCTTGTGCCAAGATGATGTTCCTGTATCGCACAGCATTGTAAAAGTTGTTGCTTTTCTTTGACATACAGTAGGCATTTCTCATATCCGCTCTTTGCTGCCTTGCCCTCCAGACAAACAACTCCACTTGCTGTGGTTCCCTCCTCCTACCTTGCCATGTCCGGTATCACAGGGGGAGCATGTGAAATCATTTCACATATCTGTTTTATTTTCTTTTTTCTAAAAAAATATAAATAGGGTGCCTTTGAGAAAATCCCTGGCAGGAATGGAAAGACTGTAGATAGCACTTGTCACGGAAGTTCTGTTGTTTTATTACTTTTTTCCTACTTTGTCTCTTTTAAGAGATCATTGTATCTCTTTCCTTCAATAAATAGAGAGGTCGGTAAATCTGCCCTGAAGACCGCTGCTGACCATGCCAAGACTGGCTCTTAATCTAATGGTGTTGAATATCCTGCAGTACTGAATAGAAGCTACTGAATAACCTGCTATTGCACTAGCTGCGGAGACGTACCCAAACCTTCTCGAGTCACCTGGGGCAGGTACGAAGGAGCTGTTTGCCAAACAGAGCCCCAGCTCGGACACTTTGGCAGAGCTTCCTTAAATGTCTCTATCAGACACGATCCCTGTTAGGTTTCCAATCCTTTGATTAGACAGGCCGGAGCAGTTTCATTTCAGTTTTTTATTTTGGCTTTCCTTCAGTTGCTTGTGATTTCTGGGGTTATAACTTTGTGTGACATCTGAGGTTAAACTTTCTAAATATCCATTTAAATTGGATGAAGCCTACCACAAGAGAATTGCTGTGATCGGCACATAGTGTTGTGATCTGTTGTATTGGTTTATCTTGAAAATGATAAGGAAAAGGATGTCTTCCATCTTCGAACTTCACTTGGATAAGTATTAATCTTCATTTGAAACTCATGAATAAATAAATGTATTTTGATGGTGTTGTGAGAGCATTCAGGATTACTGGAGCAGTGATCTTAACTTGGAGAGCACTGTCATTTGTCGGTGATGTGTGTTGCATGGGTGTTATATCTATTGTGAATTTGGTCAGTGAAGCTTATGCAGGCCATTAAAAAGTAAGTTTTTGTCAACAGCTGCCAAGGAAGCAAACAAACAGTATTCGCAGAATTTACCAAAAGCTGACCTTCTCATTGCTTCTGGGATTCTTTCCCTGTTACGTTCAGAAATGTGTCACGAAACAATCTATAGGTAAGTATAGGGCTCAATTCTCTGACTGGAATCAGCTTTGAGACACAGTTTGAAACATATTTCCCCCTCAAAAAAATTCTTAGAAACTCCAATTTCTAAAAGTTTTTTTATTTGCCTTTTAATTTACAGAAGAACTGGAAGTAAAAGTTATGATCGTGTTTGTACAAGGATTATTGTAGACTATGTCATTTAATAATGAGGCAAGTATTCTTTATGTGCATTGCTGAAGATCTGTATTTTTGGGTTTACAAACTTTCCATGATGGAAACTGCTGGGAAGAAATAGCTATAATTGATAAACTGAGTTGCCAGGTTGACAGAGTCTCCATAAAAATCAATGTGTTAATGTAGCTGTAAGAGACAAGATAAACTTTTTATTAGTAGAACAAAGTATCATTTGACTGTCTGGTTGGCACCACTGTTAGGACCTTTTTTACTTCCCAAGACGTATTTAAATTGTTTACTCCATTGCTAAAATGTCTTGTAGCTTGATAACTCTCAAGGTCAGCGTGACCTTTTACATCAGGCCTAATTCTTTATTCATAGCTGAGCAGTCAAAGATTCAATTATAAATGCATTAGGCTCATTGGGTGAACATTAAACTGAACAAATTACTGTATTGACAAGAAAAACTCTAATTATCACTGTACAAAAGAGATCTTTGTCTATGATAGGATGGGGTTTTGCTGTCCTTGTTTGCATGCCCATTAGAAAGTTATTGGTCATTCTTATGTTTCAGATGTTATCATAAATGCATCAACTACATGGACAGGTTAGGCTGGCGGCAGGGCATTCCAGTTAAATGGAGCCCTGAGGGAAAATAACCTGCTAGTTTAAGCAAGACATTAGGGAAGGAGAAGGAGATGGGATATGTTTTGTTCCAGCTCAGGCTTGTATAAAGGCCTTCATTGATTTGTGTTAGATCTGAATGAGTGACTCAGTTCCTCATCAGCTTCTCTAGCCACCAGAGGTGCTCTATTTGATGAAGCCTCAGCAGTGGCTTCCTTTGCTGCAACTGGTTTCTGTAGCCTCTGATGGGTTTCATTGTCTGAAGAATGGAAAGAAGCAAAAGAAACCAAGGAGAGAAGAAAGTTCACTGGGAGGTGTCTAAAAAGAGGAGAGAAAAAACTGATTGTGTGGGCTTGGATGTAGGAGGGAATCTACCTAGATATCTTTTAAGAGGGGTATCAGTGGAACATGTAGGCATGGTCTAGAAGCAACAGGAAAAGAGATTAAGTAGTAGAGGGAAGTGAGAGTGAAACAAGGTGTTTTGGAAAAGTCTGAGGTGATTCAGAATGGCCCGCAGCAAAATAATGAAATAAATACTACCTTCTTTTTTTTTTTTTTTTTTTTTTTTTAATGTGGAATAGCTGAAAACAGGAGAGAAATTTCATAACAGCAGTGCACACACTGTGTCTTGATACAGTGGTGTAGTATAGAGCTTTACAATTTTTGCACCACCACTGTCCATCTTTGTCAGTGTTAGGGTATGAAAGCAGAGAGTTGAGCTGCACAGGGGCAGAGAGGAGAGAGTAAGAAAGTTCATGTTGCTTACCCAATTTGCTACCTTCAAACATTGCATTTTGAAAGACGAGAAAATATAATTTAATAATTTTTTGCTTTGCTGCACATTTCCCAAAACATTTTTGATGCTCTTCCAGCTCAAATAAGGTTGATCACATGAAAAAGAGTGAAGTAAAATTGTTTTGTTATAGCTGCTTCTTCTACTGATCTGTGGAGTAAAAAAACATGGTAAGAGCAACTGAAATACTAGCTTAAATTCATGTTTGTTCTCAGCCTGACTTTATTTACAGGAGAAGTTGTGATGTTCATTTCTGTATGTTCTGGTAAGTATTACACTAAAGGATCGTAGACCTCAATTAATATTTGCACGTTCCTGCTAGTAGGTAAAAATAGGAAAGATATTACTGTCCTTGAAAAACTATCTTCTTGACATCAGTAAAGCACATAATAGTATTATCCAGGAGAAATATAATGTTCCATAGGCAGACTGTCAGTGGTGTGAGCAAACACCATGTGTGAATGTCTGTGTATCTGTCTGAGTAAATGGTAGGTTAGGCACCCTCAGCACATGCGCACACACAAAATTAATCGGCGTAATAGTTGTTATGGCTTGAAACCTTTATCAGAAAGGGGTTAAATGGAGTCAGAACTGCTGTAGCAGTTATATTTTGGAAAATTTTTTCATTTTATGTGGAAAAAGTACATTTTTCAATCATTTTAATAAAATAAATTTGTGCACTAAAGAACTGCCCTCATGAGTGTTAAGCTGGCATAACCAGAATGCATTCTTTTAGAAAATGACCATTCAGTTTTTCACTTTGATAGCCAGATTTTACCAGTAGTTCCCTGGAAACACACTGACTTCTTTGCAACTCAAAGACCTGGGCTGCTTTTAAACCCATTCTTGATGTGCTTCCTCCGTAGGCTGCTACATATACCTGTAAAGTGGGCTAATGCGTGTTCAGCTTCTCTAAGTGCTCTGCCACAAGAACAGGGTTTTCAGAGTGGAATTCAGAGAATGTGGTTTATTGCTGTGGCCCAGATAAAGGTTGCTCTCCCATTCCTGTTCAAATACAGCATTTACAGGAGAGCTGCACAGGTTGTAGCTAAAGCCACTCCAATTGCTAAGTGACTTCTCTAGGTCTCTCCTACTGACATTGGAATTGACGGCATTGGATAATCAATCTGTGAGAAAACCCAACAATCTTAACAGTTATGCTAGGCAAAATATTCTCCAGGTCGTACGAGAATTGCTTTTATAACATGAAAGTGGAAAAGAAGAGCTTCACAGGTGATATTTATATACTACTGTTGGATAGCTTCAGTTGCAAGATGTTGTTCTGGACCCGTATCTTACTTGGTGGGCTGATGCTTTTTTTTTCCTTCCCATTTTTATTTTCAGTTTTCAGTATGAGTGACACTGCTATATTTTTGGACAATTTCAAACATTTATTTTCATTTTATATTTATTAAATTGTGGCAGTTTATGTACTGTGATAGCTTAACTGTCTTGTACATCAGAAGAATTTCTTTTATTGTTCTTTGTTTCTGTTGGGATTTCATGGCAGAGTCTTTTGCTTTTGGCAAGTTCTCACTATTTTATATGGGAACAACTGTATGTGAATTGGCATTTATTACTAACAAGTGCATTATAGCTTTTCCCGCAGAATATTTCCTTTGTTCTTTTTCTTATTTCCATCATTGTATGTGTTTTAATGGCTACAGATCTCTTAATGTAGATGCAAGCTCTTAATTCCAGCTGTTACACATATATTGAGCTATACATTATTTTGTCAGCATGCGAATAGTTTTATGCCTATTCAATATACAGAACTGTAAAGTGTCCATAATTACAGTGATCAACTCCAGGTTCAGTCATGCATCTTTCTGCAGGACATCAAGTTGAAAAACAAGGAGGGGGCCAGTTAAGCCTCTGCCACGCTGCCCCAAGTTGCGGGCACTGACGTGAACTTATCCCAGGGACACGTTTAACTGTGGAGATGTTCTTGGCTTACATTTCAAGGGATTTTTTCCATGCAGCACTGAAATGCAGCATGTATCTTAAGTGCCATCTTCATGTCTTTGTGGTACGCATAAGGTTTGAAGTGTTGCAGCCACTTGAGCATCACAAATTTAGAACATCAGTTCCTTTAAATATTTTTCTGATTTTATGGACAAAACCCATGAAGAAAGGGAAAACTTATATCTGGCTATGGAGAAGATGCAGCTGCTATCAAATTGTACAGGAAACAGAGTTTAGCAATTCAGTTTGTCACAAAAGCATCCCTTGGCCTTCTGGCATTTGATAGACCAGTGGCAGCATAGTGTTTTGAACAGGAATTCTTGTTTCACTTCCCAACAACACAACTGCAGAGTTTCTCTCCTATTTAAAAACACATCGCGTGTAGCACTTTGTTGCTAGGCACCTGCTTGGCTGAGTGCTGGTTTCTAAGTGTGCTTTTATATTTAACTAACCCCTGCACAGCTTGCAAGTGATTCTTGCCCCCACGAGTTCTAATTTTCCCTTCACTGTTTTCCACATTTTTGTGTAAGGAAAATTCCTTCTTTCTCTCCATAAATTTAATCAAAATAATGTCTCCCAGCTAAATGTAGGAGATTTACATTTTCTCCTTGTAACTAGAGAAATTGTGTGCAGACGTAGTACAGCTGGATTGGTACTGCTGAAAGAAAGGGTAATTAAAAAATCAAATTAAGTGTTACCTTATTTTTAGCTCTGTAATTTTTATTTTTGCATCACTTAAAGAACTAAAAAAAAATAGTGGAGCCATCATCTCTCTTTCTTCATGATTGATGCAAACAAATTCCACAGAGTTTCAAGGGAAAGCAGTGGTAGCAGACAGAAGTCTGGGTTTCCAAGAGCAAAGGCCATGCACCTTGCCATTTATTTAAAAGAAGCAGGGGATAAATTAGAAGTTCCTTTAAGTCCTTTAACTAACCTTTCTAATGGGGGTCTTACTTGAGGGAGATGTTAATTTGGGAGTGTGTCTCTGCCACTACAGTGGGTGCAAGCAGACACTGAGGTCCTGTGCACATGAATGTTGATGGTTGGTTAAAGGGATGGAGAGCTGTGCTGGGGCAGCCCGACTCATTCTAGGGCCCTCTAATTTGGGGAGGGATATCCCATTTTCAGTTGCATTGCTTCCTTGCCCTTTGTTTTTTTGGTGGGGGGGAAGGATATTGCCTGTATTACACATAGAGAAAACCATACTTATTCTGAAATAGCAGCCATTGAGAACTACAAAACCAGTGTCCATTCCCATCAGTTTTTCTTATAGAAGTTGAAGAAAAGGCAAAAATGGGGACAAAACGCTAGCATGCTACTCTAATATTGACTAAAGCATTTGAAATTGTTCTGTCAGCTTGTATGTGTGATGTATAAAACAAAACTCTTTGGATCCCTCTGGGCTTTAGGGGCCACTTTTTGAGAGTATGTGCATCACTGAACTGATCAGGCAGTATTTCCAGGTTATAATGAGTGACCAGAGAAATCTGTTCATATGTAGTACTATACTGAAAAGAAGTCCATTTTATTTTCTTCTGTAAAGGGAAGAAAATTTTAACAAGGGAGAAGAAAATTAAAGGACTGAGCTTTCCACACTTGGAATTATCATAAAATGTTTGTTTCATTTCCCCCAACAGCACTAATAAAATCGGGATGAAAAGTCAATTGCTATTACTGTAGCAGGAACAGTCTGAGTAAATTCTTTTGCTAAAATTCTGCTGAAATGATTATAAATAAACCCAGGTATTTACCCTCTGGAGTTTGTTGCGGTGAGATTCTCATTTAAGGATAAAAACACATGCTAGTTATGCATGGGGGATACATCTGCCTGACTGTTGATGTGGTGTTCTCTGGAAATACTCGAGTTATAAATACTGCAGACAACTACTTCTTATGCATTACTGTATGTAATGTTGTAACAGAAATTGCCCTTTCCTCACTCTGGTCCAGATCAGAGAGCTCAAATTGTTGCACCTATATGATTAAATGTGAGCACCAATTTAAACTGAATTTACCTTTTCTTCTGACTCCACTGGTTTTGGTTCAGCATTGAAAGCTAGGGTTGATCTTCTGTTTGCATTACGACGAATTCCCTGACATTTATGGAGATAGGCTGAATTAAACTAGCTCAAAATTATCTTTTTGAGATCGGTTGCTTGCATTTATCATTGAAAGCTTATGTTAACTTTCCATCTTATTTTTAATTTTTATATTTTTTTAAACTTTGACCCTTTCTGATGAAGTTATAAGATATGCTGTGTAGTTAGTAAAGAATGTAGCTCACTGACATCTTATGTACTGCTCTGGAAGAGAAATCTGCTGTTCAGAATGGAATATAAATTGCAATAAAAATTTTGTTTTCTCTAATTCTCTTATTTTTCTCTTATTTTCACTCCTATTACTCTTAAATTTTAAGGTATGACCATGCCTCCATTACATTTCACTTGTTTGTAATCAGAAATTGTGTATGCAGGGAGTCAAAAGTGAAATCTGGTCCTCAATGATGGGAACAGCTGCATTTTGTTGGCATAAGCAGGACTGGGATTCTACCCCAGCAGGCTAGTTGCCTGCCGTTTTGTTTGACCAGCCAGTGTCAGATGTACACTTTACGAGTACACTTTATCAGCTAAGCCAAAATCTGTGTGAAATTCACAATAAACATGAAGGGGGAGTTAAGGAAGAAGAGGAAGCCTCTTTTAAAATGCAGCAGCTTTTATAACCAGAATAAATTTTCTTTACTGGGACAATAATTTTACCAGATCCTGGCTTCCCTGTCCACTCCTGAGCAGGACAGTATTTTTTTCAGTTTCTAACAGAGGTAAAGCCTTGAGCACTGCACACAGTGTTACCATCGGAAAACGTTTTGAGCCTGTAAATAGTTGGAAAGTCTGGTTTTAGCTAGTAGGCTCCCAGGTCTGGCTCCAAAACGTGCTGCTTATGCCTCTCCACAGCCATTGTGGGGATGGTCTTGGCCACGGGCCATGCACCGCAGAGCTCCTAGGGTTTTCTCTTACTGGAGACAGGACAAAGGCCACCTTCGCAAAAGACTTTAAAAGGTTTTGCCTGCAATTTATCTTAAGAGTCTGGAACGTGCCTAGAAATGTCAAGGCATCCAAGTCTGTAGCCTTTAGTCATGTAAGAGTCCCATTCTTTCAAAGGTTAAAATAACATTTTTTTGAAAAAGAGATAAAGCTTTTCATGGGTCTGTATGCCAATTAGAAAACCGGAGCCAAGTCCCTTAGCGATATAAACATTAAGCTGAAATCAACCGAGTTCCATTTTACTAGGAGAATATTTGACTGATTTCTCTGTGTTTCCCAAGGCCATAGCTGCAGGGATTAACTCACATTAGGATTTTGTGCTTTGGCCCTCGCTCAACTCCTGCTCATACTTAACTTGGGAGGGCGAAGCTTGAGATAACTTGCACAAAACTGAATTGCCTGCTTCCTTATGAAGGCTTACGGGCACATTCAGATGCATCCCAGTTCATCAGTGGCTAATATGATCACTGTACACCACCGATACAGGCACTTTCACTGGACTTAAGCTAATTCTAGGAAAGACCACTTCAGTTTACAATGTTACCAAGGAGAAGTGGATGTATGTTTGAGAGAATTGTGCCATGGGGAAATTGTGCTGCTTTATCCTTACCTGGTCCTGACTGTAGCCCTCCAAATACATGGAGAAGACATGAGGAAAAGTCTTTCATTTTGTGGAGGGGAATAATGCTGGGGTTTGTCTTCCTTTTCTTACACCTATTTGTGTATTACAGATGCTTTCTTGGTTTCCTCTTGAGAATTTTATAGCATTTGAGGGGTGTGTGTGTGTCAAGTAAAACAGTACTGTTATCTAGGTTGCTTTGGCAGGGGTGCATATAAACCCTAATCTCTCAATCCCAGTTACTGACTGTATTACTGCCTAAGTAAAGCAGGTTACTTTCCCATTTGTATCACTCTTCCTTATTTAAACTGGGGAGGGTTTGGGGTTAAGAATAATAGTGATAGGAGCAAGTGATACAGGACCGTAGCAACAGAGACCAGCTCTTGACAGGTGAAGATTCATCACTGCTGGTTACTCCTGCCAAAGCTGCTGTATGTTTGTACAGCATTAGAATTTAATTTCTCATATTTTCCAAGACTCAGTTCTTTCCAAAATGTATAGCTGTACTAACTGCTCGTAAAGTATTAGGAAGAATGAAATTTTACATTTAAGACAGTTTGGGCATAGAGAAGAAGAGAGAGCATCATTTATTACCATAAAATAATGCTCAGTTTTAATAAATTGTAAGAGCTCTTTTCACGTGTAAAATAGAGCCATGTCTATCTCTTTGTCTTCGTTATTCCAATTCTGTTGCCCACAGATTGTTTCCACAATGCCCTTGGAGATAAAACCAAAATGTAGATCTCTTATGATTGTTGTTTAGTATGTCATTACACATTTTCTGAGGTTTTCTGAAGTGTAGCTTAGGCAGGAGTCAAAGCCGTGCTAAGAGAATTTTTTTTTTTGAGTGGTGTGTATAATATGAGGGGTGGTACAGGCTTTGGAGAATAACTTGGTTTTAATGTGACTTCATTTGGCTAAGTCCATAGGAAACAGTAATGCCATCTACAGCAGAACCAGCAGAAGGCTGAGCTTTCAGCTCTCTTTAGAAGACAGATTCTGCTGAATCTATTCTACAGCTGCTTGCAGCTGCCGTGCGTCTGATTGGCCTTCATAATTATGTGTCTATCAGATGTGCTGTCGTCCTGACCTGCAAGAGGAAGAGAGTTTTGAGAGGAATGGGAAAGTGGGATGCAGGGAAGAGATGATGTGAATAACTTGATCTGTTCGCTAGTAGCCTCTTTCTTGGTGAGGTGGTGATGTTTGCCCAGAACTGTTAGAGACAATGCAAAGCAGTTCACTGTGGCATCTAGCAACATAAAATAATGCAAAATGCAATAGTCAAGCAAGTTATTCTGTCTTTATTCCAAGGTGTGTCTGAGAAAAAATGAGATGTAATTTTTCTGTTGTCCTCCTGGTCTCTTTTCGGCATACCATGCATGCCCACCTTCAGCATAAAAACTACTGTCACAGTAACACACTGAGTTTAGCCTCAAGTCCTTTTTATGCATGTAGGGTACAACACACACCTGCATGCTTTTGTAAAAGTTTGTAAATGGGTCTTGATCTGGGCGTTTGTGCATGCAACCTTTGCTGAGAGGCTTGCCCTTTAAAAATGTTAAATATATGGAACAGGATGTTACTAATAATGAATCAGAATTTTCTGGCTTTCCTCTAAGGTTCTGCAGGCCTTTTATTGTATTAGCCTCCTTAAAGTCTTGTGCGCAATTATTTGGGCTCTGTATACAAATTTTGTAATTCCTACCTACACTGGGTTACTTTTTCACAGCATAAACACATTTCCATATTTCTGAACAGATGACAACTCGGTAAAGAGTAGTCTAGACACTCCTTAAAATCTTGTCTTTAGTAAATGGGTTTTGAGCTTGAAATAAAATCTCAGTGAAGACCAGGGTTTTTGTAGACTGAGCATGTATTGGCTATTCAAAATAAGCTATACTAGGGAAGAGTATAGAAACTTTCCTATCTTCATTAGACTTTGATCCCAAATCAATTACCATATATTAGTTAGCTGTGTAAAGAGTGCTCCTTTTAGTGCAGATATATATTCCAGGCTGCTGCTGTTCATGATTTTACTCTAAGAATCAGTAAATTAGGTACTTAATTTAGGTACTTTAACTTAAACACAGGAAACAGTCTTAAAGGAAAACTGTTAATACTCAAAAAAGTAATTCCTCAGAAGTACAGAAAAGGCAGAACTAAGGTTGCCTGTGATATCCAGGCACATACAAGAGGTGGGAGGAGATGGACCGTGTATGATCTGGTGTGTGCTGTGCCCCTTGCTCTGCTGGTGTGATACCTCTTAGTTTGCTCAGCAGGAAAGGGAGCCTCAAGAAATAGTGCTGCTGAAATTATTCACACCTTGTTAGCAAGTGCAGGCTGCTGTCTCACAAAGCTCTGGTGTCGTAAAATGTTCATGGAAAGAGCTAGAAGGTGAACCCCAACAAAGTAGGCCAAAACTAAACTCCCAAGCACTACTTAAGAAATGAAGTGGGTTTGAAATGATGGCACTGATGGTATATTCTCAAGAGGGTCCCCAGACATGGCAAATTTGACTTCAGGTTTGCTTGGGAAGAAGAAAATCTTTGTGCTTGGGAGAGTTCTGGCACTTTTTCTGCTACAAGATGCCTTCCCCTCTTACCTTAGCTCCCATTACACCTCCTCACTCTGACAGACAAAACATTTGTTGGAGTTCAGGCTCACAAAATCTCCTACTCTTTCTAAAATTGGAAGACCATTACCTCAATAGCAGAAAGACAAGTCTGTCATTAAACCACCGACAACCCCTCTGTCAGCATCAAGATGCTTGTGTAGTCCCTGGTTTCATGTTCAGGTACAATTTCTTCCTTGGTATGTCCTGGGCTCCAGAGAAATCAGTGCTGGTTTAATGGATGTTACTGGCATAAGGTCAATCCTCTGAAGGTTTTATCATTTTTAGAGAAGCATAAATGAATTGCTGAATTGACAACCCCTTCCACAGTTTATTATTCTGCTTTCAGAAAGACAGAGAAAAACTCATCCACGAAGGAAAACTTTTCCTTTCCATCCAGTTCCGTGATTCAGATCCCTTAAAAACATGTCTGCCAAAGCCATCGTCTTTGTTTTCTAAGCCATGTATTTGGTTTATTATTGTATGCGTGTGTATGCATGTATATGCATGCACATATATATATGTGTGTGTTTTTGTAGAGTTTTAACTGTTTTTAATCTGCCATGACATTGGCTTGACTGCAGAGAAATCATATAAGCTTCATATTCAAAAAGGGCAAGAAGGAGGACCTGGGGAACTATAGGCCAGTCAGTCTCACCTCCATCCCCAGAAAGGTGATGGAGCAGTTCATTCTGGAGGTTCATTCTGTAGAGGACAAAAAGGTTATCGGAAACAGTCAACATAGATCCACCAAGGGAAGATCATGCTTGACCAACCTGATAGCCTTCTGTGATGGCGTGACTGGCTGGGTCGATGAAGGGAGAGCAGTGGATGTTGTCTATCTTGACCTCAGTAAGGCATTTGATACTGTCTCCCATAGCCTCCTCACAGGCAAGCTAAGGAAGTGTGGGTTGGATGAGTGGACAGTGAGGTGGACAGAGAACTGGCTCAACAACAGAACTCAGAGGGTCATGACCAATGGGGCAGAGTCTGGGTGGAGGCCTGTCACTAGCGGTGCTCCCCAGGGGTCTGTGCTGGGTCCAGTCCTCTTTAATATATTCATTAATGACCTGGGTGATGGAATAGAGTGTAACCTCAGCAGGTTTGCTGATGATACCAAGCTGGGAGGAGTGGCTTGAACACCAGAAGGCTGTGCTGCCATCCAGCGAGACCTGGACAGGCTGGAGAGCTGGGCTGAGGGGAACCTGATGAAATTCAACAAGAGCAAGTGCAAGGTCCTGCACCTGGGGAGGAACAACCCCATGCACCAGTACAGGCCAGGGGCTGAACTACTGGAAAGCAGCTCTGTTGAGAAGGACCTGGGAGTGCTGGTGGACAACAAGCTGACCCTGAGCCAGCAATGTGCCCTTGTGGCCAAGAAGGCCAGTGGTATCCTGCATTAAAAGGAGTGAGGCCAGCAGGTCAAGGGAGGTTATCCTCCCCCTCTATTCTGCCCTGGTGAGACCACATCTGGAGTGTCCAGTTTTGGGGCCACCAGTTTAAGAAAGATGTGGAACTCTGAGCAAGTCCAGTGGAGAGCTACCAAGATGATCAGAGGACTGGAGCATCTCCCATATGAGGAAAGGCTGAGAGACGTGGGTTTGTTTAGCCTGGAGAAGAGAAGGCTATGGGGGGGTTTCATCAATACTTATAAATATCTAAAGGATGGGTATCAGGACGATGGGACTAGGCTCTTTTCAGTGGTGCCCAACGACAGGACAAGGGGCAATGGGCACAAGTTGGAACACAGGAAGTTCCAACTCAACATGAGAAAAAAACTTCTTTCCTGTGAGAGTGACAGAGCAGTGGAACAGGCTGCCCAGAGAGGCTGTGGAGTCTCCTTCAGTGGGGACATTCAAAACCCACCTGATGCGTTCCTGAGCTCACTGCTCGAGGTGTACCTGCTCAAGCAGGGCGGGTTTACAAGGTGATCTCCAGAGGTCCCTTCTAACCCCTGCCATTCTGTGATTCTGTGATATTAGGACTGTTCTTCTTCCTTGTCCTTATTATCTTTCTGGATTTCCTTGTTCTTGCATAACATGAGTTTTTAATTCTAATTTTGAGGTTTTAATTCTCATTTTACATGTGACTATGCAGTGGTCTTTCGGTAGCTGCTTCTTGCAGGAATTACAGCATTAGATTGCAGGCTTTCTGGTTGGGGGTATACAGTGTTTTGCAAGAAGATGCAGCACGACTGTGGTTTTATCTGTAATAGTAATAGATGAGACATTTTTATTTCAGTCAGTGGGCAACTGGCTACGTCTGTTATTTTTAATATAGAATATATTTTAGAGCTTTTCTTGCTGGCAGTTTCTCCACTGAAAAAACTTGCTTGAGTTTGCACTGTGAATGCAACCAGGGCAGGAAACCTCCAATATATCATTTATTTATTGGAAAAGGGAAACTGAATTTTCTTCCAAAAGTACACTGGAGAGCTACAGAATGTGTTGCATGCTTGGCTTTAATGCTCGTCAAGATGTCAAAGCTTACCCACTTCTTTAAAGGAAAAGCAAGTGGACATGCACTTGACATAATTTTTTTCCTTTCTAGATGTGTTTATGTAGGAACAGTGAAAAGAAGGAATACATGTTGCACAAGTTGTCAGGGAGCTGCCAAGTTGTTTATCCCATATTCTTCAGGTAGGGTGGGTTTTTTTTTAATGTTTGGCTCAATTATGCCAATAAACATTTGCAGATCAAAACAGTGTTTATTCAGGAAAAAAGCTAAAGGCCTCAGAACATGAATAAATGCAGGGTCAGTGTTCTTATGTTGATCCACTGCTTTCAAATTCCTATGAATTATTCTGGATTTTTTTTCTACTTCAGTTGGCTTCAGATATCATTTTGAACATATCTATTCATCAGCATTGAATCAAAAGCTTGGCAGCTATTTCTTGATTAAATAATTATTCCCAAACTAATAAACATCACAGCAGGGTTTAATTAATATATGTCAGTCATATGGCTTTTTTTTTTTTTTCCTTTTGCCTAAAAATACAGTGCTCTGAAATTCGCACCTGCAGAATAAAGGTGTGGGCTTTCTTTTGCAGTGAGCCATGGGAAAAATAATTGAAGCGTGTGTTGATTGCATCCACTTATCTTTCTGTTTAGGGAGGGATATCTCATTTTTAAAAGTTTCCTGCTAGAAAAGCTGCAAAAAACTTGCAAGGAACCTCCACCCTCCTTAGTCCCATAGGACTACTGTTGTTACAAGCACAATTTTGCTGAGACTTTATTTTTGCAGTTATTTGTTAGCAATGACATTAACTTCACTGTATGTTGGCACAGCTGCTTAATTCTGCTAGTTGATAAGCCTTTGAACATACCATAGGCTGGAAAGATAAGGTTCAGACATTTTAAAAATATAATGAAAATGTCATCTCTTTAGGATAGGGTACATGCTGTTACCAATCATGTGTATGTATGGCCTGGTCTGTACTTTCCCCTTCCCCAGTGCAGTATCAACCTGCAGCTGGTTTTCCTCAGGGCTGTAGGGAATGGGATGTCCTTGCCCGGCTTGGCAGGAGAGATCCTCTACTCTTCTATCAAAAACCTTCCACTAACGACTTGTTTTTATTAGCCGTCTCCCAGACCATGCTGAGACCAGAACCCATGCTGAGACTTGGTCAACGTTGAGGATATAGTTTACAGTTTACAATTTTAAAACCCAAAGTATTATGCAGTATGGCATGTTTTGTAGGTGTTAATTCAAAGATTCTGAGCAACTCTGAATGTGCTGCCTAATTTGTCACACATTAGGTATACAGTTGTGATGAAGACATACAGATATTTTTGAATGTAGATGAGAAAAGCATTTAAAAAACACACTTGATTATTTTTGTATTTCATTTTTTTCTTTGGCATCTTTAATAATGAATCTACTTATATGCATGAGCTTCAAATTAACTTTATCTACTTGGTGAAAAGCATGTTTTAATGAAAAAAAACCAGACAAAAAACCCCAAAACATTAAATGACTCTCATGGGTTCAAGTGTAGTTTTCATACCTAACAGCCTGGGAGTTTTGCCATGTTGTTTGTGTTCACACTAAATGCAGACTTACAGAGCAATATATAGAAATCAGGTTTTAAAATGAGCAAGCAAAGTCCTTCAAGTGTATCTCATTGCTTGACCTTGATGAAATGAATATCTCTAATGTGCAGAAGGGCTGGTTAACTATTACCATATTCTGCATTAAGTATGGTCTGCTTTGAGGTTGGCAGAATCTTTTCCTGAGGACTTTGTAGGATTAGGCTTTCTACATGAACAAAATTGTTCCCTTAAAGGAATATATTTCCAGATAGAGTGATATTTGGCTCACGCATACTGAGTTGTAGAATGACTTCAAACAACCACAAGATATAATGAGAATTGATATTATTCATAACCTCATCAAGAATTACATTGATGGAGGTTATGGAATGACCTCATCTTTTCTTCAGACAGTGTCATGTATTCTATCTGTGAAACACTGTGTGGCTGAGCTTATTAATTTATTTTTAATTTGCATAGACTACTATTCCTGTAAATATTTTTAGGTACCTGAATAACTTTGCACTTAAGTCATCCTTTTGAAGGGAATAGGCAAATTATTAGTTTATTTTGACCAGAAAAGAGCATTCATAAAGGATTTGGAGTTTAATCTTATTCTACGGCTTCCTTGGTTACTGAGTTCTGCCTTCACTGTAGCCTTTCTTCCAATGGGTTTTACATGTCTAATCTTTGAAAGAGGGGAAAATTCCTTGGCATTCTGTGTACTCTTCACTTTATAAAAATGATCGGTTTTGATATTTACTGCTTTTATGCTTAATTGGGTACTTAGTTAACAGCAAATATTCAGAAAAATTAAATTTGTTTCCACTAGGAAAGTCGTCTCAGGCTTTTTAAGAAAGCTGAGTTTCCCATCTCCTGTTGAATATGCATTTCCAAGTGTTCTGAATGGTTGTTTGACTGATATGTTTTTAAATGAATACATATGCTTTATGACAATTAGACAAAATTTTAACAAAAGTTTGTCAAACGAAGAGGGCAGTGATAAAATCCCTGTGTTCGTGCTAAGAATTTGCTGCCAACCTACATGACGTGCCATACCACCAGGAAAGCATCTGGGCTGCCGCAATCCCGGTATGCTTGGCCATGGCGCATGCACCTTGCTGCTCAGAGGGACCTTTGCACCTTCCCATGCTAAGGAATGATTTCTGAGCCAGCACTAGAGCAGCCCAGCTGCAGGGGAGGCACTGGCTCCCTTGAGTGTCATATTTTTTCTTATGAGAGGGTTTCTGAGCTTCCATGTTGCTTCTTTATACATTGCTCGGAGTCTCAGACAGGTTCCTTCCTCTCCTCATTTGTTTCATTCTCCACCCATTGCCTTTTTCCTGTATTTTGAATGGTGCTAGGTGAAGTGATTCATTTGATAGGATACCAACTAACTTTTATGCCTCCTTATCACACCAGAACAGATGTCTACCAGCACTGTTGCCTGGTAGTGCCAGGGCTCAGGAAACAGCATCGTTCAACAGCTGCTGCTGCAGAGCAGGTGGTTTGAGCACAAGCTGCAGTGTGGAAACTGAGAGGTCAGCTGCTCCCTAGAAAGGTGCAGGGCTTGTTTGCTTTGAAACAGCAAGGTGTGTGGTGTCTTCTCCACATCCCGTTTGTGATAGGAGTTTCCTGAGCACTTGCAGGTGGTCCAATGCTATGATGAAGTCAGTGGTCAAGGTTTACCCTTTGGGCTGTGCTGGAAGTGCCATGAAGGCTGGGGGACCTTTGGGGAGTATCAGTGAGGGTTATTAACTGCAGGGCCACATGAAGGAGAAGCTGTGCCTTGATTTATAGACTGAGAGTTTGTAGGTCAACTGAAGAAAGGCATGCTGTAGCTGTAACTCACAAGAGAGAACTCCGACAGGGCTTTATGAAGCATGAAATCGGGAGTAAGTGCAGATGCAAGGGAATGAGGTTCAGGCGGTTCAAACCCCAGGAGTGGAGCACTACAGCACTCCTCTCCACCCCACAGTCTCGGCTGAGGAGCTGCAGCTAGTGCTGCAGCCTGTCCATGCCCTGCAGTGGGTAAGCATTCCCAGGCAGGGCTGTGTGCATAGCTGTATGTATGAATGGGCTGATCCCCAAGAGGCAATATCTGAAGAAGCTCAGGTCTTTCGTAGCCCCCATCCCTTCCCTACTGGGAGAGAATAAATTCCACCCTGCTGCATGCAGCAATGTTCTCCTTATGGCCAAGTTTTATGGCAAACTCCACAGGAAAGCTGATGCTAGTCGGAGGGCTTGGGAGATCTGTAAGCTTATTTTTCCAGGTCTGAATTCCATGATAAAATGTCTCTTGGATTTTCCATACACAATTCTCAGCACCATTTTGCTGGCGGAGGAATGAATTGGGCTGAATGTCGCAAGCCCTTGAAGCTCTTTGCAACTTGATTCAACAATTCGTGCAAGTAGACAGAAATGTTCATAGTGACCGCAGGGACACAGGATCTGAGAGCATTTCTTATCTCCCAAGACTGTAGCTTTTGACTTTGTGAACAACCTTACTCTTCTGCAAACTAGTTGTATGGGGTGGAGGTTTGGACGTTTTTCTGTATCTTCGGTACAGTGGTGTGGGGTGGCTGTCCGCAGCTGCATCCAGTATCAGCTATTGCTGCTTAATGTTGGAAAAGTCCAGCCTGGTTCTCAGGGAAATGTGTGGCACTGTTTTTCTTTTGTTGTAACTTTACTACATAATATTAGACAAAATAATCCAGAGTACAGTGTGTTAAAGCAGCGTGAAACCCATTGAACCCCTTCCCTCACATAGTATAAAAATAAATACAGCTCTGCAAGCAGAGCACATTTTTCCTAGCATAGGCGCAGACGAAATATTAGTGAGCTACACTGCAGAATGTTCTGGACAGTGTTTAATGACCAGCAGTCATTCTTGTGTTAATCTGTCCCTCTCTAGGACTATTTCCAGTTACTCTTGAGTTGCACAGATTTGTTTTATTTTGTTTCCTCTGCTGTCAGGCTGTTGCTTAATATCAACTGGCAGGTGAGAGCTTTCAGGGCTTGGAGGTAGCAGAAATGACTATTCCACTGGGAAGGGAGACAGATGTGTGATCACCATGTCAGGTTGAGGATAGTTGGGGAAGAAAGTGTCATTTATCAAATGCCATTAACTTTAGAAGTATTTTCTACTCTACAGATGAATCCGGATGTTTTCATTAGGTATTAGACAATGGATTGGGTAGGCTGCATAATATAAAACATTTAAGAAAACTTTAAAGCATTGTTTGACAAAAGTATTTTGCAAAAAAAAAATTCAAAGAACATTTCCAATGAGCCATTCTTCATTAAAACAAATAACATTCACCTCTGTTAAGAGCCAGAGGAGAGAGCACTTTATTTTCTCTTTGCTGGTGGGGATTGTCTACTTTTCCCTGCTTGCAACTGTTCTGTAAAATTATGCCTTTTCTTTCAAAATCAGCAACATTACAAAGGGTTATCCAGAAAAGTAATTGGCAAGCTTTCCCTGCTCAAAGCCAAACTGCGAATAAAATATGAAAGGGCTGCTTTTTTATATAATTTTCAGTTAGTATTTTATTAAGCATTTAAAATTTAGTGTTAAGCTTTTTAAATTTTATTTTATTACCAGAAATCTTATAGGTTGTAATCTTGGGATAGAAGAATAGAAATAAAACCTTACGAAGTTTAAGAAATACTGTGGAGTCTTAGTAATGGCATACCTTACTCTCTGGAGTTTGTACATTAAAATATTAACGTGTATCTGCAATTTTCATTAATGACTTGTACTTGCACAGGAAGAATATTAGGTACTTGTTCCCAAAACTGTAATTACAAGAAATGTGGGAGCTAAAACTGCTAGCTGGCTCCCACCTTGTCACTGAACCATATTAGTAGGTTTTATTTTGCTGCTAGAATGTGACGTCAAAAATACCAGTTGAAACCAGTGCAAAAAAGGGGCATGAGCAGGACCGATGAAGGCAAAGTTCGTGTTCACTGCATGCAGGTTCCAGGATCGAGTCAGTGAGTACATCTGGCATTTGCTATCTCTTGATGTGCAGGGATAAGGTCCGCCTGCATCCAGACTACTGCTAGAAATGCATACAAATAAGAGCAAGCATGTGAAGGTAGGTTTGCTCCACGGCATTTGCACACATGCCTGTGGTAGGTGACTGGATATGGTTAAATGTCCCTAGGGTAGGAATTGCTGGGAATATAAGCATCAAGAAGTTTCTTTATATTCAGTTATGAAGTGTGGCTTTTCTTAGTTTTATCATGTGATGGTACAGACTGAAAAAGATACATTATATAATGCTAAAATAAGAGAGAAGGTTGAAGTAGAGTTGAGAATTCAGCCACCCCCACAACGTAGGTGTCTACGAGTCTGGGGTTGCATCTGAGTCAGATGATCTGAGTCTTAAAGTTCTCCAAAATGTCAGAAGTCCCAGCACCAAAATTAAATGCAGCCACATAAAATGGACTAATCCAAATGTATGGGGTAGACGTGACCCTGGAAACCACCTTCCAGCTTCTGCGTGACTTAGAGATTGAAGGGTAGATCTGTAAAGGTATTTAGATGGCAAAGGGAGCTGGGGCTTGCAAGATTCCCAGGGGGGTGCCTGTGGGCAGATAAGTACTTTTGAAAAGTCATCAAAAGTCACCTTAGAAAATGTTTATTATTTATTTTATAAATTAGAAAGAAACATCTGTATATGAAGCCTGCACCTGAACTGTCATCTGAATTTTGGTGCAGGAACCCTCCTGAATTTAAAAAAAAAAAAAAAAGCAAAAAATCGTAAATAAAAGTATTTGATAAAAAGGTGGGGAAAAGAAGCTAGAATTTGTTCTTCTGGTTGGTTTTTGTTTTGGTTTGGTTTCCCCCAGGTTGCTCCTTTTCTGTCTCTTAATTGACATCCTACTTTCATTAACTCATGGAAATTCAAATGCATGTTACACAGGATGAAGATGTTTTACCAACAAGATTAATTAATGATTGAGGGAGCCAAGTAATAGCACTGACTAGGGTTCTTAAAGTCAAGCACACAGTGCAAGAAGTGTCTGCTGCATACGATTAAACTGAAGTACCGTATCCCAAGTGAGAAACACAAATTTAAAGCCTGTGTCCAGTGGCTAAACATTTCCAAAGCAGAGGTGGACGTGACTGCTGTTTGGAGAACACATACAAGAGCAAACTCATTAAGACAGATTCATCTTGGAAAAAGAAAAAAATAACATTGCTTTTGTGATGTGTTTACTTACGCGTCTGCTTTCAGATTAAGCCGGAATTTTCTTCAGAAAAGTATAAATTTTGTCAGAAGTTATTATGGCTGCCTGGCTGATGAAATGGTATTTTTCCTGCCTTGGAGCTATTCCTACTCTGTTCTTCTGGAGCCTGTAGTTACCTCCTCCTGTTCCCTGAACATCTGATCTTGAATATTTAGTTAGGCTAGACTTTTAGGTCTTGATCTCTTCTTTCAGCTTCGCATGCGCTGAGGTTGCACAGCTGGCAGTCGGTGCTCCGGGATCTCATGCCTCCCAAAGCCTGACAGCAGTTCAGTTTAGCACCTGACGTAAATTAGACTCATGTTTTAGTGCTGCTACCAATTGAGAAGGTCTTGACTCTGTCCCCAGCTTGCTTAAAGCATGCTAATTGCTCTGTACATCTCATGGTGACCAAGTAGTGATGCACAGGGTGAGCGCTGCGCCTGCAATGTGGCCGAATTTTTCCTCCCATGGAAATCTTCAGGCATTGCTGCTAACCTCAGAGTGGTTCCTCATAAGCTTGATCTCCAATCAGCAGTGGGATTTTACTTGACTGTAAACTTCAGGATTGCTTGATATTTATGCCTTTAATATGACTAAATATTGAACTGACATTTTACACACCACTGCAAGTTGCTATGCATTAGAATTACACCGCATTAATTTAATCACATATACCAGAAAAACTGTAGGTAGAACAAATAATTTAAAATAATTCAAGTATGCAGAAAGTTCATTAGGAGTAAAAGTTCATTTTAAATGTTACATAATAATTCAGTGTCATTATTATATTGTTGTTTATACATACTTGTGAGCTTCCATCAAATATTTATATTGGCCTAATTCAGAGCTGACGTTCAGAAGTCTTCACTGATTTACAGTGATGAAGCCAGGTAAATAATTCTAATCTAGTTGTATGAAGACTCATTTCTGTAATTAAGTATCACTTTCACTCAGATATAGTTGCTCCAAATTGCAGCATGGATACTAGCCTCCTTTTACTGTCTCTTCCCTTTCCTACGAAAAGCAGGGAGGATGCTGTTGCTACATATGTACATGTCCAGCACCACCCTCTGTTTATAGTTATACTGTAATTTTATTTTCTGTGAGAAGCTCTGGGTGTGTCTGCAGACCCTGAAGATGTGTGTTAAGGGATGAAAAAAAGCATTATCTTCTGAATGCCACCTGATAGATTTACAGCACCCCCCGCAGTCTACCTGCCAGATTGGAGTGGAAGCAGTTTGTGTAGAAAGTCACATTATTATGCTTATAAATAGTTATATATGTAGTTATATTCCAAGTAAGACTTACGTTTTGAGAAAGAAGTGGAAAGAGACTTGACAGATTGGATGTTTGCTCTTTGAGCCTTACTTCTGATTGGACTCAAAAAGCAAAAGCCTTTCTGTAGCCAAGTCTAACTTGTGGGAGTCAGGAGGATGTCACAGCTCTCCAGAGGAGACCGGCAATGCACCATCTTCATGTCCAGGTTTTTGCTGACCAGAAACAAAAGTGTGTGTGCAGGGAGGGAGCTGCCTGTTGCTCCATGATGTTGGGAAGTCATGACTGTGGTTGTGTCCTGCAGTTTGGGGACAGTCTGACTGGGCACCCAGCTCCCCTTGGTGTCCTGCTCCCCCAACCACAGCTGCCTGGGCACCAAATGTGTGAGGGGCCATGGGCACCAGAGCTGGGTGCCTGCTGCTTCTGGGATGGTTTGCTCTGAACTCAAGATCCCTCCAGAGGGGTCCGTCAGCAACTGCTGCTGTGGACACTGGGCTGAAGCTGCCATCTTAAGCACAGCCCTGATTTTAGTGTCTTTGATTTAGAGTCTTTTAGAGTCTTCAGTAGTTTGCTGATGTGCCTGTTAGCTGCAAAACACATCTCTCTGGTTTATCAGTTCCCTGGGGGATCTCTGCTGCTCATTCCTGCTCCCATTTTCCCTCCAATATTAATTAATCTTTGTCAAATGAAGGCACAAATTACTTGTCAGATCAATGATGGGGTTTCACCTGCTTTCCCTTGGGCTTTCAGTAAGAAAGGGTATCACTTACCCTGGGTGGATTACAAAAGTGGATTAGACTATTGTGGGTGTATACTCTGATTTCTTCTGCCACCATGAATAAGAAAAATCTGATCTGACAGCTGCAGGTCAGTACACACTTTTCGTTAAGCTATAGGTAATGAAATGGGTTGCCAAAAGAGATGACTGACATTGTGAGCTGAACAGGAATGCTAAAAGGCATCCAAGGTTCAAAGTGCTGACCTGAATTCTGTAGGTATGTAGGATTACAAAAGCAGAGGAGGTATCAAATGAGCTATAAATATGTGTTTGTGGAGGTTAGGAGCACATGTTTCAGTAAATTATTTCATAACTGCTGCTGGAGGTGGCTTACGCCTTCATCCTGTGCAGTAGTTTAGGGTGTCTTGGAGCAGGGTACTGCAGTAGCAGAATTGCTGTAGTGCGCAAGCTTCTTTATTTATGTTTTCCTTTTTCCTATGTTTCTCTGATCTTCATAATTTTTCTCCCTGTGTTTACATAAGTGCACAGTATATCGATTTCCTTTATTATATTGTAATCCATTTTAAGAGTCTGGTGAAGTTTAGGGAGGGGAAATAAAAATGCCCGGCTTTGATGAGTTCCTTGGTGTCAGGTGCTTTAGAAGTGGCGTGATTGTTGTCAGCACTTGGGAGAGAGAGAAACAACCAGCAGGACTGCTGTCGAGTGCATACAGATGTGCCACTGACGCAGGTCTGATGGACTGCAGCCAGGACATGAAAAGCAGCACATTTGCTTCTTTTAAGGAGGGAAAATGTGAATAAGATTAGAGTCATAATTTAAACATCATTGAATAAACATCATTTTACTGTTGTGTACTTTTTAGGCATTTATAATCAGCTGCATATATTAAGGCTTTGTCAGGGTTGGGAAGTAGGTGCTCAGGATATTGAATTTATTAAACTGGAGTTTATTGAATTTCCTCTGAATTCTTTTGATGATGTAATGTCATTATTGTGCTTATCATGTGCAGCTGGCTGCTGTACAGCAGCAAATAAATACATCCACGTGGTTTGGGTGTGTTGTTAACAACTAGAGGTATCCTGAGCAGATAGATGAAGGACAAATGATCCCAAACCTACCATTTGGTTTCCCTAAGCTAGACTTGAAAGTCTGGATTAATTTAGACCTGAAAACATAACTATGTTCAAACTATTTTCCTTGCAGTTTCCAGCAGTCTATGGTGTGTCTCTTCCTGAGCCCTGTCATTTGGTGTATGTGCCTTTCTGCTCCCCGCCAAGATGTTGTAATTTTTTATCCAACAACATTTTCTTCACAGTGTGCTTCAACCACAGGCCTTTGCTGAACAGTGTTATACACCAATAAATCCTCATTCTGGTCTTATTCCTGATCTGCTGCGACTGAGCATGCTTTTGGTCAATCTTTTGGGATTTGCAGCTCATGGAACATGTTCTGGGCGGTCACAGGGTGCGGGGGTCGGACTCTTCTCCCTAGTAACAAGTGATAGGACGAGAAGAAATGGCCTCAAGCTGCACCGGGGAAGTTTAGGTTGGATATTAGGAAAAACTTATTCACCGAAAGGGTTGTCAAATATTGGAACAGGCTGCCCAGGGAGGTGGTTGAGTCTCCATCCCTGGAGGTATTTAAAAGAAGGGTAGACGTGGTGCTTGAGGATATGGTTTAGTGGGGGACTTGGCAGTGATAGGTTAGCGGTTGGACTCAATAATCTTAAGGGTCTTTTCCAACCTTAATGATTCTATGATTCTATGATAAGAGACACTTTAGATAGTGATGAAGCCAAAGATAAGTTCTGAGTTAGCTGGCTTTGGGGGACAGCGCTTCTTCCCCAAAGTCATGTCATTCAAAGACAGTGTGCCTTCACAAGGTTGACCATGGGTGCAGGCTGTGGTGCGCATTTCCTCTAGGGGCAGATGCACACGAGATAACGGTCAGCCCTCACTCCCAGAAGAGGAGCTTGGTTTTCAGTACGGCCAACCATGGAGTTGCCTAGATCAGTCTCACTACCAGTGAAGGCAGTGGCTGTGGCCAGGGCACGTGGCTATGGCTTCTGCTGCTGTGCTGAGCAGGAGACCATGAGGTGGCCATGGCCACCAGGGAGAGCTCACACAGCGGCACATCTAGCGTAGCTGTGGCTGCTGGGGAAGCAAAGCCTTTCCTGGCCTGAGATACGAAACAAGCAGTGATGTCAGGTTCTCAAGGGAAGAACAGCTGAGTCATCCCCCTCTTGGCATTTGTGCACAGGAGGAGGCATTGCTGAGTACTGGGCACATCCCATCTGCAGCCACTTGCAAAATATTCTGCTTTTCCAACTTCGAGGGGCCTTTATGGTTGTAGGGACCTGTCATCTGAGGACAGAGGAGTGTAGAGCAAGCGTGCTGCAAGCCAAAGAAAAGCCCCAGCCCTCCATAACAGGGATACCAGTTTATGTATCTTTGTCTTTTGACATTATTTTGGAGAGCAGTTAGATGAACCTGAGGTTGCAGAGAGAATCATAATTAAGTTGTGGTTGATGAGTCTCATTGCCACTTTGCTAGACATTTCTAAGCCACAAAAAAATAATGTTGAGCCACTTTTGCTAGTCTTGGTTTAGATAGCAGATTATTCAGTACGGCTGCAGCACTGAATTGATCTCGTTTTATGAAACTACATCAGTGAAAAATTCAGTCCTGAGAAAGCTTCACAGAGATGGTAGACTTGCCTTTTTGCTGCTGATTCTAATTACCCGTTTTACCTCAATGAAAAAAGAAAATTGCCCAAGGCTAAAAAAACCACCGAGTTTTAGACTGGTGCCTGAAACTTGCACTGGTCCTCAGTCCAGTCTGGAATTTAACTGCTGCCTAAAAATTCATCTTTGGGGACGACTGAAGCAAAATAAATTAGAGCAAATAAGAAAGAAGAAATGAATGGAGACCCGCAGAGGACATCCAAGGACTCGACTTCAGCAGCTTGGGGTTTGTTTGTGTTATTTGTAGCAATCCAGCCTGGTTTTGCCCTCCAGGAGAACTTGGTTTGCTTTTATGACTTCAAGGGCTTTGCCTGAAGGAATCAACAGGATTTTGGAAAGTTGTGAAAGCTTTGTTGGTTTCAGTCATTGCCTTATAAATTTGTAGTCCCCAGGGGAGAATTTCAGTGCAATACCTTTCTGTATTTTTTACTAAAAAAAAAAAAAGTTCTTAAGTTACAGGTTATTTTTTTTGACTTAGGCACTCACTGCAGGATAGAGCTGGAGATAAATTTAGCGAAGTCTTGTCTTGGAGACGTAATAAATGTATTTCTGCTAGATTTTATTAACCTTTCTCTGTAATTTAAAACGTAATGGCAATGAGATCTGAAAGTGAGGTTGGTTCATGTAATTCACCTTTCTGACATACAGTGTTTAGGTAGTTGGTTCTGGTTGGGTTTAAATTTCTCTACAGATATTTGTAGGACTCATCCTACTCTTTCCTGGTTTTGATGAGGTGTTTATTTATAAGGGCTCAAAGGCAACCTAATTAGAGATGTGTGTTTAGACCTGTTTGTAGTACTTCGCTGTGCCACTTGCTTCTTTGATTTCTCAAAGGTTTTCTCTGAAAATAAATAAATTACACTTATTTTTTTCATGCTGCCTGCTTTTGTAGATTTTTTTCCTGAATCTTGAAGTTCTTGAAGTGTGTTTATTTTGTAGTACTTTTAATTGGCATTACCACTTATTGCAAACTTTCCCCAGGAGCAGTTCAGTTCGGTGGCACAAGGTTGTAGGACAGAGATTGTAGGAGCTGCTAAAGCTTGTCTGTTCAGTTGTGCTTAAAATTGCTTCCATTGACATCAAATATTCATATCTGTGGTTGTTACTGCCTCAATTTAATCTGAAAATATCTTCAGGTCTGTTTGATTCCTTTTCCGACCTAAAGAAGTTTCTATTCCCAGTCATCGGTTCAAGTTTCAAATATTTTTTCCCAAATAAAAACATAATCTACATTTTAGAAGGAATCCAGAAGTTTAAAGATCTTAAAATTTTCAAAGCCAGTACATTTTTAATATTTAGAAATGCCCCTCAGTGAGAAGCTTCCAAAGCACTAATGCTTTAACTAGCAACTGTTTTCTCTGTCAAGCGTCCATTCAGCGGTCCTGTATGCAGAGCAATTCCGCAGCTGAACCTTAATTTCTTCGGTATCTGTGAATTCTGACATGCAATAACATGAAAAATGCTATTAAATTTCAGGACCCATACAGTATTTGAGAGAAACTGCTTCTGCTTGCAGAAAGCAGAAAGAGTATATTTTTCTATATTGTTTTCCTTTTTTTTTTTTTTCTTTTTTTTTTTTTCTTTTTTTTTTTTCTTTTTTTTTTTGTCCTTGCCCTCAGCGATCATTCCTTGGGGAGCTGACAATCTGTTTTGTAACCATGGGGGCAACTGTATTTGAACTGGGATTTATTCACTAGGAGAGAAGGGAAGCAGAACAGAACATTAAACCACTGCAAAGACAAATAAACCTTATTCTCTGTGTGGGAAAGAAGTGTCTGTGAAAAATGTCCTTATTGAGCAAGTCTTCCAGATGGCCATGCTCACTGCTTAGCTGGCTCTGCTGAATGCCAAGGCCTACAGCAGTGGCTTTGAGAGCCTTGTGAATGGTTGGAGCATCAACAACCTGGAAAGAATTTTGACAGCGGGATCAGGCCCACTGCATGCAGAAGTCTGGTCCCTGCTGACGTTTGTGCTTTACAAATTAAAGCCGTTATTTTATAGGAACAAATGCTGTCTTGCTTTGGAGGGTTTCCTTTAACCACCATGATTAAAAGCTGCTGAGAAACTGTTTGCTTGCTTTCAGTTCGCTGATGCGGAGCCCTAATCTCTGCAGCCCAGCGCCGAGACTCCCTTTATATGCTGAGTTTCGGTTTGTTTTGCATTACTTGTATGCAATTACATCACATGAAGCAACTTCTTGATCCCAGCAGTGTGAACATTGTTATCCCTGGGACCACTCTGGGGGGTGTAGGCAGATTGGTGCTGTAGAGAACAGGTCCCTGTGCTGCGTGAGCTATAATTTCAGGGCAGAAGGGTGCTGGATGCTGCATAGGCTGTCTGGGCTCAGGTGCCAGGTTAGGCAGGAGGGCTGGCTTCTGCTATACTCCTTAATTCACTGGGGACATTGCAACTCCCATTATACCTTGGGGGTCCTGTTTGGACTGCCTGCCTCATCCTGTCTCTAGAATTGAAAACTTTTCTCCTTCTTAAAAAAGTATTAAAAATAAAATTCTCTACTTAATCTGTATGCTAAGGCACAACGGTCATACCAGCTTAATCTGCAAAGTTTTCAGAAATAATGTTCTAACATTTTTACTGCTGTTTCTATTGCTTTAAAGTGCCCGATTTGTGACCAGTGGACAGTTTTATTGCCTTTCATGAGCTTTGCTCCTGAGGCAGAATGGTTTTGATATTTAATGGATACTGTTGATTTGGAGGAAGAACCTCCCTTGGATATTGTCCCACAAAAAGAAAACAATCCATTAAAAAACGACAAGACTCTTATCTCTTGACCTTTAAGGTTTTGTGTCTGTGGGCATGTCTATCCCATACCACGGGGCATGGGAGTGCCCCCGGACATGGGCCACCGGTCAGTGCCATGCTGGGAGAATTGCATCTCAGATCTGAAAGCTTTAAAGGGATTCAGACTCTAGGAAGCTTATAAGTAAGTGTGATATCACCAAAAAGGTTATTCGCTTTAGGTTTTTTTGCCTTTCTCACCTCAACTTTAGATGTGGAGTCACTAAAGCACAAGGAGCTTTTTCTTGGTAGTTCCAGATGCTTTCAGTGCTCCAGTTTGGGTCTCCATCAGGCTGTAGCATCTCCACAATTAACTGACAGCCAAAGTCTTGGGAAAAGGTGAGTTTTAAAGTGCTCCAAGACCAGGGATTAGTGAGGTATTGCATGGGTCATGTCCAATTGTTGTTCCTCTGCATTAATTCTCATCTCACTTACTTAAACCCTAGACAGCTAGCCAGGTTGTGTCTCTTGGCACAGCTCCGGTAGCAGCCGTCTCCATCTGGAAGTGCCTGTCTCTCTCCATTGACCAAGAGAGGATTTAGATAATGAGTTTGGACAAAATGCCTAACTTTTGATTTTGTGGAATTTTGGGGAGTTGAAGCCCCACAGCGAATTTTCATGATGGTTGTCCCTACTGTGTCCTAGTTATTATTTTTCCCATGCTCTTTTTTTTTTTTTTCACAAATCACTATTTAAACAGACTTTACTCCTTCTATTAAGCCAGGCGAGTTCATTCCTCCATCTTCTTGCTCTCACCCCGTTACTTTTGAAGAGTTCCTACTTCAGCTAGACCTTCCCTACTCCAACCTACCCAAGAAGCCCAGGTGTTTATGGTAAAGGAAAAGGTCATATTTTCTGTGTGACACCTAGACACTGGTTACTGTGAAAAGTGAATCTGGAATGTTTCTTAAAGTCCATTTAAGCCTCTCTTAATTGCAAGCCCGTGTTGATTTAAGAGGTATCTCTTCGTGCACTTGTAGTGGTGAGATAGCATTGGATGCAATTGACAGTGAAAATACATGTTTGCTGGCTATGTTACCTGGTACATGCAGGTGTGTTTGCATTTAATCCATGTGTCATTTTCCCTGGGAAGCTGCTTAACATTGAGTGTTGGAAGGAATTGTCTGTAGAAATGTAAGAGCAAAATGTTGATGGCACAGTGTGGGGGAGGTTTTTTTGCATCTAGCCTTTTCCTACCTCTGTTATTTTCATATTGAAACATGATGATTATCAAGGGGCCTTTTTATCTGCTGGAAAGCATCTTAAGTAGGGGTCATTCTCTGAGAATTTTTGCTATTTACAATACACCTCATTAAACCATGTTTAGAATTTAAATGAATTACTTTAGTGCAATCAGCTAATGTACTTGCACATGGAGCAGCCCCAGTACTGCTGCTCATGATACCTGAGGATCGAGACACTGAGAAATCTTCTCACCACACCTTTTTTCTAGTAGCTTTAATTAGCTTGGATTTTATATCCTGGGTTGAGCTAGCTGGGCTCACAATTAGTAAACCCAGCAGAATAAAAAAATAGCTTGGAAATCTGGTGAAGCAGTAAGTGTGGAGCCCTGAGCTTCATGTATCATGGGAACATCATGCTACTTCTAAATCCAGGAACAAAGCTTTGGATATAAAAATCCTCATGAGGCAATTTTTGCAGTCAGTTAAGATGCCAATATGTTTATTGCATTTTACAGCCTGTGCCATTTCAGTGAAATGAGCATGAGATTACCAAAATGTGAGGTAAGTTATAAAGTTGAAATAGAAGTGCATTTGTGAACTTGGAAAAAGCAGAAACTAAATAAACTCCAGTCAGAAGCGGAAGTGATGTCAGGATTCTCAAATCGATCTGCATGGGCATGAATGCCACATAGATTTTAAAATCATTTTAAAAATGAATTATTAGGAGGATACTTGGAAGAGCAAAATACTTGTTATTTTGTGAATCATGGGGATGTGAAATGGTCATCTGAGGACAGAGCCAGTATGTGGGGAGTTGCAGGTTATCTCTAGGATTCCTGCATGGATTGAACATGGATTAGACCAGAAAACTTTACAGATGAGAATCTGCCTAATGTATTCAGCATGATTTAATAGGTAAGGACTGAAATAATTAACAAGAAAGATACTGTAGTCTAATAGTGAATCTGATTTTGTTTATAAAACATAAGCCTCCTCTTGTCCAGATCTGTGTCAGGTTATTTCAGGAGATAGTGTGATTCAAAAAAGTTGAGTTTCTTTGATCATAGATGTCCATGTCATTTAAAATGTTATTATAATCATGGATTAGGATGCAATCATACAGTAAGAGTATAGCATGACTTTTTAAAACAAATAAAACCACTAAAGACATTCCAAATTATTAAAAACTTCCAAAACAGATATTGCAAATTTGCATTCATTTTCACTCAGATCCAAAAATTCTAGATACTCTGTTGAAAAAAAGAAGTATTTCTCATTTTTTCCTGCCTCCAGAAAGTTGGTAGCCAGCCGTGAATTATGGGTTGTCTCACAGGGGAGGCATCCCTCTGCAGGGACAGAATTGCCAGAAGTGGGGTCTTTGGGATGAAGCTATAGAGGATGGCTTAGCAACTCCAGGCAACAGGGGTACATAAGTGACGGCCAATTGTATATAAACAGTTCACTTTTACAAGTACAGATTTGATCATCAGGCATTAGTTTGCCATGCTAGTAGTCTCCATGCTAGTTGCTCCTGATGGCTTAGGTTTTTCATTGTGTGTCATTTGCACTGCTCATAATATACAAATATTTATCACGTCTCTGCAGGCAGAAATATCGCTGTCCTTTAACTCTATGTAGGTATGAAAGACCTTGCAAGATGCTAAAAAAAGTGATCTCCCGAGCCGCAAACTACTGAAATGGTTTTTTTTAAAATGTTATTTCCTTCAGGGAAATGGGGTATCTTTGGGGTTTTGGGTTTTTTTTGTTGTTGGGTTTAGTTGGGTTTTTTGTGGCAGGAAGACATCTTCTGATAACAAGGGTTTTGTAATCTGGAAGTTGAGGAAGAATCTTAGTTGGGGCATTTGTGACTCCATAGATCACAAAGCTGATGATTTGGGTGGAGATTTTTCAGGGGTTGTTGGTCAGAGCCTCCATTGCAGACAGCTTGTCTGGGTGTAAAGCCAGGAGAAGCCTTTCAGTGGCAGAGGTTCATATTGTGCTCCCAAAGACCTTCTGAGTCTGTGAGTCGGCGTGCAGGTGTGTTGAGAGAAGCACACAAGCTTTGCCCAGACTGCACCATCCACATAATTGTCAACAGGCAGGATTATATCTTGACCAACATTCATGCTGAAAAGGGAAAACCAGCCATATCAGTACAGCAATAACCATGCTTTTCCTACCAACTTTGGGGCACTTTTAGGACAAATTATGTCAGCCTGCTTGAGAGGTTTTCTCTTCCTTTCATATTTTTAATACTTTTCCTTGTAGTTGGTTAGGTGTGATGCCAGGAGAATCCAGGGTTTTATTTTTGGCAAAGTATGGACAAAGAAACAAGTGTCAATATAGGCACTAACCTCTATGTAAATAGCTTCATATGAATTTGACTATATAGACACCAACCTGTTTAGATACAGCAACCTGATTTATCTTATTTGCTGTCAGTGAAAGCTGTTGAATTACCAACACCGATATGGGCAGGATGGACCTTCTCAAGTCTGCACAGCTGTTAGGAGGATTAAACCATAAGAACAATAAAGAAGCCATGTCAAAAGTGTGATGGCTTGAATTAGATATTACTGTGGATGATAAAGTTAAACAAGACTTAACACAGTGTTGAACTGTTTTGGCTTACTGACTTCTGGCCTGAATTCAACAGGAAGCCTTGCATAGGATCTTGTACTATTTCTTCTGCTCTTAAAGGGCATGAGACGTCTCCAGTAGAATCTCCATTGTGAGATGGTATTTGAAACTCTCCAGACAACCTGTGCAGTGGGTAAGTTTGTTGCCATTTCAGTGCAGAAATTCAGTGGGATGGAAGTGCCTTGAAAATGAAAGCCAAAATATTCCCAAGGAAATCTAAAACATCCACTAAATAAATAAATAAGTCAATAAATAGAGTGGAAATTAAGTAATTCACTGAACTACTTCAGCAAGTTATTTTGTAAATACTGCCAGGTACTTACAGAAAGGACTCCATTGTCCAAAGCTTCTCCTGCCTGTGTTGGAAATGTATTCCACAGACATGGCCATCAAATGTCTTAATTTCCTTAACTAAGGAAATTTACTCGATCTCTCTGGTTTTAACCCTAGCTGCAGCTCTGCTATGTATTATTTATTTACAATAGTTACTCCTGTAATTCTGTTTTGAGAAATGGGTTTTTTAGCTTTTTGTGGTTTAGAAATTTGAGTTAAATATCCAGATGGTGCTAAGAGAACAGCATTGACAAGGCAAACATTTTGATCAAACCTTCCTCATCAGTGATGAAAACTTTGACAAGTAGAGCCTGGGGGATGAGAAGTGCTAGTGAAACGATCCAGATGTAATGACCCAGATACTCATTTCGTCATTCTTCTCCACCCAGTGGGACTCTGTAGCAATACTACCCATGCTGTCAGAGCTGCCGGGTGGCTCAAGTGTGACGACATGGAAGGCTGCAGAGATCAGGAGCATAGAAATAGTGCAGATTTAAACACTAAATAGGATTTTCAGCAGGGAAGCCACGGAGTTATTAAAAAAAACAAAGGTTAAAAAAAAAAAAAAAAGGAAAAGCAGCCTTGTTATTGTGAAGTTACAGTGTGCTACGCAGAAATTGGAAATAGTCAAATGGGAAATAGAGCCAGCTAAGCTACCAGTGCAGCGGCAGCAGTGTGCCCTATAGGGTTACTTAACATGCTGGGGTACTTTTCTGCATCTGCAGAAATCCATAAAGGGGAGCAGAAGCAGGCAGAGCAGCAGTTTTGAATTGGAATCAGCATGACCAGCTTAGTATGGAAATCTTGTAAACAGTGCACTGTAACCCTTTGGATGATAGGAGAAACATTGCTATTCTGCTGATTTAGTGAGGCAAAGACCTCAATTTTAGAATTTATGAGATGTTATACAGGCTTCGTGTGGGAAACGCTCATGAGTGCTGAATTGCTTGATAAAATAGTCATAAGGGTCATCATTGCTAATATTTTCAGTGGGGAAAAAAAAACAAACCAACAAACTAAAAGAAGAAAATAATGCAGTCAGATCTCCAAGGGCTTTCAGGGCATAACATATTTCTGTTTTCTTACAAAAATGAGATTATAAATACTTTGGCTTGACTCTGAGATTTTTTTTTTTTCTATTTCTCATTTGCCTCAGGAATGTGTTTAGCAATAGCAGGACGGACTTTTTAGGATTTATCAAATAGCAATCAAATGCAAAGGCAGCCGGCCAGAGGGAAGGGAGGCGGCGTGCAGGCTCTGCAGAAAACCTTTTCACAGTTCAGTAGTTTAAATGTATTCTTACAGTTTGATCTCAAGATACAGCAGCATGTTAACATGAGAACAATATTGTGTCCGGGATAAATATTCCTGTACTGCTCACTGGAGCATTATTGCTTGCAAAAAAATTCAAAAGCTTTTGCATACCTGTAAAAGAATAGCCTCTGCTGTGCCAGATGCTGATGAGAAGTTAATCAGTTTTTTGTATGGATGCATTCATTGCTAAAAATATGAGATTAGAATACAATGGAGGTATAATTGGTGTACAGTGTAAGAAAGCATGAGAACTGCACCTTGTATAATTTGGTGGTAGGCCAGATACTTTTAGGGACATACTGTTTACCAAATGAAAAGTTTTCTATTCTTGTGCTTACGTTATGGGTTGTCTAATAAGGAATGCCACTACTTAGTTTTAATGCTGTTTCTTACACTGGAGAGGCCTTTGAATTCCCTTTGACAGACTGAATTACACACTTCTATTATTTACTGTCTATTTGCTGTTGCACATATAGAAAAAGTAGCATTTCTGTAAGATGTCAAAAGTAACCACAAAATGGACAGAATTTTTGAACAGATCCCCAAATGTCTCCATGCTGAATCTGAACAGCAAGTAACAGCAGTAAAATTCCTGCAAAACATGATTGCTGTGTTCTCCTACAAGTATTTATTATCAGACTTTTTCATGTTTGGTGTTAATGTTTGGCTTTCCTGTTCACCGTTTTTAGGGCAAAATTGTACAGGTATGTGCATATTTCTGATCAGCAAATCAGTCCTACTGAGTCAAGAGCTATTTGGTGTCTTAAAGTTCCTGTTTCTGAGGTCATTAAACATTTAAGAACCTCAACTGTTAGCCATCCTGTTTCATGAAATTAAGTTAATTACCCATAATTTTAGATATCCAGCAGCTAAATATTGAGCCCAAGGTAATCATCCAGCCACTTTCAATAACAGCAATAACAATAATAATGTATCTCCTGGATTTTAAGTAGCTTCTTTCATTGAAAGGGAGGTGACTCATGGCTTTTGAATGCTTGGGGTTGACAACGTTGTGAATATGGAACTGAAATACTATTAAACAAAGGCTGAGGTGCGGTAGCATGTGGATAAATAATAGTAGATGACATTTTAATAACTTGGTATACTTTGATGAAGTACTTTAAAATTTGTGTTTTCCTTATATAACTTCAATAAATATACTAATTTAATCTGATAGTGACTGGAAGCACTCCGCTGCTGAGACCTTCTCAATTCCAATTAATATCTGTCCATGTAACTCCTTTGGCTTGCATTTTTATGTATTTCTATTTTGCAGAGCTGAACAAACACTGCATTATTTTATCAAAAACAATTACGAGACTTTTAGCTGCAAATAAAGGCCAAGGTATTATACCCCAACAGTTAGGGTAAAGGAAAACTGTAGCATATGTAGGCTGATTAAATGGTGTATATTTAATTTTCCTTTCGAGCAAAGAAAGTCAAGGATGTCAGCTGCTGAAATTCACAGAAGACAGCATGTAACAGGAGCCACGTGGGCTGAAACAATGATCCAGGCAAATTAAGTATGTGGTGGCTTTTAAAAGAAATTTGAAAAAAAGAACTGAAATACAGCATCAAGTAGGAAATTCTCAGAAAAAAATATAAGAAATACCACCCTGAAAGCTCTAACTTTCTAATGTTTATGTCTGTGGTATCGTAGATGGTGGTGTTATGTAAGATGCTACCATTTTCTCTCAGAAAATGAATTGTAAAATTGATAAATTTTGGCAAATGTTGGCTTTTTAAATTGCAAGTATGTCGTAGCATATATATTCATGTGCATTCTCATTGTGTGCATAAACGCTGGTGTACCTGCAAATAATCAGTGCCAGAGCTAGTGACAAAAGTCTCCATCCAGCCGCATGGCAGGTGGAGTTCCTTCCTCATTTTGAAAGTGCATAGGTACGGGTGTAAGCATATTTGACACGGGCCAGCCTACTTTGATTTTCCCGTTACACGAGTATGCAGAGAGTACTGGTTAAGATACACCGACATGAAATCAGCAATACAGAAGCCTAAATGAGACTCATGTATATTGTAAGCTGATCACTTGAGAATAGCAAAGCATATGCCAACAAGCAGCGACACAGCAAGAATAATGGGCAGAAAAGGTCCAGATGAGATCAGGAAATCAGGTGGGGAATACTTCCAGGTGAGTAATACTTCCAGGTGAGTGAGTGGCAACTGCTGCTCAGGGTAGGTGCTAAAGCCCTGATGAAACCACAGTGACTGTAGAGCAAAGGTTCCCTTTTGCTTCCACATAACCTCAGTGAAGCTGAGGGCCAGCACAAGTCCATGGAGACAGGTACTGCCCTATTAAGCTCAATTTTTACCAAGGAGTCAGAGCTAATATTTATGTCTTGCAGTACTCAGACATAAAAGGAAGTGAATTAGAGACATAGGTTCAGACCCAAGATCCTTATTTTCTGAAAAACCTTCTGAAACCAGTCTTTATACTTACTGTTATCTCGACAGGAGTTTTATATGTTTAGCATTTCTTTACTGTCCACAAAGTATACTGGCCAAATTCTTGAATCCTAGTGCAGAAATCAGTTCTTCTCTAAGAATTCATCTTTCTTAAACATTATTTCTCTCATTCTAGAAAATGGCCTGGATTAATTCCAAGAAAAACCCCTGGTGAGGGCAGGTCTGTGTCTCGGGTTTATCTGAGTCAGGTTAAAAGTCTATTAAAAAATTATACTTGAAAAATGTCTTAATTGGAAAACCTGTCTCAGGTGTGTGAGCCATCCTCCCCATCCCCTTTTCCACTGCTTTCTTCCCAGACAGCACGTGGTTAACAAAAAAAACCTTTCTGCTCTCCTGTGAAATACTTCATTCTTTGTGTCTAATAACATGGAGAGGCTTCTTGCTACTTTCAGACATGAATATTTAAATAAGGCCTGGAAAGGAAAATGCAAGTGACGTTGTCTTATAAATATCAAAGCTACTTACTCGTTTCTTCTACTGCCTGAAAAATAATCAGTTTACTCAGTATTTTGTACCTGAGCAATATAATTCTTCAAAGATGTTAAGGGCTTATTTTCAGTTCCTTTTAAATGGTAGCTTTTACAAAAATGTATACCCTGCTCTAAATAGCATTTCTTTTTTCATAAGCCCATGTTAAAACGTCACACCTTTGAAAATGGAACATGTCAGAAACAGGTATATCGAAACAAGAAAAAAGCTTGGTTTTCTTTATATGAAAGCCTGTTCAAGCCACGCTGGAAGTGCAGAGAGTTCTTACAGTAAATGTAAATATAATAAAAGTCCTTTAAAACAAAACAAAACAAACCCAAAGAGAAGGTTTTGGGTATCTCACTTGTGAATCTGCAGTACACTGATTTTATTAAGGCTACTCAGGTGTTTCAGTTAAGCATCTGCTTCGACATTTTGCTAAACTAGACAGCCCAGTTCCACTGTGGGTATGTGCAGCACAGCTCCCACCAGCAGCAGGAGTTAGACCAGAAATTTAGGGATAAACTGCAACTCATAATACTTATCTCTTACCATGTTTTGGACTCATTTTCTTCTTCTGCAAAGCTCCCACTAAAGATGACAAGAGAAATCTGCTCCATTAAAGCAAGAGGAAGAAGAGAGAAGACATTTGGCTTCTTCATGGCTTGCTTCAGTGTTGCCTAATTACTCTTGTGTCAGTGGGAAGCCATCGCGCCATGGCTATTATATTCTAAGAACATCACATTAAAGCAGCCTACACCTACCTAACTCTTCCTGTATTCTGTGGGCATCTGCTTTTCTTTGTTGTCATGTGGGACTTACTCATTCAGCCTTTCATGTTAAAATCAATGGGATTATTCACAAAAGCAAGCTTCCCATGGTACACCCTCATTTCTGAAAGAGTACTAGCATAGTTCATCCCAAATGCTCTTTTATTCACAAAGTCCATCAGTCGTTAACATTGAAGTCCTGAAAATACCACTTCTCATTCACTGGGTAGGATGGCACCACATTTGCATGTACAATAGTTGGATGTCACTAGATCTGGTGTCCTAAAGCCATGCCTGTTTTCCAGGACAGCTGGATACCCCACAGCTACGTTCCCTGTAGTTACAAGGTGAAATTTAAGAGCATATCCTTCCTTTGAAAGCAGACTGAGCCTGTAGGCAAGGGGGGAGGTGTGGTGGGCTCCAGCAGCTCCTCTGTCCTGGTGGCCTGGGGGTTTGGAGGACAAGGCAAACCCCAGGGCTATCCTTTAGTGCATGCTGAACATATATTGATACTTCAGCCACACAGGCTACTAATATTTGAGCTACTTTTTGAGAAAAGCTTTAAATTCACATTCTATTCTGTAATTTTGCTGCATTACCTTGTAAATGTTTCATACCATTTCCATCTAGACACAGCAAAATGAACCAGCAGGTAGATGGATACAGTTCGCAGCATGGGCTGCTCACACTGCAGGCGGACAGCCGGTCCCTGGGCTGTATTTGTATGTTATAATCGGCATCTCTTAAGTCGATTTGCCATAGTGCTTTCAGTAATGGCATTAATTTAGTATTTGGAAGCTTTGTAGAAATCCACCTAGAAAAGTCCTTCCTATTTTGTTTTTCTTGTTTTCCCTTTTTTGTGCGTGGCCGTGGTTTTTTTAAAGGCAAAAGAGAATTTTCCTGACAGTCGATCTAATAAAGTATGCTATGGACAGGTATTTGCTCAACTGCTGCTGTCACTTGATCTGAGAGGAAAAAGCATGTTGAGCATGTAGGAACTTATTTTTCGGTAGTCATTTGTTTTCCTTTGAAACAGTAAGCATACTTCATTGGCTGGAGGAGGTCTCAAGAGAAGCAGCAGAAAACTCATGCTGATGTGTCTAAGAAAGTCTTTTTTTTCTTCCTTATTTTTTAAGGTGTGAGATTTCAATTTTCTCCTTATCACAAAATTAGCTGAGATCTGCTCAGTTCATTAGTTTCTCTTCCTAGTTCATTAAGCCAGCAGGTGTCCTTCTGCAGCAGCTTGCTCATTTCAAAGGCACTGGCTTCCATATTGGTAGAGGTTGTACTGAGTGCAGTAAAAAGCAAATAAGTTTGTTGTGCTCCGTGCTTTCCTTATCCATCTATTTCATTCCTTTCACTGGAGCATGAACTTGCTGTTCCAATTACAGTTTATTGAAAGAAGGTGCAGAGCCTCCATGTGTGGCATGACAAGGGTCGGATCAGAGCTAAGTCTCCTGACTCCAATGGGATGTCCAGGGAATTGAGGGCATCTGAGCATTATCAAATAACACTAAATAACTGATCTGGGGGAACCATCTCTCTGGTAACCTCTCTGGGATTATATACCTAGTGTAGGTTGTATGAGTATTCCCCTCACAGTCTTAGAGCAAGCGTGACCAACAGCTGAGAATTGGGCCATGATTTTCCTTGACTTCTAAGAAGAATGATGTAGATTGATTTGTTATCCCAAACTTCATAAAGGCTGAGTAAGATCCAAAGAACAAAACCTGAATAAATGAAAAGAGAGTTTGAGGAGAGGCCCTATCAGAAAGGTGGAGGATGAGATTATTAGATATTATGCACTATAGCTCTGTAAAAAAGACTGGAGCTTTTCATTGGGAGGTACCAAATGAATCAAGAGCTTAGGTAGCACTTTCCAGCTTTGTAGATCACAGAACCCTTGACAGAAGACATGGGTATCATTAGATCTGTTTTACAGATAGAAGAAGCAAACAAAAATTCAGAAAGTTTGCAAAATGGCAGCAGAAAAGAGTCAGGCACTGAGGGAAAAATTTACCCAATACTCTTCTCAAAAATGTCATGTTGGATTGCTGTAGACTTGCCATTTGCAAGTGCTTTTTTTTTTTAAAGGAAAAGTATGTGTTAAAAAAATTCAAACATTTTTTGTTTATTCCAACTTACTATTAATTTTGATCTAAGTGTTTTCTGTGTATCAGTTTGTGAGACCATCCAATGAGGCAATAGGGCAGTTCTAGAGATTGTAGGGAAGAGTTGATCCTGCAGTTGCTGTGAGGAGTGACATTGGTATTGCATGCAGTTGCTGTTTAGACAGATGAATGAGACTCTCTGTACTACCCTTGTTTTCAGGGAATGACAAACCAGGCATGGTATCAAAAAAATAAAGATGAAGTTTCCAGAGTTTGAAGGCTGAGGAAAGATAAAATGAAGAACATGGAAATTCCATTTTATTTAGGGCTGGCAGAATAAAACTGTGTCAGATTAGGCTGTGATCTGCCTGATGGTGCTAAATCACAGAATCACAGAATGGTAGGGGTTGGAAGGGACCTCCAGAGATCATCTTGTCCAAACCCCGTGCTTGAGCAGGTACACCTGAAGCAGGGTGTACAGGACCACATCCAGGCAGGTGATGGAAAACATCAAGAAACTAAATCTGTGACATTAAGATGTGTTTGCTAAAGGTTCCAGCATAGTAGGCTATAGCAAACTGGTTTGGGGGCAGTACAAAGTTTGTGTAAATAGTCCTAACTTTCTATAAATTACACTTTCTCCATTATAATTTAAATGTCTCTGTTCTTTCGTATTAATACTGAAAATACCAGTGTTGGTTAGGGTTGGGGGAAGGGGGGTTGTTGTTTGGTTAGGATTTTTTACAATTTTTAAAATCCGTCTGAAACATCAGTATGATTCTGATTTTGGACAAGCTGCTGTAGTATTTCATTAGGATTGCAGTTAAAGGACTCAGTAGGTCAGATATATCGGTAGATGTCATCCACTGTAGTCTAAAAGTTTCTGTCTCTATAGTGAGTTTCATACCATTCAGGAGATTTATACGTATTTAGTAGCCTGGTTTAAAAAGCAGATTAGAATCTTGATAAGCCAAAAATAAATTTCTTCTGGGAATTCTGCCCAGAACTTTGCTCAAGCTTACTTCCATTCACCATTTGTTCTATCAGGCACGGTATTTTTCCAAGAGAAGGTGTAAGGCTGTACTTCTTTTCCTGCCCAGATAGTAAGTTTCACAGTATTACATTTAACCCTCTTTCCAAACATATTGTTGTTCCCCTCCTCTAATGGCTTAGTTGTGAGACATGATTAAAAACAAAATCAAAATACACTGAGAATTTACTCCCTGTTGTTACAATGAGTAGCCACTTTCAAACAGTCACAGAAAGGGAGATGTCACAAGCACCACTACAGTGTATAAAGATAATGGTGCCAATATAAATTATGTGATATAAATATGTATATATTTATTATATAAATATAAATAGTATACAGTATTCTCAAAGGTTTCCAGATTGCCAAAGACATGAATTTAGGTCCTCTTTTTTTTTTTTTTTTTTTTTCCCAAAAAAGCCAGACAAACAAATAAAACAAAACCTAACCTATTTAATTATCTAGATGGTGTGGAAAATATGGAAAAGCAAAAAAAAGGTCCCTAGATGACTTTGACCCTGTATTGCTCACGCTCCGTAGTCTCAGGTAGGTGCCAGCATCTGCCACGTGGCCTTGTATTACTGCTGTTTTGGGGAATCATTAATTTAAGCATTCAGGATGACTCCAGACACTATTGATCTCTCTATTTTAAATATCAATCCATTACACACAAGAATTTTACCTGTAGGGGGTTTGTTTAGTTCGTGGGGTAAGTCACCCATTTGGCACATGTTAGTGACAGGGAGTCGCTGTCATTCCAGATAGACTTGTTAGCAAGGCTGCTGTAAAGATCTGATTTTAGAAGAGTTTTTCAAAGTACTATGGGGATTCAGTCTTCTGTAAGTCTCCCTTGAATAGTTAAATGTAACAGAAAATTACAGAAAGCTGCCACAAACTTTTTGTAGCTATAAAAAAAAATAACAAAACACCAAGCTTTTTCTTATAACCTGTAAAACACCACAGTGATACTGTATATTTCATACACATTGCAAAGAGTAGAAATGCAGTGCACCACATTAGCTCTTAGGATCTATTTATGTACAATAATAAGGCTAGACCAGAGCAGTCCAAGTGTGCAGTTCAGTCTTGAAGTGATGTGAGACCCTGACCTGGGGCAAACAGACACCATTCACACCAGCGGAGCATTTTCTCCATAGTTTTCTATACGCACTGCATTCAGCAGTTACATACGTCTCCACAGACTTGAAATTGTCACCTTTGTAAATCTTCCAAGCGTACTTAAATGTTTAGCAGACTTAAGACTTCTGCCTTGTAGCAGAGGCATACAGATCTCACCTCTGTGTCATCTTTGGAGGCATTATGCATTGAAAACTAAAAAAGAAAAATAATATAGCAATGCCTCCACCACCAGAGAGGAGAAAACAGTAACGACACTGGAAGGAGAGGCTGCACTGTGGGAGGAGGCAGTGAAGAAATAAAATACATATATATGCACATATATGACATGACACGCAGCGCTCCAGCTGCTTGGTGGGGGATGGCTAAACTACAGCATCCCCTCCCAAACTCCTTGCACAACAAGGGGGCCTTGGCTGTGGTCAGTGGGAAGCACTGCCATGCTGACAGAATTATTAGCCAGCTGTATCTTGATGCTTTTAAATTCCAGGAGGTATAACTACATAAAGGGCATTGTGCCATTTTCTACTGCAAGATATGTTCCTACTGTAAGCCAATATGGGCTGAGTTCCTCTGGCTTTTCAAAATAGCATCCCTGGCTGCATAATCATGCAAAAAAAGGGAAAGTCTTAACTCCAATCCTGTTAAAGCAATGAGTTTTTATGCTTCATCACTTCAGAGTCTATTCAGATGTGTAAGTATGAGGCATACATTTATTTCTCTTTCTAAAAATGATTTAAAGAAAAAAAGACTTTCTGCTATGTTAACACTTTCAGTGAGGTGAGAGCTGTTGACGGGAATATAAGAAGAATGAAATTCAGTAGACTTTAAGAGCAGCAAAAGAGAGGAAAACTCAGTTTACAGAGGGGGGAAATGAGGACACTGAAAGGGTATCTTTGACCTCTGTTATCACAAAAGATGTCCAGGTTTTGTGTTTGTTTCCTTGTTTCCTGTTAAAGGATGGGGGGAAAAGGAGGAAGTAAAAAGAACTCAAAGAATGCAAAGTATTGACATGTTATAATAATATCTGCTGTAAAACATAAGACCTGTGTGGTAGAGCCAAATTACAATTACTGTTGGAGGTCAGGGTCAAGTTGTCTGTGCTTGATCCTACAACCTGTTGCACAGAGACAGAGTTGTATATGTTTCTGGATAACCAAGTTTAGCAAGTTGCAACATCAGGGATTTAACCATGCCTCTCATTCCCTGATGGTCTGATCCAAAACCCTTAAATCATTTCAGCTTTAGCCTAAACCCTGGCTTCATCAATCTTCCTACAATTGCTGCACTTTCAGATGACCTTCCTGTCTTCTGCTCCTTGCTGGCAGTTGATCGTTGTTGCAATTGGCTTCACACTGCAAATACAACAGTTCCCCACCTTAGCTGGAGAGACAAAAGAGTGTTTCAGAAATACAGAGGTCTTCCAGAGCAAAGGCCACCTCTTACATACTTCAGTACGTTTAAATATCATGTTAAATCATCTGCAGACTAGCATTCATGTTGTGAGTGAGTGTGGTCTTCATATTACAACTCACAAGTTCATCACATCTAAAGGACCGTTAACTTTCACTAATGTTTTCTGCAGGCAAATGCTTTATACAGCTTGGTTTGTCTGATAAGACTGAATGAAAAACAAAGTAAAAATTACTGCATAGGCACCAGGCTACTGTTTTAAAATAGCTGAAAATCTATCCCCAGCAACAGAAATATTTTAGAGAAGCTCTTAAATTCTTCCTTGAAGTTAGTGTCCACTTAAGATACATCTTTTTACAAACTGTACTTTAAAACCATAGTGTCAAGTGATGTTGTTTTGGGGAAGTAACATGTAGGATATTCCCATATTTGTAGAATATTCCTTTCCAAATTGTGTGCATTGTAACTATTTGTTTTTCCAAGGATGTGCTGGAAAGGATCCAACTGGATAAAGTGTACCCTCAGTGCCATACTCTTTATGTGCATGCAATATTTTTAATTCCCTTTTCAAAAAGGATTGGACTTCATAACCTTTCAGAAATATTTTTGTCAAACCCTGGCGTGCATCGTTCTGTTCAGTCAAATACTCCACTGGGGATCCTTGGGAAACACAGCAAAAGGGACAGCACAAAGCATGGCCTGGAGTTTTTGCAGGACTTTGCAGCCTCCCGTGTGCTCTTCTGCTCTGCAGTCTGTGTGCCAAGCCTATTTATTTGACTTCCCCCAGCTAAAATGTGATTTTTGGAATTAACTAACTGCTTGAGTAGTTTATACACACTGAAATGTGTTTTATTTTCCACTGCCTTGAAGGCTGTTTTATTCTTTGAGTTGGAAAGCCTCTTATCTAAATGAAACAGCCTGAAATTTTTGGATGTAGTTCATTAAATTCTTGGATGACTAGAAGTCTCTCTGGCACTTAGCAAGTGATATTAGGTAGAGAAGTGCTGATGCACCTTCTAAATGTAAGAAATTGAACTCTTTGCAAGCCACCATGGTTTGTACAAGGCACATTTAAAAATAATAACTGTTCAATCCTTTGCTAATTTTTACCTTTTCTCAACTACTGCAAAACCATGTTAGCATCTTTAAAGTGAGGAGAGTTGTTAAGGATGTGAGTTAATGGAGAATTCCAGTTATCTCTTCATTTCAATGCATCAGCTGGTTTTGGTACTTAGACGGGGCTTTCAAAATCACGCAAGGTTTTGAGTTGGCAAATATCCTTTGGCTCCTTGCACTTCCATAAAGTACCATTTAAATATTTCCACTATGGGAAAGAACAATCAATGGATATCAGGGATGCAGTTGTATTTTTAACTGAAGAGGTATTCACTGAGTATTGTCTGCTTTCTAAAGGGCAGAAGCTATTGCCCCTGTTGGTTTTCCTGTGAACCGTATGACAAGCTAATAGAAATGGAGAAGCTTGAAGGACAAAGTTGGGAATTATTGGTGACGCTACTTCTAAATGTAGTTATCTTGATACTCCATACCTGCAAATGTATAAATGGAGACATGTATTTATGGGCAAATTTTAGTTCTGTAACACATGTGAATAATTCAGATGCATGAAGTTGCTCACTGCACTACAGTGTCTGCATCTGGATATTTCTTCATGTGGACCTCATGCCATATAGTCCATTTTCTTCTGGGACTGTTTCCATCACTTCCTTCTTGTACTGATTTTCCATCATCTTTATCTTGCTATTCTCACATTGTTTGGCTGCTTACAAGTACGTAGGGCTCAGGATTTCCATCAGGACTGTTCTCCAAGTTGGTGTGTTACATTCTGCTTTGAGTCTGATCTCAGATCAGTCCAGCCACCCTTTTTCTATCCCCTTCACTGATTATTTCTCAAAACCATAGGGTACAAAACCGACTGGTTAAAATAAGGTCTGTGGCATCCCTTGCAGAATTCCTTCTCTTTGCAGCTGCTTGCCAGAGACATGAGTGTTTGGATGTTCTCTTCCTGGCAATGACTGAACACATTTCCTGTACATTCACAGGTAGTAAAGTTAATCTGTCATACAATGACCCAAATCCAGTTTCTGCATTTATTCATTGTTTTCTCTCTCTCCTCAGCCAAAAAACCATGCTTGTAGTTCTTACTCATGCTCCTTGCAGATTTACTTCTTTTTTTTCAGTAGTCATATTGTCTTCTAAAACAGGAATCTGTTTCTTGTCTTTTTCTGTTAGATATTTATATTAAAAGTTAAAATATACCTACAGAAGATCATCCTCTATGAAGTAAATTGAAACCAACATGTAAAAAGCGATTATAAATAATCTGTTTTGATTATACATTGCTTCCTCTCTCTTAACTTTACCATCAGAAGCAGTGGCATCTGCTGCATGAGTTTGGCATGTGGCTTTTTAGCTGATTTTATGGTGGTTGTTATGTTTTCAGAGTCAAGGCACCATGCAGCTAATGAGCGCTTCCTTGCCTTTGTGGAACCCTGGCTCCAATTAGCATTAAGCTGGACAGTCACCATGAGCTGGGACACCTCTGTTGAGATGTGCAGGCAATAAGTTCATCTGTGCTAGCTAATTTTGCACCAATTTTCAAGTGTCAGGAGTCTAAATATATTTCTTCTTCTGAATTATTGTTACTGATATGTAATAAGATGTAGTGAAGGTTTTGTGACAAGCAACAGCACACAAGAACTTGTTGTTGGCAGTCAGTAGTTAAATAGATGTGCCGTAAGAGTCTGTTGTAAGCTCACGGTCTGATTTGCAGGAGCAGAATATCTAGTACAGTCCAAGAAGGAAAAAATTATGCCTGTTACTGCATCATCATTGAAACGGTTTATTTTTCTTTGCTGTATTGCGAATGAGTTTCCTACAACTAAATACTTAAAGGTAATGGGAAGGGTGGGGTTTTGTAATAATTATAATCAGGTAAATTGAAACCTTTACCAGTAAGCATCCCATACAACTTTGTGATTGAAGCAATTACAGCAAAACATGTCTCACAAACAGGTAAGATAGAACAAAATAATGCTACCATGGCCAAGCAGGATATCTTCTTTTTTTCTTTTTTTCTCCCAATAAGTGTGACTGAAATGTTGCAATAATAAACAGCTGGTTAATCAGATGTTTTCAATTATAGCTTTCTGTGTTTCATCTGTTATTTTTATACAGGGTGGGTAGTTGGTGCATTCAGCATTACAGACCGTCTGGATGTACATACTTCCACCAGCTGAAAAAAAGGCATTAAAATGCAAGTGACTGTAGTCCAGCCATTATGGAGCAATCCAGAAAGCATAGTGGGCATTTATGCAATACCTCTCATTCAGCTCATTCCAAGCATCTTAGATTTTTACAAGCAATGTATAAATGAATAGCTGATTGTACCTCAACCTCTGAAGTAACCCTATTAAAATAACTCTACTCAGTAATTCAGAATTGGAAGGACAATGAGTACGAGATTTATAGATAAGTGAAAATTAAGCTGCTATTGCAGCTATTCCAGCCCTTACGTGCTGTGCAACCTGCTGTAGAAATCATTTCATTCTAAGACTTCATAGTTCCAGTAGTCTCATACAGACCGAAGAAAATGAGTTAACAAAAGTAACAGGAAAATGAGGGAAGTTTCTTTGCTGCCTCTTTATCTCTTCCTTTAAAATTATATTGACAAAAATCTCAAAAGTATTTTGAGAAAGGAAAAGCAGTGAAAGGAAAAGTGTGTTCTAAAAGGACATTTTAAAAATAATGAACCATCTGCAGCTAATAGAAATTTATAAAAATGTTAGTGAGTTAGAAAACATATAGAGGAAGATTGTGCATAGTTGTAGCTTCTAGGTATTTCGCCTTTTAAAATTGTCATTTAAATAAAGATGTACACTATGAGATATAAAGTAATTTCATGTTAATCACAACCACATCCAAAAGGACTGAAAAATACCACATTTGGTCTAATTTTACTTAAATGGTTTATACTTCCACTTGGTTTTTGTTAGAACACACAGTCTTGCAACCAGTTGAAAACTTAAATACCATGAACCTAAAAAGAATTCTGAGAAATATGGCTGTTTAAAACTAAACAAATATGCAGGCTGAGTATTTGCTTACTGTTCTGTCATGAGTGCATGAGACCCCCAGGGAAGCTGGATTTGGATCGCTTGAACTGTGAGAAAGGTCAGAAAAAGAGGAATGAGGTGGCCCTATTTTTGTTCCTTAGCATGTCCAATTCATTCTCTTTGTATTTTATATGAAATCCTGTTTTCACAGAATATGGCATTAAAGTTGGAATCATTATTTGGGTATATCCCTCCCTTTCCCCCAGAAGTCAATCTGATCTTGTATTGTAAAGAGAAATAGCATCTTCAGCAAAGCTGGTGCTGAGTATCTGTCACTAAGTGCATAGTGTTGTCTCCAGTAAATTCTTGTAACACAAGCAGTCATGTCTGGTACAGAAATCATGGTGTCGTAGAAAATTTTAGACTGGAAGGGACCTGTCAGCTTTGCTCTCCAGCACGTCAGCTGCTCCCTTCAGCTTGGTGTCATCAGCAAACTTGCTAAGGATGTGTTCTGTCCCCTTGACCTGGTTTCTTAACGGGTTTTTTTGGGTGCCCATAAGTACTATAAAAATACCTATTAATAACGTTTTTGTTTTAAATATTCCATGTCTTGTACTGTGGTTATCATAGAAAGTCAACATGAAATCTTTGAATTCATCCCACAGTTTCATCCTTTTATTTCTCTGCAAAAGAAAAGTATGCTTTTTGCCAGGACATATTCTCTCTTCCTCAAAAGTTTTAACAAAAATGAAGTAGCTTTATTGTTTTTCATAACCTGTTCCTGCTAAACTGAATGTATTGATATTCTCACTTCAGGCATGGAACTGGATTAAGCTATTTTGGGAGAAGCAGTTATTGTTCTGGAATAAGTGTTTCACGGGAAGAGTTAATCAGGATTGACTGTTTGATGTATGATTTATGGTATCCTTTCATCCCTGATAATTTCTACAGAAAGAATGGCCCTTGGATTTTAGCTGCATCTGGGGTGTTCACTGTTGCTGCAGGTACCAAGCAAGATCTGTCCTAGAAGGCAGTGGATGTGTCTGATCCCCTTCTACAGGGACTGACTCCTTGCCTAAGGCATCTCAGACTCCTTTTACCTAATACTGTGTTACACTCTAGAAATATTCTACTGTACTAACTGAGCAGATGGTCAGTTTAAGACCAGTTTAGATAACTGAAAGAGATTTTTTAAGAAACATCTTTTGATTTTGTATACACTGACTTAGTGTGCACAAAAATGATATCTTGAAGAGTTGGGTGTTTAAGCAAGATATTGGCTGCATTTCTGTGCATAGGTAGCTATGATACGCAAAATTAGGAATCCTAGAAATTAGAAAATTTCTCATAATAATAAGTATTTGCAAATATTTTGGTCATATATTGATCTGACGCACTTTTGTGAAATGTATGAAGATATATTTGTGTTAAAAACCGTAGTACAGTTTTTCTCTTTATTGGATTAAATGTATTTCTGGTTTAATGATAATGAATTTGGTAAGAATAGCTTGATGATATAAATTAAGATATTTAAATTTCAAACTTCCTGTGAATTCTGTGTAATAATCGAAAAAGGGGTTTGGGGAACACTGGAGTATCTTTGATGTAGTAATTGGAGTATATTCTTTTCACATGACTCATTAGGGAAGACCGACAAAATCATGTCATTGAGTTTTGTAGGTGTGATTCCCATGTATGGACATTCTCTTTAATCAGTGCAAGGGATTGCTGAAAGACAAACTATTGGTAGTTTTGACTTTGGTCTCAACAAAGGAAGAAGAGAAAGAAGAAACACATGTTTCTTTGAAGGATGAGTGTCAGTCCACTTGATGGGAAATTCCTAGTCCTGTACTGTTGCTAGGTGATGTAGGACAGAAATGGTATTTGAACCGGTTTTGAAATCTGTGTTGGGATTGTTAACAGTAAGTTTAATCCAGTTAGCAAGAGCATTTTGTTTCTGAGGGTCACACTGGTGCACTGTAGCAGTTCACAGCCACTTAAGAGGCAATGCAGAGTGATGGCCCTTTGCAGGAGAGCTTTGGGGTGTGACATTTCCTGTGGGATTGTCTCACCTCCAGAAGTTAGACATCTCCTGCAAACAGCTTGCACCTGCACCTCATATTCTCACTATGCAGAGAGTGGACTGTCAGGTGGGTAATTTATTCCTCTGTGACACAGGTGAGGAAATACCTGCCTAGGGAGGTGCTTCATTTGTTGCTTGTCTGTAGATGCAGATGGAGCAACTGGACAAGATGAGACACTTAACCTGTAGAGACAAATATAAGAAGCTGTTCTCAGGTATCATTGTGGACCAAAGAAGTAATGCAGACCAGACCTGTCTGCTTCAGTTACCAGAGATGGTACAAAATCACTTCAATGGGGTATCAGAAAGTAATTTCTACCCTTATTTGGTCTTCTGCACTGGGCAGCTCGCACTGTGGAGTTCAGTTGAATCAACTGAATGGAGTCAGGGCTTTGGAAGTCTGCTGAAGCCCTTAGCTAGCCAGAGAGGTAAGTGGTCTGATTTTAAGAGAAATTTAGTGTTTCTTATTCATAATGCCACCTACTACAGCTACTTACCTGATGCTTGAAGTGTTAAGATCTGATATTTTGAAATCTGTGTCAAATATGTGACGTATATATGCTATTTATGTGTATACATTTTTGTTGATAAACACTCTGTGATTAGGCATTCCTGAAGATAGAAGACTCTGTTCTATTTGAAGAAAATCTGTGGGAGTTTTGCCTTCAATAGAGTCACAACGTAAGGTCCTATTTTAGCAAGGTTATTAATTTAATTTAAGCACAAGCCTGGGTGTTTTCTGGAAAACTCTTTTCATATGTAGCTATCTAATTATGCTTCTTTTCCCCCCATCTCCTTTCTCCTGGGATACATAAAGAGCTAGAAAAAGATAAATGTAGTTTTGAAGGCTTGGAGATGTTATTCTGATGAGCAGGGGACCAAGATGAAATTGTGTTGCCAATTTTTTTAACTTCTCCAGTCTTGAAGTTATCAGGACACAAATATAACAATTTGGGATTATGATATAGAGTCTAGGAAATTCTGAAGTACCTGTATGGCTATGTGATATAGTTCAAAAATCTACCAGAAAATGTACAGTCTGCTCGACCCTGCTTTACTGAAACTTTTGCTTTATTAAATAGTGTTTTAAAGTAAGGAGTGTAGCGTATTTTTAGTACCAGAAACAGAAAGCATTTGAAAAATTACATGTCAGATTGACAGAAGTAATGAAAATAGCTGATAAACACTGAGTTTGTGTATAGGGTTTGGTTGGGGGTTGTTTGGCGTTTTGTTTTGGTTTTGTTTTTTTTCAGACATACTTTTTGGAGGCTTTGGGATGCCTTTCATGCCTCTAGCTTCAGTGGGACTCAAGTATTTAATGGGCATCTTAAAGACAACATTTTACTGCATGGGATGCATGAGAAAATTATTTCAGTTGATAGCTGCTTGAGGGTAGGGAGCATAAGACATTTTGCGTGCACAGGAGTGAACGATGTCTAGATAATGTAGTACACACTGCATGTAGTCTGTACATGTAGTTTAGTCTGTAATGACTCCTTTAGATTGTTTGCATTGTAAGTTAATGTCTTCAAACACCAAAAAATTTCCTGTAGTGCGTTAGCTGCACAACCGTTCTAGCAACCCAGAAGTTCTGGCTGAGTCTTTTGATAATCATCCAGTTTGGCCATCACATTGTCTGTAACTGTTAAACCCTGAGGAAAGTTTTTAGCATCAGACAGATTCTTTTACTGTTTAATGTAGGTCTGGGATCAGACAGCTGCTCTCAGGGGTGGAGCTGAAGCTTTGAGAAGCATTAGTAAGAGAAGATGGTGCGTTGTATCCAAGGTGAAGCCTTGGCTGACCTGCAGCCCCGTGGTGTATTTACATCAGTGGCTGAGTTTTACTGAACTGCATGGCAGCCTTTCATCCATCTGTACGACAGCGTATTTAAAAAACCAGAAAATTGTCGCAGAGAGATGGTGTGTTGCGAGTTTTCAGAAAAAAAAGTTTAAAGAGATGGGGATGCTAATAAAAGACGTTATGGCATTTACTGTAATGTGCAGAGCACACATTAATTGGAATTTAAGTGTTAAGAACTACATTTTAATAACACCAACCACAGCTGAAAGCAGTCTTTCTGGGGATTGTTGTTAATGTGGCTGAAAAGCCTCTTAAGTCTACAGTATTTTTATCATCTCCAGTGAAAGGACAATACAACAGGAGAAAGTTTTGGAAGTCTGAAATTTATTTTTGTCTATCCATCAACAGGATCATGGTTTCTAACAAAACATAATTATTCAGTGTTTGTTTGTGAATGGTGTAGGAATTCCACAAGTAAAAAATTGTGGAATAAGTTTTTACTCATGGAATTTTTTTTCATGTTTTTGGCTAATTTTTTCTATTTTTAAATTTCTGTTTTGGATTCATTTACAGTATATTTTCTTTTGATGGTTTTGTCAAGACAGCAAAACCAAACAGGGAGGGCATTTAACCAACTGAGCAGATAGCCCTCTGGCCAACTCTTGGCTCAATTTTACATGGTTAATCTTATTTTTCATGGATTCTAAATGTTTGTGCTGCCAATACCATCCTCTGTATTTGCCTGCTCACAATTCACATCTGCCTCTGGGAATCTGTCAGCCCTTTAACCACACAGGTGTCCCATCAGAAACACTGGCTTTCCTGACCTGGTTTCAGGACAGGTCTTCAAGCAGCTCCAGTCCTTGAGCTGAAGGTCCTGATAGACTTTAGTGGAAGTGAAAAAGCATAGCTGATACCTAGACCTTTTGATTAAATGAGGCAAAAGGATGCTTCTTTGCCGGAAAACATCAAACCAGACTTAATAAATCATTGTGCTACAAAGGGAACTTCAATGAGTTACATAGGCACTGTCAATAGCCTGCTGGTTTTTGAGCAACCCATGGGCATGTTCCCTGACACATGATAGAGCTTCAGTAGCTCGGGTGTTTAAAGAATGACTATAATCAATGTTCAATAGATATAATTGTTCTGAATGTCTTCCAAAGATCTCGATATGTTCACAATAAGGCCCCAGTTTAGCAAAGAGCTTACACCAAAACCGTCTGTCCGCTCGTGAGCCAGTATATGAAATGCAGCTCTAAACAGCAGCGGACTTTCAGTCTCATTCCTCAAAACGGAATTATCAAAATCATCTGATTTACATATAAGAAGCTAAATTTAGTCTTGCTATTTGGGTTTTTTTCCACATGCTTTTCTGTTATCTCCACAGGAAAACTTGCTGGCATTTTGAAAAGGGGTTTGATTCACAGATAGTCTTCAAGATTTTGATAAAGGATATTTTGCTCATGTCCTTAGTAGTGTTTGCAGCTAAGTGTGGTAATAAGGGAGCAGAGCTGTTCATGAGGAATGTAGAGAGCTGACAGTGTGCTTTGGTATCAAAGTTTGAGAGCTTCAGATCTAAGGACCGAGGAATATGACCTAGGTCATCAGTCAAGGGCTAGGTTGTTACTGACAAGTGGAAATACAGCTGTAACCCTAAAAGGGCAAATACACCCAAGTGCATGAATCCTGTTAGTATCAAAATTATTCTCTTTCACTGAACTTATGATAAAAATATCTATTTTAAGTCTGGTGAGCGCATTGCAGATTACACAGAGAGAGCCTGCGTTACGCAATGTATGCCCTCAATTAATAGATGCTGGATGGTGGCCAGATAATGTATTGCTGTAATGGCATCTGTGCTTCAAACTTTGTTAGACAGGTCTTAAACAGAGTAGAAGAATTCAGCATTTTACTCATCCAAACCCAGCAACCCAAAGAGGATGGGCTGTCTAATTTCTTGCCTTTAAAAACCTAGAGAAAAACCAGGTGATTTGGAAGACCAAATACATACTCACTTTGCCTGATTGGCCACTTAACTCTGCACTTTGAAAAACCTTACTGAGCCAGTCCAGATAACTTCTCTTTTAATGAATTTGCTCTGGAAAAACATCCCATTTCAAATATGTTTCTTTTTTATTCTGTGATGCATGGCTAATGGTATCTTAGGCTAACTAGAGTATGATCCATCATAGACACATCCTATAGTTGACTAAAAATACAAAGGAAGAAGGTTATCTTCTTCTTTTGCTGATATGATTGCATTTCATCACCGAGAGTGAACTGTGAGCAAGATATTCAGCCAGGGAGGGGAAGAAAAGAATGACAAATATGTGAAAGAGAATAAAACCAGATAGACAGTCCTATTCAGTTTGAGTTCAGAAAGAATGGTGCTTTTCCCAGACAGGCCCTTTAGCAGAAGCATTTATCAGTCTGATTTGGAGTTTGAAATGGTAGACAGTAAAAAAGCAGATGAGTTTTCATCTCCCAGAGAAATTAAAAAGCCCTTTATAACATTCAGCCTGTAAATAAAGGAGAAAGCAATCCGTCTAGTAACACACCATCACTAACTGAAGCTTCTTCAGGGCATTTCTCTAGCTTTTCCTCCTAGAGGTAAATTAACACAATTTCTTTGTCTTTCTCCTTCAAATTCCTATCTCTGGAACACAACTGCTGTTTTCATATCCCTCTTCTGTTTTCCTCTTATGTGAAAGCCTGTCATTAACTTGTTTACCCATGAAATCTTTGTTTCAGAGGGCAATCATATTCCTTCCTACATAACCCTCAAATAGGATTATTCTGTCTGTTTTCCTGCAACACTTGCCATCATACCCAGTATTTAATGAGGCTCCACATTTTATGATAGACAGCCTTTTACTTTCTTTCCAGTTAATACACCATACTTCAAAATGCTTGCCTAAACCTTGTGAAGTATTTGCTGAATATTTGCATAACACCATTGCCTACAGTCAGATACGACACCAATCGGGAGATGCCCTTTAGACTGAGGTCTTGTTGATGTAGGATTTCCTGCAAGATCCACGAAGAATGGCCCTTTTCATCATCTTAAGCTTATCATCCTGTTATACTAAATTTAATTTGTATTTGTCATTGGAGATTCAGATTCTTATTCAAAAGCTATTAAATATTAAGAAGTACCATCAACACTAAACATATGCAGACGGGGGGGAGGAGAAGGTTGATGTGAGGGTAAAATGTAAACTGCAGTATATATTTGTGTCACTTTTGAAATAATTTGATCTCTGCACAGAATCTGTCATCCCATAGTGATACCATTTGCTGGCCATTTTTTAGTATTTGTACCAGACTGAAAAATATTGACTTTTAGGAAACCTGAGCTTTCAAATTATACTGACCATATTCAAAGGATTGAATTCAGCCATGTAGGGCTTCTTTTCATCTGTTTTTGCCTTTATAAATTAAATCTTGAGGCCAAGGACCAAGCGGTTTTCTTAGTTTGAAAAACACTGAGTGTGTTTCTTGGAATCACAGCAGCCTACTAGAAACTAGTAGAGTTGCAAAATAACCTGAAATTGTTTCTCGCATGCTTATGCTACCAGTGAAGCTGAAGTTCAAGCTATTATTAGCTGGTAAAAATCATTGAATATATCTTTCCTTAACAGAAATGTTATGTAGTCATTTCTATATTGGATATAAACCTGAAAAAAAGACTAAAAACTAAATAAAAATAGAATAGATCTCATAATTTAAATAATGCATGGCCTTTTGGACATGAAGAAGAAAGAGGAGGGCATAACCAAAATTCCATTATTCATTTCATATTGTTTAAGACAGTTAATTCCAGGCAGTCTTCTTAATGCCTTGGGAAAAAACTAAGTTCTCATATTGAGCTTTATCTAAAATCCATTAAAATAATAGGGAATCCTTCTGCTGAGGCCAGTAGCCTTTGGACAGATTGTGTTGTTTTGACAAGCAAAATAGTTTATGTATGCTTAACTTCTGAGGCAAAATAACTGAGAATAGGAATGTGCAGTCATCAGCTAGACAGCTTTTATTCTGTACTGTACCAATACAGAGCTCAAAGGCTTTGAAGGATTTACAGTAGTGATTTTCATTTTTTTCTGTGTTAATAACTTTAAATATTTTAATGAATAATTAACTAGGTCAGAACCTAGTGCCATCATGTTTAAAATGTTCAGAATAACACAAGTTTTCAAAATTGAAGTATTTGCAAAAATATTCACCTTTTCTATAAGCATTTGCAAAAGATTAACAATTTTGTAATGTATTTACCTGCAGGATCCAAAACTGCGTGAACTGTTGGATGCTGGGAACATAGGAGGTCGACTGGAAAATCGAATGATAACTGTTGTCTATGGTCCAGACCTGGTCAATATATCATACTTGAACTTGGTGGCATTCCAAGAGGATATAGCAAAGGTAATATTCATCTGTGTCATATAAAATTAAAATATTTTTGAAGTGTTGTTTTGAGATATGGGTAAATGAGATAAAATTGGGGATTCCTATGAAATGAACTTCCGTTCTGCTATAGAGCTGTGCCACTCAATACCAAAGAAATGAGCAGTCATTTTATTCTGGGAATTAATTCCACAAGTTTTCTTCTCCTTGATGTACGTGCTTATCTTCAGAACATTGCTTTTAAAGCCCAAATAAGCATTGTGAAGATAATGATACACAAAAATTTTTACTCAACTATAAGATGTATAGTGTGACTCTCCAAACACACGTCAATATCTTTCAGCAGTTATCACCCTTTTAGGCTTGTTCTAAGTGTGGGGGCATTATGCGCATCTGTGAGAACAAAGTTTGTAAATGGTTGACTTCTTAAGGTTGATCTGTATCGGAGTAGCAGCAGTCTACAGGTCTGCCTTGTATACTCAAATATTTCAGCAAGCAGTCAATTTAACTTGCATGCATAACCATTCCTGCTCATCTTCAAAGGTTAATTTTAAGCATTGCATTTTGTCTGCTGATAGCCCTTGATAAGAATAGTGAAGTCAATGTCGTTGCTTAGCAAAGTATTTTTTCCGTGCAGGTATACAGTCCCTTCATTTCTGTCCAACACACCACATGAAACTCAGTTGTGCGTGACAAGCAAGTTATGACGGATAGTACATGTGTCATAGTTTTAGCTGGGATAGAGTTAATTTTCTTCACTCTAGCTGGCATAGTGCTGTGCTTTGAACTTAGGATGAAAACAATGTTGAGATAACACACAGATGTTTTGGTTGTTGCTAGGTAGTGCTTGTACTAGTCAAGGACTTTTCTAGCTTCCCATGCTTTTCTGGGTGCACAAGTAGCCAGGAGGGGAGGGGGCACAGCTAAGAGAGCAGATTCAAACTGACCAAAGGGATATTCCATATCATGTAACATCATGCCCAGTACATTAAGTGGGAGGGGCTGGCTGGGGGAGGGAAGCAGCAATCACGGCTCGGGGACTGGCAGCATCAGCTGGCGGGTGGTGAGCGGTTGTATCGCTTGTGTTTCTGGTTTTTTTCCTTTTCCATTTTATTATATTATCATTATTGTCATTATTATAATAATCATTATTATAATTATTATTTTATTGTAATTACTAAACTGTGCTTATCTCAACCCACAAGTTCTTTTGTTCTTCCGATTCTCCCCCCCATCCCACAGGGGTGGGGGGAGTGAGCGAGCGGCTGCATGGTGTTTAGTTGCCAACTGAGGCTGAACCATGACAACATGTTTTGGGGTTTTTTTCCTTCTTCAAATTTCTGTATGACTCAGTTGTGTTTAATGAAGTGGGAGCTCTTTGCATTATCTATTCCAAATTGACATACAAAAGCTGCCCCTCTTTCCACTTCCATTCACATAGATAGACTGATGACAGCCTCTAGGTCACCATGCACAGAACACACTTTCATATGGTTTGCGTCCTTGAGTCCACTAGATTGTGCTAAAAAAATAATTTTTCTGTAGACTGCTGTCATTTAACAACAGTTAGGAGTTATTTTGTCACCTCACAGGCAACAAGGATGGTCAGACCAGGTTAAAAAAGGTCATAGGATGAAAGCCTTAAGCTGGGAAGATGTGGTTTTGCTTGTCAGGTTTCTGTCTCTGCTGATCTTCACTAGTCGATTGGTCAATTTGGCAAAAACACATATCAAAGAACAGTGGAAAATGACAGCATAGAAACAAAGTTAGTTTGTGGTGGTTCGCAGGCTGCTGAGTGGGAAGTGCTGTCCTTGCACTTGAAAACCCACAGCTATACTCTACAGAGTGGTTAAGAAACCTTAGCGCTGCAAAACTGAAAGCGATTGAAACAACTTCAGGGAAAAAAAAAAACCAAAACACCACAACAAAACCTTAAGCATATGACAGAAATTGAAAAGGTATGCTAAAGCTTTACCAGCAAAACTTTTTAGCCCTGTCCAAGGAAGAGGGAAAATTGCCTAAATCACAAATGGATGTCTTTTTTTCTTTCCTGTCTAGCCAGCAATCAGTGAACTGTAATCTTATTTGCTAAAACAATGCAGAAATTGGTATTTTCAGACCATGTTCTGTTTGGTAGTGGAAACTTAAAAATACTGCAGATAAAGTAACATTTTAGAAAAGCTTGGCTGCTCTAAATCCTGGGTAACTCCTACAATCTGCATAACTAAGACTCTCAGTCTTCCTTGTTATTTGTAAATGCAGTAGATGAAATAAATTCATATTTTATCAATTGGGCACTGTAGCCTGGGGATCAGATTTTCAAAGCATTGCAGATTAGCTGTGCTTGCCCTGAAATCGTGCTAAATATCCTATTTCGTTGAGAGCAGGGTTTGATCACTGCTGAATGCATCTAAGAATTCTTCCTTCTTTAACATGGTTTCCAGCTCTGTATGAGCCAGACCACAGAATCTGGTCCTTGGCATCTCCAGGACCCATGGACTCTCAGAGGAGTCGTTATAAATAAGCACAACAGGGAGGTCTGAGAGGGCATGTAAATACAAGACACATGCAAATTTTGACCCTTCCCCTCACTGATGTTCCAGGGAAGCAAGTGCCAGTGAAAAACTCCCCCACCTTTCCCTTCTCAATGCATGAATATTTTTCAGATTAACCCTTCAACTATTCAACTTCCTGTAAGTGAACTAAATAAAGAGCTAGAAATGATTATGTAGTTGTGATGTAGTGTTTTATGTGCATTCCTCTGGGATAAAGTAACAAATGTTTAAAGCACATTAGCTATGAGCTGAAGGGCACAGAGCAGCTGGTTTGTTCAAAGAATGCAGCTTGAAATTCATTAGATATTGGTCTGAAAGGGAGATTTCTGGACACGTCTTGATGGTGACGAGAACTAGCACTGATAGAGTTCTTGCTTGTTTTCAGGTGGGTGTGCCTGTGCCTGTCTTGGGATAGGATTTATGAATGCTCACAAATCCTGCACTGCAAGCCAGGATAAAAAAAGTTAACTCTCAAACTCTATTCTGAGAGGATGTTCTGTTTCTCTGTCTCCATTCCCGATGTGAAGGAGTACAACCTGTGAACCTCTGTCTCCTCTACAGTATTTCATTCTCTTCCCAAATCCAGTAACTTCAAAAGTGAACATCCCGTCATTCCCATCTCTCTCCTCTTGTTCTCTTTTGTGCCTCTCGTGCCAACTCTGTTCTCACTACGCTAGTCCATCCTGGTCATACAGACCCCTATCCAGAGCCCAAGGAAATCTGTTCCTTCTCAGTTTGATGAGCTTTGGATCAGATCCATCACTAAGAGCTGATGAATACCTTCATAAGTAAACTGATGTAGTCAAAGATGATTCACAAGTTGTGCTACACTGTGCTTTCCAGCATACATCTTTATTTTTCCAGCTTCTTAGGCACATTTAAGAGCTTGATCGGTATAATAAAAACCATACAAATTCATGTCCATTTGATATATTTTTTAAAAATAAAATTCATACGGATGGTGGAAGTGTAGAATTTCAGCAGCTTGCTTTGCTACCCTCCTACCAAAACCAAACATGTGAGAAACATTGCCTTCACACTTAGTCAGTTCTGATTTCAAGGAAGTGTTTTCAAGAACGTGTTTTTTCTTGTGAAAAGTCTCGTCTCTTCTGTTGAGATGAATGTCTTGCAGTATGTATCCTGATGCGTGTAATAGAGGAGAGAAATTACTTCCCTGAGCAACAGATTTCCAAATGAACTGCTGCTTACATGCTACCTGCCAAAGCACGGAACTGCTAAGTAATTTGTTAGTAAAGTTCACAGGAATGATAGAAAAATGAATTAGTGTAACAGGAGAGGAGACTGAGTTCAGGGAGCTCTTATCATGATGGATGCAACTTTCTTGGAGTTGAATGTCGGAAGGCTGGGTTCTTCTGCTACCAAAAGGTATCAGAGGCTTCCAGTCAGCAAACAGTGTGTTGGCACTAGTACCATCCTATTTCAAAGTACCTAGATTCATATTTTCCTTTTGTATTGCATCTGTACAGGAGTCTGCAGCTACAATGGTGATTCAGAGGCTGTTATAACCTTTCTGCAGTAGGCTGTTTTCTTTCTACACATGACAGCTTTTTACCCCGCAGAGCACTCTCACTGAGCGTTCCCTTCTGGAATCACTGCTGCTGGTAAAGATGGCTGCAAAGTGCATCATGCATGGAGTTAGAGTATGGGCTTTACTCTGTACCATGCAGCAAAACAAAGGAAACGGAGCCATTTGGTAGCTAAAGCGGCGAGACGCATCTCAGCTCACAGCTTGATGCAAGCTCATCAAAGTCAGTCCAAAGCATCTCCTTTATTTTTTCAGGTCTGTGCTTAGGGCTGTTGTTTCCCCTCCTGCTGAGGGTTCAGACCAGCAACTGGAAAGACACCACGATCTTTGGGATATTTTCTGGTCTTGGGTTTTTGGCTGCGGCTCTGTGGTGGCTGGAATGAAGTCCCTAAAATGAGCGAGGCAATGAGCAAGTATTGCTTGTGACGTGTTGTCTTGACACCTGTATCGTTAGAAATGGCTCAGCCTGCAGGTAGCCCATACAGTATTTGGCAAGAGCTATGTGATCGCTTGAAGAGCCAGGAAAAGCTAGCAAAGGAACATGGCAAGACTGTTCTTATAAATGATGCTTGTAACAGGCACATAATAACCGAGTTCCCCTTACATTCCTGTCAACAAGCACTCGGACAAAGAGAAGGAAGAGCTGGTGTGTGGGATACTCCTGAAGTGGCCTACTTCTGTTTTCTACAAAACACCAGTTTTAAGGCTGGCAGAATCAGTGAGATCAAAACAAAGCCTATCAAGATGTGTTAAAAGCCAACATATTTTCAATTTCTAAACAATATTTTATGTTGCCATTAATCTTTGCAGTCATTAGTGTTACAGGGAGAAGTTTTAACTGCTATTATTAGTGCCTAAACAAAGCAGCATCTAAAAGATTAGCCTATTTTGAGCCTGGAAAAATGACTTGCCAAGAAGAAAAAAAGATGCTGCATTTAATGCGCTTTTTGTTCCAACAGCCACAGCAAAGCAGTGGTGTTGCTAATGAACCTGACTTGTGCTCTTGTTGTTTCTCATATCCCTGGGGATTTTTTTTAAATTAGACCTAAGAAGGAAAAACAAGTAAAGACAAAAGTGGAAGCTGTCATGAGCAGTGGAGGGGAGGAATACCTCAGCACAAGTGGTTTACCTCCACAACAACAAATCTGTGTTTGAGGGAGGAAGATTTCTGTGCCAGAAATACCAGTCACTGGTAGGTGTGTTGTCTCAGCTGCTTAGGGGTGATGATGTAAATGGAGTGGACTTAAGGATCTGATAGCTGAAGGGTATCAAAGGCCCTTATAACGGTAGGCATATAGGTAGCCTTATCTCTTCCTCTTTGGGAGCAACTGTGTGAGACCAGTTTCAGGAGCAAGATCTGAAAACTTCAGGGTACAAATCTTAACACATTTTAAAAAAAAAAATTATGACTGCTAAACCTCTCAAATCGATCACCTAGTCATGTGGAAACTTGAGGCTTTTTAGGTAAAACAAGCTCATAAGCTCCAAAGTGATGTAGCAACATTTATTTCATTGGAAGTTAATGAAACTTATCATCACTGTCAATTTTTGTCAGAATGAAATCACCTTATTGTTGTATTTTTTCCTCAAAAGAAGAGCAAAGGAGAGGGAATACCTCCAAAGTGGAGGCATCTGGGAGGGTGTGTGGTCATGGGAATTTTGGATCTGGACTGTTACGAAAGGAAACTCAACTTTAGTTTCAGTTTCAAAGAAAACTCAGAAAAGTTCATCAAGTAAAAAAAAACCAAACCACACACAAAAAACCAACCAACCACAAAACCAAAACCACCACATTGTTTACAAATGCATTGTTTATTTTTGTTCCATTCTTTTTCAAAGGGGTGAAACAAAGCCAATCCAAAACCGATGTTGTGATTGAAGGGATTGCAATTAAACATTGTAAATAAGCACCAAGTTAGGAAGGAAAAATTCAATGAAATTGTCAGTGAAGAGCGGCAGGAGAGATCTGCAAGGGAGGAGAGTGACAGGCTGAGCAGTGAAGTCTAAACTTTGGTTTGTAATCATGGATCAGCTTTGCTGGGAGCCTGGGAAGGGATGGAGACCTCGGAGGACTTCAGCAACATGCATAAAAATGAGAAAAAGAAGTCAGGAAAATAAAGGGAGTAAAAGTGAAGAGAAGGGGGGTGTCCAGTGAGCAGTAGGAGGATGTTTCTTCCCTGTGTCAGGGTAGGAAGAGGGAAAAATAATTTAGCAAAGGATAGGACCACAGCGTAAGGATGTATGGTAGAGCGAAGAGGAGCTTTTCTCTTTGGAGTTGCATCTTTGTGCTCATATATCAGAATAATTTAAATGTATTCCCATGTGTTTCTGCTGGTGTGGATTTTTAAGCGTTTCTTACATTGGGTGGTAAGATCACAGATAGAGTCAGTACTTGCAGTTCTTCATTTGGTATCCACCATAAAAGATAAGGCATGATATTTGTTGTCTGAATTACTTCATGGTCTGTAGAGGGGCTGATGCGAAGGCGCTCATAGCGAGCTCTTACAAGAGGGGACTTTGAAGCAAGAGACTTGGTATGGTATGGTCCGTACCCCACCCTGTTGGATCTGTCTGTCTTTAAAGGGATTTAAGCCCACTTCAGCTTCATTTTATAAGGATGGTGGTATAGAGGCTTCTGGTTTTAATCCTTAGTGTGTCAACCAGAACAGTGTCTAACGCACGAGAAAATGTATTTTTTCTGTAGCATTTATGCACATCTTCCAGGAACTCGAATATGTTTTGCCATCAGACATCCATGATTTTTTTTTTCCAATTCACTGGAATAAGATATCTTTAAAAACTATTTGCAACAGTCTTCATTTTTTTGCAGCATGAGAAAATCAGGTCTCACAGACAAGGAAGGAAGCTGTAACTGGCAGAATCAAGTTCAGACTTTAATTGGGCACTTTTTACTAACAATATAATTTTCAAAAATATTTTGCATTGTATAGATAAACATCTAAATAAAGCCTCACTTAATCAAATTTTCTCTCAATAGGAATGGTCAGATGAAGTGTTCAGTTTGGCAACAAATTTGTTGGCACAGAACATGTCAAGGGATGCATTTCTGGAAAAAGCGTAAGTGGCCATCGTATTTATTGCTGTGGGTGTTGCTTTTTTCTCTGCGTCATTTTCCTCCTTTCTTGTTAGTCACATTATCATCTATTGTTTCTGCCTTGATGAGTTGTCACTTCTATAAACACTGGCTGTCCTTTCTCATGGTTTTAAAAAGCCTGTTATCTAAACGTCATTTAAACAAAAATCTTGTTAGGGTTCTTGCAAACTAAGTCCTAGTAAAAAAACAGAATGAAATGCCATCTTCCCCTTGTATTCAAAAGGAGTAGCTTCAGCTGTAGTGTGAAGCTTTGCATTTAAAATGAAAGAATATTCTGCATTTAAAATGGAAGAATATTCTGGACCGACTTGCTTCTGGCTTGTTTTCCTTTTTTTCTGTTATTGATCAAAAAATGAGGAACGCAAAAGTCCATTTTCCTCGGTCTAATTGATCTGGTTTTCACGTGATTCAGAGGGAAGCTCTGAATCCATTCATCTAGTGCTCTGATTCTGAGTTGCTTTCAATGAGGTAGCTGTTTATGAGGATGTTTAGCACGTAAAAACACACCTCTGAAAAAAAAAAGAACTAAACTTGATTAGCAATTCTCAGCTGGGTGATAAGTGCACATGTTGACAGTGTTTTGCATAAGTGATAGCATTGAGAACAACGTGGCAAAGCCTACCAGATGGTGATGATAATGAACGGGGGTACTTGCTCTTTTGGGGTTCCAAAGGGAAGATATTCCCTCCCCAGCCTACGAGTTGACTGATTAAATTCAGCTTTGTGTCTCCATCAAACCACCTTTTAATTTCTGCTCACGGAGAGAGGCTGAGTCCAGCTGAATACCAAACTGGGGCTTACGTTCCCAAAACTTGCCTCCATCCAAGAAACAAGTTAACCCACCCTTTTTCTGGACTTTCTAGGGCTGTGCGTGCCTAATTTCATTAGATGCACCCATATTTAGTGAGACATTTCCCAACTGCTTAACTTTAATCCCATGTACATATTCATAGATGCCTGTTCTGGGAGGTGTGTATGTGTCTGTGTGTGTTCCCTTCTCATGGTGTTCGTTGTGGTGCAGCTGAAGTCAAAAGAAATTCGTGAAGAAACTTTGAAGGTTGGATATTGCAGGAACTACAGCTTTGTGTCTGATGCATTGCTTGGACAGCAATGGTATATTAGGCAAACCAAATCCCAAATGGATAGAAACATTTAACATTTCCTTTTCGCTCCACACGTTGAGTGTGCTAACCTGAGCAGACCCAGGTGGGAGAGCAAGAGCAGAGGTGACTTCCTTCAACTCCACAGGTTGTAGATTAGTTACAGAAGTGATTTGAAATTATTATTTCCATGCCTCTTACCACTCAAATCCCCAGGTAGCCAGCGGACTTCACTGACAGGTCTATAATGGGGAGGATTGTGGCTGTACCTAATGGGTGTTTTCATATCAGGTTCACAGGAGGAACATGTTATCACACAGTATAGTAAAGCAGTCTTATTCAGAGCCATTTTTATGTGGTGGTTCAAGCAATATTAATTAAAGATGAAGTCACCGGACTTGCTGCGTAGATTCAGTAGCAGGCAAGCATGGCATTCCTGTCTCTTCTTTTCCCACTAATCAGTAAATCACTTTGGAACTTCTGGGTTTCCAGGGTCCTCTGCACAGATGCCAAATCAGAGTCACTTAAGAAATCTTTGACTCGAAGATTAAAAATATTTCCCTATTATAATTACTGCACTAGGCAAAGGTTTGGTTGCAGTCTTATAAGAAGCCTTTTGTTGGAATAGAAAAGCAAATTGCATTAGAGCAGAATTAAAAAGGCTGTTTTCTCTGTAGCTTTCAGTCCCTTGCAGCGTTGGAAGTGCAATAATAAACAGCTTGAGGGGCTCTCCTGTGGTTTGGTCAGATGAGAAAAATAGGGTTAATCTGGGAGGAGGGGTGGTTAATAAAAACTGCCATTTGGGTAATGGTTTTGAACTAAAGGAGGGTAGATTTAGACTGGGTATAAGGAAAAAAATTTTTACTATGAGGGTGGGGAAACACTGGCCCAGGTTGCCCAGAGAGGTGGTAGATGCCCCATACCTGGAAACATTCAAGGTTAGGTTGGACAGGACTCTGAGCAACCTGATCTATTTGAAGATGTCCCTGCTCACTGCAAGGGGGTCGGACTGGATGGCCTCTAAAGGTCCCTTCCAACCCAAACCATTCTGTGATTTGGTTATAAAGTGTTCATTCTTCTGTTGTAATCATGCAGTATATTTTTCTGTTGGGGTGCAAAAATGGACACTGGAGTACATTAGTACTGAAGTACTGACTAGTGCAATAATGAGCAAAGGGTGACTCTGCTGTGGAAACCTTGGTCAGCGTTACGTCCAGAGTTTGTCATTCTTGAGGTCGGCAGTGCGCTACCGAAATGAGTCCATTCGGCTGCTACGGATAGGATTATCTCCTAGTAAGCTTTCTAACAGGAATAACATGCTTGGTTTTCTTAGATGCATGGATAATGGCTGCAGGGGAAAACATACTGTCCCACATATAACAAAGAAGTTGGGAGGAAAAAAGGTGGCAAGTGCTGCCTGGTGTTCTTCAGAAACACATTTTTAGTTTGCTTTAACTGAAGTTTAGAATGTTTTCCTCCCTCTTCTTCCTCCTGCCCCACCCCCCGCCCCCATTTTCTTTTATTTCTAGCTTCCTTGGCTGTAGAGGAATACATTAAATGTGACCAGAATGTACCCAAAAGTTTCAAAAAATAGAAGGTAAAACTTAAAAACCCTTTTTTTACTAGCCGCTGTGACTTTTAACTTTTTTTTTTTAATCCAGCTCAGTGCTGGGAGGTGGGGGCAGAGGAGATAAGGTTTTTGTTTGGTGACACAGTAGTACAAGACATACCAGTTTACACAAGATGTGAATGAGGAGACCAGGATTTGTGTAAATGTTCCTGTCCTGGTTAGGGATATTAGCATATACTTTGTTTTTGAAGTGATTGCTAATGGAATTTTCAGTTGGGAAGAAAAGGAAAGGTTATTAGAACCATGCAGTTCCTTTTTCTTTTGGTAGGCCAGTGGGTAAAGTCAAAAAGTTTAAAAAAATAAATAATCCTCTGAAATACTTACAATCTGGTGAAAAATGCAGCACCACTTATTGCTGCAAAACTCACAGTTTTAATTATATTCAAGTGGAAGAGATGAAGCACTCAAAAAGTCATGCTCTTTGCAGGCTGCTGCTGGTAGGCATTTTGCTGGTAACCAGTAGTTGTCGCATAGTGGGAGGATCATGGGATAGCAGCTGTAGGCCCCACTGCTTCTTGTTGAAGCTACTGGATGACTCCTGTTTCTGTAGTCTTTGAATCGGTAGGTTGAAAGATTTGGACAAAGATGCATCCTCATCCTGCTGCCTTAATAAGCATGCAAGAGAAGTCACAGGTCCTGAGATACCGAGATGCTCTAAATACTCGGTTCAAAAGGTGGATAATCGCCTGACGTAGACGGTTTCAGCATGTAATTTTTATGTTACTTCACGCTGGAAATGCCCTGGGCTTGCCCAGGGCTGCTAGGTATACCGATACTCTCGCTGGTGCAGAGACATTTTGGTTGCCAGCAATTTGACGTAGTTCCAGCTGAGGAGCGAGAACATTTAGGGTCAATGGAGGAACCTTCACGGATATGTGATGGGGAGGGCTTAGGGTGGCAGGGATGTTGGTGTGCAACATCCAGGGATGGTTTCAGCCCCTGGAAGAGGAGGAGTACAGCCACCTTTCCAGTCAAGTTGTGTAGCCTGTGTGCCACAGTTCAGTCAGCTGATAGACTGGCAGGCAGCCTGGGTGAGAAGGAGCTTGGGGGACGATAAATTTGTGCATTGATGCTATTTGCAATGTCCTGTTGCAAGATGGACAGCATTTGACACTACATGTGCATTACTGTTGATGGAAAACGTATTTACTGATTAATGGTATCTGAACAGGTTTTCATATTGGGCAAAAGAGCTGAGTGGAACTTGCCATGTGATCAGAACAATGGCATTGAGCTAAAAGTTGGTGGAGACATACTTGAAAATGCTGTAAAAATAAACCAGGATGCTTTTCTCTCCACAGTTACACAAAACTTAAGCTGCAGGTGACTCCAGAAGGGCGCATTCCTCTGAAGAAGTAAGTTCTGTTCCCCTTCCTTCGCATATAGTGTCCTCTGACTTTTTAGTGTGAATATATATTTGAGATGTCAGAGACATCATGAGGATAAATATATTCAAATTGTGTATCGCTGCGGTAATACAAAAAGAGCAGTGATGGCTCTTTCATATAACTATCTGCTGTAATAGGGGCTTGTGTGGGGTAAACTCATTGTGGGCACCATTAAACTTGCTTGTGTTACCAAGCAGCCAGCCAAATGGAAATAAATAGCTAAAGATGAGATAGGCTGGGAAGTAATAATCAGTCTTTAAGCCACGTAGGCCATCAAGGCATGTCTGTAAGCCAATTCACTCTGGTTTGTCTTAATTTTGCAGCATATACCGCTTGTTTTCCGCTGACAGAAAACGAGTAGAGACAGCGTTAGAAGCTTGTAATCTTCCATCTTCCAGGGTAAGCATCTGAATTTATTCCTGGCCCTTACAAAGTGTTGCTTGTATTTGGCACTGTTTACTCTCTATTGAGTTGAGGACAGTTTGTTTGAGGCTGATCATACTGTGCTGGCTTTGCTTCTGGATAGGTCCTCAGCAGCAGGTCTGTCTTTCCCACACAGAAGTTCCTGAAACCCATCTGCAAATCTGAGTACCTTTGATTTGAAAATGTGTGGGGACCAAGAGTGCCTGGAAGAAGTGCAAATGGATTAAAGGAAAGGGCAGGGGGTTGTGTGATCTCTCCTGGACAAACCCTGTGAGAATATTCTAAGAATCAGTGACTGTTGCACAATTTTTAAGGCATGATTTCAGAGCAGTCACAGCTCAAGGTGTAGCTAATGGTGTAATCTGTATTCTTCTCACAAAAAAAAAACCTATAGCTTGAGTTAAGTGAAAACTTAAACTCACTGTAGCTTATCTAAAAGGTGCATGGAGTGTATGTTGAAATGCTATAACATCAAAGCTGTTAATGCTGTGGGGGTGCAGCCATTGTATGCTGCTAATCCAGGAGCTGTCCTCAACCTGGAATATTTGCAGGATGGTACCTCATCCTCAGGAAGGCTTTTTTCAAGAGGCATGACCTCGAGCAGGTAATTCTAGTTAACACTGAAGATGTCCTTAGTCTTTCCTCTCAGGGGGAGCTTCTCCTCGAGGAAGCTTCTTGGAAGATAATTCCTACATTCGGAGGTCCAAAAGACAGAGCAGAATTAGTCTGCAGCAGAGGAGAGCCTACATCTCCTAATCCCTCACTCTTTTAGAAAATCATGCTGTGATGTTCACTCAACCTTTGCTTCCCCAGTGGTTTCTTAATACAGCCAATTCCTGCAGCCTCAGAAGGGCAATGGAGCAAAATCTTCACAAGCCAAACCTCAGATGCCCCTTACTAAGGAGACCTTCCTTCTTAGGTTTGTGAGTTTAATTCCATGAAATTCCAAGGAATGTCTGTAAAGCAGGTATAAAAGATTATAATAACCTTATCTAAAGTAAGGTTGTGAGGGTAGCAACATGGAAAGAATAATTTTAAAGATGCGGTTTCATTTAATTGTTAGCAAACAAGATAAGTTATGCAAAAAAAACCACTGAAGCATTGCTTTTTAAATCCCTTGATTTTTTACTTCTCTTTAGTACATATCTCTGAATAAAAAATCTAAACATCACTGGAGTCCTTGAAAGAAACTGCAGCCTTTTTCTGCTATTTATTTAAGTGCAGTCAATTTTACATACTTGTGCTGGGATACCATCTTGAAATCTATTCATAGTATAAAGTAGAGCCTTTCTTTGGTTGGGGCAAGAGAGGAATATGCTTTATGCAACAAAGAAAACTGTGTTGATCATCTTAGCTTCTAAAATATTTTTTTCAAAATGCTTAAGAAGCATGAAACTCTGAATCTCATAGAGGGAATGGAGTAGAATAAAATCAATTCTTCAGCTACCACTCTTTCCCTTTGTGTTCCTGTTTATTTGAACAAGTGAAATTCCTATACTTCAGCTATTCTTAACTTCAACTTCCAGCTTTTCTGCCCCATTCTACTACAGGAAAAACAGTGTTCCCATAAAGCCTTGAAGACCACTGGACTCCCAGCAGCGTGCAAGACATGACTATCAGGGAATCTTCCTCAATAAAACTACACCAAATTATTCACAGAAGTCGTGAAAGTCTCTCATGGACATTAACAGCTTAGACTTTTTGGGTGGTTTCCATTCATGCCTCATGAAAGATCCTTCTAAAGGTCTTCTCTCCAAGTTTCATAGAAAAAACATACTTCTCATCCATTAGGAAGACACGGGGCTCACTGGCCCTGAGTGTCACATGATGTTTTGTTGCACCTCTCAGAGCCTGTGGATGACCCTGAAACACAAAATGAAATTTGTAGTCATGGGTAAGAGGACGCCAAGTCATCATTTATCACTCTCTTCTTGATGCGTAGCTGCAGGGTTGGGACAGTCCCTCATATATCTTATGCAGTGGCCTGAGCATAGGGCAGCCTGATCTATGCTGCTGGGGGATAGTATCATTGCATGGACTTGTCTGTGACAGTACAAACATCAGCATCTGCCAGCCCTAGTCTTCAGCAAATTCCCTGTGTGTGTCCTTGCCAGGAGGTCTTGTGGGACAACATGCAGGCACTGTATTTAGTGTGAGAGGAGGAAGGGTTCTCATTGCCTGGATAATTACCTTCATCCTGCTGCTGCAGAACAGCACCAGAGAGGCTCCCCAGCAGTGCCAAAAATGAACTTTTTTTCCTATTTAGGGACCTTAATAAGGGATGGATTCTCTGCAGCGCTGAGCACTCCAGCCCTAATTTAGCTGAGCCATTGAGCATGACTGCAGTGGGATGACCCATGGACTTCAAGTCAAGCACAATTTCAAAGCGTGGATTTATTTATTTATGTATTTCTGGGTCGGACCTGGCATGTGTAATAGTCTTGCAGGTCCAAACCCTGTGTGATCTGATTTTTGGCCACATTTGTCATCCAGCAGATCTGAAAGCAGAGGAACGTTTATATAAATGTTTAAATGACATTTTAAAATACACCAATGAGTTTTTGAGTTTGGCATCTGATTCCCCTATGATCTATATTTTTTAAAAAATCTTGGCTGCTTTGGGGGGGGATATCCTTTTTTTATTGTTGGGTATTTTTGTTTTGTTTTTATTCAAAGGTGCCTTAAATAGAATTTGAAGAGCTTTATTTCAGTCACCTTATTGGCTCTGAAGACTGGTTTCTCTCTTCCAGTTTAATGGAGAGATTCACAATGAAGCATCAGTGAGCTTGGCTGTTAACTTAAAATAAAACAACCAGCTATTGAGTCCTATCTGTGCAAATAATCTGAATTAGTTTTTGTGGTGCTGAATATATAACAGACTGGATACAGATGTTATAAAAGCAGGCAGGTTACCAGACAAATCATAAATCAACAGTGCTTGAAATTAGTAGAGTCTTAATCACAGAATAAAATTGAATGCCAATATTCAGCAAAGCTGGAAATGAGGGATGCTCTCATGTGGTACAGAAAGTTTGTGATATGTTCATTGGTCTCAAAAAAGAGATTAGTGCATAAGGTATGTGGGTGGTTCCACTGAAATGTGAATGGCTCAGACCAGGCTGAGGAAAGGGGCAGTGTATTCTGATTCCTTTCAGCAGGCAGGCCTTTGGAATCCAAATATAGTTGCCTGAGTTTGTGCCTGGGGTGGCAAATGCTTGCTGAAAGCAAGGCTTTCATCTCCCATCTAGATCTCTGTGTTTTGTAGCACACCAATTACATTACTGGTAGGAAATAATTATTAAAAGGTTCTGTACTTATGCCTGAAGACTTGTGTTGATATCCCCTTTGTAGGTAGGCGTTAGTAGACATGTGTTGGGAAACAGGTATATTTTCTTAATTGGAACCAAGTGGCAAATAAAAGCCTGGATCTTGGGTTATTGGAAAAAAACCATATTTTTTACAGTCTTGAGTACCTTCAAATCTCCTGTAAAGGAAAAAATATATTAGGTCAATGGGAGATTGTAATTTTGTGGTAATTACGGAATCAACATCTAAAATGCCCTCAGGAGAAGTGCTGGTTGAGGAGCAGTAGCCTGCTGAATAGGGATTATAGGTACAGGGAACAGAGGAGAGCAGGGTGCCAGCTATAACAAGACAATTCACAAGCTTTATGAACCCTGGCCTTCAGGAAAACACAAGTATCAGCAGTCCTACTCTCAGCCAAAGGCACTGCAGCTCAAATTTATCGAAGTCTAGTAGGTGCAGCTTCACACATAGATCTGTGTCACCAATGGCTGTTGCTGAAAGGAGCTATTTCCATCCTCCAACTTCAGGTTATAAACTACTACTTCTACACTTGCACCGGATTTAGCAGTTGTGCTGTTGGTGGGTTACCTGGCTCAGCAAGCTGATCCCAGGCTAAAGTGCACAGGGTTGTTCTGGCTGGTTAAGTTTTGAACCAGTTCAACCTGCAGCCACTCTTGCAGCCTGCCAAAAAAAAAAAAGAAGGTGCAAGGGTCTAATAGCTGGTGACCTTAGACTGTTGGAGCCTGGAGATGGGTACGCAGCTGGAGAAGGGAAGTAGCCCAGCTTGGTCCAAGCGTGAACTGGGTCTGGTTCAGTTGGCACTTGCAGGCAGAAACACTGAGCGATGGTCACAGTATAAAACTCTCAGGCGTCTGCAGGTTTCATAGATGAAAGGAGAGATACAGTGACGCCTGTGGCATTCACTTTTTTATTTATTTGAACCCAAAGCAGGAAAAATATTGAAAAGTTTCCTTCCATCTAACAAAGGCTTCAATCGGCACTTCCGGTTCCCTTGGCAATGGTGTTAAAACAGGCAGAATAAATAAAAGTAACAATTTCCTCTATCAGCAGCTTGCTTTTGAGACGACCAGGTTCAACGACGTTTAAAAGCAAATGGCTTTTTGTCCAAGTTACAATTTTCCTCCTCCAGTTCATCAGATTTAGGCATTATTTTGGAGCCATGGAGAGGCGTCACATGGCCCATGGTGCTTAAAAATTTGATTTTCAGTATTTGCATTCCAATTTTTTTTGCATTTTCTTTTTTCTTGTTCCTTTATAAGGTTTCCTCTCTGCAAAATACAAGCTTCTGTGTAATTTTCCTTTCACTGTGCACTGATGCAAAGGCAGAAGCCAGTGAGCACACCATTACTGTTCTGTGCTGAAAAAAGCTTTGCACGTTCCTTGGGGTCCTCATTTCTTCCCAGCTCCACTGAAGAATCTGTCCTTGCTGCCTTCCGCAAAAACTCTGGAGCTTGAAGGCAGCTCATGCAAGTGGGAGGAGGGCTCCTGAGCTTCATGCAAAGGACTGTTTACCTTATCCGGTCCAGTAATTCCCTCCAGTTAAAAACAATAATTCTATTTTTTCAGAGAAAAGGCATCAGGTATAATGGGGGTGATGAAGGTGTCGTCTAGAAGTAGGATTAAATGTAAATTGTTCTAAATTTTAGAAAATGTAGGAAAAAAATGCTGCTATCTTTTCTGTAGGAGAGCATTTTTATTGATTTCTGTAAAAGAAATCTGGTTGCAAAATGCACTACACTGAGTCTTTAGGACAAAGATATATGGACAAGCTACACTGCATCAGTCTTGCCCAGAATCACGATATCTTGAATGCTTATATTCAGAAAGGAAAAGGAAATGTTTCTACTGCTGTCAGAGAACAAGTGTGTTAATAATGACTTGTGGACCCAGTTTGTTCCCCGGTTCTTTGAAAGATTTGCAAAGATGAGCAACGTGGTTGTCCTCTGTAACACTGCCATTGTGCACATGGGCTCAGCACCACCAGTCAGCCACCCTGCTGGGATGGAGCTCAGAGGCTTCATCAGGATTGAGATACCTATTTATGCTATAGATAATGGGGTTACATGGGGAGATTTTCTTTCTTCACAGGTGCTCAGAGAAAGAGATAACTTTGCCTTATGGAAGCTAAGATGACGGATGTATTTTGATTGTTTTTAAAGATGCACTCTTTAAGATGCTCTGTTACTCAGGGGAATTTATTACTCTGCAAAATCTGGGCTTCTCTTGTTGGTTGCAGGAAGGAAATAAAAAAAAGTGCCATAGTGAGTGATCTGTTTACAAGGAGCGTATAAAAGTGCTGTATCGTTCTTTGACTGTTCTTTCCCTGTTTTGCAGAATGATTCAATCCCTCAAGATGACTTCACGCCAGATGTGTACAGGGTGTTTTTAAACAACCTCTGCCCTCGGCCTGAGATCGACCACATCTTTTCTGAGTTGTAAGAAAAGACGCGCTTCTTCCTCCCCCCCCTCCCCCTTCACTGAGTTTCTGGGCTAGGGATGGCAAAGTAGGTTACTTAAACTACGGCATCATGCAGCAATTGCCAAGAATGGGTTTCAGTGTCAAGCAGGGCTGTTATTTAACCTCAGATCAAGGGTTCCTTCTCTCCCAGGCTTTTGCCTGCAGTTCTAACAGCCAAAGTTCTAAAGTAATTTGTTCCTAGCAGAGCAGAGATGCCACGTCTGCTTTTTCTATATGGATTAGGATAATGTAGGCTTCCTTGAAAGTAAAGGAAGGGGAGTAATAAGCAGTAACAGCATGCAATAGGTATGAGAACATGCATAATCACACCTAAAAGCTTAAATAGGAGTTGCAAAAAATGCAGTAACTTTTAGGATTTGTGCATCGTGAATTCACACCGTGAAATTAAATTAGCAGCCAGCTACAATTGATTTCATACATTCAGTTACAAGCTATATAACTCACGTTGCTTCTACCCCTTGCAGCAAGTTGTTGTAATTCCCAGTTTCAGCAGAGCCTGATAAATGGAGTCAGAACATGAAGCAATATGAAAGCAAAGTAATTTCCAAAAATCATCCCAAGACCACCAAAGCAATCAGCAAACGTATCTTTGCAACACGGGTGTGCTCACATACTCCTTTTGTGCTTATTTTCACTAAGGTTGAGGTTTCAGAGGAATGCAGCCTTGGCCTAGTTTGCTTCCATTGAACCCAGGGGTAGACTTCCCATTGCTGTCTCAGTGAGTAGGAGTAGGCCAGCCCTGAGGGCTGTAGACAGCCCTAACCACCTGGCTTGGAGGCTTCCTGTGTCTCCATTTGGGGTACAAACTGTACCCAAACTCTGCTCTTTTTACTAACTCTCTAAACAGGCATCTTTTCGCTTGCTTTGCAGAGTACCTATCATTTTTTAGCAGGTTTATAATAAAAACACAAAACCCAAGTAAATACTGGAATAGTGAAGTCAGGGCTGCTGTTATTCCGCAGTACAATAGTTGGGCCAGGAATGCCAGCGGAGTGTTTGTGGCAAGCTCAGGATTGAATTCCACATTGTTTTATCTTTCCCTTTTCTAAATTGCGTAGTTGCAGGAATCCAGAGGAATGAAGACCATTAGCATTGCCCTAACTCTTCCCACTGATGTCAGTAATGCTGAACGCTTTTAAAAATCTTACTCCTAGATATTTGAATGACATGTTGAAGAATGTTTGTCATTACATGCTGGCAAAGTAAATAAGCTCAGAGACACAGTGGGACAAAGTTTTTGTTGTATGATAGTTTGAATCTTGTTTCAGTTTCCCTGGGGAGTTACAGAACATTGAACAAGATTTCAAGGAAATGTATTTTAATGGCTTTGCTGTTGCTTTAATTCTTCTCTAGTGGTGCCAAGAGCAAACCATACCTTACTGTTGATCAGATGATGGAATTTATAAATTTTAAGCAACGTGATCCACGATTAAATGAAATCCTTTATCCACCACTAAAACAAGAACAAGTTCAACAACTGATTGAGAAGTATGAACCCAACAGTAATCTAGCAAAGAAAGGTCAGTGGTTTTGATATTCTCACTGTACTCAGTTTCTGATTTGAAACAATGACTCAATTATCCTACAGTGTGTGCTAAAGAAAAATTTGGTTCAGAATCAAATTGCATTTCCAACTGTCTGCTTTTGGACTGTCCAAGCCTGTGAGACATAATGTGGTTCATTTTTAAATGTATTTGGTTGGGATCAGTTTAGGAAGGATGGGGCTGGTTTCAGGATTTACTTTTCAGTATGTGTAATTGATAGTTTAGAACAGTTGCTCTGGTATGTAAACTTCGTCAGAAACCTTACTATCACAGTGACTGTTTACCACATCTGAAATGTAAAATCTAAAGAAACAATTGGTGGAACTGAAACTGAAAAGATTATATTCTATCGTTTAATATTAGTAATAAGTCCAGCCCCCTGCTTTCTGATAAAGTGGTACACGAAGTAAGATGTGAGAGTAGCTGAGTGTGTCTCGTGCTATAATCACAGAAAATTCCCTTTTGAAAATCTTGAGTGTTGTCAGGGCTTAACTGGGAATTTAGCGAAAACCAGCGAGCAAACTCCTGCTCAAATCCCTGCATATTTTTGCTACCACCACAAGTCTTAAAATAGCATCGAATTTGTGTCTGCATCCTGTTTTATTCCAATCCACATATCCTAATGATTACCCCAGCTTTTAATGTATTTATGCCTTAGAAATTTTAGGGACATGGGAATATCCTGAAAAATAGATCTGATATGAAAAAAGATGTTTTGGTCCAGAGATTTTGGATCCAGAGGAAACAAAAAGGCATCTTTTCCAAAAGTCTGGAGGTGAACCAAAGGCACTCCTACCCCTCTCCCTGGAAGCCTTCTGACCTAGATGCCTTTCTGAAGGAAACCTGTGGCTCTCGATGCCATGATCAATGTCTCAAGACAAAACACGTGTAATTTTTCTCATAAGTCTTCTTATTTTTCTAGTCCAATCAAATTTAGTGTTTTCGGAGGTTCTGGTGGAGGGTTAAATCCTGCTTCTTTGTCATGCTTTTGCAAACTGTCTTGACTTCATTCAGAATACTAGCATGAGCAGATGAAAATATGTTGTGACCTCTTGTCTTATCTGTGCAAATATTAGAATATTGCTCTGTGCTTACCTTATTTCACATCAGCTACAGGAAGGTCTGGTACCTAAAAAATCATTCTTATTACCCAAATATTGGCACTTCATATAAACCAAATAAAGGATTTATTAGAAGGAGGTGTGCTAGCAGAACGCCAAAGTCAAAATGAAATCACATTTTCACTAGCAGTAAGGAGGAAGCATGGAACAAACCTCAGAAAGAAGGGTGCTGTGATGGTGTTTGCTGGCGCCCTCGAAGTAGGATTTGTGGGACACCTCCAGCTTACTCTAATTTACATTGGTGCATATACTTGCTGGAAGCACTTGCTCTTCTACAGGTGCCTCTCTTCCTGGGTATGATTCGTATTGCTCTTACAGAATCAGTCCTTACAGAAAATGCTGACTTTAAGAGGGGAAAGGCAGATCACAGAGAATTAATTCCTTGTGTGGGGTTTGCTGGTTTGTTTTTTTTTTCCCTTCAAACTTGTGTGCTCAAGTCCAGCAAACTCTGACAGAGCTGCCACCATTGTGCTGCAGACACCGCCTCTTATATAGCACCCTGTCTGCCAGCTGAGCTGCAGCAACTGGCACATGCTGCTAACTGTGCTCCAGTGCAAATCCCAAGCTTACTGCGTTAAAATTACAGGAATTGGCTAATCAGGAGTAACATGGGGACACAATATTTTCTGTACATCTGCTCCAAGTTGGGAATGCAATTCTCTGTATATTAAATGAAGTGTAGGTGTGTGCACTCAATCCTACACTTGTAGAATAATTGCAAACAAATGCTGCGTGTCTGTAAAATGTCACCAAAATATAACAGTGCACATTCAAAATAATGATTTAACCTTTTAATATGGTGTTTTGTAAAAGGGATTGCCACTCAGGCTTTCTGCTGTTGGAAAGGGACTGTTCATAGCCTGAACTGCAGGGATGGCAGACTGAAGTGACACACTTCTGCAACACTTTCCCTGCCACTGGAACTTGGCCCACTGAGCAGAGATGTTATTTTCAGTAGACCTGTGGATGTTCAAACCACAGTTAGACATGGTCCACTGTTACACACCCAGGAACTTGTTAGCCTTAACTTCCCACCTCTGCTGCTCAGTTATTCTGCTAAATTTCTTGTGGTGGCATTGCTTATGTCTGCTTGTTTGCCAGGGCCGAAGTCAGCGGAAAGGTAGGGATGGAAGAGGAATGGCCCCAGTGTTGTCAGTTAACATAGTAAGAGCAAGTAGACCTGCAGATAAAATAGGTAAGAGGGTAGCAGAAGCCTTCATCCAACATAGTTCTCAAAGAAACCAGGACCAAACAGCTCCATGAAGAGAGATGGGCTTAGGGTCGTTGTCCACATGCTCCTTTATGCTCCTGTGTTTCAAAGTGAGCTAGAAGAGGTCCCAGCTAAACAACTCCTCCGAATCAATGGGTATACCAAAAAAATAGAAGAGCAGCGTAGGGAAGAGAGGAGTAGTGTAACAATGCACATAAGGCAGAGGTAATGATGTGAGAGAATTACCTGATAAACAGCAGGATGGAAAATGCAGTTACAGGTGGCCTAAGGATGACTTTGTCACTGTTGTACCAGTGCAATGCAATTAAATAATTGGACTTTTGGAGCAGTTTTGCAGAGTTTTGGTTCAAGAAACAAGCCAGAAGATGTGACAACATGGTATATGTGTTTGTTCTTTCTTGGCAAGTTACTCCTTTAAAGTAAATCACAGATGCAGGTCCAGAACAGAAGAAAATACAATAAAGAAATTTAGAAGTTGTGATTAACTGCTTCTTGTGAGTGGTTTGATGTACTTTGTGGTGGTAGAGACTTTAAAGGCTTGCTTGCAAGAATTAGGCAATACAAATTGCCAGCCTTCGTGCCACTTAAATAATTTTCCTCAGGCTGTTCTAGAGTTTGAACACTTGCAGCTGCTCAGTGTGTGTGTGTTTGTATGCACATGCCTGCACACAGGTATATTGTTTTGTTCCCATAAGCTGCCCTTCTGACCAGCTGTGTTCATTATCTCGTTTCATTTTTATAACATCAGGATCTCAGAGAGGTTAGGGACAGAATACACATAAATGGTGATTGTCTGTCTGCTTTCATGTTCATTTCTGTAGTATTTCTATGTTTCTGTATTAAATAATCTATCTAATGTTCAGGTATCCCACTGAAATAAAGGGGTTCATGTTCAGCATCCTCATGAAATAAGTCAAGCTCTTCTGTTTCATTCAAACTTTAAAGCCTTGTTTAAACTGCCAGAGAAAATTACTTTTACAAAAGCCTGAGACATAGTGGCAAATGTCCTTACTTTTCAGGTATTCTATAAGGCCATAAGGCCTACGTTTCTAATCGTCTTTCACAAAGTTAGGCAAAATATATATTGTTTTTTCTTTTCTTCCTGTGTGTAGTAACACGTGTCAAGATGCAAACTTAAACTGAATACTTGCAATTCACAAGGAGTAAAAGCATTTATACTGTGGGAGTAAGATTTCATGTTTGCAACATGCAGAACATCCTGGCCTCAATGTAGTAAATCACTTAAGCATATGCTTAACTTTATGCGTGGTGTGGGAAGAGAGGGTAGTTACATAAAAATTTCTTATGCACCATTTCATTGAACATCATATTAATTCTCTATTGAAGCTGAATTCCTGCGACTACCTATTTGTCAACATTGTTGAAGTGAAATCTCTTAGCAAATAAAATTTTATGCATTGAAAAGTTCTTTTGAATTGAATTAAGGATTTTTCCTTGGAAACTTAAATGTAAATTTATAAAAGAGAAACTCTGTGCCTTTGTACAGCAGCCTGACTCCTTGCTCCCACTATACTGTTTGGAGAGTTCTGGACCTTCACTCATCTGATGATTGTAGCTTCTTCTAATTTCCCATCTAACTGTATTCATGGTCTGTGCACATCCACTGTACAACAATATTCTCTTTTAACTTATTTTTCTCTCACAGCTAATTAAATGAATTTCTAAAGAGTGATTGTACTGTCTCTCAGCTTTCACAGGACTCATCAAATGCTTTTGACATGTCGTAATTCTCCATTGCTCTGATTGCCCTTATAGCCCTTTTTCTGTACCTGTTGCAGCTAAATTACAGTATTTTGAACACGTAAGCAAGAACTGTACGTCATATTTTAAACTTTTTCAACATGGCTCTTCAGATACCTGGTAAAATCAAATACCAGTGAGCTTACTGGATAAGGACCTTAGGTTGCACAGTTTTGGGTAAAAAGGCTGCCCGTGTTCTTGCTCATTGCTAATGTATTTTTAGGTATTGTATTGCTGGGATGTGATTGAACTTTTCCAACATCGGAAGATACATGGGCTTGACATCTACATAGGTTAAGCGTTTGCAGTAGTATTTTATTGTGGCTGAAGCAAGCTGTTGTGATTAATGCTGTGTGTCATACAGTGAAGGAGATTAATGCGTTAAGTATAGCATGTTTGCTTATCAGGTGGAAGCAGAAGGAAGTTCCTGATACTGCTGAGCAGTCTCTCACTGTCAGCAAAACCATGCTGTTAGGGCTGGTTAAGTAGCATCTTGTAGTTCGGTATTTTCAGGCTGTAAAGAGTTTGCATTGGGTGGCTAGCAGAACTGCTAAAATGTATTCCCTTTCAAGGTACCAGGCTGTTGATGGGATGAGTGTTAGTAAATCAGTTGCCAAGCGGTTGATTGGGAATTTCCTTATTTGCTTTGATTTCCGAGTAAGTTGTTCAGGACCTTGTTACATTATGGATGGGCGATGGGATATCATTGCTGAGTTTCAGGTGTCTCTGCTTGCAGTGTCCAGGTTCCCGGGAACAATAGTCCTAGTTTCAATAGTTTTGTGGAATTCACCATATGAATTTGATGCAAATTCTGCAAAAATGTGCTGGTTCTTCCTGACTTGATGATGCAGTTAATTTCTAAAAGTTTCTGTGTTCAAAGCTTTGAGAGCTCAAATCCCATTGTCTCAGATTAAGCCTTTCTTTCTGAAACCAGGAAGTGTTTTGAAAACCACTGAGTAACAGTCTTGGCTCTAGGGCATCCTGTGTCTCCTAAAGACTCTATGCAGGCAAGAAGAGCTACACCCATGTACCAGACTAGCAATGAAGAATATGAAAACAAGGCCTGCCAGGGAAAGGAGATGTGAAAAAGCTGGAATCATGGTATAGCAATAAAATATATGCTTCCCACCATCCTGATCGGTGGCAACAAAACAAGGATTAGGTTATTATTAGCCATTATTTTCAGAGTGTATTTTATTGAGAGAGATTGTCTTAAGTGTAGTATAAAAATAGAGTCTGGAAGTGCTTTGGAGATTTTCCTGGCCAATGGATCTGTACACCAGATTGTACTTACTAGAAGGCATCTTTGAGATAAGTAATGGCTTAAAGATGTTAATTTTTTTCTCTTAAGTATGCATTCATTTAAATAATATCTTTGCCTCTTTAAAATTAAAGGGCCAAACCTTTAGATCTGCACAGAAGAAAAGAGCTTTCCTCTTATATTTCACAGCATTTCCTTCTCCAGATTTCATCAGCTGGACCTATTTGGAAATACTGTATGTCAGTTTGAGTTAGCCATGTATTTAGAAGGATTACAGGAGAGCTGGTTCCATGACTCTCTTTGAATTGCAGCATTAATTCTGGTTTGCTAAGTGCACATTTACTGGTAGTTGTTGTGCTGGGTTTTTCTTAAGTAATAAAATAAATTAAGCAATTAACATTAGATTGAGCTATATTTAATTTTATACGGCATTTACTGCATGTGTTTTTCTCATGGCAGCCTTAACACCAGGCAGTATTCACTTCAGCACAAATCTGTTTTTCCTCCCTTTAAAGATCAATACACTTTAAACATTTTCATCCCACTACATTAAATTCACCTTTTAGTAACTGCTTAAGAATAATTACACAATGGAGTCTTCGGAGGCAGAAGGGGGTAATTTCCTAGGCAACAGATTTTAATGGCAAAAACAAATACCATGCAACCGTGGCTACACTTTTAAGACATACTTCATAATATTTAAAGCATAAATGCTGATGTATAAACTGTGCAGTGAAATGGTGAGGTTTTCTGGCGCTGAAACATTTGTAGGAAGTGTTACAAAATGGTTGAAATCCTTCAACCTTATAACTGTAACATTGGAAATTAAGAATACTTACCAAAACGCATTAGCTTTGGGATTTTCGGTGCTCTCCAGCATTCCAGTTGTACAAGAGAAGAGCTCTTAGTGTTGTTTCTCATTCTCAAGTTATGACAGAACAATAGATCCCAGTCACAATTTATGACCCTTTAAAATTCATAAGGCACACAAAAGTCGTAGCCTATCCCATGCTGCCAGCAACAAGTGCTAAGTTAGGTAGCTTGCCAGAAAGCCTTTTTATTATTATTTTAAAATATATATATGCAAAAAAATGTTAGTATGAATAATATATCACCATAAATAAGTTAATGGAAACTACACTTGTCAAAATGAATTTGCAAAATATGTTTCTATAATGCATTGTATTTTTCTTTAGCTGCTTGGTTTTTAGGTACTTGTTAAGCTGTAAAATTAATTTCAGATCTTGCAGTAGTTTGGAAGATTGCATCTCAAGTAAAAGAGTAAATGTTGGAAAAAAAAAAATCTTTTAGAATGGAAAATCCTGATGAGGATTTTTTGCATCTGCTTTACATGTAGAGTGCTTCATCTTTCTAACTTAACCGTGACAACTTGATAACAAAATGAAACAGTGATGTGGACTAGTAATGATGGATTTTGCAGCAATAAGCAAAGTCACAGCAGTATCTGGCTTAGTAAAAAAGCAAAAGTGTTTACCTTTTATTCTTTGTTTGCATTTTAAAAGTGTAGGAACTGGCTTGGATCTGAGCGGCATGTGCTTATGCATAGAGTTCATTTTTGCCATTGGCACTAGAATTAATGAAAATATCAAAAATATATTTAGCGGTACAAGGAGGGTAAGTTTCCTCATCTTCTGTGTTTAATATGGATACTTTGAAAAAAGCATGAGCTTTGCAGAAATCCATTTTGGGCCTGGTATCTGGTACCAGGAATAGCTCCACCAATATCAGTGAAACTGTGCGGAACATAAAAAGGGCAGACCTATTGTGGATTTTACATCTGCAGAGCATAAACTAATCATGATAATATAAGTTCAGCAGTCAGACCAGACCTGTGCTAACCAACATGGAAGCTGACCATACCAGTGACTCTTGTCCCACATCCTGAAAACATGATAGACCACCTGATGGACCCAGGCTCAAACCCTGCAGTCAGTCTTAAACCCTACATCCTAACATCGAAAATGGATGAAAGAACCTGGGGTGACAGGACCACAAAACAAACATGAGTGGAGGTTTTGAGTATATGTAGGGGCTGCATCATTCCCTTCAGCTGGAGCTTTTGCTCAGAGGTAAGCAAAGAGATTTTTACATCAATACTGAGTTTTAAGGGTTACGGAGAAACATTTTTCTGCTGCTGCCTGCCGGTATTGTGTTTGACTCAGCCTCAGACTATCAGAGCCCATAAATAGAAAACTTACTCTAAAAGTAAGAGAGCTTCTTTGTGCTTGTTGCTGTTTTACTGCCTCTTTTATGGAACACAAGGAGGTATTCAATTTTAGCAGCAGGGTTTATTATTTAAAGATGAATATCAGATAAAGTTTACTTCTGAAAACATAAAGCAGCATGGACTCAAGTGCTGAAGGAAATAAATGTAGATAAACTTTGAATAAACATTGTGGGGTTTGCCCCTAAATTATGACTGCTATATATGTAGTGCTTTGCATCTGCAAAGGGCCCATGAAGACGAAGGGAGCAAAGACTGCTGTGGTCCAGTGGGTGACATCTAGAACTGGTGGCAGAAGAACACAGTTTTCCTGGCTCTGCCACGAACAAGCTCATCAATGTTTGGCCATCCCCTTTCACATGTCACTTTGGTTTTTGCCTCATCCTTCAGTCAATTCAAATAAACAGACAGACAGTCTCTGCCTTGAGGAGCATATACACCGAGGTGTGTATAGTATCTGTCATAACAGGGCTGTTGACATAGCTGGAGTACGTGAACTACTGTAATACCAAGGACCATATGAGGAAGTTTTCCTTATAATGTCAAATGTAATTGTCTCCTCTAACAGTATCCTTTAGCTGGAATATGACTGTTGCCTATGAATACATCGGGGTTAAAAGGTGGGAAGGCAGAAGGAAGTGGTAAGCTAAAGGACAATGTTGGCAGAAGAACACAGAGGTATCAAGTGGCCTTGAATAAATTTAAGCTGGAAATTAAGAGAAGTTTCCTAACAATGCAGTTCTGGCACAGCCTACCAGAGGTAGTAACGAGGGCAAAAGACACAATCATTATTAAGATAGAGCTCAATTTGTTTATGAAAGGGATTATCGAATGCTGCAGAACCAAGTTTAAAGGACAAGGAATTCCCTTTAAAGGGACTGCAGTCCCTTCGATTTAGTTTATTTGAAATGTCTTTGCAGAGCCATGCGTTTATTCTTTTCCACTTCTCTTTAATATAAATCTCTTCTCCAACTGGGGGAGTTTCTGCAAGTAAAAATATTAGCCATGATGAAGGCCTTCCCTAGGTTTTTTTTTCCCACCTATATAGCATGCCCACACTCTACTGTTATCTCTTCCCATTATACTGCAGAACAGTCTTTTTGGCAAGTGCATTAATAGCTTATGTAGAGAAGTCTCGATTAAGAGAAGAAAACATGTAATTTTAGATGTCTTTTAATGCAACTTAGCAATTGGAAGTAAGACAACATTTAACATTATTACATCTCCCAGGATCACTCCGAGGCGTTCTACAGAGCGTGCTTTTCAGACATTTGGGAAGACAGTGCCGTATTCCAGTAGTGGCTGTCTTTCAGTATCAGAAATAACTGTAGCATTGCTGGGATTAATATTTTTATCTGTCTGATTTAAAGTCTTTCCACTTATCTATTTGCCTGCCTGTCTTAGAAATCTGCCATGTCGTAAAGTGCTCATTCCACTGCTAGCTAGGAACTAGTATGAAGGTGATTTTGTAGTGGTTTTACAGATTTAATTGGATCTAAACTATCTGCTTTCTTGTATCCTGTAAGGGATATTCAGTCAGAAACTATTTCTTTATTACATGTGTGCTGAAGAGTCAAGAACAGCTAGAGAATGGGCTTGTGTCTGTACCTGTGACCCCACAGAGTTTCTGTCCACAGTAATTTGTGTAGATGGTTGCAATTTGGGCTCAAAGCGTTCAGAAATACCAAGCTTAAGATGTCTGCAGGGAGACTTGGGTGTAGCTCACGTGTTTGCCTTTGCTTAATTTGCCGTGATGTAATGAATGAGACCTCCCCAGGTGCTAGGGCCCGTAGCACCTCCTCCTCCTGGATCATGCTCTAGACCTCAGCTGAAGTCCAGAGCAGCAGCAGTATGTTTGCATGTCAACAGTAGCTATGGTAGGAAAGTGGGTCATGAGGACAGAGTTTCCTGACACTGCAAGAACGTCTTTTACATCGCTGTGTTGCTCTGCATTATCTCACAATGTCAGCTGAAATCATCAAGATGTAGATTCATTGGGGTTTTTAATAGCCCACTCCTGGACAAAAACCTAGAAGATAGTAGCTGAGGCTTGCTAAAGTAAAGGCTGCACAATTCAGGCCAGCACATTTAAGCAAAATTGAATTTGGGCGGAGGGGGAAGAAAACAGCAGTTAATGCCTGCCAAGGGATAAGCTGCAGTCCCATGTGGTTTTCTAGCTAACTTTAGAGGTGGCATTTCTTCACAGTCCAGCTTGGAGATGATGCTCATCACCCTGCTTTTGTCTTGAGACTTAGGCGAGATTGCTTGCTGATGTACACCAGAGTGGGATTTTTTCCCCGCTCCTTAAAAAATACTAAATATTCAGATATGCGTATATATCTGGTAATGTCCTAGAAACTGTTTTGTGTTAAAGCAAGAGCTATCTGTGGCTGAAGAGAGAGGATGGTAACCAGTAATAAACTGCTTGATAGAACGTATAGGGTTCTGGTTAAATGTGAACTGTGACACAGATGTGCTTGACTCAAGATGCTGGATATTGTGTGTTTGTTAGGTATCATAGGCACATGCTATATATACACACACAGACTATTTGGAATTAATAAAATGCTGTTTTACAGTATGACAGGTTCCAATAATTGTGCTTCCTAGTGCAACACCTCTGCTTACCAGGATCTCTGAACTGTGGCCATGCTTTGTTACAGCAGAGATTTTTAAAGCTATTGTGGAGATTTAGATGATGAGTATCTACTAAAATAAATGGGCTTCCAACATTTAAATTTTGAGGAAGAAAAAATGTTGAGTGTCTGAAAGCTTCCCTGTCTATGTGTGTGTTTTACTGTTTTCTAGCACTAGTAGAGAAAAATACATAAACTTCATAGGCTGTAGCCCCTGTGGGTTGGAGCCCTTCTTTATTGGGTGTTTTGAATAGGGCTGAAAAAACCTGTGACTTCTAACAAAATAAATAAATAGCATGCTCAACATTGCACATTGACTTTAAGATCTTGCTAAAATGGCTGGCTCATGCCACCAGACACAAGTGAGGTTTGGAAACTTTTGTTTCTTCTCAGGTGACACTCCATCTTCCTTTCCCTTTTGAGATGGCAGTGTCCTTGGAATGCTCCCATAGTTTTCATTCTGATTGAAAATGTTCTTTATCATAAAAATATGAGGTTTTCTATTTGGCATGCCTTGCCTAGAAGCTGATAGGAAATTTTTCCTCCCTAAAGTGAACTAAGTGTCTTGAGCTGCAATACCTCTTCTGAAACCCATTCAGAAAAGTGGTTTCCTGTTTGCAAACATTTTCTTGCAAGAAAAAAAAAATTTATCCAATGTTACTTTTCTCTGTGCGCTTCTACAGATGATAAAATGGATATGATAGCTTCATTAGAATGACAAGCATTCCTGATTCAAACATACTGAATTGTGCTTTTCTTGGTTGATAATCCTTACTTTGCAAAATATTCTGCATCTCAATGCCCTTGGGCGTGTGATATTTCCGCATGGATTAACTGATACTGAGCAAGCTCTTTTAGGTATGCTACTTAAGCACAACATGTTTACCTTCCCATGTTTTCCCTCCCTGACTGCTTGTTGTTCAGTAAGCATTTATTCTGAATATTGTATAGGAGTTACCATTCTCTTGTTTGTTTATATTCACGTTTCCCTGTGTCCTATTACAATACACACATTCAAGGGTAGAGCAATGAATCTTGTGCGATTCCTTTCTTAGGAAGTTTTCTGTTCTTTTTCAAGAACATGTTGCCAAAGCTTGTTTTGGTTTGTGGCCCAGTAACTGCCTAATTACAGAAAGTAGTTGGGCAAGTATAACTGAGGGTAGAATTGGATCCATTATTTTTTTTCTTTAAGTTTAGAAATCTGAAATGAGATTTGAAAGCAACAGGATATTCTCCTAGTTTGATTTTAAAGGATTTAAGTAATGAGACAACCAATAAACCCACTGCAAGACTGTCTCCTAGTGCAATTAGTTGTAGCATTGCCAAGATTTTTCAAACACTCATCCCAGGTTTTCCATTGCTTACTCTGATTTCATTACTTGGTTCTTCCTCATCCTGGTCATTTACATTTAAAACACTTGTTGACCATTACATTATTGCCACTTCAGCTTTACACTTGATCTTTCTTGTTTCAACATATATTGTGACATGTTATTATTCATAACACTTCTCTAAATGATCTTCTGTATACAGACACATTTCTGATACTAAGCAGTCAAAAATTAGTCATGAGACTGGGCACAGTGTCAGTGGTGCCATTAAGATCCTTGGTGTTGTCAGTAGTTAAGCTTAACTTATGCCCATTAAATCTGTAGGATTGCCTCTGTCGTTAGGATTAGTTATGGATACATGTGTTGATATATTTGATGCCTTTTTCATCAATGACCTGATAGTAACGTGTCCTGCCAATTAATTACACTTTTTTCCCCACCAACTTTTTTGATGCAGCTACATACAGATGTGTTGCTGTTCTCTGCATCTCATCTGCTTTTCAGGTGATGGATTTCTAGGCATCTTCTTCCCAATTCAGCTCTGTATTTTGGGGTTTTCTTTGCTTGAATGATTAGCCACCTAGCTTGAATTATTTCTGTGGTCTCATTTGACTTCTGTCCCATTTACTTGGTTCTTTACAGCTTTACCGTCTTGTTTTGATAACAGCTCCCAGAGGACTGTCTCTGTTCTTTAAACCCTGTGTTGTTGATTCTACTTTTTCAGATTATTAAAGGCTGTATGAAACCAGACCTACTGCTGATCACTGTGGCAGCCTCTGGACTTCTTTTGTGCAGTTCAGCTTGCAAATTCAAAGAAGCTCTGTCTTGTAGTCTGACCTCAGCTTATTTCTATCTGTGCTTTCTGCAGATTAGTTTTTCCAATAAGGAAAAACTTGAATTTAGAAACTCTATTAAATGCTCCACTAATATTCAGATACAGCAATTCAGATGTATTGCCCTTCCTCTACTTACTTAAGAATTTGATAAAACTGTCTGACTAGTATAAATTTTTCTCTTTGCTGAGCATTGAGAAAATTGCTAAAATGGAGGAGTTCCCGAAGACTTCTGCATGTTGTGTGTAAATGATAGTTGGTCTATAGATACTTTGAAGTATCTGCAGATCCTAACCTGAGGCCTGAGAGTCTTTTCTGTCCCCAGTGTTTTCTTCTAAAATAGAGCAGCACTGACGTTCTTGGGGTAAAGTCCAGTAACCCAATTGCAGGGTTGTGGCATTTTCAGTCTGCACTGACCTTGTACCGTATTCTCTCCTTGTGATGACTTTGCTATTTAGAGGATGTTGATTGGATGATGCATTCCTGTCCTGCCCTAGTTTACAGAACTGAATACAGACCGAAATTCCACTTACACCATAGCATTGTACTAATAGCACGCGTGTCTGGAAAGCCGAATGGGCTTCAGCATCACTTCCAAAATCACTCGGACGCAAATGCCTCAACTGTCATCAGAGTGGCTCTGGGACATCATGTTCCACACAATGTGAATTTTAAGTAAATTCATCCTTGTGAACTTCTCTGCTAGCTCACAAAGCTAGAAAGCATAGAGTAGATCATGTGTGCCCAGTGTCAAGAGACACACCAGGGGTACACGCATCCCACTCCACACTGTGCATGAAAATTTTAATACCTAATGAGCTATAAATTGCAGTGCTGGTTTGCAAAACAGAATTCCCAAGAGGGCATATTGTATAGATCTCTCACAGGATTATAAAATATCTGCTTTACTTGGCAGTGAGAGGACTGCTCAGTTGTATGGGATTACAGTGAATGTGATTAGTATTACAGATTGCATTGGAATAGACCTGATTTCGCCGTCAGACAAAATACTAATGTAATTCTCTGTTGCTGGCTGGGGGATACAAGGTGCCAATTAATTGTCTCTTTTCCTTTTTTGTTTGTTTGTTTTCTTTTTTACTTTAATAACATTTTTTGGCATAATTGTGCCTTTCAGTTATGTTAGAACTGAGTGAATAACAGCATGGGCGTAAACAAATGGAAGGCTCTATTAAGTTTGCAAATATATGGAAAGGAATGTTTAAGATCCATGCAGCCAAACCTGTTTACTGCTTACAAAGAAATGCACATTTTAATTGTCTTACAAAACATCCACAAATTTTAAGATACAAGCAAAGGCTGATGTTGATGTTGCAAGATTGAAGTGCAAAAAAAAGTGTGCATGTAACTGGTCTTTGCTGCTGTCAGTTGTGCCTCTCTTGCTTTGTGTCCTATTCTGTCCCAAGACGTTGCCCGAAGGGCTGGAAGGCTCCTGGGAGCAAGTTAGGGAGACCAAGCATGCTGGAAGGCAGGGGAGAATATGTTTAAATAAGAGGGACAAAGTTTAGATCAAGCAGTTGGGTTGAGAAGTTTGCAGGATTAGCTGTACTTTTATATTTCTTCCAGATACTGCTGGGGTTTTGACCTTTATCCTGGGCTTCTGCAGAGGGCACTGGACTGGTGAATAGAATTACAGAATATCTCAAGTTGGAAGGGATGCATAAGGATCATCATGTCCAACTCCCTGCTCCTCACAGGACTACCTGAAACTAAATCCCGTCAATATTTGGATGTATGTCTCCATAGAAATATGCAATTCCCTAATCTCTGAGCAATGTGTTTCACATGCTTTCCTCAGACCAGGAGGCAGGCTGCAGTTTGCATACCCTTTGGTCTTCACAGTGGAAAAAGTTTCCACTTTCTCTGTTGTGGGGGACAGACGTATCCTCACTGCGTAAGGACAACCTGGGTTCGTTTCACCACTGTGTTATACCTGCCCTTGTGGTGGTACCTTCTACTGGAGCAGTCTGAGTAAGGACTAGATCAAGAGGACACCTTGCAGCAGCAACAAGATGAGACCCGAAGCACAGGAAGTAGACTGATTCTTGGAACAATAAGAAAGCATATCATCCCGTGGTTTTATTTTTTTAGTTTTGTGGCTAACCTTAAACCTCTGTTTGAAATATAAGACCCAAGCGTGCACTGTGCTGGAAACAAAATGTGGTTTGTAATGATATGGGGAGACTGTCAGCAGGAGAGTGAGCTGAGCCAAACACATCTGCATTTGGTACCTTCTTGCAGATTACTGAACTTCAGCTCTTCTAAAAATAGTGGACTTCCAGTCCTCATGGCTACAGAAACAACCATCCATTGTGAACTTTCTTTTAGTCCTACTTTGAACCCGCATGTCTCTTGTGGTTGACACAGTACTGCAGGTATTGAGTGAGCAGGGGTTTGTTTGCATTCTCAAGTTGATGATCTGGCACACTCCCAGGGATCCATGAGCATTCCTACATCCAGAACAGTATGTCAGTCATGGTGGCACACCAGAGGGGTTGGGAGAGCAGAAACTTGTTGAGCTACCTATGTCTCATTAAGCAGTAGGAGAAGGATTGTTGTGTCAAAAGCAGCCTATGCTTTTGCCAGCCCTTGAAAGTGCACAAGAACAGTTTTACATGAGGATATTATCTGTGTCTGCACTTGCATAGGAAACTGCATAACGCACAAGGACTTTCACAAGCCGTGATGAGAAAAATATGCGAGGTTCTCTAGATCTAGTCAAAGGGATTATGAAAAGCCTTGTGATAACTCAGTAAGTCTTCAAATAGAGCAGCCTCTGAGAAATATATTCACAAAGTACAGCCTATTGTATCAACCAGTTCAACTGACTGGATGGAATTCCTATTTCATGGCAAATTTGCGAACACCATCTCCCAGGAATGGGGAGATTCCAGATCTCATAAACTGCAGAAGGAAAACATTTTCATTGATGAATTTTGACAATACCTAAGAACCATAGTAGAGAGGATTCACTTCGTTACCCCTGTAGATTCTGTGAATTTTCAATAGGTCCTGCTACCTGCCTCAAGACAGCTTCCACGAAAAAGAATTTGACAGAATTTACTTCTCTTATCTGGTAGAACTGACAAATGTTGATCACAAAGGAGCCCTGTTGCTTACGGACAAAGTAACAGTTATATTTTTATGTGGTTTTCTTTAAACTGCTATCCAGGAACATGTACATCTTTGATGCAATGTAATAGATCTTGAAAGGTGTCAGATCATGTAGCTGTAGCTAATAAGGAAATATTGTGAAATACTCAGAGCTTGCCACTTCATTTATTTTTTTTTCTCCCTTGTAACCATTTTGGCAGCAATCAGGTAGAGCCAGGGATGCAGAAAAAGATCAAGCTGCCACACAAGCACTTCAGTGTTTCATGTAATGAAGCTGATCACAGCCTGGGAAATTCAATAGAATCTCTCAGCATCCCTGTTAAATATACTACTCTTCTCCTTCCTACCACATTTTAGTGGAAAAAAAAATTAGATTTGGTTGACTTCACTTGCTTGCCTATCTGGTGGTAGTTCTTTGATCTCTGCATGAATTTCACCACCAAGGAGGTTGTATGGAGCAGCCATTCAAGGTGTCCTGTGGAACCTCTTGCTTATGGGCTGCTTCACGCTTTGCTGCAGGTGAAATGCTGAACATTGGGGACATTCTATATGGAGCCCTATATGGGCTTCCTCTTCCTTTCTGCGATAAAGGCAGCAGGTGGGACAATCGCTGACAAACTCCCTGCCAAGCAAATGGCAGATCAAGTTCAACTTCCAAATTAAAAGTGAAGGGGCTTGTGGGCACACTGCAAAAGGGCTGTTGGCACATGACCTAAAGTGCACACAGAGCTTAATTGCACAGTGCAGAAAAGTAGTGCAGGGATAAAGCCAGAACCTGATTCAGATAGGTCTTTCTGAGTTTGGACTAGATTTGTCTTGTGAAACAGTGGCATGAGAACTTCATAGTGTGAAAAACAGTTTGCATGGGCAAGCAGGGGGTCCTGATGGCAAGGGTATTTTGCCATGCTTTTTGTACTTAGAAGGTAATAGGTAAAATGTTGAAAAGACGTGGAGGAGTCAAGGTCCCTTTCTTTTAGAAGCTTCCTTCCCATTTGGAGAATGGATTTTGGAAGGTATATAGATGTATAAATTTGGAGAGAGGCTTGTAAAGGCATTTCCAGACTTTCCAGTGCCTCTAGCTCTTCTAAGTTTTTAATTCAGATATGTTTTAAGAATTACGTAACAGTTTATATAATTTATAATTTCTAGACAAGTGTTCAGCTACACATTTATAATTTTGAGGTATTGGGAATGTCTGTGATTAAGAATACATTAGATGCTTTCATATTTCTCCTCAATACTTGCTCTTTCATCTTACACACCTGTTCCATTGCACAATAAAAACATTAAAATTGATCTGTTACTTATTTGGCTTGCACAAAACTTTAGCCAGTCACTTATGTGTGCTTTGACAACCAAATATCCTGCAGCTGACACTCATCACAAATTTCTTCAGTCTAGTGAGTCCAGAGAAGAAAAAAATACCATGATAATCATCAAACAGCACATGAGCATCTTCCAATCTGTGTAGAAGCTGGGTGGTTTTGACAGACTTTGCAAGCCATCCAGCTGTGGCAAATTACGTGATCGCTTCTTGGAGAGATGTGCTGAGACAGCACTTGCCCTGTGAGCAGAAGTGGATTTGCATTAAGTTGAAAACAGAACAATTGAATCCTTGATTTCTGCTTTCATGTTGAATTGGCTGTCAGAGCCCCACCACAGGGCACAGCCTGGCCCCTCGGCCATGCTGGTGGCACTTCAGGGTAAACCAGTTTAAGAAAGGGCAAAATGCTGCTGGCAGGGAGGAGCGAGGGGGCAAAAGGGTGAGGATCCAGCCCTGCAAGCCCTGAGGGGAGAGGAGGAGGAGAAGGAGCTGCAGGCCCTGGGGCAGGCACTGCACTGTATAGCAGAAGGTGTTCCCGTGGCACTCTGGGAAAGACTTAAGTGCTGGACATTTAAATGGGCCAGACACCACAGGAAAAAGGAGGTGTTTTTTTGTTTGTCCTGTTGAAGTGTTTTATTAAAGCGCTACTGAGTGACCCCACAGGGAAATTCTAATTAATCAGATAAATTAGAGAAGAGAGATTTGATGGGGGAAAAAAAATTTCTTGTGTTGGTAAACTCCAAACCCCAGAGGGGGAAACATCTTCACTGAGTACTGTAGCTGTTGACATAGCTTCTGTTACAGTTACATCTGTGTTTGCTCATCTCAATCTAGCTTTGCCAGCGTAGCTAAGAGAGTTGTCTGGAGTCTGGTCTTTCTTTGCATTGCACTTAAGGTTATTTAGTAAGGTCTTGAACCAAACGTTGTTGAAGTTGATGGCAGCATTTCAACAAACACTACTGAGCTTTGGCTCTGCCTCTGTCCTAACAAGTGACATCGGATCAGGTTTAACATGGCAATGGTGAGTGAAAAAGACATGCCGGTTAACTCCACGATTTTAAGTATGTAAAGCACACCAGTTATTTTGAAAGATTCATCAAAGACCTAGGGTTCAGATGATTTTAAGGCAATTATGTGTGAGGGGAAAAAAAAAAGAAAACAAAATGTGAATCTGTCTTGTCCCTGTGTTTTTGCCTGGTGTGTTTCTTTTCCCACTAACTTTTTATATCTAATCATAGCATTTAATCTTTCCTATCCTAATCTGAAGATAAAAGGTGACAGCTGTAATGGAAAGAACTGAACACAAATTATTTTTCATGGCAATGTCTGAAGTAAATTTGTAATATGTTTAAGAAAACAGATAACAAATCTCACCAATAAATTGAGGCCATTTCATTTTGGATGACTGTCCACCAAGGATTGTCCTCACTGCAGTTGGCCTCAGAATATCATTGATGTTGATCACAAACAATCTACTCTTTAATATCCAGGATACCATGTCCCTTTGACATTTGTCATCTCCGTTCCACAGTCAAACTCTCACTGGTGCAACATCAGCTGTAATTGAACTTGCAAATTGCTTCACTTTCTGAAATGCTGACTGCTTAATTATGATGGGGAAAATAGCATTCTGCAGCCATAAGCTCAGATAACTCTGTAACTCAGAAAATATGTAATTATAAGTGTATATAATACTTGCTGTGATTTATGTTAATACCAGCGGTGATACACAGAAGGACCATTCTGCAGACCTTGTCTTACTTCAGTGTGGAAGGGAGCAAAGAAGCAGAATGAACTACAAAAGAGAAGGGAGGAAATGCAGGCCTGGGCCTTGCTTCCTTTCATCCCAAAGGTGTTCAAGTGAGTAAGGCTTAAGAGATTGTGCAGTTCAACTCCCAGCTTAACCCACTGGTTTTCCATGGGGTGTTGTCCAGTCAGTTAATTTATCCTCAGCCTCAGGACTCCATCTGGAAAACAAGGACTGCAAGGACCCGGTTTTTCAGGTATACTCAGGATTAAACACAGAGATCGCTTTGAGATCAACAGGAATTGACCTGAGTAACTGTATAACAAGACAGAAGCCTTTCTTTCTGAACGCTGTGTGATTAGGATGCCAGAGTTTCTTTGAGGAACCGTGTGTATGAAAACTGCTATGTTTCATTTTAGCCTGGAGTAGTAATGACAAAGCAACTATAAACCTGCTAGTCTAGCTGAAAGGAGTGCATTGAGAACAACACATAGATACTGAAGATGACTCTGGATGAGCTACCACAAACACCAGAAGCTGCAAATCACTGTAACGTGACGTGACTTTGCCAGTTCGCCATGTAGCAGCTATTCATTCAGATCTTATCTGTTTTTTCCTGATGATGTTGCTTGTGAATGTACACCACAGATCATACCTATATCCCAGTGAACTTGGTGCAGAATGCTTCTCATAAGTGGATTTTAGCTCAAGCAAACTACATGAATAGTGCCTAATACTGTTTACACTCATAACGTCTCTCTGAAAGATTCATGCAGCAGATAGGTTGGTTGCAAATTTTTAGTTTCATGAAAAACCTCAGTGGCGTTTTTTTCCTGATTTTCTCCATCTTATATTTTTTCTTGTGAAAAGGAAAGTACACTATAACAAAGCAGCTGTGGAGCCTGACAAGATCGCACTCGGATTACAGTCTTAAAATAGTGGATGGACTTGATGTTTTTCCTTCCAACCATCTTACAATTGTTGTCATAAGAATGAATGATAATTGCATCGCTCTGTATTGTCACTACATTTCTTGTCATATGAATAGGTTCATTTAGTGCTACCATCTTGGGTTGTTGAAAATGAGGCATCTGCTTAAGACTGTTACATCTTTTCCTCTCTGATCAACAGCCAAATCCCAGGGTCCAAGCACAGATTTTAAGTAAATGCTTTACATACTATATTTGCATCATGTGGGTACAAGTTTTACAAAAATGCTGCAGGGCTGCCTGTAACTTTTTCATATACTAGGAAAATATGTGTAAGTTTATATGTTTTAGGATAAAAGGAGAGGGGAGCAGAGTTAGGACTAGAACTGAAGTCTTCCATTTTTCAATGCCATAGTCAGTCGATTAAGTTTTTTTTCGGTAAAGATACTATGCAGAATATTTTGGATTGGGGACAAGAAGTAGGAAATTCTCATTGTTGGGAGTCACCAGGCAAGTAGCTGCTTCAAGGTTCTTCAGAGATACAGATGATCTGTTTTACTATAGGCAGTATTTGAATTAACTAAAGCTAAGTGGTTGAGTAAATCTACAGATAAAATCTAGACAAAATAACAAAAACACTAGGCAAAGAAAAATCTCTCAAATTTGTTCAGTTAAGCATTTATCTTCAAATATAGATGACTGGATTTTTTTTTTACTCTAAATGTACAAATCAACACTAACCCTGAAATCAACTTCATGCAGAAGGTTTGACAGAGAAATTCATCCTGATGTAATAAGCAGAGCTCCACTGAGATCAATGGTGATATTTAAGCTGAGGATAGGACTCAGCTTTCTAATTTGCCAACAGCATATGAAATGATCATTCATGCTGACACTCCAGTGAGATATGAATTGGAAGACAAATATAAAAATTACAAAGCCAAGCTTAGTTCCTACTGAAAGGTGATTCATTGAGTGTGCTTTGCTTCGCACTTCGGTTGCATTCATATACACACACCGAACCATATTCAAAAGAGGTCAAGATTACCTGTTTCTGTGTGTGGCTTTCTGTTTGCTGGTTTCTTGGCTTTCTCTGGCAACCATGCTTTCTTTTGTTCCTAGAAAACCCCTTTCCTTGATAGGCGTCAATTTATTTCCTCTGTTCTTACAGCCCTCTGTAACTTTGATTCCCCTTTGCCTTTGATTGTGTGGAGACACAGATTATGAAATTATTTATCTTTGGTACAGGTAAAGGGATGTGTATTACCTGCAATCTATATGGCTGAAAATAAGGTAATAGTAACAAAAGAATATATGAGTAACTAGATGAAGACCAGTCTGATAATTATATGGTCTTTCACACACACCTTTGTGTAGGCATATATTGAACGTAACATCTGTATGTCGCAAAATCTATACTTGAAATTAATTGATGCTTTCCCTGGATCTCTCTTTCTCTCAGGACAGATATCAGTGGATGGATTTATGCGATATCTGAGTGGAGAAGAAAACGGCGTTGTCCCACCTGAGAAACTGGATTTAAACGAAGATATGTCTCAACCACTGTCACACTATTTCATCAATTCTTCACACAACACCTACCTCACAGGTACAGTGTTGGAGACATCTGATTTCTTATCTTACAAAACTTCATAGCATATTTGCAGTGATACCATAAAATACAGTAAAAGCATCAACAGTAAATGGTGGTGGAGCTGAATCTTCAGGGAAGCAAGGATCACACTTGATTGTTCTAGCTGCTACACACACATATCAAACACACTTTTATTAATAGGTGAGCAGCAGTTGCGTTGTTCAGATAAGGTCTGGTCTGAAGCCTAGTGGAGCCCCTGGAAAGTTTCCCTCAGCTTAGACAGGATTCCAGATTAAGGTCCTTATTTCGGGAGGAGAGGGAACTATGTACTTTTTATGACAGCGAAGGATAGCCAAACAAGTGTGCGAAGCAGAATATGGGAAACATCTCTGTTGCTAATAAATTTGCCTCTAAACATTAAATCTGACAGTTTGTTGAGCTCCATGAAATTTTTTTCAGTTCAGAGATTATAGAGGTCCCAACATGGCACATAACTTTCTGACAGTCTGTTCGTATCTGCAAGGAATGGAAATCTGGTCTTTGACTATATCTAATGTCTGAGCTGAAATTTTCGGGTGCTGTCATGTTTTTAAAAAGACTGAGCACTCAGAAGCTCATGTTAATTTGAATTAGAGTTAACGAGTCTGAACTGTGTTGTTTTCTATTTGTATTGACAATTTGTATCAACAATGCTTTAAGAAGCATTCTGAAGAAAATAAGACAGGTTAGGAACACAACTTTTGGCACTGGTTTTCTAGTCTAAGATGCTGTTAACTTGTGAGAAAATAATTGTAAATTCACAATTTCAGTTTAGTTTATGTAAGAACAAGCATTTTTGGCAAGCAGATGTGCATAGGGTGTTCTATTTGATTTAATGTTTGCTTTGTCTTGTCATGTTTGCTAATGTCTTAGCATTATGAGAAAAAAAAAAAAAAACCAAACAAACAACAACAAAAATACCCCAATGCTACAGTGCATGCCTTGACTGACCGGGTTCTTCAGAATGCCAGTATGCCAAAACATAAAAACATAAACAAAACCACACATTGGTGATGCCCAGTTTAAACAGACCATGTGGTACTTACTTTCATCTGGTTTGTGTTTGTTATAGCACTTTCTACGGCACCTTCTAGTGCTTTCATAAAGTGAACAAACTGTCATTGTTTCCATTAGACACCATTTTTCAGAGATTTATATCTTGGCTGTAAAATGTGTTTTGTACTAAAACTTGTCACATAAGTATTTGGCTTGACAGCTATTTTGTTTCTCTGAATTAAAATCAGTGTGGCCACTTTTAAGTTATGATTCCAATATGCAGAAATTTATGCTCTTTGGAAGAGTGCAGACATGTCCAAAGCAAAAGCAATTTTTAGTTACATTTTGCAGGCCTCTTACCTCCTGTATGGACTTCGTTCTGTCAATGAGGATTAGGACTCTCTTAAGCCAAATGCTGCAGCTTTATACAGATTTTCTGGAAGAAAACAGTAAAGCTGTTGTACAAATATGGGAAGCATAGGCCCCCAGGGAGAACAGACGGTGCAGTTTAAAGTTGGCCTGAAGTGACAAAATACTGTTCTCCCCTTGACCAGCATGAATTTGTAGCGAGAACCATACCACACATTTTAATCAGGGCTGATCAGGACACAGTCATGTTCCAAAGGTCCAGAAGCACAGAAACTAAACAACAAAGAATTAAGGACGGAAATTCATTATTAGTCCAACCCATTCTGAATTTTTAACTGCACAAGAGTGCAGTTAAACAACCTAAAATACTTAATTATTTTAGAAGGAAAGTTTACCTTGAAACTTTCCAAATTCACTTTGAACTGTATGTAAAAGTCTGCAAATCATCTCAGATTGCATCTACAGATTTCTTGGCCTGCGTTTCTAAATAATTTCAGAAAATCCATTTAGAAGTATGATTCTCAGTCTTAATTTAACATAATATTCCTGGCTTAGAAAATTCGGAGGAGTAAATTGGAGTAAACTCCGGTTGCAAAATAAGTTTTGGTCTCTTTCAAATTCCATTTGTGAGTGTGTATTTTCACATTTAGAGGCACAAAACACATGCCCTTCCCTTTTAGTGGGTTCATTATGTTCAGTAAATGTGTGGCAGCTGGCTGACAATGGGATTAATGATGTGATTTTTATCTCTGTGTTACAAAAACTGACAGCCTTTAGATTTTGCTTTGAGGCTAGACCAGATACAGCGGTCATATTGCCATTTGCTTTCTTCCAACAAGGACTTAGTTTAGCTGAAACCTGTAAAATTAATTGTGGCAGACTGTTCTTTTTCCCAAGATGTTGTAGAGTCTGCTCAAGTGCTCATGGCTTTGGAAGGGAAGCTTTGGTAGCACCTCTGCCCTCATTTGAACTGTGAAATAGCAACTAGTCATGTAATAATTATTAGGACAATAAGAAAACTGTTCCGTCTAGCAAGACTTCATGATTACTGTGCTTAATGCCCTACCAGTTATCTCTCCCTTTGTTAGTTTTTTACTCAGAAAAAGCATGCACAAAGAAACATTATAACATAAAAAGAAACATATGCACACTCTGAATTTATTTTTAATTACCCTGATCATTTTCCTAGCCTTTAGTAGAAGCCCTTGGCAGTACATCAAGTCCTGATTATTTATTTAGAAGTGTTACTGCTTTCTTTTTCTTAGGGAAATGTAATTTTTAAGAACAAAGGTAAAAATCCATGAAGAAAGAAATTATTTGTAATGAACCTAGGCTAGCTTAAAGGAATGTCATCTTTTGGAAACTTTTTTTTACTGTGTCTCATCTTTTTTCTCACTGGTGTCATATTTATTTGTTTACTCCTTTGAACCCTTAATGTGCAACCCTGCTTTTTTTCTGGTTTCTCACCTCAGTTTATTGCTGTTGTCACAGTGGGGAATGACTTTGCAGCATTTATCTCAGCAGCACCCAAAGTCAAAGACAAATGATTACGTATCAGCAGCAGCATTGCACACTTTGATGGCTATGCAACTTGCTGCTGTGTATGTGAAATGCAAAATATGAAAACCACAAGCCTTTAACATATGTTTTGTCTTTGGCTAAAAGGAAAAATAATAGCAGCAGAAGGTTGCAGAGCTCTCAGTTTAGTGCGTATAGCCAATATGGGACTATACCACTTACCCTAAGCACCTGCTTCTCTGCTTACGGCCCAGTACTTCCAATTATTTCTAGAAAAATACCTCATGAGGGGCATGTTCTCTTCTTTATTGCTGCTCTAGCCTCTCCTCTACCATCCTCCAGCTTTTCTATTCTCAGCTATTCCTCAGTCCTAGCTGTTGGTGCTTATTATCTGCATTCAACACTTCCTTGAAGCCTTCTTCACCTTAAAAGCTTCCAAGACAATATCTTCACAGTTTGCAAGATGACATCACCATATGGAAGGGAAGGAACACTGGGCAGTGCCTGCTTTGAGCATGAGTTTGTCGTACCAGCAAGAGCAGTTTTTGGCTGGCTGCTTTGTGCCTCTCGAGCTGTGCTGAGCTCAGGTGATTGGATCGCAAGACCAAAGGCTCTGCTGTCTTCCAGCCCCTCCACATCATTCCTGATGGACTAGGGGGTAGGAGAGCTCTGGGAGCTCTTGCAGCAGAAAGAAGCTGAGCTGAGGAAGAGCCGTAGTTGTTCCCCCACCAGCAGACCCAGCTAGTCCTGTCAAGCAATCTAAGGCAGATAAATGAGGTTCTTCCTGGCACTGGGGTCATGGCTTATCTAAGCAAGAGGGCTAATGGGTAAAAAGGAGGAGTAGTGGTTATTGTGCAGCTCTTCCACCCATCAGCAGTTTCTGGGGGAATTTTTTTACCTTCCAGCTGTCATTATTTTTCCTGATTCCAGTTCAGAATATCATAAAAGCTTGTGTAACACTGAGGAAAAGGGCTAAGTTTTCAGAGATTAAGTTAATTTGAACATGATGACTTCACTTCACAGGAAGGAAACTACAGATCACTGTCTGCTCCCTGTGGCCAATTCAGTGCAACTGTGGAAGCAGCTTCCACAGTTACAGTGTTGAATTAACATAGCCATTAATAAAAATAAATCAATGGAGGGAAAGCTGTTGTTGCTTCACAAAGTGGAAAGATGATCTGTGTGGAAGGTCTTAGGTGGAACTTTCCAAGATACCAGTTCAGTGCCCTGCTCTCAAACTAAATCCTATATATAAAAAAATATACTGTATTAAAAAAATCCTATATATAAAAAAATAGCTTCAATAAGATGGTGATTCCCATCTGCAACACTCTTGCATCTTCCTCTGAGGCAGCTTGGCTTTTGTGAGAAGATGGCTACTGGATTAAGCAGACTCCACGTAAAAATTCCTTGGGTCTCCTGCTATGTGAAGTTTTACATGACTGCTCTAAATTTGACAGCTGAGCATTCCTACTAGCAGTATTAAACCTCAGTTCATCTTTTTGTTGCCCTAAAGGTTACCTGCCCCTTCTTACCTTCTTCACCCATGATGATTCCCTCTTTTGAAGCCATATTCAAAGTGAAGGAGTTTGTGCTTGTAAAAGTGAGTGGAAACCTTGCAAAAGGGAGAGAAAAAAAAATCATCTAGATTGTCTCCTGAAGCCAAAATTAATTATTCTAATAGAGATCAGTGGCTGACACCAACATTTCTAGAGGAAGCTTCCTCCAGTAGCCACAGAGGTGAACATAAAGAGTTAGAAAAAAATACTGTTTGGTCAGATCTGAGATACTGGATTCTCAAGAAGAAGAAAAGTCAAGGTCATGAGTGTGTTTTGTTTCCTTTAAGTAATATTTCATTCACTGCAGCTTAGTGAATTTTCAAGGTCCTCTGTGCCTTCTCTTATTTGCCTCTTCAGGCCAACCAGTTGGAGCATGTTGCAATAAGAGAGATGTTATTTTCTGAACCCCCCTCTTTAAGGACGATGAAACTGTGTTGAGGATTGGGTAACCTCTCCAACTCCAATAGCAGCATTTGAAGATCTTCAAATAGCTGAAATCTGTAAGGCAAAGATATAGAGAGCCAGTGGCAGGGGAGGGGCTCTCTAAGTAAGGTCCCACTCCCTCAGTACAGTTGGAGAGACTCAGCAGGTCATGCAGTGTGTCTTTCTCAAGTGGGTCCCACATCTAGGACGAGGGTTACCCCGTGTACCCCATGCCGGTTCCTCTGACAGACATGGTGTCCGCCACGTAGCTTGGCTGCAGCATGGGAGCTGCCTGGGCACTTCTAGTGGCTGAGCTGAAATGCAAATTCAGAGGCTGGCCAGCCCCAGCCCTCCTGGCGTACACAAGTGTTGCATCTTATGCTTGGGTGAGCCCGAATCAATACTGACAGCAAGTGTATTCCTGCTGCTGGCTGGAGCAAGCCTGGCTGCATGTCCTGCTTTGGTCCAATGTAAAGATTTAAAGATAACAGCCATAGGGCGAGAGCCTTATTTTGACTTACATAGAAGCAGTAGCAGAGCATGTCACAGTCTGGGGCCTAATTCACTTGTCCTGTGTATGGCAAAATAGATCAGAAGGAAAATATATTCAGATAAATGTACTGTGTCTAAAAAAAATGTAGCTGCCAGCACCTTCTGTTGCTGCTGGAGTCAAGAGCCAGACTCCCAGCAGTATGAGGGTCTGAGTTTACATGCTGCAAACTACAGCGTATGATCCAGAGTGCTGATTGCTTTGCCAGCACTTGCCTGAAGAGAGGAGATTCTGCAGCTCATGTTTGTGCATGGCACAGGGAGTACACAGGCACTTCGTGCCAGGAGAAGGTGGTGCCATGGGTGGGCAAGGGGGCAGAAGCAGCCTCTGTTTCTAGAGTAGTGAAGAGTCAGGTGACTCCCAGTACCTGGATCCAAATATCCCCCAGTTTTAGGGGGATACATGTCATAAAACCATAAATAAATTTTAATTCCATGTATTGCAAATAACTTGCATTTGGGAAAACAGTGATGAAGGAACCCAATAAGGATGTACTTTCTGATGAATGAGCAGCTTATAGAAGTGTGGAACTGAGCTGTATCAGGAAATAGGGGCCATATCCTCAGCTTACATCAATTAGCACAGTCTCATTTTGCTTAGTGTCCTGTCAGGTATGATTTGGCTAATTATATCTTTAGAAAAGCAAGTTTTTGTCAAAATCTCTTTCTCCTTATCCAATATAGGATGATGGGATACAAATATTATGGTATTACTATAGATGCTGTATGTATTACAGAAGGGAATATATAATACTTTCATCTGTGCTCAGGATATTAAAAATACCATATGGGAAGTATTCCCTTTAGTGTCTGTGTTAGCACGTTTTAGAATGCATCTGTTAAAGGGATAGTTTGGAATAGATGCAAAGAGAGAGTCACACAACATAAGTTTATAAATCATATATGCAAAAAACATTTGAGGGAATATTCCTAATATTCCATATTTCAGGAAAATAAGCTGTTGAGACTATTAAAACATTTGCTAGCATTTTGCCCTCTGACTGGGAGCCTTTCTGCAGACTGAATGTTTAGGAAGTTGAATATCCTTTTATCCTTAGCAGGAACCCTTCCAGAAAGTCTGAGCCTTACTAGTAAGGTAGCATGGAGAAGTGTCATATGGCAAGTGATGCATGTCATGATTTAGTTAAGCACTTTGGAAGGTTAAGGATCTTGTAGTGCAAAATGCTTGGCAATAATAACATCCAGTAGTCTCTCAGGAAGTATAGTAGAGTTTGTTAATCATAAAATAGTCTGTTAAGCCAAATTCAATATGCTTTGAGGGAAAAGAAAGACAACATGAAAACAGTTTTCTAAGTGAATGTAGTTTTTTAGGCAGCAGAGTTCAGCAGATCTGTATAATGAAAGCCAAGTTTTCATAAGCAGGTGCTTAGGAATAAGTACACAGAAGTGTGTGCTATTGTACCCTCAGCCATGCTCGTGCTCGTTTGCATCCTGCAAAGAAGAGCCACTGCTTACCCCAGACATTGGGATTGCACCAAATAGGCTTTTGTGCAAGTAAAGATAAACTACTATAATTAGAGGGAAAACAGAGGAAAATGCTAAGTTAAAAAAAAAGAGAGAGACACATCACTTTGATGACTCCGTTCGGATTTTCAGAACCTTACAGCACTGGTGAAATTCTTCTGTTATATATTTCCCATTGGTTCCAGCAGGAGCTGAGTAATCTTATGGATTTCAACAGGAGTAATGTTAATATCTTGTGACGTATTTATGATTGTTCCAGCTTGTGTATCAGACACAAATGGTAAAGAGGAATTTTCAAATAGGAGGGGTTTTCTGTTACAGTTTTTAGTGGAAGGTAAAAACATAGAGAAAGCAGACAAATGCTATTTAGTAAAGCAAACCCCAAAACGTGTATTTCCCAGCTTAAAACCTAAACACAGAACCACAGAGACAATAAAATCAGGATTAATCTGTATTATATTATATGCCAGACTGGATGAATTATTTATATATCTCCCATCAGCAAAGAATCTGTAGTATAAATGAACTCACTGCCTCCTTAAAAAGCAAGTGAATTCCCTTCAAGAAATCCATGAAAGTCTTCTCAGGAAGTCAGATAGAAAGTAGGAAACTACATCCATTTTCTTCACATCTAAACCAAGGACTAAGCCATTCTTTCATTACCTTTACCTCTCTGGTGCAAGAAATTTGTATTCATATGACTGGAACCAAACCTGTTGCAGCAGATGAAGACAACCTGGCTGGTTATCCTTCCCTGAAGACGACTAGACTTCTCTGTTGCTTTGGGGTTTGTTTGGGGTTTTTTTGTGAGGTTTTTTAATACTTCCTGAGTTTGGAAAAAGCTGAGTTTTCCTTGTTTATTTTTGGAATTATGTCATTGTTGAAAACTGGTAGTTTGTTTCAATTTCTCCCTACATAATGTAATCACATCAGAAGATTTAACTGACCGACTCAGTGCGGTGATTAGTGTATTAAATATTGATCTGAGACCTAGTAATGGTACCATTAGTGACTGTGCAGGAGGTTTGTTTTATCTTATACTAAACTGTATTGCATGTTATGAGAAAATGTGATCTTGCTGTCCTGAGTTGCCTCTGAATTTCACATTGCTTGTCAAAGGATAACAAAGTCTTTTAGAACAAAACCTTCCCTTCCCTTCCCTTCCCAATGTTGTCTATCAGAAGTGTTCAAATTGGCTTCAGTTTGGTTATTTCTCCTCACTCACAGCAGTTTAACTGAGGGCAGAATCCAAACCATGACATTGACAATGCCTCAGTTATTTCCATTACATTCTTATGCTTTCTGTATGCCTTTGGATGTTATTCCTCTCAGCCGAGGGTAAAAGATGCTGTTAACTCTAATTATTGTTAGATTATTTGTATTTATTCCTGAGGCCCAAAATGACTTCCCTTTTTTTCATGTTTTTCGTGCTGTCGCAGCTGGACAGCTGGCCGGTAACTCATCAGTGGAGATGTATCGGCAAGTGCTTTTGTCAGGCTGCCGCTGTGTGGAGCTGGACTGCTGGAAAGGGCGAACAGCTGAAGAAGAGCCGGTCATTACACACGGATTCACTATGACAACTGAAATATCCTTCAAGGTACAGCTACACAGCACGCTGGTGTGTTTGGCTTTAGCTGGGATGGTTTCTTTCATGTAAAATGCATCACAAATACACTGTGAGAATAGTACTGCAAAGGTGGAAAGGAAGAGGAATGCGAGGTCAAAAAAGGTGTTTTAAGAGGAGATTTTGGAGCACATACAAAATCATCGGAAGAGAAGAGTTGCAGGATTTGGACTTTGCACAGGAAGAAGTTCTTGGTGATTGTAGCAGTCAGAGGAAAAGGGATTACGCAGTGTAATAATCTGTGCCATCTGGGGACTGGGCTTAGTGCCCAGGTCCATAATCCTGTGGATGTCCCTGCAGCAGATCTCATGAAGGGGGAGAAGCAGGGTAGACCACAGCCAGGGCTGAAGGACCAGGACCAGTGTAAAACACGTCTATGGATGGGTCTGGAACCGGGAGGATGGGGAGGGAAGGACTGGTTTGTCTTAGAGCTCCATAGCACGTGGCAGGGGGGAGAGCTAGGACTGAAGGCCACAAGGATTTGAACAGCAATAACCAATGTGTCAATGTATTCTTTTTCTCTTCTCTGCCCGGTAAGCAGGAGTGGGAGACAAAAGTGCTGAATTGAGGTAGGAAACAGCAGCTATCGTGGAAACCTCTACAACTTGCAAGCCTTTACGTTCCTATGAGCAGAGAACAGGCTACTCATGCCCAGTTGGGCAGGTCCCATCACAGGGACCAGACACTCATAATTTTATTAACTACTGAAAAAGTGAATAGCAGTGTGTGCAACATTACTCTTATCTCTGATACTTGGTATTAGATTTGAAGCATTGGAGGATGAAAAAGAAAAATTAGTATCTTTGGAGGGTCTGATGAGAGATTTGTGCCGTTCAGACCTTAAACATATAATCTGTATTTCTGAATTTCGTCTTCCATTTCCTTTTTCTATAATAAAAGGTAGATAATATACTCTTAGCAATAACTTTAAATCGTTAATTTCTTGTTGAAGATTATTTTGATCAAAGGTGTTAAAGGAGCAGGGTGGAGGTGTCTCTTTATAGTATTAAGATTGATAGTCAACACAGCTTATAATGATGCATCAGGATATCATTTTTGAAGTGTGAAGAAATAATTCTTGTTCATCTGAGACATGAACTCGCCATGGAAATACATTTCTAGATTTACCTGTATGCAAGAAGACATGGAAAAATATTCATTACTGAATTTCATTATGTTACAGGTATTTGGTGTAGCTTCTCTACTAGCTACAGCTTCGAAGCATGTCTCCCACACTTGGAGCATGAGTTGTTGGGGACTTTTTTGTCTTCTAGTGCCTTCCATTAGGGAGAAAAAGCAGACAATACTGCCACACAGCCAAATCACCCTCCTCATGCACCAGAACACTGCTTTCTTTTTTTCAGTTTGTTTCCTCTTTTTTCAACATTTCAAAATGTTTTCTCTTCTTTTCAATGTTTTCCCTAACTCTTCATTGATTTAATCACATGAAAACATAAAACACAACCTTCTTGCATGTTTATTATTAACTTCCCAGTTATGTTTATATGAAGCCAATTACATTTATTGGCATAGAGCTTGATTGCTGGAAGTCTTTTAATTAGGGAAGATAGCTCTCAACTCCTTTGGTCATGAGCAGGAATTTAAAACAAAGTTAATCTGATTCGTAAAAGGATCATTAGCAGAAATGAGGATTATTGCTGATTATTTAGATGCTCAACCTTAGGCATCGTGCTTGCAGGAGAGATATTGGAAGGTAATTTAAATCTACTCAGAACTATTTCATCTGTTGCTCTTCAGGGCAAATATTTTTATTCCATGCAGAAAAAATGTAAAAGTATATCAATTGCTGGTTTCTTTTCAACACTGGAAGTGTGCTGCTTGGCTAAGGAAGAGCAAAATGATAGTGAAATAATGTGTCAGAAGTGTGCAAATCAATTCAGAGTGATCACTGGGTCTTTAATGCTGAATCATTTATCGGCTCACGCTTTTGGCATGACCACGGCACACAATGCTTCTGTTCAGTCTGTCAGTATTCACTGCCTCAGATAGGCTTTCTGAAGTGTGGAGACAGAAGCAATATATACTCCCTTATGTTGCTGGGATTTTTGTGGGGTTTTGTTTGATTGGTTTTTACCTTGCTTCATGACATGCAGAAATCAGTAAGGTTATTCTCAGCTTCAGATTGTGAGCTGCTGCCAGGGTGAGATCCTATAGGGAACCAACAGTATTTTTCATGCCATAACCAGGAACCTGTGTGCGTGCACTTTATATATACATTGGAGACCTGTTTCAGGTGAGTCATTCTGCAGCTGGAGTAAAGTACAGAACTTATCACATTGTTCCTCTCTGACCATAGAGAATTTGCATTTACATTTCAATGCAGAAGACTGAAACACCAGCATACCTGTTTCTCCACTGAACCAGTGCTTGAGCTTTTCATCCTCAGATTTCATTGGTGTAATCTTGATTTTACTCTTTCAGGATAATTTTCCCATGCATGCTGGACTTCATCCCTTCTTGCAGTTGAAAAGGCAGTTTAAAAGAAATTTACTCCACAGCTTGAGCAGTGTGTAGGAGCAAGAAAGGCCTCAGAACTGCTTTTGGCAGTACCTCTTATATCCAGCCTCAAGTATTCTTAAACCCTGCATGATGCTCTGTAACCAAGGGGAGGGTGCAGGTGGGTGGGGACCAAGCCAGTGCTAATGATCTGGGTGGAGAGCATCAAGATGGGAGGACTTAATGTCTGTAACCTGATTCTCAGCACTGCTGTTCCCTTGTAATAGCAAAATTGCCTTAGATGCTTTTGCAAATCCCACTGGTTCTGAACAGCGTCGCAGGGGTACCAGCACTTAGTGATTTGTTGGAGTTGGAAAGAAAGTGTGCAGGGAGAATCACTCTGTTGTGCGGTCCCTCATGGGACAACCGCTGCTGTGAAACTGCAGCTTCCTACCTGCCCTCACCCAGCCTTCTGCACCATTTATTCTTTCAATAAACTCTTTGCCTTTCTGCTTTCTTTAAAGACTAGAAGTGGTCTTAGTTGAAGCACGCAAATGGTTAGTGATATGTGAAGCACTTAAATATTTTGTGATTGCAGTTTATTAAATATAGTGTTCACCACCTGTGTGTGCTGAGAGCTAGTTTTTCATCATATACCAGAATAATTTGTGCATGAGCTGGGTTTTTTTCTACTTACATGAAGACTGTAAATTTTGTTTGTATCCTAGTTCATATCAGCAAACCTTGAGATGGCTTGTGCCTTCCTTCCAGCCCTGGATTCTGCAGCCCAACATCAGAAGAATGTACCAGAAGCTCAGCTTTCATTTTAGGAAATGGATTTCTTACTGTTATGCTTCTCAACTGAGCCTTTAAAAGTACAGAAAATCAACAAAATGAATTCCCAGAGGAGGCTTTTTTAAAATAAATCTTTCAGGTTTTAGTCATCTTTATGATTTGGGAGGGAACAGGCTTATGGGTTCTTATGAACTCCAGAGTTTGATAGCAATGCATATGGAAAGTCTTCAGTGTTTTGTAAGTTCTTTTGAAAAAAAGATTTGTGTTCCAATAGGGAAACATTGAGTAACTTGTAACAGTGAGCTTATTAATCGTGCACCCATTACTATTGTACACCCCACTAAAATTTTGTGTTATCAAACGATAACTTCTACTAGCTTTGCAGATGCCACAAATGTAAGGTGGTGCACCTGGGAAAACATAATCCAGGAGTGCAGCATAGACTGGGATCCACCTGGCTGGAGAGCAGCTCGGTGGAAAGGGACCTGGGGGTCCCGGTGGACAGAAAGCTCAACATGAGCGAACAGTGTGCTGCTGCGGCCAAGAAGGCCAACAGGATGCTGGGTTGCATCAAAAAGGGCATCGCCAGCAGAGATAAAGAAGTCATCATCCCGCTCTACTCAGTGCTTGTCAGGCCACACCTGGAGTACTGTGTACAGTTCTGGTCCCCGCTGTACAAAAAGGATGTGGACAGGCTGGAAGGGGTCCGGAGGAGGGCCACGAAGATGATCAAAGGACTGGGAAGCTGCCATATGAGGACAGGCTGGGAGAACTAGGTTTGTTCAGCCTTGAGAGAGGGAGGCTCAGAGGGGATCTCATCCCCATGTACCAGTACTTAAGGGGTAGTTACAAAGAAGATGGAGACTCCCTTTTTACAAGGAGTCACATGGAGAGGCCAAGGGGGAAAGGACACAAGTTGCTCTTGGGACGATTCCGGTGGACATGAGAGAGAAATTTTTCACACTGAGAACAGTCAACCATTGGAATAATCTCCCCAGGGAAGTGGTTGACTCAGCCACGTTGGACACTTTCAAGAGTTGGCTGGACAGGGTGCTGGGCCATCTTGTCTAGACTGCGTTCTTCCTCGAAAGGTTGGACTAGGTGATCCCTGAGGTCCCTTCCAACCTGGGATTCTGTGATTTTCCATCAGAGCTGAAAGAAAACTTCTACAGAAGTTTCAGTTTCTGAGCTCCCTGATGATTACTACACAGCCAACTGTTTTAACTCAGTACTGTTTCTTTATTTTTTTCTTTCTTTTGCCTTAGAGGGATTTCTCTCATCAAAAAAGAGGGAACTAAAACTTGTGAGTCAGAGTAACTAAGTATTTTATGGATACGTGCTTGTGCTGATGATGTTTATAAGATATACATTTGTCAGAGAGTTTATTATTATGCAAAATAGTTCATGAAAGTCATAGCTTTAGGCATGGAACAACTCCACACAAAGACCAAGTTTTGCATTTAAACTATTGACTTAGGCAGACATAAATCATTTATTGAGAAATGTGGTGCTTGAGGCTTATCAGACATTTTGGAGATTTGATTACAGTTCAGGTTGAAAAAATTGGTTGCTGCAAAAGCACATCCTTTCTGGGATGTTTAGAACAGAAGGTCTGATTTCTGGCAGTTTGGATATGATTTCAGACATCTTTGGGTCTTTTCTGTCTTCAAAAACCAAAATGCTGTTTCTGTAGAGACATAAATTTGTAACTGTATGTATTTTGTTTCTTTAGGAAGTAATAGAAGCTATTGCTGAATGTGCATTTAAGACATCGCCCTTTCCAATCCTCCTTTCCTTTGAAAATCATGTGGATTCGTAAGTAACTACCATGTTTTCCTGTACGGTGTTGTATTTTTTGTAAGGTCTAAGTGGTTTTATTAAATTACAAAATCAACAGCTCTTAACCCAAAAAAACATGTGTCAGCCTGAGTAGCCAAGATGATTAGAATGAATCAGGCATGATCTTAAAAACCTTCCTGAATTAGAACCTTATGTATGAAAGAAAAAGTGTGAATACCTGTGAGACATATTGTGTTAACTTTACAGTCTCAGTATGTCCTGCTGGCATGTAACGGATCTTCATCTAAGAAAAAGGAGCAATATTTCACCTGCTTATGTCCCTATTCTATGCTATAAGCATATTCTGTGCACAGAATTTGGTCTGTTTCTCATGCATTAGAGGTAAAGGCCAGAACCATAGACTAGCTAGGATTGTGAAACAGGTGGTGTGAATGGCCAGGAACTGTTCCATTTCTGCCAAAAAATACCAGTTTGCCTAAGCTGTTTTCTTTCCCTTTTTTCTAGTTACAAACGAAGGACAACTTTTCTGTGTAAGAAAAGGAAAAATAAGTGAGAACACTTCTCAATTTGTCCCAGTGGTCTAACTTTTTATTATTATTGTTTTACTTTGATTTTTCTTTTTTTTAAGTTTGACATTAACTTTGGTTTTGAATATAGAGACCACATGGTCTCTATATCTGGTGAGGTGACACAGACAAATACCATGTGCCTTAAATTCAGTTGCCTTTTCTGTTTTTGTTTTTTGCTGTGAAAGTGTTTTCAACACTTCTGGAGCTAATTTAGACTGAGAAACTTTTTTTTTTTTTAATGTGAAATAAAAAGTAATCTTTGGGGCAGCTTTGAATGATTTAATACAAATCAGAAAAGATATTGGCACTTTTGCTTCTTGAGGAGGAAAAGGGAGAGGGCTAACTGCTTTTCCATTTTTTTAGGAAGAACATTCTCATCGTAAGGGAAGGAACTGGTAGAAGAAGCTATGTAAGAATGTTTTTAAGTACAGATGTGACAATACTGATCAAAAATTATGTAGGTAGACAAACTTAAACTCTCAGAGCTGACCTATACTATCTGTATACCTTACAGTATAAGGTATACAAAAGCAAATGTCCTGCACCTGGGGAGGAACAACCGCATGCCCTGGTACAGCTTGGGGATTGACGTGCTGGAAAGCAGCTCTGCTGAGAAGGGCCTGGGAGTGCTGGTGGACAACAAGGTGACCATGAGCCAGCAAAGTGCCCTTGCAGCCAAGAAGCTGCATTCAAAGGAGTGTGGCCAGCAGGTCGAGGGAGGTTATCCTCCCCCTCTATTCTGCCCTGGTGAGACCACATCTGGAGTGTCCAGTTTTGGGGCCTCCAGTTTAAGAAAGACGTGGAACTCCTTGAGCAAGTCCAGTGGAGAGCTACCAAGATGATCAGAGGACTGGAGCATCTCCCATATGAGGAAAGGCTGAGAGACTTGGGTTTGTTCAGCCTGGAGAAGACTGAGGGGGGATCTCATCGATACTTATAAATATCTAAAGGGTGGGTGTCAAGAGAATGGGGCTAGACTCTTTTCAGTGGTGCCCAAGGACAGGGCAAGGGGCAATGGGCACAAGTTGGAACACAGGAAGTTCCACCTGAATATCAGAAAAAACTTCTTTCCTGTGATGGTGACAGAGCAGCGAAACAGGCTGCCCAGGGAGGCTGTGGAGTCTCATTCAGTGGAGACATTCAAAACCCACCTGGATGCAGCCCTGTGCACCCTGCTCAAGGTGTACCTGCTCAAGCAGGGTGGGTTTACAGGGTGGGTGGTGATCTCCAGAGGTCCCTTCCAACCCCTGCCATTCTGTGATTCTGTGATAATTTTACGCTCCCTTTTGTGGGCAAAGATGTGCATGCTCTGCACGCATTTAAAGGCCATGTGGTCATGATTCAAACAGCTGCCTGTTAAATTCTGCTTAGTTAGTGCTGTCTTCCTCTGAAGAACCACCCAGATACTGTATTTAATTTCTTTCTCTTATCGATTTCCTCACTCATTTATTCTTGGTGTAAGTTATATCACCTTGGACTTGCTTAGGGTCACTGCTGTAGGTTTTAACTCACAGTGCTTTTCTCAGTGCTTCCAAATGCAACCTCTGGTCATTAGAAAAGATCTCAAGCATCATTCTTCAATGTATTATATTTTGTATTCATTCCTCTGTATTTGTTAAAATATACATTCACTGTGTTACTATACGGCAGAGAAAAAGCAACATCCCCTTTATTTATACCAGAAGGGTTACATTTTTCTTCCTTTGAAGTCATTAAGACTTAAGTCTTCAATTATTCCAGGGTGATCTGTTCTATTTTAGGAAAGAAGTAAAAAAAAAAAAAGTATAAAATAAACTCCTGTCAGATATAAGTTATATACAAAACTGGCTTTAAAACTGTAAGATGAAACACTGTCAAAGTTAAAGGTGGTGTGATACTGCAGGAATATGTCAAAAAGGGAACAGAGTTACTGCTGCATTGCTCTGATCTTTACAATTTGCCCAACAGAAAACACTGGACCTTTCTCTCCAGAAAACTCTAGTCATGGAATAATGAACTATCCCTAAGTGTATTATTTGAGGTCCTTTTCCATGCATTGCTCTGGGAGGTTTTTAGCAAAGCCAGTCTGCAAAAACAGTATCAGGTTTATTTTCTCTTTTTGAGGCTTTATTGCTATTTATTATTTTCTGCTGCAGTAAATCTTCAGACTTAATGTGTATGATTTCTAATTTTGCCTTGGCTGAAAATAATTTTTAGTTATTTTACTGACTGCTACAATTATCCCTTCATTTCTGCACTAGTTGCTAGAGAAATCTGCAATTAGACATGCCACTCACAGAAACCTTCACCTAATTTCGTGGAATGCTCCTTTTGTCTTTTCATTTACTTGGAATGTTGTTTTTCTCCTAGATCTTAAAGATGGACTTTGCTCTAAGTATTAACAATATATGCTAAGTGTTTTTATAGAATTGCTGTCAAACAAATCCTATGACATCAGTTCCTACTTTTTCTTCAGTTCCAAGTTTTTCTTCTGATTTTCAAGTTACAAGAGTCAGCATTCTTCTGTGAAATGCCAGTCCCATACAAATCAGTAGAATTTTTGACATTGGCTTAAAGAGAAATATGGTTTTAGCCTGTGTTCTCTATTTATGGCTTTTAAACAGACTGCGATTATCAGAGGTAAATAAGTTTTACATCACCACAATAGATATGACAGTGTTCATCACCACTGGACTTAAAATGCAATTTTTCTTATATCTGGTTTATGTTCCTGAGAATATATTTAACACTTATTAGCACATAGTGTTAATCATCTCATTTTGCTTTCTTTCAGTGTTTTTCCTAGAATTCCTCTCTAATATCTTTGTAGCATGTGAAGAATTTTTGTTTCCTTTTACTATAACTCCACTATGTAGTATATTCATTCTCACCTGTCTTTATAAAATAAAAAGTTTAGAAAAAGAGGCAAGCATATAACTTTTAGAATATATAAAATATTATGTATGCCATCATTTATACTGAAGTCAAAACAGGCATGCTGAAAAAAGACAGTACTAAGAAAAGATGTGGTTCTATCAAAAAATAGTAAAGTGCCTTGAAAATGTTGAAGAGACCTCAAGAAGACCTTGACGTTTGAAACTGGGCTTGCAAGAAGATAAGCAATCTGCAAATCTGAAAGCAGACACTCTATAATTAGAAATGCACTGATGACATAGCAAAAAGGTTAAGTGATCCTTGAGCAGTATCCATATAAGATTGCTTCCATGATTAAATTTAATTACAGTTATTCATATTGCTGGTTTCTTGCTGGAATTGTTATTTCAGATATTAACAGTATCTTTATCACTTTTTCTTCCTACACTTCAAATTATTTTAGTATCTTCTGGGAAGCATCTGTGTCTTTGTCTTACGCTTAAGGAGTATCTCTGCAGAAGTGATAATAATGTAATGTTAGGAGCAGTCATGCCAAAGAGCCTCTGTGATTGACCTTCATAATAGGCATAATACAAACACAGTAAAACAAAGTACAAGCAATAAAGTCATGGTAATGAAAACATTTCTTAATATTCTTTGGATTTCCATATCTCTAGGTATCATGTTCCCACTTTATCTTCCCTTGTCCTGGCACATTTTGGGGGCTTATATAATTAGTCTATGTGCTACCTGACCATGTCTGCACAGTGAAAATCATAAAGCAGATAAAGTCAGCTCTTTTGAGGAAATAATTTTTCATTATAGTACAGGAATGCTGGAGAGAATTTCCAATAACAGTAGATGTGGACCAGGAAATACCTGCTTTTTTTGTTCCACAACACAAATGGGGCTATATTTTGTTGTAGAAAAGTTGGTATTTCGATCTGTCATTCTGGTTCATAATTTTGAAAGAAGGGAAAGTAAAAAGAAACTGATATTCCGACTTTTAAAATACTAGAATAATAATACAGAATCTATACTATTACTAATGATCTATCTCTTGCAATTGTATAGTTCCATAAAATACAGTTTCAAGTGATAGATCATATATATACATGAGAAAGAAAGAAAGAACACAAAAAATACCACTCGATTAAACGCTGGTACTCCTAAATATTTTTTATTCCCTCTTAGGAGCTTTTAAAAATATCTGTGCATATAGTCCAGTTCACAAAGGCATGTAATTTTGTAATGTCAAGATTTTCCTACTTTGGCCTTGTCTACTACTGGAAGAATTTTTTATAGCATTAAAAGCTGTTAGTTTTTTCACATAATTTTCCTTTTCCTTCTTTCTTCCTCCAGAATGCAGTGACATTGGAATTTATATGCTGGACCAAAATAGTGTTGCATTACATTTTTCTCTTTTGCAAAAATGAAAGTTCTCACTTTGTTCTCTTTGAGGTAAACATGTAATTAAACACAGAAGATCGGAAGAATTTGTTCTAGCTGTGGTGATAGTTTGAAATTTATTAGCTTTAACTCTTGCATATTTTTTTCGGATTCCTTTTGGAGTTGATGTGCCCATTTAAAAATGCTGGTGTCACATCCAATTACCTCGATTTCAATAATTGTGATCTTTTGATTCAAGGAGATGTCCTTTGAACTTTCTAGGTCCTAAGCTCCCTGTGGGTTCTTAGTTCCACTGCCTTGCTTGTCTTCATCTTAATTTTCCATCCTCAGCTAAAAGTGGCTTTTAGCTTTTTTTGCAGAATTGGCTGCACGCAAAAGAAAGCATTAATAAAATGCTGTAGTGATTTAAACTGCATGCAGCCCTTGCATAGCCTTGCAGAATAATTTAAAGCCTCCTTGCAATACTTTTTGTCAATGACTGAGCTAATGACCAGTTCACCCCGTATCTACTTCAAGGGACATCCAGAATGCTGATCTCACGGAAATTACATTTTCTGATTCAGGTGCCACCTAGCCTTTATCTCAGCTCTGATTTGGCCTTGCTGATGCCAGGAAGAGCTCCGGTGCCAGGTGCTCGCTTTCTAGCTAATGACAAACTAGACACAGTGGTTGTTGTAGTCTTAGTTTGCAAGAGAAAATGTGAGCATTCCTTTTTTCCTATATACCCAGCTCTATTTTGTTACGAAAAATAGCTCCATGGTAACATAACTGCTTATGCCATTTGTGTATCTTCCATGATATGCAGATCATAATTAACAGTAGTTGAGGAAATTATTTTAAGCAATATAAACCTGTCCTTTAATCGAGACTTCTCAACAGAGTATCAAAAAAAGGAAACTTAAAGATACTTAAGCTCAGATGTTACAGATTTTTAGCAGGCACATATAACAAAAATACAGTCATCTAAAATTAGAAAGAGAGTGACTGTAGCACTGAGCTGCATTTTAAGATTATTTGAGTAACATTTCTGGTTAGAATAACCTATCTTCAGTCCTAAAACTCCCATCACTGATATGCAGGAATTATTCTTTTGTTGCACTTTGGGAGAATTGATTATGAGTAGAGTTTACTGAGGTTCAGTTTACTTCTAGAGGATATAATGAAACTGCTGAAGTAATTTACTATGGTAAAATTTGACACTCTATCTGATTTTAAATTAAATTTTAAAATTTTTAAAAAAGGGATCTGACCACATACTCAAACTAAAATGATCATTGAGCAGCCCCACCTAGCAGTTTGTTATTGCATCCAGATCTCCACTGGGAAGGCTGTCCTGATATGTTGGTCCCAGTTATAGACACATAACATGCGTGCAGTATGTAGTTATATGCATATAACAAGCAGTTATCCCAGCACTTATTACAGCAGTTCTCCAAATGGACATAACACATCTTACCAGTAGCACAATTACACCTACTCTGTGACTTCTGCCAGTGACGATATGTCAGGGGAAATACTTCTGAGTGAGACGGGAGGAGCAGCGCACGCTTTCGGTGCAAACCCAGCCCAGGAGGGCTGCGATGGATCAGTGCTTTGTCATGGAGCGCAGTGCAGCTGCAGCTCCTGGCAGAGCTGCGGCTGGACAGGCCGTCAGGCTGCGCAAGCGCAGCGGCCACCTCACATGGGCTAACAAGTAGGGTGGGACAAGGGGGCTGCATTTTAGCAGAAAATCTGCAGTAAAACTAGCTGCTTCTCTACCAGTGCATATAACTGATGCAGCTTTGCTGGTTTTAAGACCTAAGTAATGTCTTCTGTCCCTTCTTCTGTATGGCTGTGCCTTACAGACATGGGTGAGTGAGGTGGTACCCTTGGCTTGGGAAATTTAAGAGAGACACCTGCTCAGGAGACTACTTTCTGTATGATTGGTTTAGGTTCTATGCCTTATGATCCTTTTGATGAGCTCCATCAGAGGAATCAGAATAACTGGATATATATATCTAGGTCTCTCTGAAAAATTCACAGCAATTGGGTCAGGGAATTATATCGAGTTTATGGATATTAGATAGTCCATCCCTGCTGCTTTCCTGTTGTAGCATTAATAGGACTCATTTATTTCTTTTTTTTTTTCCCTTTAGCCCTAAACAACAGGCAAAAATGGCAGAGTACTGCAGATTAATATTTGGAGATGCCTTGCTTATGGATCCATTGGAAAAATACCCGGTAATATGGTTTGGTATTTATCAGATCACAAATATCTGTGTGAATTTTTAAGTGTTTCAGTCCTGTGTCATTCCTCATATACTGCCTTTCAAAACAGAGTCCAAAGGAAGGAGTTAAACAATGTGAGCTGTTCGTGACTTAATCATATAATATCTGATGCAGAGATTGTTCAGATACAGTGAATTGTAATCCTCTAAATGCAATTGATTCTCATAGCTGCCATTTTATAATGTAGGCTTTCCTATTTGAACTAATACTTATTCTGGTTATTACTGCAGACATTTCATAAAGCATTCTTCTTTTCTTCTTAGGGCCTTCAGTAGCCCTGTTTCATTTAATGTTGAGGTTACCTCTTGCACAAAATACGTTTCATATTAACAGCGTTTATAGAGGTTACAAAATCATCTTGCACCATGTGGGCCCTAAAGAATTGCCATAAGCTCATTTCTTTTGCTGTTGTAACAAATTTCTATTCCTTTTTCTGCAAGCTGGAACCTGGCGTTCCTCTTCCAAGCCCTATGGATTTAATGTACAAAATTCTGGTGAAGAATAAAAAGAAGTCACATAAGTCTGCAGATGGAAGTGCAAAAAAGAAGCTCTCGGAGCAAGCTTCCAACACATGCAGCGATACATCTAGTATGTTTGAACCTTCCTCACCTGGGGCAGGTATGAATTGAATCTACAAATACATTTCTCCCTAAAACACAAAGTCCTAATTACAGCTCTAATTGAATCCATTTACATTGCTCTGGCAAGGTAGAGATGCACCAGTGTGGGCCTTACTCACTAGGAAACAACACTAAGTGTCATTGATCCAGGAGCATTGTGAAGGCTCACAGCTGAGGAATCACTAACGGAGTGGCCTAAAGCTCAGTGATGCAAACTAACATTTATCTGTACTGCTTAGAAGGTAGAGTGAGCTGTCAAATCCTCCGCCCTTGGGTGCCTTTTCTATGTGTCCAAGCCCAGTACCAAATACAAATGTTTTCTTTTTTCCGTTGCCTCTCAGACGTCCCTAGCATTTGGTGCCCTTTCAGACTTAACCCGTCGCACAGGAGGACTGCACTGGTTCTGCAGTGTCTTAATATTTAGGGTAACTGTGAATGAGATACCTGTTCCTCAGGCAGGCAAAGCTCAACCCGCTGTTGTCTTGCACTAGTTGGGAAAACGTCACAGAATTCTGTGCAAAGTGCTATAAGATGTTCTTCTGTTCCAGAGGTGGAAACAGGCAAAAGTAATACTGCAAACAAATATTTGTTGCCATCAGGAGTTGTAGGGAATGCAGCTAATGGAAAGCAGCAGTGTATTACATTTAACTTGTTCATTATTAGCATGATTTTTAAAATCAGAAATGAAATGGAAAAGTTACTATAATTCAATGCATATATTCTGGTAATGCCTATGAGATCTTCAGGGGACCATTGTGAGTGTTGGTATGCAAAAATTAGTAAGAGATGGTCTTTGTCCTGAAGACCTTAAAACCTAACTAGAAAAGACAAAGAGAAATGCAGAGAGAAAGATAAAGTAAGGATTTGCCCTAAACCACAGGAGCGGATTAGCAGCAGGACAAACAACAAACTCTATATATCCTGTTTCTCAGCCCAGGAGAATCTGTTCCCTGTACTAGAATTTCTTCTTCCTATTAAGACTGAAATCTGGATTGCTGCAAGCATAGACATTTATGCCCCAGTAGTAGAATCTTTTTTCCATTGTTTGTAATTTTTTCTAAATTCTGATTAAATGAGCTGAACATTTTCAAGCTGAATTAAAAAAAAAAACTGCTGTATTTGTAGATAACTTTTTTTATCCTATTAGAAGCAACTAAAGAGTTTTCAACTATCGTGTTAAGAAACTTTGAAAAGGGCATGCTTTGGAGTAGGGCTTGGATTTCAAAGGAAGATTCATCCTGGTGTCAGGACTGATTTAATACTGTTTTCTTGATTTGCTTTAGACAAATCCCAAGCAACAGAAAGATAAGTGTGTGTGTGCCAGCTGACTCCTTTCCAACACTTGATATCAACCCTGGGTTCCTAACTCCACATTTTTGTTACCAGCACATAGTGAGAACCCAGTGGCAAAGTGTATGTCTTTTGCTTTCTGAGTGCCTGATCTGCATAGAGGGTAACAGCTTTGTCTTTCCACAGCCTCTCTGTGAGCTTTTATAGGAAAAGACTTGGGCTGTGAATCTAGATTTCAATGGTGATGCAAGGCAGGCGGTCAGTCCCATAGTAGGGTGTGTAATTTTACAAATTAACTGTGAATATTTTGTCTGTATTGCCTATATAACAACTTCTATTAACTGTAGATTGTAAAGATGAACACTTACAATTTAGAAAATGCCAGAACTGAGATTGCAAAATTGACATGGTCATTTAGTTCGTCTGTGACTGCCAAAATACATCACTTGTAATCCTTCTGTCAGCCATTGTTGCTCCTTTAGGACCAATGCCTTTTTTGGAGAATGCAGTTAGTCAATATTTTTTCTCTCTTTGTCATTCAATGCTTGATCCTAGATCAAGGATTCACTCATCTTGCAGTGAATTTCTGTGGGGGTATCCAGGCTGCATATGAGTGCTTGGCAAACAGCAGTGAATTTATCTGAACAATACCCATGGGAAGTGAAATAATATTAAACCAGTTTTATCTAAGGACAGCCGAATCTGAGAGAGCTTAAGAACAGTTTAGGGCTGACTAACAAGGTACATCCAGGATCTGATTTTTCAAGAATACTTTGAATTTTTAAGTATTCAGAGCACAGCTCCAGAGATTTCAGCTACGAGCATGCAGCATTTTTGTAAATCCGATGCCAGATTTTTGTCTGTGAACATTTAAAAAAAAAAAAATTATTCACCATTCTACAAGCCTGCTGTGGCAAGACCCAGTGAAGAGCATAGTTCCATGGGGTGGTGCTCAACAGTCCCCATGACACCTTTCTTTTCACTGCCTCATTCCTTATGTACATCTCAACATTGGCAATATGTAATGCTGGAGCACTGCAAGCATTATGCTCCTTTATACCCAGTACCAATTTCTTTCTGGAGAACAAGAGGGGTAATGCAATTAAAGACCCACTAAAGGAATCTTAACATTTCTTAACGTGAAGTGTTTCAATACTCCAACCTTAATGTAATCTTCACATTTAGCAATTTGGGCATATTATTCAAATGACTCCATTGTATTGTATAGCTCCTCTCAGAAGTACTGCTGATCTCCAACAGAAAGTTGTGCTGATTTAGCCTTCTTGAGATTTTAAATTAGTTTTTTCACAGCAGTGCAAAGAATAGATTCGTACGTCAGTTGATAGCAAGCTTCACTGTGTCTTCACTGCTTGAGGTCAGACTTAAACCCAGATAAACCACTCTTTTGACGTGTTTGTGAAACATACCATATAAAAGCTAGGTGGTGGTGATATAGTAGCAATAATTTTAAAAAAAGAATTCTGAAACAAGCTTTGCAGAATGGTTTGCAAGATGTTCATGAAACTGGTGTAAAAAGTAACTTCAGTAGGGTGTAATATCTGTCAGTGTAAAAAGCTTTCCTTAGAAGTACAGCAAAGCTGGCAAAGCAGAAAAAAAATTTCTGAGATAACACTTGTGAGATAGATTGTAATTTTGGTAAGCAAGCATCTTAGACCTGACTGTTTTAGCACCATGAAAGGAAGAAAATAAGCAAGAATTTGAAAGAAGTGAGATTACACTGCAAAAAGAACAGTGGCAGTTCTGAAGGTACATACATTTTACCAAGAGTGGGCCTATACTGAAAGTAGCCAAAACTTCCTAATTGAACAGTATTTAAATTTTCGAGAAAATTGTTAACTTCTCACCGATAGGATGCCATTTTTGTCAGAGTAGTGGGTGCTGCAAGGAAAGAGTCAGAGGAAGACAGAGAGAGAGGGTAGAATTGGCTCCATCATTTCATGATGACTAAATAGAAAACTGGATAAAAATTTTTAGGCTCCATGTATGTAAATGCAGAGGTATATTGATGCTGCGTGCCATTTGAGGCCATGGCCCGCTCTTACAAACTAAAATGTTTTAGAAAAACGGAATAGAGTTCATATTTTCCTTTTTAAAACTCAGCAAGTGCTGATGTACAGCCTGTGGAAAAAACAGAAGGTGATTTCCTGCCCCCAAGGTGCTGATGGCTGCCTAAACCTTATAGAGCTAACAAGCTGCACCAGCAAATACCACATTTATAATCCATTCTGGCTGTTATTGTAAAGGGGTCTGGGAGAGCAGATTACCAAATTCCTCTGAATTTCAAGCAATGTATAACCTTTCATTTTGTTAGGCTCTCAATATCTATCATGCTGCTGAGGCATGGTGAGAATGGATAATATTTAGCACTCTGCTTCCTCAACCCTTGGTAGCAGGGATTTTGCCTGTCATTCCCAGCTTTCCTCTCCTAATCATCTTCCATTCAGTATTACTGTGTTGAACCCCTCTACCCATCAGCTGGAATTTAGCCTTCTTTGTCCACTTCTCACGTTGCCCAATGAGCACTTTTACGCTTTCCCCATGCTGCCCCACTCACTAGGGGCAGCTCTTTGAAAACATCCTTGAAACTGCCCCATTACTCCACTGAGAAGTTTCCTGTGTCCTTCTGCCAATGAGCGGTTGACAGTATATGCATTATAACTTAGGTATTGTTTTAGGGAGCAACCTCTTTTTATTTCTCAATATTCTTCTGTTGTTCTCTGTCTATGGGCAGGCTCTTGTCTCATACTAGGAGGGCAAGCCCTTGCAGTAGGGCTCTCTATTTTCACTGTATTTGTATGCCGCGTAGCATGGAGAGGTCCTGTCCTGACCTGGGTTAGTAGTCCCATCTAAATGCAAATAATAATTATGCAATTACAGTTAGTTGTCCCTTAGACAAGCTCACATGTACATACTGGACTTGACCTGCAGCAAGGCTGCATATGCCAGCCCACATGCATTTATGATACACAGCATCTGTGCCCTCCTAGGAAGGGATAGGAGTGATGGTGTGGGGTTGATCCCACCACCACTGTGGGAGGGTGACCATGGAGATGTCTGTAGCACACACATCTCAGGCTGGCCAAGGCTTGCTCTGACTTTGTGTCCCAGCAGTGTAATGGCAAAAGAAGGTCGGGTTTGAGTGTAGGACCACACTGCTGGGTGAAAGGCAATGCAGAGGTAGTCACACTTTCTAAAACACTTACTAGTTTTTATTCTGTGTTTGCAATCCTGTGTACTATTTGTTCTGGTTTTGCTGTCTGATGCAGAACTTGAAAATGAGATCTGATCTCCTTGGGAGTTTTCCTGTTAAATATTTTTAAATAAATGAATAATGTGTTGCGTACTTTCATCCCTGGACACTTCCAGCAAGAACAAGCTATCATCTACCTAGTATCTCAGCAGCACAAGTTGACTGAAATCTGCCCATGTCCCCCATTTTGTGGACTATGGAAGTGTTGTTTTGCCAGTCTGGTTAAATCAGTTGAGAGCTTCTCATCCAAAGATTGTCACTGCAAATCCTGTGAGAGCTTGGCTGGCGCTTCACAATGTGTTGAGGTTCCCTGAGCCATCCCTTGAGCCTGTTGAGCAATCATGTTATTTTCTTCAATGAAACGTGCAGGAAGAAATGTGTTCATGAATAAAAGCCTGACATTTCAACATCTGCATCTGGAAGGAAATGCAGCCTGGGTAGTCATCATTTAGTTGTGTAAGGCACACTCATTATTTAAGTCATATGTGCTCTCCATGTTCAGAAGGGGCCCACTGGGCATGATTCAAGGCCTGCTGGAACAAAGAGGAGTTTCTTTATTGACTCAGTGGGCTTTGGATTAGACCGTAAATTGACAGGAGGAACTGAGACTGAATTACCATTCTCTGGAGAGTTTGGGAATGTTGCACAGTGGTTAGATTTTTGTGCTGCCAAAAAAAAAAATTGCCACTGCTAAAGAAAGCTGAAAGGTTCATAGAAGAAAATCTTTAGGGAGAGTTGTCAGTCTTACAGGTGTGGATAGGTAACTGCAGTAGAAGTTAAACCTTCTTTTCCAGAGTCGTCTTAAGATGCACAGTGTATACTTTATGACAGCCAGACCCACAGGAGGAGTTACTAAAGAGAAAGATCAGCTTGATATTCCTTAATGGTTTAATTTCTGGTGCAACCAAATCAAAACATTTTGGAGGCAAGGGGAGGCTTTCCTTAATTAACGAGAAAGTATCTGTGTCTTGCCCATAGGAATTTGATGAGTACACTGCAAATGGGAGCAAGGCATAAAATGTGTTTTATTTGGTCCCATTTACTCCATCAGTATATTTTCAGGGAAGGGATGAGCCTTATGCATCTTCTTCGCATTATTTGATTTGCACTGCCCTCAGCCGGTGCATCTGAGCTATGCCACCGGAGTTCTAACAGTAAGGCACACCAAAGCAGCGTGTGAAGGGAACTAAAGTAAAGCCATGGCAGCTAGGCTCCTGTGCCAAATCCTCCCAGCTGCACTACCTTAGTACATGTTCTGGGATACATTCAGAACAAATGGGGTTTGCTGAGCAGCCCTCGATACCGCAGCACATGAGAATCTCATCCATTTTCATGCATGATTTCTTCACCCTGTGCATGCAGTTACATGTACACTTCCCATAGGGGGTGAGGCATTCACTGAAGGTCCTGCAGGGTTCCTACAACAGAGAGGGAATTTGAACTCACATCTCCCAAACCCCAGGGCTGCACCCCAATCATGGGAACATCTCTTCAGAGTAGTTTGTGATACTGGACCCACACGCTGTGCACACTATGCACACCACAATGTTCTCTTCTCAGTGTGATACCTACCCCATGATTTTCAAACGCTGCAGCTGCAAAGGAATAGTTTTTGTTTGGTTGGGCAATAAGAACTTATCAATGCTGTAGATGGATGAATCCCTCAAGACAGCGTATTTGATTTGTGCTCTGACAAAAAAGCACATGTATAATGTAATCTCCTTTAAGCAGTGCTACTTGCACATCTTTCTTGAATTTATCACTGGTAATTGTAACTATTGCTTCAGCTAGTAATCATCTTCTGCTTAAAACTTCTCAGGAGAAGCAGAGATGGAGAGCGATGATGATGATGACTATGATGATGACTGTAAAAAATCGTCGATGGATGAAGTAAGGGTTTAGATGTGTTTTATGGTGATGGATCGGTTCCAGGAGTTGTGGGTTGTCTTGTGTTACCAGGAGTGGGACTACCATCTAGTGGAGAACAGGAGGCAGAACACTGGGAAACACACCACCAACTTTCTGAAGTTGGTTGTTAATTGGTTTGGAAGCACATCTTTGCTTTGGTTATTTATATTTTCATCTACTGAAGAATAAGAATTAATAGCACCACAGCTGATCCGTTTCAGACAACTGCTTGTGGTGTATTTAGCACTGTTGAAAGAAAAACTTGGCATCAAAAACTTAGAGCTATATTTGTTGCTTATCCAACAGTACTGATAAATGTTCTCAGCACTATGCATGTGTAAAGGTAATGCAGTCCCATCCCTAGGAGCCACGTAAAAAGAATGAATACAGCAGAAGTTTAATTAAACATTTAAATTTTATAGCAAATTTTCTTTTTACTATGTGGAACTCCCTTTATAAGGCATTAACTTCACTAAACCAGGATCAGTGAAAGATATTTCAGTTGATAGAAAACTGGGCTTTGGTATTTGTGGCCTCTGATGGCCACAATGGACAGACCAAAACTGCAGCATTTTCCCTTCTCTGTCCTAGGGTACTGCTGGAAGTGAGGCTATGGCCACGGAAGAGATGTCTAACCTGGTGAACTACATTCAGCCTGTGAAGTTTGAGTCATTTGAAGTATCAAAAAGTAAGCAAGCTAAGCATGAGCAACATCTGACACTGGAAATTGCCTAGCAAGTGTTTGGAAGAAAATTCTGGAGAAATGCTACTTGGCTTCCTCTCAGTGAGATGTAGGCACACAGACAGAAAATGTTCCCTTGGTGTCCAGCCAAATAAATCCATATTTATTTTGAATCCTGTATTAGTTTAAATACCAAATTTCATCAACAGTAAATACGCTGCCATTTCACAAACATTTTTGAAAATGTTGTACTTACATTGTCTTTATTGTCCATGACTGAAGAGTAACTTAAGTTTGAGAAAGGTGGTCATAAATAGTCCTGCAGATTGAGCAAGCGCTTTATATTTTGCCTCTGCTATTTTTATAGAGGTATCAGGATAAGCAGAGTCTTCCCTTCCCCATATGCAAATTCACTCTTTCCTGCCTCTGTGTATTGTATAGAAAAGGCCATAATTTCATCCCCCACTGGCTTTTACAGAAGATGCCTTGCTAGGAATGCACTCACTGGCATCCTCAGTAAACACTGCAGCATCTTTTCCTTTCTTGGTGCAGAACCCCCTACTGTTTGCCTGCCCTTTTTCACTTCGTTTTGACAGGTTTCAACATGCTCTTGGAGCTTTTTAATTAAAAGAAGTGTATAGCATTTTAATCGATTATGGATTTGTGGAGGCCTTGGCAGAGGACAGGTAATTGGTGCCTAAGTCCATATCTGTATAGAAGATTTTGCATTTACTCATGATGAATAATAAACATATAAGAAGTTATCTGCTTATTCATTTGTTTGTGGGTAATTATACAGACATACACACAAGCATTCACAAAATCATGCAGAGAGCTATGCTTATTCCCTATAGCAGCTTCCCTTTGGATGTTTTTAATCTCCTCTAGCTCTAATGAGAGTTACAAGAACACCATGGGAAGGAGATATCCCTTCTGGAAAGGGAAGCCATGTGAATCCTAGCAGGACAAGTTGATGCAGCTGTTCTAAAATTGTCTCGTGGAGATTTCTTCTGTTCACATGCCCGTGCCTTTCCGAGTTTTTTTTGTCTTTTGTAAAGAACTGCTGATGTCCAGGTTTTTTATACTAAGTCTTGATGTGACCTTTGATCAACCATAATGTTTCTGTGAGCCCGTAATGTTAAGGAATTAATATTTCTGGAGTTTGTGTCAAAAAATTATTATGTGGTATATGTGCCAGTTCATTAAAGCAGTGACCTTGTGTGGTAAATGCTGCTGGCTGGTTAAAGCAGTGGGCACTATAGCATGACTTGTGGGTTCTGGTCTTAGTCCTGGCCTGGACTCACTGCTGGACTTTCATTAAATTCAGTGAAGATGGACTGAATAAACGAGTTAGATGAGGATATTTTTTTAATTTGCTGCCTGTCCACTTGTTGCCCAGATTGTATTTTTGTTCACCTGGCTTCATTTCCCTTAGTGTAGAGTTCCATACTTGTCTTTTGTACAGTTTCATTGTTTCAGTGTTACAGCATTTTTTTACTATTTTCTAATTCATAATTTGTTTTGATTTGTCATCCTGGCCACCAAGGTGATAACAATACCTCACTGCTTCTGTCAGTCACACATTTTAAAAGTGCGTTTTCTGGTCTTGCATCCAACTTGTTAACAGAAGTATCAAACAGCACTGGATCTGTAACAGTCCCCTGATTGCCCTCACCTAAAGATGTTCCCCCTATCTGACAGCAAGTAGCTGAAACTCCATTTTTGCAAGTTTTTCGGACAGTTTTTCAGTGAGTTGTTTGTCCACTCCCTAGTGGCTTCCTCCTGTTAAGATAGCACAGTGTAATGTATCATGAGAGAGAAATGCCTCTCCCGCCCAGTCTTTTCTTCAAAGGGCAGGTTTCTTAATCATCTCCAGATACTACAAGGAAATAACTGTTCGTATTTTAATTAGGAGATTGATTAAGCCCTGGACATTTAGTAACTGAATCATTTAACAGCTACCAGTTCTGGTTTCTTCACATGCTGTACTTTAAGATAAGGCTGAGAGATACAGTATATTACTACAACAGTCTAGTGCCGAAATTCTTATTCCATCCTTCCCCCTTACTAGTGCTTTCTCATTAGTAAGGGGGAAGGATGGAATAAGAATAATCTCAGTGCCTTTATAAGGAGCTGAGATGGAGGTGAGCTGGCTGGAACAGAGTCTGGAGAAAGAGAAGATACGGCTTGTTGGAAAGGAAGAGGAGAGGTAGGAGAGCAGCCCCTAGGGAATGGCAGGAATCTTTCCCATTGGGAGATAACAGCTATGAATAATGGCAGTAGCATGATGGTTGCTAATTAGAGATACGGACCACAATAAAGCCTCTGTCCCAGTTCTCCCAGAGGGAGAGAATAACTTCTGGAACACCACAGTCACTCTCTGACTCCTCAACACACACTGAGAATAGTTTGTAGTTTACAGGCTGGCAGCACATTTTCTTCTCACGTTGGCCTAAACAATCTAGCTCCTCATTCTTTGGATCCACTGCTTCCTTTTTGGCTTCCTATAAGGAAAGCACCCACCTGTTTCTGTCCTGCTTCTCTCTGCAAGACGAGTGCTTTTGCTCAGTTTTATCCCTCTCCTGCCGCTTCGCAGTTTGACTTCAAGGAGCTGGCCAGGCTGGCCTCCTGGCCATCCCTGGATTACTGCAGCACAGTTATTTCTAAAACTGGAAGAGGGCTAGCCTTTTCTCTGCCTTATTGTTTGTTTTTAATAGGGTGGTGAGTCTAGAGAGTTCATGTTTCAACATAAGCACTGTTTCTGTCATTTTTAAAGAGAGCAGTGCTGAAATATCTAATGGATATGACCTCCCAGCGCTGTGGCCCCTTCAAGGCATTGAACGCAGCTGTTGTGATGGAATGGGAAACTGTTATTTTGCAGGAATCCTTACCTTCTGTACAGAAGTGTAAAGGAAAAAATACTGAAGCTATAAGGGCCTTGACTTAGGCTCTTCGCTACAGCATGTGGCATGGGTACATTGAAAGGCTGTGCACGTATCAGGCACAGGTGAGTAACAAATGATATAGCAATTAATGTTTAGTCCTACTGAGTTATAAGCTTAGGAGGAGCTTTTCACTGCTGTGAGGTCAGAAAGTTTGACCAAACTAAAGAGGTCATAGACGTTTCATACTAGTTCGAGGTTAGGTCTGAAGACCTGCTGGGACACAAGAGTGTACCTTCAGGCTTGAATAGGTACGAATGTTTCCATGACTGTTTGAGACAGATGTGACCTTACCCTAACATACTGAAGATAACAAGAACGGCTGTAGGCACAGCTAGCACACTGCTTAGTTTAATCTGATGCAGACGTTAGTTATTATAGCTTCATATTGGCTCAAAGCCCTTGCATCTGTCTGCAAAGACAATCTAGAGATCCAGCAGGGCCCTCTGTTGCCCACAAAAGCTGCTACAATACCTCTGCGTCACACCTCCGAGCTTTGGGCTCTACCTCCCAAAGATATCCACGTGGTATTTTGCAAGCAAACGTGAGATCTCTGCCTGTGCACTGTCTGTTGCCTGCAGCTGATACAGCAGCAATCTCAGGTAGTACCAATGCCCTTAATTTGGGTAGCACAGCGCTAATGTGAGTTCAGATGGAGCTCTTGAGTATGTGCAGAGTGAGTTTACTGCTGTGAGCAAATGATTGTGTATGTAAATTCTTTGATATAAAGGTGAAATGAGCTGGTAAGCAGTAGATAGGATGAGGGCACTGAGACTAAACCAGTTGTTTGCAGCTCATGCAGCGCATATGATTTCATGCTCTAATGTGTCACTGCTTTTATTTCCCCTTTAAACTTTCAGAACGCAACAAAAGTTTTGAAATGTCTTCCTTTGTGGAAACCAAAGGGCTTGAGCAACTTACGAAGTCTCCTGTGGAATTTGTGGAGTATCCTTGACTTTCAGGAAGCTGCTTTCTTAGCCTTTTATATCTGAGATCTGTTACAGGGCTTTACTGAAATTTGGAGACAGGAGCTGGGGAAATAGGGAACGCAAATGAAATTTGTAGATTCGACTGTCTTCCTAGCTGAGTTAATTGGCCTGAGTTCTGATGAGCTAATTTAAAAGCTGGCATAAGTCCTTGTGCTGTGGGCTAGGACTAGAGGGAATAGGCATAAAATACATATTGAAGACCTGATCCTTTGTATTGTCATTGTTAAATTTATCCTATACGAGGTAGTATGAGTTATGGTGAGCAAATTGTCAAAATGTGGCTGACCGTTTTGTGCAAAGTCATACAAGAGAGTTTGCTTTCCCATCGTACCTCTAGTTCTAAGAACACTGAGCTGTTTTATTGCCACACAATTCTTTATTTTTTTCCTTTAGGGTTTTTTTGTAACTTTTAAAGAAAAGCTGAGGAGCCTCCTGTTTAGACCTTTTGATATTTCTCAATGTCTCTCATCATGGCTACAGTTAAGAATGAATGGTCAAGATAAAATAGTACCTTAAAGAAGATTAATGGAAGCTGTTTCCACAGATAACCTGCAGCATGTTCTCATCTCTGAGATTTGTAGACTCAACTATAAGAAGTGTCCACTCATCATTTCTGGCTGTATGTAGAGCCCAGTTCTAATGCTTTTTCCAGAAGAGCACTTATTTTTTAACTGAGCACGTCTCCCACCACCAGAGGAAGATTTGCTGTTCACAGCTATTTGGCCTCCATAAATGCAATCTTAGGAAAATCCCAAATTAGTAATCATAGCAACAAATGGAATTTTATTAACTCTATCATTTTAATGCATATGCCTGTGCTATTTCCTTGGTTATTCCAAGTACTCTGTACAGGAACCAACAGCACCTTTAGTTACCCATATTTATCATATCTCCTACAAAATTGTGGACCTCTGGAAGTGTTAGTTGCAGAAATCCAATAAGGACCCCACTGCCATTCTGTAAAGAGCACCTGCATTTAAATATTGCAGTTGCATCTCTCTGCAAAGTGATTTTTGGCACGTGTACTATATCTTAACTACTCACCATTTAGATACAACAAAATGCAGCTAAGCCGAATTTATCCAAAGGGAACACGTGTAGACTCCTCGAACTACATGCCACAAGTCTTTTGGAATGCTGGCTGCCAAATGGTTGCTCTTAACTTCCAAACTGTGGGTAAGTTACGCTGGTCTCTAGATTTTGTAAGCTTCTCTGATACAGTTTCTGATTCATAGGTGGGAAAGGCTTTATGCGTCAGAAGATATTTAGTGATTGAATGATACTACAGAGCTGTTAATTAACATTTTAAACACAGTTTGTTGGTTTTTTTAAAACTAGAGATATTCATTATTACCATGCTGTAGCTAGTATAATACACATACATAATGCCCTCCATATCATCATTATTTGTAAGAGCAGCATTTCAGACCTGGCAGGGCTTTTTTTCCTGTGTCTTCCAAAATCTCAGTATATCAAGACATAAGTGACTTAGCAAATTCCACTTTAAAAGCAAGTGTTTAAGAAACAAAGATACTCAGGCTCCTAGAAGCACAAGGCACTTTGGAAATAGAATGTGTTGTCTTCCAAGGCTATGTCTGTTCTGAGACATACAAATATTTCCATCTGCTGCATCCCAGGACATACCCTGGCCATGTTCTGCCTCTGGGCACATGGTACCATGGTGTCATTCCCTTTTTTCCTTTCCAGTTGTGCTCATGTATACACCACCTTTCCACTGAAAGCAAAACCCTACACAGGCTGGGAGCCTGCAGAGTAATAAAAACCTCTTTGGCCCAGTTTCAACCAAGTATCAAGCACCCAGTGGGTGATGTTGGAAAGGGTTAGAAACATAAGTACTCTGCTGGGTTCGGTACAGCAGTGCAACACTGAGGGACTCAAAACCTAAGGACCAAGTCTTCTTTTTAAATTTGAAAATGTTATCTATTGTGTAGTCCCTGAAAGATGTCTTACAGATGTCTTTATGTTGTCAAAAGAATTCAAGAGAGTGGCTGCAACCACATCTGAAACCTCTTTTAACAAGCAGCAGTCTGATATAAATAGCTGTTTACATTACAGTCGGTTTGAAATTACAATAAATAGTATTATTTTATTGCTTTTTAAAATTGTTACCTAACCAGAAGGTTATTCTTATCAATATTTTTTTTTACACCTAGATTTGTCTATGCAAATAAACATGGGAATGTACGAGTACAATGGGAAAAGCGGATACAGGTTAAAGCCAGAATTCATGAGAAGACCAGACAAACACTTTGATCCATTTACTGAAAGTATAGTGGATGGAATAGTAGCTAACACCTTGTCTGTCAAGGTATGTATGCAGCTGGTAACACTGCTCTCATGACAATGCATAGATACATTTCTGTTATGCCGTGGCCTAGCAAATGACCATACAAAGTCAAGAAAATAGAATGCATTTCATTTCATCAAGTGACAATTCATTTTTAAATTGCAGAGGATCTTCTGCCTCACATTTCATATTGTAGGATAAATGAATGTATTTGTATTTTATGTATTCTTTTCTATTGCAGTAATTGGGAAATGAATGGATATAACAGTAGTGTGGCTGTGTTTCTAGTAACAAAGGGTTGAATTTAAAACATGCTGTTATGAAGTGGTAGGTTGCACTGGAATAGCTAGAACAGTACACTGTTTAGTATAAATAAATTTTCTGGTTCTCTGTAAGTTCTCCAGCAGAACTGTGGAACCATAAAAGTCAGCTGCAATTCACTGCCAACTTGCTTTTCTTCATTCCTTTTTAAGGACTTCTAATGAAATTCAGGGACCACCAGGCATCTGCAAATTGAAAACTACTGATATGAACATTTAGACGGATAGATTGCATTGGCTATTACAGGATCACAAATTTACACTTTGTGTATCTCTATTTATAAAAACATAAACTTCCTGAAATCCTGTTATTCCTTTAGTGGACTTGTCCATTAGAACAGCATCCGTATTACAGAATCCACCTGCAAAACCATTCTCCTGTTTTCTTTTAGAGAAAGCAAGTATTTCCTCTCAGGCTGCAGACACAAGCGTAGCAGAGCAGTCCTGGGAGGGATATGAACAAAGTAATAATCTGATGACATGCATGGTAAAAAAAAGATGACTGTGGGAATGACCGTTTGTGGTGACCTGTAATCATGGAAGCTTTCAGGTCCTCCTGTGGGTTTAGAGGCACTTTCTTTTGTAATTTTAGTAAATGGAGGTGGAAGTCATTCAGTAGCTATTAGGAGATGTACAGCATTTTTAACAGCAGTGAACATCCAGGAGTCATGAGACAGCTGTCAGTCATCAGCTGCTTCTGCCTGCTTGGTGAAGACTCTGCTGGTTATAATGTCAATGTCCATACAAGATACAGCTGATAGTAGATTAAGATTTGCTTTAGGCAAGACTGAATTTGTTAAGGCACAGTGACAGTGCTACGTATTCCTGTGCCTCGTCTATTTTCTGAAGTAATTGCAGACCTTTCTTTAACTTTTTAAAGCTGAGAGTTGTGTTTCCTGTTAAAAATAAGAACTGGATAAGACCAGCTATTTTACAGTTGTCTTGTTTTCATAGTGAAACTCCTCACCCTCTGTAAAGAGCCTTTATTAAAATACCAACTTTTTAGCTTGCTTTCTCCCTCGCAGTTAAAAACATTTGTTTTTTCTCTGCTGCTTATACCTCTTTTCTTCCAGCGTTTTTTGAACCTTTTTGTTGAAACTGTATAGAAACTAGAATTTTCAAAGATACTGTGTTGTGGAAATAGTCAGCCAGATTGAGGAATGGGATCCAAATCAGTATTATTCCTGCTGAGGGAAGGGCAGCAGTATGATCTCAACCACATTATCACTCATGGGGGAATTGAGGACAACAGGGTCACAGGAAATCGGGCATCATAGGTTGTTTTGCTGTGTCTGCAATTTCAAACAGTGGATTTTTTGTTTATTGTGGTTTTGGTTTTGGTTTACTTTCAATGCATACTATCTGATCATTAATGAGAATTATCCATCTGCATTCCAGCCACTCATTCCCTAATCCTCCAAAGTGGTCTCTAGTGATCCTCCTTTGTTTTGCTTTTAGATAATTTCAGGTCAGTTCCTTTCTGATAAAAAAGTCGGTACCTATGTAGAAGTCGACATGTTTGGCCTGCCTGTGGATACAAGAAGAAAGGCTTTGAAGACCAAGACCTCTCAGGGCAATGCAGTTAATCCTGTCTGGGAAGAGGAAACCATAGTGTTTAAGAAGGTTGGTGTAACATTTGCTTCCCAGAAGTGCACTGTGCTTGTTTTATCACTGTCCAGTAGAGTAATTCTGTGGATTACTGAAATTTTGTATTCGCTGAAAGAAGATAAAGAGATTCCAAAGAGTTACTTCTTGAACTGTTTACTGTTAACCACTTTTGATGTAATTTTGATTCTATAGTCATGCCAGCTTCTACTAAAATAAATGAATTTAAAGTCACCTTGATTCTCTCAGCTGGAAACAGCAGACATGTCAATAGACTCACCTGCATGGCATGGTGTAGTGCCATGCTATTAATGAGCAAGCACAGATCCCAGAGGCAGTTTAGCTGAATTACCATTTTGCCTTAGCTGAACAACAGATCGTATTAACCTGTGAGCAAGACAATGTGAATACAGCTATAACAATCTGGCTGTCCAAGCTAATGCATTCAAAGCAATCTGTTTTCTCTGCTTAGCACTAGATTGTGCTATTTAAATACAACCTTGGTGATGAAACCACATAAATCCCATCCACTTGAAATAATACACAGACTTCTGAGTTACTCATGCAATTTGAACAGTATTACTTAGAGTCAATTCGCTAAACTTTGAGGGAGCAGAAAATACCGAGCATGTTTTAGGATTATGCAACTTGACCGTCTTATTGTGCTTCACAATATACGTGGCAGCCAGTTTCTAATAGGAGTTCTGGGTTTTGCTTATTGGACACTGTGGTTAAGTGGATCCTGAGTCCAGGTGTTGGTAAAACAATTTCTTTCATATTTCTCCAGGCAAATGTAGTTCACAGAGATGTTTATACAATCAGTACTTGCAGCCCTGCTTTCTAGGGAGTACAGCCCTTTTCCCTGAATATTTGGCCTTCTGAATGACTTTCCTTTGGCAGCCTGCCAGAGCTTAAGTTTGGAAACATCACTGGCATTTTTCTTCTGTAATGAACTTCTAATTAGTGTATGTCATTTCTCTATTTAGTTAATGATCATGCCTGGCTGCCTCTCTGCTCAGAGGAGCATAGATTACTATTTTTAGTAATCTTGAAAATAAATTAGAGAAACTCTTTGGTTTGAACTGTTGCTTTTTTTAAAAAAAAATTTCATTGTCTAGGTATATTTTAGCATATGTTCCAAAAAAATGCGTATCTGTGCCCAGCCTAATAATATGTGTATGTATATTTGCTTTAAATAGGAAAACGGGATGAATTATGCTGTACCTTTTTTTAAGTAATAATAAAGATTCCTGTCTTAGTAGGGTAGTTTCGGTAACCTTTTTTGATTTCTTGTTTTCTTTTTTCACTGTTTGGCCTTCTTTCTTATGTAGCGCCAAGAAAGCATCCAATGCTAGTAAACATCCTGCCTGATTAAATTGCTTTAGCCCAGCCAGCGAGTGTGCTGCAGCCCTGGAAAATTCTGCTGGGTTTGACATGGTTCATGTAATTCATACATTCACGCTCTGCAAAACAGGCTGAGTTGCTTGTTGAGTTTTCAACACTGATATGCCTATTGGTGACTTTTCTCAGAAGTAAGTAATCCCACTTGCACAAACACAAAGGAAAAAAATCATCTGGGGCTGTAAGTAATAAGCAGAAAACAGAGTGGCATTTAAGTGTGATAGGAGTTGAGCTGCCAAAGTCCCTTGTATCATACTGAAAATGTAGGGTCAAATTGCTGGGTTCAGCATACTATGCACGCATCCCACATCAAGTTTCTTGATTCCAAAATGTTTCTATGAGAGTTATTTTGTCACTCAGGTGCATACACCCTGACCTCCTATAGGGTAAGACCTTCCTGTGGATGTGTAGATGTTAATATCTGCTATGTGGCCTAAGCCTGGAAGGAGGTGTTTCATTCAGAGCAGAAAGTTAATAATGCAACAATATTGCCTTCCAGGTTGTTTTACCTTCCCTGGCATGTTTGAGGCTAGCAGTGTATGAAGAAGGAGGAAAATTTATTGGTCATCGGATATTACCAGTCTCAGCAATTCGACCAGGTAAACTTTTTTCTCCATTGAGACAGATATGTAGTGAAAAGAAGCAGCAAGCCAGAATTCCAGTCCTGTAAATCAGCAGCTGCTCTGCAGATTTATAGCAACTGGGGATTTGAATAATCTCTCTCAATTTTGAGAAGGAAAATACAATATTTCACCAGAAATTTAAATGTGTAATGAACCAGGAAAACCAATAAAATTAAGCATCAGAGGCATGGTTGGTATTTACTGGTCTCCAGTAGATCAACTGCATATTCACAGTTTTGTGCTAAAAAGTGCAAATGTAGACTTCTAAGAGGAAAGAGGGCAGCAATAGCCAATTTTGATGTTATCTTTGTGAGAATGGGAGATCGCTAGGAATGAAAGCAAAATATGCTCCTCTAATGTAATTTTTACATGCATACAAGGACTGACCTATATGCAAGCTGTTGTACCCCTGCAAAGCCTTTAAATCAACCCAAAAATACTTCCATATTTATTGCTGAAAATTTAAAAAAAAAATCATTAATGGTCACTTCCAAATCATATAATTATTTCTATTATAATTAGTGGGCACTTAACTGAAAACTATCTTGTGCAACAACTCAGCCCTTATTTTCCAGGCCAGAGACTTGTTAGAGATCATGTTTCAGAAAGATGCAGTGATATTGGCATTTTGAGCAAGCGAAGCGGTCAACTTCAGCACCAGCTTTTCTGGGGAGGGGAGGAAACTAGATTAGGGCAAGCATATGGGCCATAAACATGCTCCCAGTTTCACTCACACTGGAAAAGGAAGAATATCTGTGTCTACCCTTGTACCTTGTCTAGTCAGTCCCAGCAGCAGCACAAAACTCACATAACCCTGTATCTAACTGTTGTTGTCCATTTTATTCCTGGAGACCTGATCTCAGGGAGTGTATAAATCTGTCCCTTCTCTTGTGGCAGGTAATGTCAGGGCTCTTCTGAAAAGAGCTCCAAGCCGTTTTGTCTTAGCTGGTATGGGTCGCATGGCCTCGTTGCAAGTGCAAACAGGCTTGCCATGGGAGGTGGTTGCTGGGCATGTTGCTGCTCCAGGATTTCTTCACTAGTTGTCACATCTTTCCCTTCTACTTCCCTTCTGCCCTGCTCTTGGCCATGCAACCCTGGCCATTCTGTTGTGCCAGCTCTGCCAATCTCCACACCTTTTTTGTGAGCCAACTCATCTTATCAATCCAGCAGAAAACTCTCTGCTGTTTTGTCCTGGCTTAATGGATATAATTGCCTCATGGACGATCTGCCAAGCTCCAGAGGAAGATAGGTGAAAGGGGGATGTGAAGGATTTCCCTCTTCTGGTGAAACTGAACTCTTAGACGGCTGGTCCTCTTTCATGGCACTCACCCTTCATGCAGCACAGTCCATTCAGCAGAGCACTGAATCATGTACCTACTTTTAAGCTTGTGCTGTTTAGGACAAAGGCCACTGTGTTAAATCATAGAAGGACTTTTGAGAGCTTTTACCCGCAGGCCTATCTTCTGTCATTTTGACTCCAGTATTAAGTAGTTTACAGCATGTGATGGAGAGCAGCATATTGATTTTAGTGTGTTTACATGCTAAAAATTTGCTGGAGGAGCTTGAGGGAACTGAGAAACCTTTGTAATATCTCTCTTTTCTGAGACATTATTGAAAACTGTATCATACTGTTGCACAAATCCACAGAATGACTATTATTCCCAAAGCAAGTATTTAACCATTACTTGTAGATGGACACAGCTGTAAAAATAAAGGGAAGATACTATTTTAAACTGCAGTGTCATGTGCCTTCCTAATAGGTCCTTGTCTGTATACTCATCTCTGAAACCCTTCAGGTAGACCTTTCCCTACCAGAATTCCCTGGGCTTGCTTGCTCCGTTGGAGCCACACTATAAATAACAAATGATAACACAATTACATTGGAAATGCCTGTGGAAGAGTTTATGCTCTGAACTGGTTGTTTCTTATTTTGCAGGCTATCACTACATCTGTTTGAGGAATGAGAGGAACCAACCTTTGACACTGCCAGCTCTCTTTGTGTACATAGAGGTCAAAGACTATGTACCTGATACTTACGCAGGTAATTCTGTGAAATTTTCCACAAAATTAACGTGGTATAGATGACTTGCCATATTGGGATAACAGTCCTGTGAACAAACCTCTGCACCTGAAGGATCATTATGTCTCATCACTCGTACAAGGTGGCCTGATTTACAGCAGCCTGCCTGAGGTTTAGGATTAGGGCCAACTTGGCAGACCTTGTACGACTCTAAAGGAGGAAGTACCCCAGGCATTTGCCACTGAAACACAAATGGACCTTTGCTTATGTGACGCAGTAGTATGTAATTGTTTCCTAAGTAAAGTGCCATGTTTAATGAAGAGGTTTGTATTTTGGAATTGACTCTAAACAACGACAGGTTTAAAGACCACACTGTGCATCTTCACTGAAAAACAGTATTCTGTATGGCTGTTTAGATTTTTTTGTAAAAACAGGATTTTTACTAATGCTTCTTTGTGCCACTTGAAGCAGGATCCTAGATGGCTGATGCTGTAAGCTTTGAAAATCCATCATAAAACACCTTGCAGAAAATGCATATCCACGAGACCCAAGCACAAACTCAAAGAGGGTTTGTGTTAGAGTATTTGTGCATGACAGTATACTCCCCTCCACTGTTGTTTCCAGACCTAGAAGTACCTAGCAGCAGCAGATCTGTATGCATTTTCTGAAAATGAAGTATTTGCGTTATTTCTAGATGTGATCGAGGCCTTATCCAATCCAATCAGATATGTAAACTTGATGGAGCAGAGAGCTAAGCAACTGGCTGCACTGACTCTGGAAGATGAAGAAGATATGAAGAAAGAGGTAAGGGAGGTTTCAGAGTCCCTGTAGATTATGTTATGGTATTTAAAACCTACTTTGCTTAGAAAGAGAGATATTGAAAGTCCCTGGGAATTGTATGTGTTGATTACTTGAACACCTATAAACACTTCACCTAGAATGAGAAGAGGGTACATTATAGCCAAGAAACATTGCACTGTGTGTCTGTTTTCACAGCATGTTGTATATGCAGCAAGTTACTCTTCAGAGGTAAAAAGACACTGAAAGCTGAATGAAAAGCCATGTTATGTGATTGCTGATTTGCAACTTTGTGACGTAGTAAATGAAATCTCCCTAAGTCATTGCCTGTTGTTTTCTAGGGTGATGCCAAAGTTCCCTTACAAAAAAGACAGCTCTGTTTCAGTAGCTTTTCCTGCAAATATTACAAATTCTCCAGTTCCCGGCACTGTTTCTGGAGAGGTTATTCTGTTCGAAACATTTGTGTAGCTCAGATTATGATGTCTCTATATATTCTCTGTGAGCAACCATGCCCTAAAGAGACCCTGTAGAATGGTACGACAGTTCAGATGGGAAGGGGCCTCTGTCTGTCAACCGATCCAACTCTTCATAGATCTTAGAAAGAGAGATGAAGAGGGAGGAGACCATAGAGTAAATAAATGTTCAAGCCTATTCTAGCATAGCTGAAAGCTATGGGAGCTACATTTTCAGTTGTTTGGTTTCTGTTTGGCTATATGTGCTTACCTACGGACTAACCTGTAAACCCTATTTTTCTGGATAATTGGAGGCGTTCTGCATACAAATGCATAGATTTTATTTTCAGCATAATTGAGAGTACTGGCAGTTCAGATTTGGTTCTGATAAACTCTACGCACAAACGTTCAGTCTCTGTTCCAGACATTGACATTGGGATGTCTTCTAGCAGTGTTTGAAAATATCAACCTTGTCTTTTAAAGGTTGCTTGCGTCAGATGTTAGGCACATCATGTGAATCAAAAGGCACTTGATACAAGTCTCTAGCAAAGATCGAGAAATGCTTTATAATCCTAAACTGCCCTCAGCTCTGGTGCCTGTCTTCTTTAATTCTCATATGTGCAAAGCGTCATTGAACTAGATTTTGTAACCAAGAATATACTCCCAAAGCAGACCAGATGAGTGAAAGTCATTACAATTCAGTGGCCAGCAATTTACTCTTCGTGCAGTGTCACAAGTTCGGCTGAATGAGGACACTGTGAAATGCTCAATAGTATCTTAGACATTTTTCTAGGACGCTCTACACATGAGATTCTATTTTAATAGCAAAGTCTTTTTTTAACATAATCCTTTAAATACCTTAGAGGTCACTTTTACTTTTGAAAAAGTACAGATTTTCCTGGTCTGTACAGGCTATTTGTTAGTGAGAAAAACCCTGTCATAGAGTATCTTCTAAAGCAAATGGGAAGAAGGAAAGATGAATTGTAGTGCTCAGGTAGTGCTACCATACGTCAAGGAGCTTGAAAGCTCATGGGATAAAGGAGCTTGTTTTGGAATAGCAGAGAAATATTTTTTTCAAAGAACACCGTAATGATTGTAGTGGTATGTTTGCTAAAAATGTATAAACATTCAGTTCAATGCAGCAGCAAGGGACAGGTACAAAACTGCCGCTTTCAGTAGCAATCTAAATAGACTATTGTTACCTTCTGTTTATAAATGCCCATTCTGGGTAAGATATTTGGCAGCTGGGCTGGCCTTGGAAATCTTGAATTGCCTGATCATGTTATGTGATGATGATGTTTTCTTCATCAGTCAGCAGGGCTGACTGTTTTACTCACGCACGTTGGCCCACAAGAATCACATGGGTTAATAATTGCAAGTATGTTCACTGGCAACATAGCTAAATAAACCCAAGCATGTTTGCCAGAAATGTACACATAAGTGCACCTGGATTCAATTTTCCTATGTACAATTTCAATTTTATGCACTATAAATGTTTGTGTGCAAAACTGTGATGTCTTGTAGTACAGATTCCACTTCCCCACACCTCTTTCCGTCCCCTCACACACATTTATTTATCTGAGCTGGATTCTTGCAGCTGTTACAGGAAGACTGAGGTTTTTTTTCTTTGCTACCTAGAAGTTTAAGCTGCATCTCTGTAAGAGGTTCCCTAGGCTTTTTGCAAAACAGTAGTCAAATAAGCTATCTAATAGTGGATCATTTTGAAGAAATAAATTAGCCTTTCTTTAGGCTTCAGATTACACTGCCTGTTCATTATCGGTGCAATAACATAAATGAAGAATGCTGAAGAACTGACAAAATTTACAGCATCTTTTCTGTATCTATTTGCAATGTTACTGTCATAAGCATAATGTGAATTCCTACCTTTAGCTTTATGGTCAGCACATAGCTTCCAGTTCTTGCTTTCCAGCCTGGCCTTAGAACAGCAATTTTTGCAGAATGGAAGCATTGTAATACCTGCAGTGCATTTTGCATCTTTAACTGTACTTATTTGAATACATAGTAAATCTTTAGGAGCACACAGGTAGTGAAGGTTGCCTGCTCTTTCCCTGCCTGGTGTCCTTTACAGACAGGAGGAACAGGCTATGAAATTTGCGGCTGGGAGTTTCTTGGGATGAATTAATCCCAGCCTAAAATAGATTGGTGTAACTAGTTTGTACGTTTTCATCCCCAAAGTCTCAGGAGCAGAGGTATGTGGGGGTCTAGGAAAAACTAACCGGAGTAAAATGCGTTATGTCTGTGCCTGATGGTGTATTGTCACTGGGGCTGCATGTTAATTCCCACTGCAGAGTCAAGGAGTCAGGAGGCCTTGCTGGCTCACTATTGTGTCTGACATGGAAGCACCAGAGCATCTGACCTGTTTTTTCTATCCATAAAACAGTGTTGAAATGGAAACTATTATTTCACATGCCTGGATATAAATCAAATATGTGTGTGTGTGTAATCACTCCAGTTGGCTTCTTTGGTTAAATAAAATTATTTTAATAGGGAAAGTAAACAAAAACATCTCTAGGAGAGCAGCTGCACTTAGTGTATCCAATACCACTATTTAAAATGAAAATTCAGGCATAATTTTGCAAATCATAACAATCACACCAAGTTACGGTAATGGAAATAAAGTTGATCTGACGCTTCTTATAGGGAGACCCTGCTTATACTTGCTTATACTTTGCCAAGGAGGATAGAGGCAAACTGACTTAAGAACTGCCTGCCTAGTCTAACAGTGCAGCATGGAGATCTCCCAATCCCAATATATTGCAGCTCCTTTTCTCTGTGGAAACAAAAATAGACCATATAGATATGTGCCTGTATGGGTATGTATCTTTCTACTTAGTAAATTTACTGACTTGCAAAAGACATGGCAACATGTGGAATATAAACTATTTTCTGCTAATATTAAAACTATAAATTATAAGGCTGGATTACATCATGTTTTCCAAAGAGCCTAAAAAATTCTCCGCTAAGGAAAAATCATGTTTACTTTAGCATTCTGTGTGATGAATTACAAGAAGAGAAAGTACTTTTTAATGAGATTAGATTGCTTGATGTAGTAAAAATTACCCTTTATTCACATCCTGATCCTGTCTCACATTTCTGCTTTAGTTTCTGGAAACAGATGTTTTATGTCCAAAACTGACAGGATACATTAATAGTTTCTCAACAAGCTGTGTTGCCCCATTTCACACCCCATACAAACCTAGTCCCAAAAAAGGAAGCTAATACCCACTTTCCCATGCAGTGACTTTTGTGGCACAAAGTTGCCAGAAGTTAGGAATTATAGTTTTATTTGTATTAAATGTTGATGATCTATAGCAAACGTTGTTTTTATTAAACTAATTAATTGCATCCTGTGGGGAGTATATTTTAAGGACAATTGAGGGGGTAGCCATGTCTGTGTTTGTCAGAGCTACAGCTTTTGCCAGTCACATTGTTCTACTGACGTAAATGTTGGCTAGATCATGGTTTTCCTTATTTTATTGCAGTCATTCCTGCTTGATATAAATGAAGTTGTTGGCATCAGTTTTCAATTGCATCATGTTGCTGGCTACAGTACCTCTCTCCCACAATTTTGCTAGAAATAGGCTGTTGAGACAGAAATCCTTTTGCATTATATAGTATGTTGTTGGGGCCAAGATGAAGGAAATCAGCAGCAGGAGCAGCACAAAACAGATCAAAATGTATTTTGCCTGTATTGATGCAGTGCAGGCTGATATTTTGCAAGCATGGAGTAATCAAGGGGAAAAAAAACAACTGTGGCATCCTGCCTCTGCATGTAATGTGATTACCATCAAAGAGTGAAATGGAAGCAGCTGAAGGAACAAATCCAAAACTACCCTGAGACACCATGGCAACTGGCCCCTCACAGGGACAGCAGGAAGGGGGGCTTGGCCATTTCAAAATAAAAATTGCTTTGAATGACCTTCTGTGCTTGCTTAAAACCTGATGGTCACAAGGAAAATCGTAAGATGTTCAATGCATAGTCTAACATATGCTGTAAGCCTGAGCCTTTTCAAAACTGGAGAGAAGGAAAAGATTGTGGAAAGTGCTTAAATATTTGGATACCAAAGATGTATTTATGCAGCAGGGTGGAGGTACTGTTTACATACTATCCTTGGAGTGTAATGACAAGAATGTAAGATCTTGGGAATCAGAATTATGTCTCTGTTCTGTAAGAACAGTGAATAATGATAGTGCTGTGTGGATCTATGAAATCTAAAAGTAATTTGTGTACATGTTTTGTTCACAGCAGGGATTTGAGTAGCATTTTCATTCCAGCTTCTACATTATTTCTAGAAAGGTTTTATGGCAGAGCACAATGCTTTTCAGTAAAATACGGATTTCACATCTGGTGTAGCTAATATATACTGTACTGAAGAACATCCCTGATGAGTTATATCCATGTAAAATTAAAAAAAAAAAGAATTCAGAATAATACATGCTCTATTTCGTCTTGAAGTTTACCCTGGAAAAATGAACCACCTAGATTACCATGGCTCCTAGGAATATCTGTTTGTTGTTTTTGTTTTCTTTTAGAATTATTTATATGTAGCACTCACAGAATTTCACATTTAAAAAAAAAAAGACTAAACTAGACCTGCAAATAAATAACTTTAAGTATGTTAATTTGGAAGGGTAATGTAATTCCTTATGTATTTTCAGATTGACCACGGAGATGTGCCATCCGAAGCTAACAATGAACCTAGGCCAACACCAGCAGAAAATGGAGTAAATTACACTGCCTCTCTTACACCGAAACCAGCAACTCAGGTTGTCCATAGCCAACCAGCACCAGGTAAAAAAAATAAAAAATATCCCATCTTTTCAAAATAAATCTGGATAAAAAGTTTTCATGTGCTTTCTGTTTAAAGAACAAAGTGTTTGGGTGGGTTGTGTTGGTTTGTTTGTTTGGTTTGGTTTTATAAAATAGGTAGAAAATTTCCCACTACTTCAGTATGCTACTAGGGCCAGTCTTCTTCAAATATACTAATATCTTCTATTTAAGAGTTGCTTTTGTGGTGGAACTGAAGTTCATTGCAAGCTTGAAATTTTTCCAGGTGTTTTTTTTTTTTTGGTGGGTTTTTGTTTCTGTGTGGTTTTTTGTTTGTTTGTTTGTTTTTGTTGTTGTTGCTGTTGTTGTTGCAAGTGCAGGAATCTCTTTAAATTGTGTTTACAAATATGCCTAATTCATGCATGTAGTTACCTCTTATACAGACTTTTATACATACAAAATCCAGTCTTTGATACTTACATATTTTGTATTAACGTATCTCCTATAACAAATGCTTGTTAAACCACAGTGTTTATAATTTTATGACTGCAGTCTTCAAAGGCTTGATCTAACTAACTTCCAAGGAGCTGGATTAATCTTGTGTACAGAAATCTTGTACTGACATCATAATACAGGGCACTTGTACTAACTGTCAGCCTAATACCACTTAAATGACTCATGTGAGCGGTATCAGAGAGTTCAATAACATCCTCCTCATAAGTAAAACAAGAAAGCTCAGGTGGGTTTTTGGAAGGTTATGTTTTTGTGTTGGCTCACAGGATCGGTGTTGTTTTCCATGTTGCTACTCTTCTGCTCAAGAGATATGTTTTCTCAAATGATTAATAAATGCCCATGTGAGTGTATGTTCTGTGTCACCTGTCATGTTTTAATATTCAATCAAGCAGCTTAGTAATGGCTGTTGCTTTGAAAGGATTAGAATCAGTCATCTCTTTTACCTCTAGGTTCGGTGAAAGCACCTGCAAAGACGGAAGATCTTATTCAGAGTGTCCTCACAGGTAATAAATATACAGTTTATGCTGCATGAGTGATACACTTTCGTTGTAAAAAGAAATATCTTTTTTATTGAATAGGCCATCTGGCTTAGACATTTCTTTGAGTGACTAGGACTGCAGTAACTCAAAGAAGATGTACATACCATGTTTTCTTCCTCAGCTTTGAAGTTATTAAATGTTTGAGCACATGTTTCATGAGATTGGTATTGGGTGCCAATACGGAATTTTTTAAAAATATCCTATTTTTATAGCTTCACAAGCACAGCGTTACCATCTAATGCAGACAAAAGGCCATCATTATTGTGAGAACAGAAGCTAAATTTGCTCTGAATATTTTTATCTCTATTAGCCTTGCAGTGCTCCCATTGCTCCTAGAAAACTGAAATTACCATTACATCAAGCAAACTGGTCTGATAGTTAGATAGTGCCTTACTGTTGGGAGTCATGTCTTCCAGCTTGGAGTTAGAGTTTAGATTGCAAATCTCATAACTCATAATTAGAACCCACTCCATGTACAAATCTTGTGTAGTCCTACACTTAGGTGTGGAAAACAGCTAAGATATGAAATTCTGCATATTGATGACCTCTTATTCATTCCCCTTCATGTGCAGTAGAAAGAGGCTGGCCTAGATTGCCGAAGTACCTGCTGGCCTCAGTCAGTTGTCCGGGAAGGGATTTTCAGTCTGGTTTTCCCAGAGCTGTGACCCCAGATGATGCAAAGTCACTATTCCCTCCAGCACATTATTTTAATTGCTTGTGGCGGTCATGCTAGCAGACTGTGAGCTCGAGCTGTGATATGGGTTCACAGAGCCGGACATCCTTCATAGCTGCTGTTGGAGCAACAGCGCTGGAGGGCAGTTCTCAGCGTTTAGCTACCAATTCTTTGCTGGACTGGCAACTAGATGGCCATGACTCCTCTGATGCAGGATGAAGTCTCTCCTGAGATGCCATGATAATACCAGGACAGATGCTTCCAGCCAGTGCCTGCATCAAGGGAGGAGAGCAGGCAGCTGAAGTGCTGTTCATGAGGGGGTTTAGGCATCAGCATGTTAGGTAGCCCATCCAGAGAGAAGGGAGACGAAGTGTTGGTACAGTGGGTACAAAAAAGGTCTGTGGTAATATCTGTGTAAAATAATGTTTTTCTAGGTTGGGCTGGTGGGAATCTTTTGCATCTGGAAGGGGTTGAGGAAAGAGAGTACATGGTTTTTATTTTGCTACACATCTTCATGTTCTAAATTTTTCATCTCATTTATTACTCTTATATCAATTAAATTTGGCACCGTATTTTTAATCTGGTTAGCTTATTTCCAGATAAGTACTCAGTCAGTTTAAGCTATCACCTTTCACTTACCAGCAGTAAACAAGCATGCTTTGTTTCATTCCTACTAATGGAGATTTCTGAGTTCTCTGGTTGAAATCATACATTATTAGAAAAGTGAAGTGGCTTTTGTTATTATCATTGTAGAAGTGGAAGCACAGACTATCGAGGAGCTAAAACAACAGAAGTCTTTTGTTAAGCTTCAGAAGAAGCACTACAAGGAAATGAAGGACCTTGTAAAGAGACACCACAAGAAGACCACTGACCTTATCAAAGAGCACACTGCAAAATATAATGAAATCCAAAATGACTACCTGCGACGAAGAGCAGTTTTAGAAAAAACAGCAAAAAGAGACAGTAAGAAAAGGTATGTTGAGCATAGCTTTCCTGTTCTTGGTATTGGAGATCTTTACTCAGCTCTTCGTTTATAGTAGACAATTAATGTGGAGGTGACATTAGAGGACAGAAAAAAATCAAAAGCAGCAAGATTCCTAGGTAAAATGAAGTCAGGGCCTTTGATAACGGAAATAATCCAAAAAAGCCCTCTCTGTGAGGTGCTGCTTTTCTGCTAGAAGCCAGATAAGTTGTTCACCATGTTATACCTCTTTCCCTGTAAATGGGGGCACGCAATATTTATCTTGGGACTTTCCCTAGACCACTGGTATGGGTAGGTGACAGCAGTCAGGGTTATGTAGTGAGCTTAATCACGAACTATGAGATGGGGTATCCCGAACATATTAGGGCAGTTCAGGAACCAGACTGCAGCGCAAAAGCTTTCAAACCTACCTGGATAAATGTTTTACTTTCCTACTCAGGTCAACTGCAGCATGTTTTATCAGAGCACCCCGTCTTCTCCCATGCTGACCTTCTTTGGAAAGAGTATCAGTTTGGAAACTTCTACTCCACAATTAATAATATAACTTTATAATGTAGCTCCATTTTCAAGCAAGAAGTTTTTGCAGCCAGCACATGTGGTCATCGCGTCCATATTAAGCAATTGGTTTACTCTGCGCCACCACAGTGTCCTGTTTGGTGGTGAAAGAGACCCAAGTGTCAAAACAGGAACAAAACTTAGTCCTCTTTTATGCTATTTATGGGTAAAATTGATGTTCTCAATTTCAGGCTGAACAGCATTGTCTCCAAGTTAGAAGCCTGGGAAAAGCCCATGTTATAGTAGAAGGCATCAGATGTATAGTTAGGTGAAAGAAGCACCTGAAAGTTAACGTCTGACTACTGTTTTAATTATGATTGATCCAGACCATGAGGGGTTCTCTTAATGATTGCTTGGCTTTGCCTCTGCATGCACACCCCTTCTGTGCTGTGGCTGTTTCTAAATCTTGCATGCACACCCCTTCTGTGCTGTGGCTGTTTCTAAATCTTGCATTACCCAATCTCTTTGTGTGTGCTGATACAATTTTTATATTATTTGTTTAGGTGATAATAAAAACGGAGAGTTCTATTTATCATTATCAGTTTGAAATGCAAAGACTGTTATGATGCATTAATCTTTCCACAATTATTGTTGTCTTCATATGGTAAGGAGCTGTATGCTAACGAAGATCAATTCCTAACTCCTAGTAAGACATATACACACATAGGTACAATTAGTGTCTGATACTGGTACGATTGAATGATAATCAGGTAGGGCTACCCTACTAAATTTTTATTTCTTGCATTAATGCAGCATTCTCATTTTAACATGATTTAACTTTTAAGTAATTAAATAAACACAAAAGTCCTTTACCTTTTACATAAAATTGATATAGCTGCACTTCCTCAATATGAAGACACTGAATGACCATCAAAAAAATTACTTGATAGTGTTTGGTAGGAGATCATCAGAGAAAAAGGCTGCAAGCATGCTCTGGCTGCTAACCTTGTTGATAGTATCTCTCATTGTAGGTGAGTGAGATTCAGGCCACAAATTGTCCCTAGGAGGGAGCTTATTTATTTATGCCTGCCTGATGTCAAAATGTCATTGGGCATAATAAGAGCTTAACACTCATAATATATCTATGTTATAGATATCTATGTTATATAATATATCTGTGTTCAGCTGGCCTTAGCTGTTGCCAATTTTCACGCTTCTATGCTTGAGTTTAACAGACTCCCTTACTGACCAGTCGTCAGCTGCACACACAGTGTTGTTTTATACACTGTATTTTCCATCATCAATGTGTGTGACAGATAACGGCAGACCAGACAGTGTCATCTTTCTTTTCTCTAACATATTCTATTCAAATTTAAGCAGAAAAACAAACTGAATAAATAAAATGACTCATTTATCTTTGAGTAAAAAGGATTTTGGTTTTTTATTTCGTTATGATCTGACCATAAATCATTCATTATACCAGGCAATAAAACCCTGCGGTCTATTACTTGGAGCTGTCACAATGATTTCAGAGATGTGAGGTTTTATGTGCAGATACAGAGAAATCTGAAGGTTAAAAAAATCAGAGGTTGAATTTTTAAAAGGCAGGAATATATTTTTAGGGATTTTCAAACTTGCAAGTACATATTATCTCAATCAGAAGACTTCTAATAGCATACTGCATCCCAAAGAAAAATGTGATTTTCATCATTTTGAATTATTGCTGAAGCTGTTTGCCTGTAAATGCAAAGTGTAAATCATTACTTCATCAGGAGTCCCTGTATCAGATTGCCATACAAATGTGCTGTCTCTGGTCAGAAGCAATCCATGTTTCATGCCCTTGCCTAAAACTGGGCCAAATTTCAGTAAAGCCATTGTCTATAGGAAATTAGAAGTATTTATTTATACACATGCAGAAGTGTTTTGCTGGTGGTGTTCTGAAGTTTCTTTAATTATTATGTACCTTAAAACACAATCCTAGTATTTTAGCCAGCATTTAGAAATAGGCCTTATTTCTTTTTCCCCAAAATACAAGAGAAGTGTCAGCTTTAAAATGTATGGGGTAATGGTATAGTATGCTGGCTTTAGTATTCATTACTGCTGTCTTCTGGTTCTGTATTTAAATTATCGTCACCTATCACACTGACACCGCTTAACCTCTTAGCAGAATATTCAAATACAATAAAAATACAAGAAATAAAAAGAGGCTACCTTGGTTTGTATCCTCAGATTGATGAAAGCAGCTTCACATTATTTCAGTTGAAGTTACTTGAATTGACAGCAGCTGCAAACTTGAACCCAAGAGAGAAAAGAGAGGCACCCAGTGCAGCAAGTTCTCTGCATTGTAATCTCAGCAAATCTCTGAGCAGCAAACTCATGTTTCTCACAGTGTTGGCCCTTTCTGTTCAAGGTTTTGGTGTTTTGTCCATCTCGTGCGCTGTTCTTGAGGTTTCCCAGGCAACTGATTTAACACCTGAGTACAGCAGTAAACACAGCAGCAGAGCAGGGCCACAGCATAATTTGCTTTTTTAATGTTTTTCTTGGGTTTTGTTTACTGCTGGCCTGAGAACAATGCTGCTTTTGCTGCTTATTTTTTCCTTGAGTACTTTAGTGTTGTCATGTCATGTCTCCTTTCACAATTACATCTATCCTTCCTTCTGTCTTAAGAAAGAAAAAAAAACCCCAACTGTTCCTTAGTGTTGCTTTTTCGCTTCTTCATTGTATTTTTAATTTGCTCCTATGTGCAGCCTTTCTGAGGTTTGCTCCCCACCGGGCTGTTAACTTTCTTCCTAAAGTCAGCAGTCCACAGAGCACTTTCCTTTGTGCATGCTATCCATGGCATTTCCTGAAGGTGGGGAGAAAATACCAACTCAAAGGATATTCCTACCATTTTAGGCATTTTATAAATGCAGATGTAAAATTATGCTCTTAAATTTATTGTTAAGGGTATGCAAGAATGACTTGGTTTTCAAAATACACTCACCATTTCTGCTGAGAACTGTGCAGCTTTGAAGTTCAAGTTACATGTCTGGAAGTGGATAAACAAGTTCCAAGAGGAGCTGTTTATGGGAAATCTTGGCAGCTGCCAAGCTCTTTTATTCTAAGTCTGGTTCACACCTCTGTGGTGAGTTAGTAAAATAAGGTTTAAAAGCAATAGCAATCCCATTAATAAACTGTTAACACTATTTTTTTCTCGAAAAGATGGAATTATTGGACTTCCTAGAGCTAAAATTATCTTCTGGCCCTATATGTGGTGCTGAGAAACTTCTTAATGGGCTACATATAACCAAATGCCTTAAAAACAAAGTTTAAATATGGGGCAGAGTGTACATGCCTAGTGTCTTAGACCTAGGTAGTGCATGTGTGTGTCTTTGCAGATCTGAAACGGGCAGCCCAGACCACAGTTCTTCAACTATTGAACAGGAATTAGCTGCACTCGACTCTGAAATGACCCAGAAGCTAGTCGAGCTGAAGGAGAAGCAACAACAGCAGCTGCTAAATCTCCGACAGGAGCAGTATTACAGTGAAAAGTACCAGAAACGAGAGCACATTAAGCTGGTACGTTTGTTATGTTGTCTGCTTAGCGTAAGCCATCTCAGGATAAGCAATGAAAGCCGCATGACATTATAATTAAGTGGGGCTTCCTCTTACTTGGAGTCCATTTCAGAGCTTGATTTCCCTGTGGTCTGCTGCAACTTGAAGGGGGTGTTGTGTCACTTTGTCACTAGGATTTCTAACAGCTTGGAAGGCTTTGGATGGAAGGCAGAAAGGCAACAGAATTATTACTACTGCTAACACAGAGAGTCCTTAGCTCTACTTAAGTACATCTCAGTTTATTGCAGCTTTCAGATGATGTTCCCGTTTTGTTCTGACGCTTTTTTTAAACGTACAACACTCAAGGAGGCAGGATTAGCTGGAAACTAAATTGAAAGACTGGGGAAACAAATAAATGAAGATAGATTCAAACATTCCCCAGGGCACAGAGTTGTGCCAAACAGTGTTTCTGTTGCAGATGAATGCTTTAAGGGGATACAGGACATAATCTGTATATGGTGAAAAAATATTTTTGCATCCATCAGTCCAAGCCAACTTGTGTTTTTACAGCTGGAGCTTGGCTGACAACTTCAGCAGGATCATAGGCCCTCTGAGCTGAAATAGAGGAGCTTGGGCAGATGGCAGCTGATGCTGATGGATATTCTCAGGCAGAAAAGAACATTTTTAAAGGGTGTTATGGGAGTGCAAACTGTTTCTCAACTCCAGACAATCCTCTCTCAGATTTTGTTTTTCTACTATATGATGTTTTGCCCCATTACTGTTGGATGAAGTGATTTGTCTACTCTGCCCTGCCATCCAAAAAGAGCAGGTCAGAGGAGTGATATGCATGGATATTGCTCAGCAAGGCCTTTTCACAAATTCATTCCCATGGATCATAGCATGGTGCTGCAGTTCCCAAGCAGTGCCCTGTTCATCACCCGTTATATGTGAATCACTTCAGCATTACCAAACAGGAGCTGCTGTAGTGTGGGTGCATGGACACAGTTACCTGTGCTGCAGGGAGAGAGCCCACATTCAAGTAACAGTTGTTGGCTGTATCTCAGGGTTTTTAATTTTTATGAAAACAAACCATTTTGGACCCACATAGTTGAGCTTATATTGTAAGCTAACTCATTTCTCATTTCAAAACCGAAAATGGCATTTCTCAAAGCAAAGTTACATTTTCAGCATTGTCCAGTTAGGTAGTGTCAGGATATATTAGTATTTTAGCACAGAACCTTCAGGCAGTTTTCCCTCTGAGCTGTGCAGGAGTTAATATTCCAACTAAAATCTGCTTTGCAGCCAAGAGATTCTTTCTGATGTCTTTCTTTTAGAGGACAGGCTATTGTCAGTATCTTCTATCTAAGGAATGAAAAGCTGGATCAGACTAGCTAGGCCTTATTATACATTCTGTCGTTCATCATCCTGAGGACTATTTTACAGAATCAGACTTAAACTAGAGGGGGGATCAAACCAAATTGGTCCCATTTCCCACTTTAATTGACCATTCATTGAACTTGCACACAAGCCCTGTCCATGAGTCCTCTCCCACCAGCATCACCACCACAAGCATGCTTTTTGTTAGCGGTTTCAAGCCAAACGAGATTGGACCCCCAGCGCTGCACAGCACATTTCAAACCAACAACTCAGGTTTTTTAAATCCATCATTTTGTGATCAAAATGTAGGCTATGCTTATCTATAATTAGCTTTCTTGGCTATCACTTATGAATTTTCAATATCCACCTGACCACCCTGAAATCCAAGCTGTTCCATATAATAATGCTCAATGCAAGAGGAATCTTCTCAGCACTCGCAGAAAACCGTGAATATTCAGTGACACAGGAATTCAGTTTGTAATTTATATTGTATAGATTCAGTTCGTGACCACTTATGGGTTATCATAGGCACTTCTTATTCCTAGCGAAGGTAAAATCTGCAAAATATCTTTTGGTTTTATGTTTAATATTCTGAAACTATATCACCTTGATGTATGGAGAAGTAGTAGGTGCTGTGTAAGTTGGACATACATAAATCTGGCTGGACTTGGCAGGTTAAGAATGCTTTTACACCCTTAAAAATGTTTACTGGCTTTTGTTCATTGCTAATTAAGCAGGGAATGGTGTAACGCTTTCATGTCTGCTACAGACTTTTGAGGACACCTAGATCTATGTATGACATTTAGCTGAAAATACATATTTTTGTTTCTTGGGATTTTTTTTTTTTAGCTTATTCAGAAGTTGACAGATGTAGCAGAGGAGTGTCAGAACAGCCAGCTAAAGAAACTGAAAGAAACGTGTGAAAAGTAAGGTGCTATTCCCCTTATAATTGGTTACTACTCCAATTGGGTTTTTAGCTACATTTTGAACTTGCCTTTATGTTTTCTGCTTTAGAGAAAAGAAAGAATTGAAAAAAAAAATGGACAAGAAGAGGCAGGAGAAGATCACAGAAGCGAAGTCCAAGGATAAAAATCAAATGGAAGAGTAAGTATATCCCTAAATCCATATCCTTATATGTTATGAGGAGACACCAAATTTTTCACAACTGGAAAATCAAAGAAAGGTCCCAACCCTAAATACAAGGCAGCTGTTAGTCAGAGTGTAATACCTCACCAGAGCAGTGGAGTCCTCTTTACTTCTGCTGATACTGAGTTAATTTCCTGGGACTAATCTAAGCTCCTGTTCTGTGAGCATTGAGTCTGGGTCAGCTGCAGAGGTGCTGATGTATGGTATGGGGACACGCCTATGTGTGGCATGACGGACTCACCAAGATGCTGTTCATCCAGATGCTACTCCTCTGACTATAAATAGACTTAGTGGCTTCAGTTCCTGCAGGGTTTGATTTCACCTTAACTTAGGGTTTTATGTGTGAGTTACTTTTTCTTCTTAACTTTGTTAAAGGTTCTTTCTAGAAGAAATGGCAGCAACACACTGGAAGGTTTGCTCTACTTTGTGATAAATTCCCCTCAGATGCTGTACTACTGATTCTCCTCCAGTGCACTGACAGTGTTACACAGTGTGCAGTCACTTTGGGGGGAAGAGAGAGGAAAGCTGAGTTCTGAGGGTGCAGGTTCTGTGAACAGGGACAGGCATATTAATTTCATTTATGCACCACCAGACAATACAACTGTAGTTGTGCAAGCTGATTGTATTCTTCCCAAGGGCACGGTATCTAGGTTTGTTTGTCCTCCTTCATTTGTTTTGGCAAGCAGCTCAAAAAGAAAATGGAGCATTTTAATCTTCCACTGTTTGCTGGAATATTCTTGTTACCAGTCTTAACTTTAGTAACATTTAAGGACAGATAATAATACAGGAGGAACAAAAAACAAAAAAAAAAATCCAGAATATCTGAATTTTACCAAGTAACAAGGACACAACTATGGTTTTCTACAGGTAAAAAAGTTTATACAGGTTTTGGAGCCTCTCAACATAGAATCTGTATATTTGGTAACACTGAAAGACAGTAACACACACACAATGAATTGCATCAAATAATTTAAGCATCGATATTATAGAGTTTTAATAAACATCCTGGGAAAAAACAAAATCAGAATAATATTATTTTAAAAATGGATAAATGCTTAATATGGTTAGAGCTGGTCAGAGGGCATGGAAGTCATTAGAAAAAAGTAGTTAGTCATTACGAAAATGTTATAGCAGTAAAAATCAATTGCAATAGGAAATGATCTGCTGAGAGGTTAATGAGACATGAGTGAGAAGGGCTCAGAAACAGACAAGTAGAAATTCTTTTTTGTGTCCCTTTTTCCCCCTGCCCCATATTTTTCCCAAAGGCTTTCCTTTGCAAGGCTTTTCAAAGAGCCCTTGGGAAAGAAGAGATGGGAACTACATGGGAAACTCAGCTTTGCTCTGTCAAGTGACATATTTTGTCCTTATTCTTGCAGTAGGATAGAGAGTAGCGAGACCTTCTGGTGAATCCCATTTGAGTCATCCAGGCTAGGCTGTTGTTAATTTAAAGCTTTTACACAAATTTGGGAAGGAATATTACACACAAATAGTATATTGTATTAATTGTTACTTAATTTTTCTAATTCCTGCATACACCCAGGGATTGTGTAACTACCTAAAACAGATTTTAATGCCACCTGAATAGATAGAAATTCCCATAATTAGGTTTTAGAGTACTGTCCTGAATCTGATAAACCCAAGTATTCACAAATTGTTACTTTATGTGCATTTATCCCTTTGGGGGAATCTCATCTTCAGCCTTTGTCCAAAGGTTACCTAATAACTATCTCACCAAGTCACTTAAAGTTCAAGTATTTCCTCCAAGTTCGGCTTTATGTGGTTTACTCAGCAAAGCTGGGGACCAAAATTGAGTCTGCCCTGTTCTTTGTGGGAGCTTTGCCATTGTCTCTGAGATGTCACCAGCAGGATCTGCTCGCTGACAGAGACTGTTTCTCTACTATATAATGTGCCACAATGTGGCAGTGTGCATCTACTGATGATTGTGCGCTTTTGTAGACTGACATTTGGGCCTTAAGGAACACCACCACCACTTTGAAGACAAGGCAGTACCCTATGGGAAAAGCCTGCGGTGAAAGAGCAGGGGGTTTGTTGTGGTAGGTCTTGGGGAAGTCAGAGCCCTTCATACAACAAAGATGCAGCCTGTTATGGAAGGCACATTCAGGAAGTGGATAGAAGTTAAGTAGGCAGATCCATACATTGGTAACATAGCCTTACTTGTAAGGAGTTGTAGTGGGTTAAAATATATTGGTGTGAATTTACTGACTATAATAACCTGTTGATTGCTTCTCCCTAGAGAGAAGACTGAAATGATTCGATCATATATCCAGGAGGTGGTGCAGTACATAAAACGGGTATGTCAGGCTATATGTTTATTTTTCATTTGGGGGTGTAAAATGTCAGCTTTCATATTTTAGGTCATATTAAACTGCAGATTCTAAGCTTTGCTATAAAGATTCTGGAAATGCCAATTTTTAACAGATGCAGTATAAACTTCTATTCACATTCCAGTTAAAGGAAAACTGAAATTTCCAATGGATCTTGATTAATTGTTAGTCAGTGTTTGGGGGATGGTGCTAAAAGGGGCAAGTTTTAATAGAGTTATGATTTCATCTTTGAATATCCTGTTTATTCATGGAAAATATACCAATTTTTTTAATTGCCTTGCTCTCTTATGAATGCAAAGATTACATAAGGACCTCTGAAAGTCAACAGACATTTAATTGCACAGTATATTTTAACCTTAATTACATTTGCACAGTTACTGAAATGCAAAAACATTCTATGAGCCCTGTAAACACACGTCAAAGAATTTCATTACAGGTGTTAGCTTTTCTGAAGCTATAGCTTGTTTACACTGAGCTGAAAGTGTGCACCGCAGTGTTTTGATGTATGAAATCACTATGAAACATATGCCACTATTGTATTTTTCTCTTATTTTCAGTGCAGAGATAGTTCAGTTCAAAAGTTGGCCCATTTTTGCTTGCAGAGGCCTCGATTCAGGAAGCAACCTAAAGAATTAGCAAATTAAGTATGCATAATTCCTATTGGAGTCAGACACATGTCTCAGTGCTTTATTAAATGAGGCTCAAAATTTATCAGCATGTTCTGTTAAGACTCTAGGATGCAAATGCACTTCTTCTGGGAACAGGGACCATCTTGTACAGCTCATACAAGAAAAGCTAAAGCAAAATAATACAATTTTTTTAAATGCATTATGCTTTTAATAGCATTAGAAGTCTACAAGAAGTCCTTTAGACATTTCTGATTCTAAATCATGTGTGAAATCTGAGACATATTGTCCATGTACAACTGTTAGAGCAGTTGTGCTTGTGACAGTGGTGTGTAAGTTTCTATCAGAATTATTCGTATTTTTGATGCTAGCATTTTAATTTTGATGGATGAAATATTTGTTGGGGAAGAGGTGAGAAAGTGAGGATGTGCAATCTATGAAAAAAAAAATTCTCTGCTCTTTTCTTACAGCTAGAAGATGCTCAGAGTAAAAGACAGGAGAAGCTTGTAGAAAAACACAAGGAGATTCGTCAGCAAATACTGGATGAAAAGCCTAAGGTAAAGAGTTCTTGAACAATGTTATGCTGCTAAAAAGAAAGAAAGTGTTCTTACAGCAGGTGGGCTAATGTTTAAACATGAGAAAGCCCATTGATAGCGTCATAGCCATTGTCTCTAATATTCAGGATGAAAAAAAGTCAAGCAGCAGCCTACTACGGAGCACCACTTCAAGTCGACGTGTCGTATAATGGGGTTTATTTTTTAGTACTCATATTGTTAAAAAGCTTTCAGTGTAAATGGTGCTTCTGACCAGCAGAGTGTGCCCTTCACTCTATTGTGCTTTAGCAGTACGAAAACAAAACACAGTTTACATTGAAAATAAAAAGAGATATCTTTTTAGCATGCTTGCCGCAGATATTTGTGATAGTTGAGGAGGATATATTTTGTGGAAAACAATGAGTGTTTTCATAATATTAGTGCTTAATATCCTACGTTGCTTGCTGGATTTCCTCTGTCATTTTGTGCACTGCATCTACATGTAATATTCTGAAATATGGTTTTTCATCCTCAAGATTGCGGGCTGACTCTTGCTCCTAGTGAAGCTGGTGGTAGTTCTGCCACTGACTTCAGTAGAGGAGGTTCAGAGTCCTCCACCTGCACATAATTTTCCTCTAGGGAGACCTAGGTAACTAGATGATCAGACTTCTGTCCAGAAGGAGGCTTGTTTTCAGCAGACTTCATATCCAAGTATGGTTCTTCGCAGCCCATTGTGTCATGTCTGCTTTCATTTTTTCTGCACTTGCTCAAATGCGTGTTCTAGGCTCCACTTTTCATTTCTTGTCTGTGTCCACAGTCCTGATGTTTCTGTGTTTGTATTACAGCTTGATTTCTAGCACTGAGTGCCAGCTAATCAGTGTTGTCGTGTCATTTCTGTGAAACACCCAGAGAATAAATGGGGCTAAGGACTGAATAGGTAGAAGTTTACAATAGTTTGGAAAAATAAAAATGTTTGCATTTCTGGTTTTCTTACTCACCTTTTTAAAATCATGTTTATAAATGAGCTGGAACTTTTTGATGTTGTGGGCATTTGGGTGTAAAGACTATACATAATATTATGTTTTACATTTAGTGCTGTAGGATCATGAGCCTCTTGGGCATGTGAACTAAAAAGAATGGAATTTAAATGCTGGAACTTAAAATTTCGAAGAATAATCTGCTAGTACTTCTAACACTGGCTTTTCACAATTACTTGGGCACTTGAATATCTCTCTGTGCCTGCGTCCTTTCTTTTTTTCCTTGATTTTTTTTTAATTTATCAATTTAGTGAGAGAGCACTGAAAATTTGTCACTAAGAACTTGGGTTGCATTTTGGAAGATTGTGCTGGACCGGTAGTGTTAGCCTCTTCCATCAGCTGTCCACGTGCCAAGCATTAGGTCATGGTACAGAGCAGCTCCAGATCGCTTGTCTTCCCCTGCATCTGGCCATCAGTTAAAGCACTGCAGTCATCAGCCCTCCTCAGTCCATGCTCTCAAATTCTCCTGAGAGAGACCTCTGCAGTAATGTGCCTCACAGGGCCTGGCTGCAGGGTTGTTTTTTTTTTCCTTTCCCACATACTGAAATGGGCAGACTTTGCTGAATTTATGATGGTATGTGCCTCTTGCTGGCATGAGAGTATTTAGGCAAAATGTAGTTACTCTTTTTATGAAGTCTCTTTTTATGTTTTGCTCCATGTTCATATTTCATATCCATATTTGCTTCCTTAGTGACAGGGCATATGATATAAAATAGGTGAAATGATTTCCCAGCTGAGCAGTACCAATGTATTTTATGCAAACAGCAGCCTTTCTAGCGGCAGCTTTTTTAACAGGCTAGGCTCTCATGCTTCAGTACTCAAACACCTACTAAAATTTATGCTAGCTGTGTTAAAAGCATTTTCTGGCAGTATCAACACAAACCCTAAACAAAGAGTTTCATATATTAAGAGGGAAAGAATTTTTACCAACAATTCCTTTGGAGACAGTTTTGCCAACATCAATCACTGTCATTTGGTTATTTATTACTGACTCACAGTTTATTTTGTTATGACTTTGTGCACAGAGCTCTGTCATAGCCAGGAAGGATATCGTTTCACAAAGTGTTGCCAATGGACTGCCACACCAGTGAGTTTTTTGGTGGAATTATTTTTTTTTAAGTATGAGTTTGCAGCTTCCTTCGTCTCAGTGTGTGTAGGTCACCAGAGAAAAATTTCCCTGAGTGCTGTCATTTTAGACAACAGCTTTTAGAAACTGCACAAACTGGATACAAATTAGTTCCCAGTACTGGAGACAGAGGGCTTGCTTTTTGTTTAAAATATCATGTGTTTAGATGAAAGTGCTTAACTCATAACGGATTTACACCCTTAAACTCTGCCTCTCCCTCATACACATAATTTCTTTTTGATGTTTGGATGTGAGATTGTTTTGCAGAAGGGCTATTGTGTAACGAAAAGCTTGCTTTCTTATATAAGAGTTGGAGACTTTACTTCCTGAACTGGTACTGTTAGGCAAAAGATTGGAAACAGTTGTTCAGCTTCTTGTGGTTCTGCTGAAATCAAAGTAGATATGGGCTTTAATGGGCCTAAAATGTCATACTGTGTCTGTGTAAGTAATGAGGGTATCTTGATGACAAACTAATCTCTGATGCTGTAGAAACTAGAAATTGAGTATTATCAGCAAATCTCTTGTGTGTGTGTATGGAAACAGGCCAACCCCTCCCACAAACATGTTTGGAAAAGGAGACTTGTCCCCTAATTAAGAAGTCAAATACTGACTGACTCGAGGTCAAAAAATTTCTAACTTGCCTTTTTAGTGAAAGTACAGTGGAAACAAAGTTCAAATGCTCTCCTGCCACTATCTTTTCCCTAACAGCATCATTACCAAGCAAGGCCAGATGTATTTTCTTTGCTCTCGCTCCTTTCATTTTTTCTTACATTATCTACTGGCAGCTTTATTAGCAGCAGCAGCTTGCATTTCTTTTCTCCCCGATTCTGATTGTCTCCTCCTCTTAGTCATTGATACACATTAAGCTTGTCCTGTCCTTATCTTCTTTCCCTTGGGCATCTCTTCTGCATGCTGTGGAGGCCAGTGTAGAAACACAGCTCTTTACACTGCAGTACTGAATTCTGTATGTTAGAGCAGCGTGTGATTTTAGATTCTTCACTACAGTGTGCGTCTGGCAGTCCTTATCTAAGCACAGAGGAGTGCATCGAGGGTGAGCATGGTCATTGCATCTCAGTGTCTTTGTCCTTAACAGCTTGTGCATCAAATTAAACATAAATAAAGTGCATTTCTTCCCTCTACCCTTGCCTCCAATTTCATTGTAATTACAAAAATCAATACACGTGAGGCATGACAAGGAATTAATTATTTTTCTGAGAATCGACTCAGTTACAGTAAATAGACCCAAGCCTCCTCTAATTGAAATCAATGAGGCTTTTGTTATTCATGCTCATGGGTCAGTGTTACACTTAAATCTCAATATAATAGCTGAGACTCTGTGCTCTTGCAGTCAGATCCTGCTCCCAGCCACGTTAAATGGACTTCTTTGGCTCCAGTGGACCAAATTCTTACAGCCACAGCTGTCAAGGAAGATGTAACTCGTGCGGTTCCTCATTTTATAGCCCATGTTCATGTTTCTGCTCACACCTATTCTCCTGTTCGCAATGCCAGCTTAGCCAAGGCCTGCCAGATGGTGTGAGCTCTGGTAGAGATGTGGAAAATGGCACTATTCAGGGGGAGGCTTTATCTGTGGGAAAAGGTGCAACAGACCTACAGAGGAACTCTAAGATATGCCAACTTTCCTCTAAGTGTTGCACCTCTGTGGTCTTTCAAACGAATGAAGAGAATGCAGCCGGAAGGTCCTTCCTTCTGAGTGTTATTTAAATGGAGATATTTGAAAACCCAGTGAATGGTTTTGTAGATTTCTGATCAATGCTTTCTGATTTCTTAGAATACCCCAAAATACATCAGTCTTTGTGAAGGTTACAGCTTGTTGTATGTGCTTTAGGTAAAACTTTGTGTTCATCTTCGTGCAGATAATGTTGAGTTAAATGGAGCTGTTAGTGATAGTAGGGTCAGCAGAATCACCACTCTAACTTTAGAAAGAAGTCAAATACAGCAAATGTATTTTACAGCACTGTTAAATTTTATTTCAGTTAACCTCAGAGCTCAGAGCCACTCTATTAGCTCATCTGGAAGAGACCAGCTCTTAGGAACTTTGATGACTGTTCCAGTGCCCTTTCAGCTCACCGCATAATTCACAATAACAATGCACCATCCACCACAATCCCTTTTTGTATCTTTACACCTCTGTAGGAAGGCAAACTGTCTTTTGGGCTAGCTGCACTTAATTCAAACCCTTCCAAATGCATTCCAGTTCAACCACAGGCGACTATTCAAGAATTTCAGGGAAGGAGTTTGGAGGAAAATGTTATTTTAGTTTACCGAGTTTCATGGGACTTAGCATTGCATAGATTTGGATTGAATGGGGGGAAGTTGCCCTCCTAAAGTAGTACTCAGACTTGTTGCAAAAAGACATGAAAAAAATTAGTTGATAGCCACTGTAATATTTGAAAAGTTCTCCTTTTATTTTCTCCCTGTTTAGGTAAAAATTATTTCTTGTGTTAGTTCATTCAATTTAAGTATTTCCAACGTTTAAGAAGAAATCTCTCTTGAATCTGTGGCTGCTAAGCTAAAATGACTGATGGCATTATCTGGCAAAAAAACAGAGAATTAAGAGGATTGAAATAATTTACTGTTTGTTTCACTGTTCAGCTTTGGGTTTTGGTGCTTGTATATTCAGCAGAGGGGAATAATAAAACGCTTCTCTGCCTCATTAAATGGGCAACAGCACGGAGAAATGAATGGAATTTTCTTAGTCTCAGTGAACAACAAATATTTAAAAAGTATATTCAAAAAAAAAAAATTCTAGGCTGAGGTTTCCAAATTTCCCTGTAACTTGATCCAGCGTCTTCCCAGTTCTGGACCAGAGCTTGCATTTAAATTGAAGGATGCTGTTTTCATGGGCTATTCACTTGAGGATCTTGGTACTTTGCTCAGCACCTCTCAAAATCAAGTCCTAAGTGACAATCAGCCTAATTATCTAATAAGCTTTGAGTAGCTTAAGCCCTGATGTTTCTTTAAATATTTTATTAGTGCAATTGCTAAGCAGTCCCCAGTCGCAGAGTATTTTTTCAGAAAACTAGGGTTGTCTCTTTTTTTCTGTTTCTCCCAATGGATAAACACTGCAGAATGTACTTTCAGCCTGTAAATTGAGTAGTAAATAATCTCACTTCACTCGTTAAAATTAAATAGACTGACCTTTATCCCATGCCAGTTTCATACCAGTAAAACTACCTTAAGTTCTATGAAGTGACTAGCTCATCACTAGGCCTGAGATCAAAAGACTTGAGTCCAAATAACAGGATGCTCAAAGGATTATTTTTCATTAAGACCTTGCTTGCTCACTTGTTTACGTTTTTTCTTCACAAATCCACATTTTTAATGCTTGTTTATTTTTCCAGCAGAATAAATATTATAGTGTGAGAAATGGCTATCAGGTCACAAAAGATTCATCTAACAATTTGAGGTGATATTTATTGTATTAATTAAATGTCTTCCAGTGTTGATCTTGCACCTACCTATATGTCTTGGGAACACTAACTTTGGAATCAACAGCATCACATTTCCAGTGTGAATATACAAAATGCTTTTTAAATTTACTTTAATGAATTCTGAAGTCACTTCCTTTAAATAAAAATGTCACAAACTTTTTGTAGGAAGGATGGAAACATAAAGAAATATTTTAATGAATGAGACATGAGGGAAAACATGATAAATTTAGATTGGAGTTTATTGATAGAGTGTGGTACTTTTCTCATGTGGATCATTCTACTGGAAGACAGAAAATCTTGGGTTTGGGCTGGGGCTGCAAAAAAATGGAAAGTAAATTATTTGAAAGGGCAGACTTTTTTCAGTTTTGCACTGGTGTAAATCAAAAGGAACATTATGAAATTAGCAGAGTCGCTGGTGATTTAAACTGATATCAATGAAGGCAAGAGTATGGTCCATAATGGAGGTCATGTGGCAGACGGATTTGATTTGTGAAGGTTGGCGAGATTTTCCTGGATAACATGCTAATAAATAAGAACTGCAAGGTTTGGTTGGGTTTTTTTAAGAAAAGTGATTTCAGAATCCAGCTACCATCTGTGGGCAAAAGGGTTCACAGAAAATTATTAAAAAAAAAAAAAAGCAGCAAAAATTTTAAATTCTTCCTGAAAAAAAAGAAACCTCACTGATTTTTCTTTTCCCGTAATGTGCACAAGTGAATCTGTTCCTTATTTTACCCATCTCAGATAAGCACATGGCTCACGTCTCCGCCCACTGTGGTTAATTAATTAGATTTCCTGATACATATAAGAAAGTCAAAATCCAAAGCGGAGCTCAGACTGTCCTGCATTCCCCACTGGTGTCCAGCTTTGCATGATGCAGCCCAGCACTGAGAGACGTCCCCACCACTCACAAACTACCACTTGGCTGGAGGGAAAGCAAAGGTAACTCTGTGTACCCAAATTCAGAGGAAGGGTCCCCCAGATTCCTTCCTCTCCTCATTAGGAAGCACAGCTGCACTCAAACCAGCCCAGTCTTGGACAGTGCAGAGGGGCCTCTTTGAGAGACTGCTTTCAGGGAGCCATCCAGCTGTGCATCCACCAACAGCCACAGCAGCACAGGGCAGTATATGGCATACATACTGCTCCTCCAGGGCAAGCTGCATGCCTTTACCACCCTTGTTGGCTTCTGTAATGTCATGGAGGTGTTGGATGGGTATTAATAATAAGCAATAAATATGTTGTTATTTACCATTATGCAGATAAAAATACGTGTGTCCCTAATTCATAACAGACTGCTGCAATGATGATCCATCAAAATGACAGAACAGATTGTGTTTTCCTGCAGTTAGGGCAATTGTTTCAGAACACCTCCACCACATGCAAACGCACTTGTTAAAAGCAAGGAAATTACTTGCATTTATACAGTAACTGTACAATACTGCACTGTTCCTGGAATTCTCTCAGATGCTTAACTTGAGTTAGAAAGCAGATCAATTAAAGCAAGAAAAAGGAAGTAATAAATTGCCATTAAAATGACCAGCAGTGTAATAAACATCAAAAGGTAAACATTATCTTTTCTCCCTTGTAGCATAAATTACTAAAGTAGGCCTAACTCCTCATTTTAACATTTGTGAATAGTTAATCCTTCTCAAAACAAGTGATCTTATGCAGAGGAGAGCACAGTGTGTTTTACCATAAATTGAAGAGAAAAGTGGAAAAAGGATGTGAAAAATGAATATATTGCTTCTTTCTGCAAAGTGGAGTTCAGGATGATAGCATCCTAGAGAGAGCACTTTGTCTCTGCAGAAGATGCTCCTCTGGGTACTGCAGGTGGATAAGGGTGACAAGAAAATACCAACCTGGAGTGAATAGCGTAACATTACAAGGCCCCTTATCTGTTCTCTGTAGCCTCTCAAAGCTCTTTCATCTGCACTATCCCATACTCTGCTCAACTATAGAGCACGTTTGTTAGGGTTAAAGCAAAATACCATCTGTCACTCGGTAACCTGTGCCCCCATGACCCACTCCTGCACTCACTTTGGATGAGAATTTATTGCTTTTCACAGCAAAAATTTCCCAAAGTGTGCACAGGTGGCCAGCAAGCTGCAAGGTAGCAACTGCCTCTGGGAAAACAGAGCACCAAACTAACTGGTGTGTTAACATTATTATCTCTAAAGAAAAAACAACTGAAAATTGTGTGAAAAAGTTTAAGAGGCCAGGGACTGCAAATGTTTTGTGTCAGGATGTTTAGCTTGGACTATGCAATATTTAAACCTGACGAGAGAAGTCCCTGCTAGGAAAATAATTGTGATTCTGCAATGGCAAGTGTTTTGCATGCTAAATCTAAGCGAGCAGGAGGGCCCCAACAACCTGTTGACTCTCCCTCACCTTATCATGAGCTAGTACAGTACTCTTTGAAAATACATTACAAAGCATAAGCTAAAGTATGCATGCTCTGTGTGTGTGTATATAGCATATAAAAAATGCAAAGTAGTATGCATGCACACACACTTCAAATATAGTGTTTTATATAGGATCTTATACACATGTTCATCACGCTAAGTCAGAGTCAGATTGAACGAGAACTGCCACAAAGGCAGAACCACGTGCTCTTATACAACGGCATTCATCATTAAGCAACAGCAGCCACATATTTGTTCATGTTCAGACCTTCAGTGCAACATGACAAATAGCAGGAGATTCAGTTTGACGCAGCTAATGGAAAAATGTTAAAAGAAATATTAATGCTTAGTATGTAAACTCATTAGAGAGTTGTTTTAAAATGCATGAAATGGGGAAAAAATATGTTCCTTAATGAACAGAGGAATAAAGTCCCTGCAAAGATTGTAGTATATGCACAGCTTTGCATATGCAAGTCTTTTGTTAAGGCATGGCTGATGTCTTTGTGCAGAATCAGTCTGCAAAGCAGACTGCGTTTCTGTGAATGAGGTAGTAGTGCACACTGCAGTACATGTTAAAGATGCAGGTTGCTTCTATTAGTACGCTCACAACAAGATGGGTGCTGAATTTATCATATTTACAGTGAGACACTTCAGAACAAGAATACACTAGTAGAAAGCATAACAGAAATAACAAAAGTAGTGTGAGAGTTTCAAATTATAGATGGATTAAAAAGTATATTTAGAATCATAAAGAGAATCCTAATTTGGGGGGGGGGGGTTGTTTGTTTTTAGAAACAACAACAATTTCTACAACAAGAAAATGTTGTTTTGAGATACAGTATCTTTCCCAGCAGTTTAAGAGTACTGATCTTGGTAGGGGAAGAAGACCCTGTACAACCAGAAGGGAGAGAAAGAGCACTCCCATCCCTGGTGACAGGGAAGCCAGCACCTCAGCCATGTTTCGGTATGTACTTCCCATGCTACATGAGTACAGCTTTCAGGGGTTTGGCAGCCCTCCCTAGTAGCAGAAGAGTTGAAAAAGATGTTCCCTGGAAGGATTACTTTTCATTAAATTTCTCCTGAGACTCATTTCCAACAAATCAGCATTTTCTGAAAAATAATTATTAGTTGTGGATGATGATCATATATAGGTTTGAATACAGTGGATCAGTGCGTTTCCTATTATTCAGCTGTTTAATGGAAGGAGGTTCTTGCCAAGAGATTGTGGAGCATGACTAAGCACATAAACTACAGCTATGAACCTTTAAATGATCTCTTTTACGGAGTCTTAGAGATTTGTAAGCTCTGTGTGGAATAAGTGGATGTGTCCAGGCCAGGGAAGCCTAATCCAGAGATGGTTAGTTACAGAGCCTGGCTCAAGGATGGTTGATGCAAAGTTTTAAACTCTTGTAACATTGACTTTTCCAAGAGAGTAGTGGGTCCAAAGATTGTAGGAAAATTGTCATGAGGATGGTGAAAGTTGGCAATTTTTAGTTCTTTCCGCCCCCTAAAAACAAATGAAAGAAATTCAGAGCTTTGATATTCATGTGATAGAAATTTTTTGTTTTCAAACCTACTGAATAAAGGACAGGAAATTTCAGTCCTGGTTCATTCTATCCACTTTGCAGCTCTCCAGGCTGGCCTCTGGTTTATAGAAATGAATTGACATTTACTAGGAGAAAAGGGTTATCAGGCATACCGTACCCTACTGGTAATGGTGGGCAGTATTTTCTCCACCTTTTTCTTTTCTTTTTTTTTCCTTTTCCCCTTTCTTCTATGTCTCCACTTTCCCTCTTCTTCAGTTTTACCCACTCTCCTACTTCTCCTTCTCCATGTTGCATTGACATTCTTTTCACAGTATGTAATTTCTTTCTGATACTCTTTTCCTAGACTTTCCTTGCTTGCATTTCTTTTTTTATACTTTTTCCTCCCTCTTCCTCTTTGCCATCTCTTGCTGCTATTAAATTACAAGGAGTATTTACAAGTACTTGTCAGAATAGTGTTTCTTTCCGATTAAAAGGCACATTTGAAGAAGAAGCCTGAAGGGAAGAGATGTTAAAGAGCTGATGTGACATGGTCTGCATGTTTGTGAGCTTGGCTGTGTATGTGGAACATGTTCCAAAGTCTTCCATCAGATGAAAGATATGATACACAAGTTCCAAAGATGTATGAAAAAATGATCCTTCATAAGCACCCCAAACTGGTATAATACGAAGAGTAATATTTAAAGTGAAAGCAATGAAAAAAAGTCAACTGAAACTAAAGACAACAGAAGAAAAAAATGTGATAGTGGGCCTAAAGAGTTTAAATTCAAGATTGAGAACTAGTGAAGACTTCAGGGAGAAAGTGAGAAGTACAGATGAAAGGATCTTTACTGGGAAATGAAGTATAGGTTCTTGTCTCATTCTCAATTATTACAATTTTCATTGTATACCCAGTCCAACACAGTAAAAAATGCAATGGAATTGCATCTATCGAAGTGGCAGTCTTGACTTCTCTGCTCTGAAGTCTGTGAGCTGTAAGCCCAGTGGGCTTTATTCTGGCAAGCAGTTTAATGATTCCAAGTTTATGCAACAGCATGCAACCTGTACGCTGCTGCATCATATGGCTACCAATTGAGTTCTGACTGATGATGTTCTGCTGGTATAGTTACAGTCGCATCATGAGGAAATGGGCAATTATAGTCTTGCTTTGGAGATCAGGGCCAAGGGCTGATGGAAGATTAGATGTGGATTTCTTAGCACTTGTGATAATTGCTGTCCCTGATGTGGAGATTAGTGGCATGTTTTGTATAAGAGAGGGACTGTGGGAACATGCAGCATGTAGGTGGGCATGAGCAGCACAGGACTGACAATAGGGATCTGGGCAGCACTGTGCTCTGTGTGCTATGCATGGCAAGCTAAGAAGAAAAATTACCAATCATTTGTCAGTTTTTCTGAACTCTCTGTTGTATTCAGCCCACTTTGTCAAATTTTGCGTGCATTGTTTGACATTTCAAATGCTGGGGCAAATGCAAAGGAAACTCTTTGTTAACTACAAACGTATTTCTAAAATGAGAGTCTGAAGGACAGGTACATTCTGTTTGGCTGTGCAGCCCAGTGGTGCAGAAATAGATTTTTTTGGTAAATAATATTCCCCTACCTGCAGAACATGGGTCCAATACTTCTAGAAGTTAAATTTGCAAAATAGTATCACGTGGGGTGGAGGGAAGTGGTCTGCTTACATCCATGCCCATATCATATTCCTCACTCTCCCTCTTTGGCCTGTTAAATATTCCAGTTGTAGAGGAGCCATACTAGCTCCAGAGACACTGAGCTACCAGTCTGAAGTCACCCCATATCAAACTAGTTGGCTGGTTTCCTGGTGCACAGAAAGGGATTGAATCTTGATAGGCAGCATACAAGCTGAATATCCTGAACACAGACGTACTTATAAAAGGCTCATAGCATGGATTTCCCTCCTTTCCTTGTGAACAGTCCACATACCCTCTCCTTAGCTGTGCTTTTATTTGAAAAAAACACAAAGTTTTGAGGGTAAAGACTGAATTTCATTAAATACAACATAAAAACTATTTAGCTTATATTTTCAGCATGAATAAATCTAAACATTTTAATATCAAAATCCTTCCCTATATATTAGGGCTTTTTTTTCCTCTTTGGGTCCTGATCAGCTGTTCACACAGTCCTATTTATTGTTCAAAGACTGTTTCTAGTAATATTCTACATTTCCTTTTATTTCTTTCACTCCTTTCGTAAAGCAAAAGTGACTGCTGATGAGCAATTACACACCAGTTTTAGTGAAACAAACAACCTTGGTTTATAAACCAAGGAAGCCTACTAAACCTTGCTTGGCAACAGAAACAGGCCTCAGTTAAGATGAGATAAAAATAAGAAAACTAATTTCTATGATATGGTAATATTAACCACGCTCTTTTTGCAAAATATGCTCTGCAAATACATATCATAGAACAAACAAAATTCTTATAGCAGTGTACGGATATCCTGTAGCAGTAATGTTTTATAATGCATCTGATAGCTAGTTGCACTGAGATTTACATCTTCAAAGCCCTGGGAACAAGGAACCACTACCATAACTGTAGGTAGCCTACATATAATTTAAATCTGTACAAAGTCCTCCTGAGTGATGCTTTGGTTAGAGCAGACTGTGTCCCAGCCCTGCCATTCTGAGGTACCGAATGAGCCCATGGGTTTGTGATCTGAGAGTGTGATTCCTCTGCTGCAGGGAGGGTCAGGTTGTCTACTTACTAGCGAGCTGTTGCTCATGAGTCACACTGTTACTTGTAACCTCACTAACCCCCCCCCGGCTGGTGTGAATTTTAGGTAAAGTGAAATTATAAGGAAATTTTACCTGGAGTAGATATAGGCCATTGGTTTATATTGACGAATATATGTGTTTGCGTATATTTAATAGTAACTATTTGACTATATACACATATGCATGTGTGCTTGCTAGATATATTAAGAAGATACATATGCTATGTTTGTAGAGATTAGCTTGATATATACGTTTCAGATGCATCTGATAATTAGTTCAGCCTTGCAAGATGCAGAAGTCATTATTATAAAAACCTATTAGTGATTTTAAAACTGGCATGATCACCTTTCTGTTAATTACAGTCTGATTCAACCCCAAATTTATTTAATTTTTTGTCCTATAAAATGGCCTGTTTAATATGCTGGTTCCCTTCTGGAATGACAATAAATGGGGAAAAAAATTTCTCCACCCAGTGGGAGCATTCCTTGGCAGCAAATGCAGCAAAATGACATGAGGAAGGGACATTGGGCAGTGAGTTGGTGGTAGTTAAAGGTGTAATGCCACACTGATCTGGTTTGGTCAACCCAAGAAAAGGCAACACACAGCACTGAACATCAGTGTGTGCTTTTCACAGTTTAGGAAGGAGCCTATGGGCTTGAATATGTCCAGGGTAGTAGCTGATCAGTGACTCAGAGGACTCTTCACCTTCCTTTTGCTCCATAGAAAACAGAAGACTAACCTTCTAGCCCCAGTGCCTAGGTTAGACAAAGTAAATTACCAGCATCCTTGCTCATCTATATAAAACTTCCTTAATGCTCCTGAATTATGTTAGGGATTTGTTAGGTTAAGCACATTTGAGATTATGAGGTGTTCAGATAATAAGGGGTCTATAAATGCAAATGAGATATAAATGTAGGAGGAAGTCATGAAAAGAGGGTTTCATTGAGAATTAGCTGCTAGATAGTCTCTTTTCAGCAATCTCTGTGTGAACTGCAGTTCACTCCAAGGAGAGAGTCTTTGCAGGACTTAAGCAAGTACCTGTTTCTGAATGCTCTCATACAGAAACAGCTGAAACACACTTCTGTCCTCACCCCAAAGATTAACACATTGTGAATATTGACAGATCGCAAACCAGAGAGAGGGATTGACGGGGGAGAAGACAAGTGAAGCATCAAAATGTCATCATGCATTCATTAGGTGCATGACTTCCCAATTAATGCATAGACTCTCGCCTCTTAATGGAATAAATCTGTACCTCTAGAGCTACATAAACCATACTGCCTAACACTAGCTTCTCATGAGTCTATGTTTTCACTCCAGTTTACTGTGAATGCCTAGTTTGATAGCTTCTCATTCTTCCAGTCACTTTCCTTTCCCATTTTCTAATTGGAAAAGGTATTTTTCATTTGCTTTCATGTTTATTAACCTGGCATTCCTGCTTCCTGGAATTATCTAGATACTTTGACCTCCCTACCTGCTGTGTCTGGAGTAGGAGATAGGGAAAGTTCTTTCACTGAAAACTACTTGTAACAAAGTCCAGATTAATAGTGATAGTTTCATAGTCTGACATTCTTTATTACATCAATACAGTAATGAAACATATTTTCTGTTTCTACATTGAGGTTTTTTCTCCTATATTCTGATAGTCAACCTCTGCTCATGCAGACAAGATGTACTGGACTTCTTATTGCCCTAATGATGTAATTACTATATATCCAGCATAACTTGCTTATTCATATAGTTGTGTGAGTACATTTGCAGGCTAATAGATACTTCAGTGATTCGAACTTCTGCATTTTGCTGAAGGGCTGTGTCCTAACATTTGTAACACACAAAGTGTAAAAGCTTCATAATGATCACCTTGACTGCAAATGCTGCTGTCATCAGTGCTAGTCTAGTTAGCCCCTTCCTGAGCCCATTTCAGTCAGATTCATTCATAGATTGTTGTATCATTAAAAAAATGTGTTGCTTTCTAGCTCACAAACATACAGAAAATTGTTGCATTTAGAGTTGATAAAACATTGTGAAAAAATTCTCCAATATCTTGTGATGGTTTGTTGAGGCTATTGTCTGCCTCACTTGCAGAGTTACTCACTATGCAGAGGGCACTTACAAATGTCCTTTCTGTGGTGACTTACTGATTATTTTCCTGATGGTAAATGGCTTTGCACAGCCTCCACTAAAAGCAATGTTCTCCAATAAGTTTTATGATGGCTTTTCAGGTCAAGGCTTCTGTTTCTCCTTCAGATATCTGTCCAAAGTTATTGTCCGATGCATAAGCCCGTGACAACATGCAATTTTCTGCATTCAAGAAAATCTGCATCTGCAATTCAAGAAAAAATTCTACAGCTACCTGAAAGGAGGCTGTAGTGAGGTGGGGTTGGTCTCTTCTCCCAAGCAACTTGTTATAAGACAGAGAGGAAATGGCCTCAAGTTGCATCAGGGGAGGTTTAAGCTGGATATTAGGAAAAATGTCTTTACTGAAAGAGTGGTCAGGCATTGGAACAGGCTGCCCAGAGAGGTGGTAGAGTCACCATCCCTGGAGGTGTTCAAAAAACGTGTAGATGTGGCACTTTGGGGCATGGTTTAGGAGGCATGGTGGGATTAAGTTGATGGTTGGACTCAATAATCTTAGAGGTCTTTTCCAATCTTAATGATTCTATGATTTTAATAATACTGCATGTAAAATAATAAGAGTATTATTCATGTTATGTGAATTGTAACAATATGGCCTTTGGTTTCACATGAAAAACTGACTTCAGAGCATTAATTGATCCCACTTCATCTATTGTCTTACTAGATTTATATTTCTTTGAGGAAGTTGGTCAGGATCACCTGTACTATCCTATAATCTGTGCAGTATACTATTATTGTGACAGATGGACCACAAATTACCCTTATTTAATACTCCAGTTTCCCATCTTAGGAGTTTCCTATCAATAGACACAGGAGTCCTCAACATTCCTTAGCTGGCCCTCTCAATACTATTTGCAGATATTAATGCTCTTCCTGTTTTAGCCTGTCACTCACACTTGAGTCCTTCATACATAAAACTTAACATAATTTTCATAAGAGTGCATGTACAGGCTGCAGTACTGGATCATTAGTTACTACAAGTGTGGCTCTTGAGACACCAGCTGTCAGGGGAGCCTTCCCACAGCATAGACTGTATTGCTCTTGTCAGGCTTCCCGTCATAGCTTGGGAGGAAAGAAAGCAATATCTAGCAGCAGTTACACATTAAATGTTTCTCTACTCATTTCATATAATAGCGCTTAAAAATGTTTTAAGTACTCAGCAGCTACCATTGCCATTATGTGTGGTTTTAATATGCAGTTAGATAAAGGCTTTTGAGGCATTCTTGGTCACATAAACATGTTAATTTGTAAAAAACCAAAATTTTTAATACATCTTTTAACTGCCTCTTAACCAACTTTTAAGCCACGATTTAATCATGTCCCCCCTCTTTCTTTCTCTGTGTGTGTGTTGCACATCCCTTGTTTGGTGCAGAATACTATATTGGAAGACACACCAAAATGTCCTTGACCTCCCTATGATTCCTTAATTCCACTTGAAATTGCTTACTTTTTGTTGTTGTTGTTTTTGGTTTTTGTTATTGTTATCCACCAGTAAAAGAACTAGGATGCAGTTCCTTGGGGGTGACATTTGGGGATGATTTCTGTAGAGCTATGTTCAGTTATGGCATTAATCCATGGAAGTGTTGCATGTTAATATTTGGGATCAGTTTGTGGCCTGAATAGAAAGTAACCCTTTTTGGGGGCTACCAAGTGAACAAACTGAGCAGAATGTGGTGTGTTCCCTTTCTCCTTGTTTTACCTGCTCTATAGACATTTCTTTTCCAATGCATTTTCTTCAAGAATTTTATGTCCCTGGCTTGCACTTTCTCAGGACATTCAGTTAGAGGCATCAGTCACAATGCAGCAGTGAAGCCCAGCACTGCTCTTTGTATACCCCTGTCTCATTTGCAGGGCTTGAATCAGCCTGAGATTTCCCTGGATCTTAGCCCATCAGATGAAGCAGTTTTTCTTCTCCGCTGCCAGGAGTCAGGCTTTCCCACTTTCCACTTTTCCCTTGTTCTTCCCCAATTTGTACTTTTTCATTGCCAAACTCTCTTGGCAACTGAAGATAATGTGCATCTGAATAGTCTTTCCCAGTTGTTGCAAAAGACAGGCCCTATTAAGTGATTTGCTTTTGCCTCCGTTATAATTTAGCAGCAGAAGAATGTAACTAGTTTTCAGGGTGTTCTTGACTATTGCAGATGGTGCTTCTTGCCATCCAGGAGACATTTGTACAGGCAATACTAGTTTCTCAAGTAACGGTAATAAAGACTTCAGACACACGTGACGTGCCCACAGGACAAGTAATGTGAATAATGAAAAGTTGCTAGAATGAGATGACTTGTATGAACAGCTCTTAAGTGGCAACATTTTCTCCTGTTTTTTCTATTTTTGCATAGAATAGTGGATTGCAATTTTTTTATTTCTTTGGAGATGGAAGTTTTTGTTATTTTGCTATAAATTACTGATTAAGAGCAATAACTTTTAAGCTGGTATCCTGTCTTTTCAATATATGAGATATTACTGAACTTCCATTTTTATTGTTTCAGGCTACTATACTTTCACAACATCCAACACATCAAATCAAGGTTGTTGGGGTTTTTTTTAGGAATAGTTGGGCTTATTTAGACTGACAATTTGATTTCTTGACACCATATGCTTAAAAGTATGGTGTATAGTTCACCATGTAGATCATACTGTGGTCAGAAGACTACATATAGCACATCCTTTTCCTAATGAATTGATCATAGCATACAGACCTTTAGAATTGCTAAATAGATAAAGGTAAAATTATGAACACAAATTCCATCTTTGAAGTATTTCATTGAGTTATGCCCTTTTGAAAATGTTACCTCTAATGACATCCAGATGCCTACGTGTAGTGTTATCCAATATATCTTGCTGGATGTTCCATATTCACCCTTTTTATAGTTTGAAAATCATCTGCTGTCATAAACAGCAGACAACTACGGGCTGTAATCATTCCATTCTGCATTTTTAAAAGGTTTTATTTAATTTTTATTTAGTGGTTGAAATCATGCCATCCTCTTTTTTATTTTTTTTGCATTCCTCTTTACTGGGGCATTGATAGACATCATCAGTGTCTTTGAATAAAATTATTGTTACTTAGCTTGGTTTTCTGTACCGGTGACTCTTTTAGCATCCTTTCCTGAAAATAATTACTATTGTATCCTTAGAGGCAGATTAAGTTTCAGCATAAAGGTAATATTTCACTTCCTTGCAGGTTCTTTTGGGTCTTGGTCTCTACAAATACATGGAAGTGTAGTGTGTTCTGCAGATCATTTGTTAAAGTTTAATGCTGCTGCTAAAGTTTAATGCTGCTACTCTTTAGCAGTGCAAAAGAGTACTGTTATGCTGGGAATATTTCATCCCTTTCACCTCTTCCTAATTTTGTGTGTATTTGTGCAAATACCATGAATAACAATTGCAGAATTGACCAAGTGGGATGCTCTAATTGCATTTCCTCAGTTTTCCAGGCTTTTATCTTTCCACATTCCTGCACTGTTTTAATCGAGTTAAATTAAATGATGAGTCTTGAAGTTCTAAAAAATTTTTATTAATTAAAGGGGCCATGATGTAATGTAACATTGTGTATTGCCCTTCAAGGGCAATAGGTGCAAAACTGGAGGCAATATTAATCTCATCTGAATTTAGATATCTACAAGAAACCTGTGTACCTGTGCAAGTCTTCAAGTCCTTTGAGAGAATGAAATTGTGCTAGGAAGCAATTCACCTAACCCATTTTATATGCCTGCTCTGCGAGAAGATTAACATAGAACTGGTAGAGATTCCAATAGGACCTATGACATATATTTTGATTAAAAATTATATTGAGTGTGTGGTTTTTAAATGGTGCCAGCAGAACCACCTCAATCCTCTCTAATTAAGGAGACAGGCATTACATTTTGTAAGCAAAAGATGAGTTGACATTAACTCTTCTGACAGGTGTAAAACTTCCTTGATGTATGTGAAAACGAATATGGGATGTCCTTCTCAAAATTACTGTTCCTCATTTTTGTCTGTGAAACAAATAATTTTAGAATAACATTTTATGGGTTTTAGATTATCTGGTAAAGATTTTTAAATCAATCTTTAAATAGTGATTTATCTCAGCTATTTATTTATCTCTAAATGAATTTAGTAACACTAGATTGCAGAACATTTCCATAAACCTCATTGAAGTCTTGTGCAGAGACTCTCTGGTTGAGTCTCCATCCCTGGAGGTATTTAAAAGAAGGGTAGACGTGGTGCTTGAGGATATGGTTTAGTGGTGGATTTGGTAGTGATAGGTTAGCGGTTGGACTCAATGAGCTTAAGGGTCTTTTCCAACCTTAACAATTCTATGATTCTATGGTCCTGGCCGTCCACTTTCTAAATAGCCACCCATATGTCCCCCCCGTACTGTGAGTAAGGCATGATGTGTGTCCCCAGGGAATTTTGTCTCTTTCAAAACTGATGAACAGCAAGGAAGTGAAACAACACCATCTTTGCTCAGGCAGCCTAAGGGTTTAATCCTGTATAAGAAATGAAGGAAGGCAAGCATTTAAAAATATGTATTAGTTCTATTAGAATATGTTCTTCAGCTTCCAGGGAAAATGAAACCTCAAAAACAGAAGGAAGAAACCAATAGGAAGTGTATCAGCAATTAAGGATATGAACAGTTTGTAGGTGGTGTTGTGCAAGGGGATGCTTAGAGATGCAGAGGAAGAAGAGGAAATCTGGGAGGCGTATTCAGCTGTTTTGTTGCCTGGCAATGCAAAGCAGTACCAACATGCTCTGAGTGTTTTATGCTGTTCCAGAGCAGCTTAAATTATCCCAAACATACTGGTGAATCTTAAGTTAAAGTTTAAATAAGATTTATGACTTATATTGCATGCCTTCAAATCAAAAGGGATAATAATTAGTAGTGTTCTGTTTGAATTCCTCGTTTTATAGTTTATATATAACCTATTTAATAACAAAAAACAAGGGAAAATTATAAAAGTTAAGGTTAATAGTTTTATACTTGCATTTCGTAATTTAGGACTGTTGTTTGGAAAACGTAAAATTTTAAAGAGAAATTCAGACCTTAATCTTGAGCTTAGATTAAAGCCAACTCTGTTTAAGAGTGAAATTTGACATTTTAGTAACCACTTGTCTACAGAAACAAGAAGTTAACTTTACATTGTATACCATCAGCTGAAATTATTTTCTTTTCTAAGACTTAGTGTGGGAAGAATTATTCCATTTGCACAAAAGGCTCTTTGATATATTGATGTATATCCTGACAGCCAGCCACAGGCTTGTACCACAGATGTATGTTTTATTTGCTCACATATGAGTTTTACTGAGAGCCGTTTCTGTTGCTGTACCTTTAGCATGGAGCACCTAAGTGTTTTGATCAATCAGATCTGTCATTACCTTTCAAAAATTACTAAGATTTTTAATCTAAGAAATTTGAAGAGTGACTATTTAAGTAAGAAAGAGTAGGTTTTATTGTCAAGATGAAAGATACGTCATATTTTATCTGTCTTTTTGCTTGTGCAAACAACTTAAAACTAGGTATACATCCAAGCTTTTTCCTTTTACTTTTTGATGCAATAAGAACATGCAGGATTAATTTCTGTTGCTCAGTATCTGCTTAACCTCCAAAAGTGGTTTAAGCAGCTTTAACTCAGAAAAAAGAAACTCAGAAAAATCTTAACTGCCACCACTGTTCATCCATGGGAAAATAGGCAGCACTGCTTTACTGACAAAGCAAAGAGAAAGGCTGGTATAAAAAGATAAAATGGCACATTCTCTAGAAACTTGATCGCAATCTTCAGAGAGCAATGAGAGTTGCAGTTTCCAAGCAGAATCAGGCCACCCCTGGGAAGAGCTGACAGCGAGAAGCTCCGCACGGAGCCACACGAAGGCTTGGTGGTACATCGGACAGCACTGGGGCCCGGCTCAGGTGCCTCCCCTGCTCTGCTCCCTGGCCCTGCGAAGGCACAAGTTAAGGTCATTCCCCTTTGCTTACGAAGACAAGTGGTAATTGTTTCCCTGAGTAGCGTTTCACAGAGATGATACATTGCCCCAGATCACAGCTGATGGTAAATGGCAAGGTATGAGAGGGGAGGGAAGTGTTTTTATAGCTGGGTGATTAAGGTGAAACCTGCCCGGCACTCACACTTCTAGGGAAATAGTCACAGTGCTTTCAGGTCTCCAGGAACAGCTTCACAGACAATGGAGAGACAAAACGAGAGCAACCTTAAAGTACTGGGTATGACTTAAAAATCTTACATAGGTGAAAATACATGGAAGAAAGACAGACCATGTTTTAATTCTGGAATTTATTCTGTAACCACTTCAGAGAGAGGAAAAATCTCTGTGCTTTCCAGTCTGTGTTGATCTTTCCCACATGCCTTTACCCTTTACTATCCTTTAGTTTTGGGGGGTTTTTTTGTAGACTCACTGAACTATACATTTCTCCAAGCACATGCTTCTGGAGACTGTTTTTTATTGTTGTTCTTTGACTCTCAGCTATTTCCAAGTTGGGAACTGTTTGAAATTCCTCCTACTTGGCTGTGGGACTTTGGGCACTTCTCTTTTTTTTTCCTTTTGGCTTACTCTTCATTATAACCCTAGAAGCACATCTAAACTTGTGGTCAAGAGTGCGATTCTGAAAAGAGCTGATATTGGGCTTGACAGCTTTGAAGCAATTGATCATTTTGGTTAATAGCTGGTGACCAGCCTTGTTTAGCTCCAGTATGATTAACCGAGTGATGCCATGGCGTATATGCCCAAGCAAAGGGTTTGGATACTGTTCATTTTTTTGCTTCTATGACTTAATTTAGACATTCCATGTGGCACTTTAAAATAAGTTGTTCTCCAGCGGCCCATTATGGAAAAAGAGTTTCTCTTGGTCTTTGGCCAGTACTATATTAAGGGATCACTTTTAAGGACATCTATTGTAGCCATTGCTGAGAAAACTAGTTCAGCCGTAATAGATTGGCTGTGTACACTTTCAATAAAACCTTTAAATATTTATACTTTCTAATTAATGGTGTCTGCTCTGTTCCTTAAATAAAGGGCTTTCCTGAAGATGATCCATCTAGCTCTTCCAAAAAAAACCACAACCCAAAACAGAGCACTGACCCAAGCAAAACTGTTCAATTGTATTACTATTCCTAGTTTACCCCAGTTAGTTACTATTTAAGACATTTCTCCCTTTCGTGATTACTTAGTGATTGTCTCAAACCACAGCTGAGTGATAAAGCTAATGATATTTTCTAACATGCTGTGTGCCTCTGAGAATCTGATTAAAATACATCTAATGCTCATCAAGTAACCTCAAATTATCATTGCTATCTTTATTCTGAACTCAAATATAGCAGAACGTAGCAAAGACAGACATCAGAACTCCGATTTTTACTCCTAAACGCAGGTGGCATTGTAAGAATAAAAGGTTTTGTCTGCGTCAGCCAACAGTCTCCCATAGTTTTGATAAAGGTCATTAGAATTCAAGTCTGCTACTTTAGTTTTGCCATTATTTCCTGCAAATCACTGGGACAAAATCCAAATATTTTGAAATAATGATTCCACTCCTTTTAATTCAATACATTTTTATGTAACCTACTTCCTACTTCTCCATGATTAACATTTAAATATTCCATAACTACAAAATTTGAAAACAACATAAGGAGTGTGTATCTGTTGGCGAAATGCAACAGAGTTATCTTTCTCTTCTGCACTCTCTAAACCAATGCACCACACCGACTGATGTTTTGTGTGCTAGTGATAATTGGAGTGAGGGAGTATTTGAGCTTTACTTATGATTTCTTCATACGTTGCAGGCTTTCTTTTTCACAGCGCTGGACACCTGCAACTGCTCCACATGTGTCCATGAGTCCCCTACTGCCGTTACCTTGTCAATGGGTGGCAGAACCCCTCAAACGCTGTCCTACTTCGCTTGGCCAGTTGCAGGCATTGGTGTTCTTCCCTGCAAATGTGTCAGCATAGCCTATATAAAGTTACAGTGCACACAAAGCAGTTGCAAATTACCGTTTGAAGGATCTAAAGAGCAAGCAAGTATAATTTTTACTAAATTTATCTATTTTCTTGAAGACAGGCTTGCCAAAAGACGCCCTTTTTCTTCAAAGTATGATAAACATAACCACAACATCTTGTGTTTTCTGTGAAAGAGAATTCATTTTTAAGTTGAGCCAAAGACTCAGTGGACTTGACAACAAAAGCAGGATCAGGGGATGTAACTTCTAATGAAGCATCTCTGTTTATTTTGCTCTCATTTAAGGAGCCTCTCTACAATTATGTTTGGTTTTTGTGCCATCTTGCTTAAAAACTGCAGTCTGTACCAAGAGCAAACAATTTCCAAGCACAGCATGCTGTCACAGACACCTTTGCCTCTTTCCCACACAACAGCAAATTAAACAGATGCTTTCCCTCCTCTACAAACTTTTATGTCAAAACATAATCAGACCCAACAAAGGAGGATGCTCTCTGGTAAGCAGCCCAGAGAGAGACCTACCTCAGTTCACTTAGTCTCTGCTTTCAGGACTGGGATGTGTTTGTTATTCCACTGCACAGCCATAACAGGCAGAAGACATTGCAAGTTCTCATAGGATGCAGTAAAGTGTTATCCATGCTATATTATTATATTGGGTGTCCAGCAACTAGAAAAATAATAATGTGTGCTGTAAGTAGTGTTGTTGTGGCATGAAGGTCGGGTCATTTCCTGGGTTTTTGGGGCAGATCTCTGACTCAGCAAAGATGTGGGATGAGGGCAATATGCAACCTTAAATTTGTAACTGGGTCACTGGCTAAAACAGGCTTTCTGCTATGCATTTGGTGCCTGTAATTGAAGACAGTCTGTATAAAAAGGTTCATGCAGAACAGAAGTTGTGGAATCAGGTCCACCAGAAGGACATAGTGACAAGATCTAGACCTGTGCCATGAGGATCAGCTCCCACCAGAGTCTGAGGCTGATGGACTGCTCAGGACAAAGATACTTGTGTTTTGTATGACAGAGTAATCATAATAATTATATTATACTTCCTATGAATACTTAATAAGTATTTTTAAAGTTAAATTTAAGTTATTGTTCTACGGATAGTAAAAGTTTATGCATAAAGATTTGGCTTAAAAGTTGGGTTTGGGCTTTCTTTGGTTAAAAAAGGAAAAGGGATTTCTCTCATTTTGCATTTTAAAAAGAGGTGCCTGGTATTTCTTCCAGAACTATTGTGCTTTCCTCAATAATGACATAAGTGCTAATTTTTTGCTAGTCATTTTGGATTCTGTATGCATGCATTATTTTCTCTCCCAAAACCTAAGTTATATTTTAAGATGTGGCACTTTGCTGGGTAAATCTTTTCCATAAAGCATAAATGTAGAGAAAATAATAGGTACAAACTCTTTTTGTATCTTTTTGGTTTGTTTGGTTTATTTTTTAAAGCTATTTTTGTTGTCTTTCATCCACAACTGGAATGTCCTTTCTTGGCATCATTGAAGTCTCAGAGGGGCAGGGAACTTCTCAGTAAACGCAACACCATTCCCGGCTATGTGGCAAATGCCAGGGGCACAACAGGGTCATAGTGTTCCTATATGCACCCTCCTGTCATTCTGCTGGCAAAATAACCTTACAGGGCTGTGGGGAGAGGGAAAGAACTTGTGGTGCTAGACAAAATTAGGCACACAAGACCTGGAAGTTGGAGAAAAACTTCTCAGGGCGGGGTTCCTTCTGCATTTAGCACACTTCAGTCTGATTTAGTGTCTACTTTTAGATAGTATTCACCAGGAGAACTTGTGAATGCCAAATAATGTAATGATAGATCCTGAGTGTAACTCTTCACATCTTTCTTCAATAATAAAATATTTGGCTCACTGATAGTTTTGTTTTAGTCAACGTCCTGCCGATTATTTTCATTTACTCTGTTATCTATAGTCACCTCATTAGCTTCTCCCTGCATTTGGCTTTCCCTTCTCATTTCCCCCCCAGTATATAATATTAATATGTGACGGGACAATTTCCAGCTGGCATGTATCAACCCCTCCTCAATCTATAATATAACATTAGACTTGCTTCTCTGCAGGCTTTTTGGTTTCTGCTTTCTTTTCTCATAGTCCGGAGGATTAATATTCTAAAAAGCATTCTGTTCTCATTTAGAAGAGTTATTGAGTTATATGTGCCTAGCTTCATACACCACGCTAAACTCTCCTGGGGGTCTGGCTGTGACCTTTCAAAAGAGGAGCTGCTGAATGCTCAAGACTTTTAACAGTTTGACTTGGTTTATAGGTGCTATGCCCTTGAAAATCTGCCAAAGCTGAGTAGGTTCAAAATGGGGTTGGAGACCGCCTCAGAAATGAAGTCTTTTCAGAGTTGAAATTCTTGTTGACCAGTACTTTGAAAGGAGCTAAAACTTTACTAAAACTTGAACTCCACGACCTAAGTTAGTCTTTAACTAGTAGAGATCAGGACTAAGAAGACCTACTTGAAGGTGGGAATTATTTTATCTACATCTACTCTAGAGCTCTTTTACCTTTGTATAGCACCTGGTACCAGCTGAGGGCAGAGGCAGAATGCAGGTCTTAGTCAGCCTTGGGTCTGATTCACTCTGATAATTATTATGTTCCTAGAGCCCTGAGCAAATGTCATTTCTAGTATTCTTGCACATGTTCACATTGTAGTTAAGGCAGAAATTATGTTGTCCCACTTATCCTGTAAATCTATATGAGACTTTGAGCACAGACGGAGAGTTTCCTCTTTACTTTCCATATATTTGATTAGAAACTCTACATTAATTTTGTATGTATCATGTCTTCATTCTTCTTTTCTACAGCTGACACATTACTGTCGTCATTATTTGTTTATGTGGTGCCAGCATGAGAGTGTTTGGCTTTTCATTAGTTGTCCATATGCAAACCAATAACTTGTAACTACTTGTGAGAGTACCTTTAGGAAATAAGGAAATGACACGCATTCATATGCCCTATTTTTAAAAGAAGTCAGAGGCATCATGCTACTGCCCTGTTGGAACATATGTATCTGGTATGCAAAATGTACATGCCACATGTGGGCTAGCTATGAAACAGAATTAAAATTTTAATCAAAGTCTCCATGCGTTTCCAAAGTATTAAACAGCAGATTGTTAGGCCTGTAAGTAGGTCACACGTAGTGTTGAGCGACTGTGCTTTGTCCTTAGCCATCTGGCGACACGAATCAACATCAGCTGGATGCAAATATAACTCTGCAAAGGTGACCTTGGTAACAGGATTGGTCCACTGAGCAGAGGCTGCAGGAGGGTAACTTGCAATTACAAAAATACTTTAAGGGAAAATCCGAAAGTATGATTTCTTGATTCTAGGAAGTCTTACAGCCACCGCTACCAGTTTGGTCATCCGCTGTTTGTCAACGGTAGCTACATTTAGTTTCAAATCAGGTATTACTTTAATGACTACTTGTATACTTACATTTCAGTGAATGACTGAGGATTCACTGAAATTCAGAGTAGGTATAAATGAGGTGGAAGACACCAAATAAAAGCAAAAATAGTTCATTATGGTCAGTTGCTGCTATAAAAAGAGATTCCAGATATTCTCCAAAGATGTGTTTTTGAGGAAATGTAGCTTTTGAAGCATTCTGGTTTTAAAAGTCTGTGAAGCTTAACCCAGCAATAGAAAATACTTATAGCTAAGTTGAAATGACACTATCAAGACAAATTTGGCTCTGAGTTTAAATCTGTGGGTCTGAAATCTAAAATGAATAGAAAATTCCAAAAGGAAAACAATGTATAATAAAACTTCCCTGTGTTGTTTCCAACTCAAACCAGCACAGCATTTTTCATGTATTAAAGGCTTTGCTGGAGTGCATAGTTAACTTTGCATTTTGCTGCATTACTTTAGGTGTCAATGTTTGAAACCTTTGGCTTAAGCGTCTTTCAGAGTGACATGTCTGCATGACAAAACTAGAATCCAGTTCTGATGGTTCCAAGTCCTGTTTTGAAACCACTAATCCCACGAAGGAGTTTTCCTAGTTGACTACATTAACAATGAAGTCAGAGTTTCCCTTGTATGGAAAACAAAAAAAAAAAAAAAGAAGAAGGAAAGGCAGACTTGTGGGTTTCCAGGTTCCGTGCTATCTACAAAATGGATTTAACATATGCCAAACCTACAGCAAAGAAGTTCACTCTTACATTGTTCTGAACAGAATAACCATTTTCTTCCTAAACAAAGGAGACACTGTGAAGTGTGGAAGCCATCAGGTTTCCTCAGCCTGCCTTCCCCGCGTTATGACTCATGCAGTTAAAAACGCCACTACGAAAATGAGAATACAATGCTGTTGCCTGCACACAAACATGCTAATTTGAAATGTGTGTTCACATACTGTGAACTAATTGTCTTCAAATTTTGGAGTTATTTGGTTTCTCCAGTTACAGCTAGGCCCTACCGGAGTTTCCAGATTATTATTATGATTATGATGATTATTGTTATTATTACTATTATTATTAAAACATTTTATGGGAGCATAGAAACTACTCTTCATGCACAGTAAATGTACTGAACCACAGTTTTTTCTGTTTCTCTAGTACTAAAGCAAAGAAAACTGCTGCTTAAAAGTTGTGTGAAACTGTTGTAGGACAGTCAGGATGTGAGCCGGAGTAAGCCGTATGTTTATACCTGCTCACAGTAAAGAATGTCTCAGGCCAGCATTTAGGTGAAGGCGTAAGAAGTTGTGTTACTTTCCGATGACTCACCTACATGTCTTTAAGGATGAGAATTTGTCTCGCTGAAAGCCAACTAGTGTTGCAAAAGGAGAAATAGCAAATGTTGAAATAAAATACACTTTCTCATAATCTAAGGATATTATTGTCCTCTGAAGATCACTTTTTCAACATATGGGGAAAAAAATCTCATTTAGTACTGAAACTGTTGAGAAGTACGTTCATGAAAATTACTGTGTCTCTGAGAAAGTTTACAGTAATTCATAGCATATGTCCACGCAGTCTGATTTTGCTTTAAGCTTATTTTCTTTTTTATTTTACATAAGCATGATGAATTGACCTACAACTGCAGGCTTCCATATATCTAGATTTGCAATCATCGTACGGTATAAGTTATTTTAAGATATGAAATACCCTTGCATCTGTAAAGAGTGCGGTTATTCACTTGGAATAAATGCACTAGGGAAATAAGTAATTTTAGTGTTTTCAAGTGATTTGCAATAATCTTCTTCCACTTTATTGGATTTACATCTTTTTCCAGTACTTGTGAACTATTCAGCTGGATGAGTCTGTTTCTAATCAGTCACCAAGTCAGACATAGCAATGTGATCTCTAGGTTCCTATTCATGAGTCCGGTTTAATTTCAAAGATACAGTTTGAAAGACTTAGACTAATTTCATTAAGGCTTTCATTGGACCCCAGATGAAATCATGGTCCCTCCTGAAACTGTGAATTCTGACACTGATTTCTGAAGATCTCAGTCTGAATGGCGGATGTTCAAATCAGTGTAGCAGTAGACATTTCCTAGGATATTATTGGATTCTAGCACAAATTAATGAAGTTGGATCTCTGCAGAGACTCTTGTTACAGATTCATATTCAGAGTAGAACTGAAAACTCATTAAAGCCAATAGTTTTAAGTGCATACTTCCATGTAAGTGCTTGCTTATAGCACTGTCTAACAGAAAACAAAGGGAACAATAATTCCCTAATAATGTTAGAGACTTCGGGAGCAAATTAAATTGTTTCCAAATCACGCAAAAATGAGCAGACATTCAGAATGCCAGACAACATCTGTAATACCTGGAGATTGAAGACGGGGAATGTTTCTGATCATACTTGCATAGGTGTATTCTCTACTGTTTCCCAGAATCTATGAATTTTGTGGTTTTAGATAATGCTATTTACAAACCAGTTGAGTCTAACATTTTATTTTAATTAGGAAAGTTAATTGGAAAACGTCCTTAGAAATTAGGTTTCTCCCCTGGCGTACTGTAAATAAATAAGTTATGTCAGAAAACAAGATGAAGATAAATGAAGGACTGTTTCAAGCTTTCAAAGAACAGGAATTGTTTAGTCCTCTAAACCACAAAAGTACATTTCATCATCTAAATATCAACACATGCATTAATATTTATATTCATTTTATCATTTTATCATTATTAATTTGATTGCTATTAAGTGCTATTGCAAATATTTGCTTGCATTCGTATCCCATCCCATTACTTCTGCATTTCATCAGTTAGTGCTGTTGAGCAGCCTCCAGACTGACCCCAGCTGAGGCAGCCCCTCAGAGCGCTGGGGAAGTTGTCATTTAAACAGCGTCAGGGTTACAGCCCTTCTTCTGGCAGAGCTCAGATATGCCCCAGGGGGGAGGTAATTGCCCACTGTCACTTCACAATTCCCTTTCATAAGAGCGTTAGCACTGCTGGTTTTATGGACTTGCCGGGCATGTTGAACTACTCAAATAAATGAGGTTGAAGGGAACCAAAAACATTGCTGTTCGATCAGACTTTACAGGCGATGTATAAGTTCTCGTTCTTTGATCGCTTTGAGAAGTGTGCTGGGTCAGCTGCATCTGACACCGACCTCAGATTTCTGCTCTACCTTTTCCGGCAGTCGGCTGAGTGAGATAAGTAACCCCCAACTTTTTCCTTATTTGTGGTTCTCCCTATTAATGTAAATTCCATTTGGCAGCAGATTACATTAATGCACTTAATTAATTTAAGCTACAGCAACTAGCAAGCAGATACAGAATTTGCTCATCCATGCCTGGAAGAATGGCATAATCTTCAGGAGAGAAAAGGAGGATTGCTAGGGGTATTATCTGCTTTAGCTACACCAATTTAAGTTATGCATAAATTTGAATTGAGGCCCTCCCCCTGAAAAAAGTGTGGAGCCTGAGTAAATTTGAAATATGAAAAGAGTACTTTAGCCTCCTTATATTTTTGCAGATATAGTTAGGACTCCATCTCTTTGAGAAATGATAGCATTGATGAATTTGCAATAGCTCAGTGTAGGAACGGAGACCCTAAAATGCTTGGTTCTGTGTGGGCCTCTCACAGATAGACAGTCCCTGCCCTAGTTGCTTCCTGAATATAGTCTTCAACCAAATGAATTATATAAATATTTGAGCAAGAATTAAACACTTGTATTATGAAGGACAACTTGAAGTCTTTCTTTCTTATTAAACTTAGTGAATATACATTCAGCACGATTACTACATTAATTATACACCTATTATATCTTTCGCAATGTGATTAATATCTCCAAGTACTGTTTAATAAAATACAACAACTAAGAAATTAATAAGAGAAAGACTGGGATAACTGTTTGAACAAGTATTTTTGGGGTGTCAAAGAAAATGCTAGTAACAAAGGTGGACAATTCTAAAATCCACTTTCTTCTGAAGCTGAAATTTTTCGGGCCTGGCTTTATAAAGCGGCGAGATTTTTTTTGTTTGCCTTTTGAGTCTTGAACAACTCAATGCAACATTTCAGAACGTAGTAGCCTAGCATCAGTCATCACAGTCTATTAAGTCTTGTGAATAAAGAGTTCTTCCACTTATTTCTGGTTTGAGAATTTTACCTGGTGGCTCACAATCAGTACAGTTTTGGTCTGGGTCTTATAATTGTGTCTGAATGTTACTGCTCTGAGATAAATATCACTGTAGCTTTTGAGAATTAGGAATCTTCCAGACATTTGTTAACGTTATCTTTCATAACATTTACTGGCTGGAGTTTAAACTCTAAAATTACCCACATGTGCAATGCTCAGATAACTAGCTTATCTGGGCACATAAAATATAAGCTTTAGAAGAGGCTTTATAAGAGATGTATCTCAGTCTCACCAAGGCTTTGCTGGACTTGGTGCAAATAAAGAAATATTTGTTGGCACCTGATTTGCCAAAGCGCTGAAGACAAGATAAGACATGCCTGTTCTGAAGTCTGCAAGGTTGCTTCCTGGAGAGTTTTTACCTTTGCACGTCACTTTTGGCATAGCATCCTAAACTCAGACTTCTTGGTGGAAATGCAGTTCAGGCTGCTGTGATTGATTAGATCACCCTAAGATGAACCTAAGCAGATTTTAGCCTTTTGCAGTGGGAATGAGGCAAAGATTTTTGGAGAAGAAAAAGTTGATAAACTGGTAAGGAAAAGTAATGCACACTTTTCCTGTATTGCATCTTCTTTCAGTTTATGAAGCTTAGTGAAATGAGACAGGGATTGTAGTGCCTTCTCCTTGTCCTCTGGAAGTTTGTTATCACAATGAAGCCTGTGGGTACTGCTTTTCTGGTAATTCTGCAGTTCAGACAGAGGCTCAAACCTCAGGAATGTGAACGCTCAGGAGCAATGTACTGAAAGCATTGGGTGGAATCTTCCTTTATTCATTACCACTCCAGTAGATCCATTTTTCTCAGCTGTTCCCATGCTTGTGTACTTTCCTGACTTAACTGTGTTCCAGAAGTGAAAGAATTGGCCTGTATCTACCCAGCACAATCAGTTGAAAATATTTTGTATAAACCTGACAACAAAAGTGTGGGTGGATAAGGTCAAACCCAGATGCCACCTGCAGATATCCCCTTGGCGTACAACTACAGTATTATTCTCTTCAAGGCCGGAAAGGGCTGGAATTGAGACAGAAAGGCTGGGTGGTCCCCAAATTTAATGTGCCAAGAAAGAGTTCCAGCCTACTGTGCTCATGGTTCCTCAGGCTGGAGATAAAAAACACAGTTAAGCCATTTTGCACATCATAATGTTGAGAAGACAAATCTCAGAGAGTGCCTCCTATTTTTCCCTCATCACCTGACCAGGCTTTGGCCATTTTGCTTAGAGTAGTTATTTTTATGAACCTCAGAATTAGGTGGTAAGTCTAGATATAGTCCACCAGCTGAGTCAATAACACACTGGGTTTGTAGCTAATTTTTCAGGGTCATATGCTGTTTGGAACAGGTAATCCATTATTTTAATTAGCAAATAAATAGGAAATAGTCTGCTGTGAATTGATCTTAAACAGGTACTGATGTACTAAATTAGTTCAAAACAAGCAGGATTTTCCATTGAGCAAAATGATATTGAGGCATCTTGAGTTTATCAGCGGTAGCTACATTTTCTGTGTGAGGCTAACTTTGTTTCAGAAAGGAATGAAGCTGAAAATCTGTCCTTAGACACAAACTAATGAGCTTAGCATAGAATACAGACCATTGGGACAGAAGGGACTTCCCCCATGTAATCATTTGAAGAACTAATTGGCCTATGTATTACATCTTAAAAAATAAATGGAACTAATAACAATTTGTCAAGAAACAACATTGTTGTTTGTTTATTTCACAATCATTTAATGTTTAATGGAATTTTGGGAGATGATTTTTCTCTATGTGGTGTTTGTATGAAAGATCTCTTTATTTGACACTTCATTAGGAAAAGGATTTGGATTTTGAACATTAGTAGGAAATAAATCTCCTTTTACTGTGGGGAAAGCTGTGCAATCTGCTATATTTAACACAGAGAAGGACCTAAAATTGCCTGAGCTATCACGCTAGCTCTGTAAGACAAGGCTGTGCTATTGCTTTCAGATTCTAATAGTATTAAAATTTGAACTAATAACTTATATTTCATACAATTTTGCAGATGGGAGAGTTGGGACCTTAGCAGTGAAATGACTTATGGAAAGTTGCAAAGGAAGTCAGTTTGTCAGATAAGAAGACTAAACTGTTTCACTTGTGTGAAGCATTGAATCAATGAGATGTCCATTTGCTTGATGCTTATCTCAATGTCACTGGCATTCGCTCACAATCATTTCAGAGGTGTTATTGGCATCGCTTTGCATATGTACCGATGTGATTTAGAATGACATTTTGGGATAGGAGGAGAATTCTCTTTTTAATTTGCAATCTTCCAGTTCTGAGTGTCATTTACGGAAAAGCAATTTCTGTCTCACCATGAAGATCAGAGGACTTGGTCCATTACATCCCCTGAAAATAATTCACTTAGAAAATCCATGTATTTATACTTCACACTTTAAAACAATCAAAAAGTGATTTACACTTGCTAAATTGGGGCAATGCCTATGTTTCACAGAAAAGCTTTTGGGCTTTACTCTCTTTGACCCGTGTCCTATAAGGACAGAGGGAAGACTGAGCCATCGCAGGATACTGCTGCAGGCTCTGTTCTTACAGGAATAACCTAACTAGGTTAGCTGGTGCTTAACTAGGCATCAGACAGGTAGTTCCAGTTTGGGGTAGTATATACCTTATTTTAAACTAATGCATTGTGTGGACAGTAAGCTATTTTTAGGATGGAGCGACACTGATTTCTCTTAGTTTTATGGTTCATCTCAGAGAACAGAGGTCCTTCCCAGTCCTTGTTATGTTCTTACACATATACATACATATACACATCTTTGTAACAGCTGAGTTTTCAAGGATGAGTGAGAATTCAGCATTGCTTAATATGAAATGTTGAGATATTTAATAATTTTCAAAGGAATAGCTGAATGTGTGATCTAGACAGACTAAGTCTTTATGAGAGGAAAAGTGTCATTGGTAATGCAGATTCTTGCATAAAGTCTTTTACAGCTTCATACTCTCCTGCGACATAACAGGTGGTGTGAATGCCGATTGTTTTCTGTATAGGAGCCCTGATACTCAGACAAGAATCCAGCTTTACAATCAAGGGACCATTATAGGACAGCTAAAAAGGCTTCATTATAATGTAAGAAAGAAGTTAGTAGTTCCTAAAGCTCTTGTGGCCATGTCACTGTGGCCAGTGAAAGAACTGTTTTGACTTCAGTTATTTTAGTGCTTACTGAATAACAAAAAATCATTCTACCTAATAAAAACACAACATATTTCTATGTTTTCTTTCTTTGTTTAGCCCACTCCTAACAGTAATCAAAGTCTTTTTGATTCTTTCATTCCCTTTAATTGACCAGATTAGAATGCATTCTTTCATAACTGCTGATGAACCCTAAAATAATCCCGCGCCAACCAGCTGTTCCGGATTAGCTATAGCAGTACTGACTGCCTTAGCATTCTTTGCATTTTTAAAGTAATTTTGACTTCTTTGCGATGAGTAGTTGATTCACAGGGATTGCCCGACTACCTCTCAGACTAAGGCAATTTGCCAAATGCATCCATGAAGTGAGGAGTGAACTTTTAATGTACTCTGACTGATATCAATAGCAAAATTCAGATTGACTTCAGTTGAGCAAGCCCAGGTCCTAAATGAGTAACTCTTTGAGACTTTCAGTTTAAGTCATCCACTGAGACATTCACAGAATCTTGTGAGCCTCATTTCCACACTGCGTTAACTGTTCATGCTTGAGCAGAGGAACATGAACTCTGGATAGAAGGGTCCCAGATTGGACTTTTTGTATCTAACAGTCATTTATTATGTTAATGTCAATATGTTTCTGAGAAATTAATTCCATTCTCTTGATCTTTGTCTAACTTGCAAGCTAATAAATGTTATTGTGCATACAGTAAAGGAGATAGATAAAATGGTTTGTACCTGTAGAATTTCAGTGGCATTCTGCCTGGACCTTGTATTGAGGTTTGGGAGTTTCGTTTGTGGCTTGTTTGAGCTGCGAAATATATATTCTGACTAAATCTTGTGGTATTTATGGAGCTGTTGTATAATAGTAGCTGATTTTTTAAAAAAGGTATAACTAAAGTAATCAATAGGAAGCAGGAATGGAAATGTACTTTTCTTGCCCAGGGCAAGAAATAGGAGTGCGTATGAAGACTGTTCTTGCTGCAGTTGGATTGTGTATGTGTAACTTCAGTGTGAAATTGCACAGTGATGAGTTTCACTCACGTTGTTAAACCAGTGATTTTCACTAGCATGCAGTAGAATTAATCTGAACTGGTTTTACTGTTTCACTTAGTAAGATCAAAGCCAGGACCATTCATTCTCCTTCTGCATTTCTTCCTCCGTCTGTCTACTTCACAGTCAGTCTCGGATCAATTAGTAAGCAAAACTACATGTCCGTTGTCTTTGTGATAGGGATGTGGACAATCTTTTCTGATCCAGGGAAGATGAGAATATAATAAGATTTCACAACTTTCAAAATATGACTACAAGTTGCTACCTTGAATGTTTTTTGTACTGTTTCTGTGTTGCCATGAGCTAGATTTTGTCCTAAGTGTCTGTTTGTGCAACCCTGCTGTAGATTTACACCCATGGGAAAGCATGCCCTCTGTCCTTTCTTTTCCTTTTTTGCTTGGCTTTGCAATTCAATCTTGTTTGTAGAGACGTATTTAAAGAACACTCTTATGTAAAACACATCTGGCACGTTATTTTGAGGACGAACTCTACAACACACAACACAGCTGAAAACAAGTTTTTAAAAGGAGTCATGGCTTAGTAATTTAGGCCAGAGCTCCTTCCATAAACACCAAGACACTGTTACACTGTTGCTTGGTCCATTGATTAAATAATGAACAGTATATACTGTTTTCCAGCTGGCTTGTCCCCCCAACCCCCCACCCGAGTCTATTGGCCAGCAAGCATTTCTTGCTTCTTAGTCAGCTGGCCAGAGTTTTAGCAGAAATATGTCTCACCAATTGCCACCAGCGAAGAGGTATCCTTTACGCAGCTGAACCTTTGGTAAGAGAACTATAGTACAGAAACAGGAGAAGGAGTTAGGCATGAATGTTTCATTTCTAAAAATCTTAATTCACTTGGGTTGCACCATTGCTTAAAACTCTTCCATTTCCCATCATACTGCTTTTAAAGTCTTCTTTCTTTCACATGGTGATTTTGTGCTGCTGTGGTCTCGGAAAATGCTGTAAGCATATGCCAAAGGCACAGCCAAAAGCAACACATGTAAGTTGCTAAATAACTGAGGTCTGTGTGAATTATTAAAAGAAGTAAAGGATGTGCTGTGAGGCAGCCCTTGTTGATAAGCAGTATTCCCTTTTTCTTGTCCCTGATACAATACACTTTCCTTCATTGTATTTTAAAGATTCATAACAGATAATTGTAAAGTCATATGAACAACATTTGATTGGAGGTCTTAGGTCAGCACAATTTATTGTGGTGAATGACCAGGTTCTGTGCCACATTTCTGTGCGCTAGCAAGAATACAAATCTGGACTAATTGTGGCAGTAGTTCTTTATAGTAATGTCACAATAAATGCGAACACATGACAGCTCTTCACAACAGCTAAGAAACCAGAAATACAAAATGCAGCCTTTTTTTGTTGCCCTTTGCACAAGTGCAGACACATTCAGGATCATCAGATAGACCAGAATATATATTCAACTTCAATATTTAAAAAGCTTAAACTTGCACTGGATTGATTTCTGGACTTTCTGATGTCTGGAGTGTCCAGAAAACTGCTGGGAAACCAACATTAGATGGATATTGACTTTGAATAGTAGAGAGTATTTTAACACTTCCCCCATCATCAGCGTTCTCCTACAGTCTAGTTCCCATGTGTGTCTTCTCTAAAATGTCTCAGCACTAATAAAAGCAATAAATATTTGGCTGCTTAGCTATGATTTGGGAAAGTATGTGTATTTTCTGTGTTGTATTATCTATGCATTAGAGATTTCACAAAAAGCTGCTTCATGCAAGATCACAGATACTTCTCATGCTAGAATCAAGATGTTGCTTGGGGATTTTAAAGACCAGGTAATTATGACAACTACAGTCGTGATCATCAGAGTAGAAAAGAGTTTGAAATTCGGTGTTTGTTTTAATCCCTGTGTTTCTCTCTGACTTTCTCTTTCTTGTGCTGCAAGACAATGCCGGGAGCTCCAAAACTAGTGAGCACCCCTGTGGTAAATATGTGTGCATAATATATAATATACATCTGCTACACTGGCGTCATTTGGATCGGGAGTATCCTAATGGTGCAAGTGCACAGACTATATTGTTACAAGATCTATAAACAGCATAGGTTTTGAGTAGTGTGTACCCTAGTTATAGCGAAATAGTTGTATCTTGTAACCTTATCATTTCCTATCACTGTGGAATTCATGCTATCCAGATATCTCTGTTAATTTCGGTGGACTGTGTTTTGATAAATAACCTCAGGGAAAATCCGCAGTTTGATTAAGTAGAGAGGTTTTTGTTACCACTTTTGGATGTTGCTTTTTATTAAATGCTTGCTTATTTTAAGCCTGATGTTCATCCTCCAGGTAGGTAAAATCTGCACATTTGCAAATGCGTGCCTACTTTGCATACCCAAATCCTGGCGTGAGCACTAGCCAATACGTACCTGCAGTCACCTGCAGTCACCTGCAGGAAAAGTAGACACACACTTCACAAACCAAGATGTGTACTTTAACAGGAAGGCTGGCTAAAAATGGTACCAAAAGTAAGAAAAAGTAATAATGTTGCACAAACAAAGGAATTTAGAAAGAGGATGCTTAGTAATGTTTTCCAAGACTGGTTTTAAGGGAATTTCTAATCAAATCTTAACCTGCCTTCAGGAGTTATAAGCCTCGCTGAAGTAACTAGGCCAACATCCACAGTAACAAAATGTTTGTGTGCTGCAAACATATATGTAATTTTGTAAAATTTGCCTATTTTAAGTAAGGCACTTTATCTGATTTGTCTGTCAGTGGGAACACGAAACCAGTGAAGTATATAGATCAAAGGGACAGAAAAACAAAGTGCATCAGGGGAAGTGATAAGGAACAATGCAAAACCAAGTAGCTTTCTTTTTCACTTTACATTTCACCTTCTTGCTGCTACATTTTTTCTGCTACAAACTGTCACCTTCTGCTTCCTCAGCTAATATTAAAGATTCATTTTGCATGTCACAATGGTGCAAGCTACCACAATCACTGGCACCCATTTCCTGACCATCTTATACCCAACATGTATCTAGTAACACCATTTGTGTCACTGTTAATGGTGTAGTTTTACAGCCCACTGCTACCATAGTGAGAAAGAGTTCAAGGAGAAAATAAATAAAAAGGTTTCATTTGTTGCAACATAGTATAAGAAGGTGGCGTAAGTTCCCTTACACAGAATTTCAATCAAATCCAGCCACATGTTAGCTAATTACATTTCTTTGCCTGCCATTGTGAGTCAATTAGAAGGCATTTATGTATCTGCCTGAAAGTTAAATGAGGACACAGTGCTCAAACATACTGTTCTGCTTCTTCACCCATTACCAAGGAAGTGACTTAATAATTATATTCAGTTTAAGAAAATGCTTTGAGAGGAAATGCTTTATAACAAATTTTAAAAATACTACTTCAGTTATTAATCTATTTAATCCTCAAATATTAAATGAGAAACTTTATTTTGTGCTGTTGTCTCTTTCTATTTGGTTTTAAAGGTTTCAGTTTACAGTTTCCTTTGTAACAAACCTGACCGCTAAGACAAAATACAGAATACAGTTCGCCTCAGTGCACTTGCATGCAGTTATTCCAGAGCTGATTCTCACCTAGTATGACCACATTACACGGGATGCCATTACAGCTCTGGCTCCTGGACAATGTAAATATAATACTGTCTCGAATATGTGGTAGAGTATAAAATACATGATGTGGGAAGTGTCAAGATTTTGGTGGCACCAACTGTATCATAAAAGAGCTGTGATTTAACTTCTACAAACAGAACCAAGTTCAGCAATATACTCATGCAGTTATGATCCATATGAAGCAGTAAATCACTTACTACTGAAATAACACTTATTTTAGAGTAAAACAAGAAGGTTACCACAATAATTTAACACAAAAGAGAACAAAACGTACTGCAGCCACTTGAAAATGGCATGGCAATGTTGTTAAAGCCCCCACTTAGCAAGAATGAAAAAGTCACTCGTTTTTTCAGTTCCTGGCTATAATAAAAACTTGGGTCTTTTTGGTTGCTGTTAGATTACCTTCAGGACTTCTCTGATCCAGACCTTAGAACTCTTTGAGAGAGAGAGTTTAAGTTCAGGATGCACAGAGCAGTGCGTGATGAACCACAGCCATCCCAGTGAGTCAGCTCTGAGCAGCACGTAGCCGCCTGCAGCACATCACGGCCTTCAAGGTAGATGGGACAACCTGACAATCCTGCTGCTCTTTTGAAGAGAGGTTTCAGCTCCATAGATAAACACCGACTCAGGATGAAGTCAAGCAAACAGTAGCAACATCTCCAACAGCACTGTGTCCCACACCTTGTCCTGCTCAGGCACTCGTGCAAGGCTGACTCAAAGGGAATAGGCTGTCTGGGGAAGGAGCAGCACTGCTCCTGTAAGCACGTGGGGATGTCCTTGAAGGTTTTCCATCCAAACTGCACTGAGTTCATGGCATTAGGCGTGATTGCAGTCCAAGGCCTTCCTTCTGCAATGGCCAGAGGTATTTCTTCAAGCACGTACTTCAGGTGGCATGGCTGATGCTCATTTTTTCCTTCAGAGACATGCTTCTTTCCCTCTCCCTGAAAAAAAGTGACACTTCTTGCGATGCGCGTAAGCTGCAGCTTCAACTAAACCTGTATCTCCCACGTGACACAGTTGAAATATTGTCCTCTTTCAGTATGGAGTGACAGGTTATGATAAATACACTGGTTTCTCTAATGTGTACCTAGTCAAATATTAATGAGCCAGCACACAGAAGCATGAAGTAATCTTTTGTTTTTCATTAAGTGCATAGATTAAAGCAATGTTATTTTACTGTAATGCACAGAATTATGTCATTGCAGCTTAGAGTAATTGTTAATCACATAAAATTGAAATGATCCTTGGTTTTGTTTTAAAGAGCATAGAAGAACAAGAAGTAGAGGAAAAACAGAAGTAGAAATGGAATATGAGACTATAGTGAAAGTGAGTGAAACATTCCCCTTTTTATCTAGTAATGCTAATGTTGTTTTCATTTTACATGTCAAAACTAAGTCAGGAGCGTCCACAATTTACTGCCTGGTGGTTCTTCTGAAATCTTTGAGCAATTATAGCCCTGATTATTATCTGCTAGCTGCATAACATATGCTGCCACTGACCATTACATCCTTTTTATACCGTAAAAGCAATTTGTGGCTTCTTCAAATCATACCCAACCCCATTGTCTCCCTTCCCGTTTGTTTTATTGCTGCTTTTGCTCCACCTCAGTGCAGCAGTCAGAGGCTGTGTGTGACAGCATGATTATACAAGCTTTCTTTCCACAGCCCTTTGAGTCATCAGAATATCCTGTGTTCTCTGCTCACAGTAGCTGCAGTACTCTCAGATCAGAAAACCAGGCACTATGAAATGTGCCTCTGAAGAGGAAGAGAAGATTGATGCAGGGGGAGGATGCAGGGGTAGGAATTGAGAGCATCTGAATGTAGAGGTATGAGATGGAGAAAGGTGATGAAGGTAGGAATTCTGGGTACCTCTGAAGATGAAGCTTACCAAGCAGATGAATTAAGGACTTGTCATCTGGGACACCAGAGTATGGGATAAAGAAATGATTAACCAGGGCATCAGAGCAGGAGGAAAAGTTGGTGGAAAAAGAGAAAGAATTTATGAATGTGAATCAGTAAAACAGGATTTTTGAAGCCTAAAGGGGAAGATTTAGAGGTAAGAGAGTGAGTTTTTCAGGGAGGAGGAAGGGAACAGAAGACAACTGGGGAAAGGGAGGCAAAGCGTGGAAGAAAGACAAAAGTAGATTAAAGTAAAAGAGTTTTTTCATTGCTTTATGGAAGGGCTGATGATTAGAACATGCTGATAGAATGAAGTATTACTTCAGGGGTATCTCTGCTATCAGGAGGCATGACTATGTATAAGCAAACACCCTGAAACCTCCTGTAAATATAGTCATGCCAGGAGGTCTTAAGCTTTCACTGTCAAGGGGGTAGTAATAAGCCATACACCTTTGTCACTGAATCAGTGAATGCTGCTTGCTTTGTATTTTTATTTAGTATTTCACCTTCTACTGCTTTCTTCTGGAATGCTTTGATATGCTTTGCTTGTCTTTGAAAAGAGAACCATCATGGCTTCTCCGTGAGGACTGTATTTGGTAACAAAACCTGCCTTCCTGCTGCAGTTACTGGGTTGCAAAGGATCTTGGTTAATTGCCAGGCAGGCAGCATTTGCTTTTCAGTGTCCTCCAGCAAAACTCACACATGTGCAGGAGTAAAAGGAGCCTTCTCCAGAGAGCTACAGCTCGTTCCTGCTATGGAACATCCTTCTGTGGCTTTTCACCATCCCGCATAAGGGCCTAACAGTTGTTCTGTAACTCATAGTCCTTCCTAATGACAACCAAGGCTCAGTTTTGGGGTCTACGCCTCTTCCAGTCTGTGTTGTGCCAGTACCGGTGTTAGCAGCGATGCACCTTCAGCAGTGGTGAAGGTGCACATTTGCTGTGAGCGCTGTTCTGCTCCCTGGCCAGCATCAGTGTGGTGGTTCCTCATGCTTTCCCCTGGGTTGTTCTATCAGCCTGTATAGGGTTTGTTTGTTTGTTTTTTAAATACTTAGCATGTGTACTTCTATGGACATGTACTGGCAAGAAAGAAGGAACCAACTCATGTATGTTTGATCTGTGCCTTGCACAGTACAGAATGACTTCTATACTGAAAGGCAAATGCTAAGTAAGTTTGACTGATTTATAAAGTGTGACTATAAATTGATTTGTCAGGGTTTTTTGCTGTGAATCACCTGTCTCTGCCAACATGGACACTGGCATATTCTTCATGTATCTATACATATCATTACATGCTTATGGTTTATTTTAATGTTTTTATTGTTGCAAAGTAAGTGATCATTTTTTCAAACACTTGTTAAAAATAACAGTTCTAAATATTGTTTAGTTCTCTCATTGTGCCCCGGTTTGAGATTAAAACTTCTAGGTGGGGCCTTGATTTCATGAATCGTTGTTCTCCTCTTGGGCACAGACAGGCAAGGTAACTAAAAACGTATGTTTCCTGAGCAAAGTAGTTGTGAGAAAAGAAAATAGAGCCCATAATGAATACGTTGGCATCTTGACAATATTCAAAAGAGTGAGTTACTGAGGATGGCAAAATTAAATTGGCAATTGCTTGCTAGGGAACTGGGATTTCTTTGTTGTTTGTGTCTAAGTGTCACGACAATATTGATTTCTCCTCCTGAGGGATGTTCTGTCTTCCCTTCCTGAAAAGCAGGAGGATAAGAATAGAGCTGAGCTGCCTTGAAACAACTCGGTGAACATTTGAAAAATCAAAGTACTCTTTTAACTCTATTCTTGTTATGCATCACTTATATTTTGAACAATATGAGGCCAACCTCATATCACCTGCCTGGGTCAAAGTAGGATATCTTGGGAGGATGTTGGGGAACTAGGCAATGCTGTACAGTTAGAAGGAAATGAGATGTGAGAGGAGAACCTGCTGTGATGTCATGTAAACACATATGACACCACTGGGGTTATTCTTTCCTTTGCTTTGTCTTACTCGCAGGAGTTCAGCCGCATAGAGTGTGTAAAGGGAGTGGTATTAGGCAAAGCTATACATGGTGTAATTCAGTGTACCCTACCTGTGCAGGAAAATTAGGAAACAAAACAGATTAGCACCAAGTACGCAAGGAGCTCCAAATTGGGGTGAAGGAATCCATTGCCCAAGGTTTGTCTCACTCCAAAGCAAATATGAGAATGATGGGAGAAGGCTTTTTTTTCTTCTACCCCTTTCTGCCCTAAGCTCTCATTGCTCCATCCCCAGGGCAAGGCATTTTTAATATTTTGAAGTACCTGGATAGAAGGAGGCAGGCTGCAAGTTTTTTTGCAGGCCATAAAGGAGTATCTCAGCTCTTGTTCCCATGTAAGAAACCACTGCCTTTGGGCTGAACAAAACTAATGACCCTAGAGAATATTTCTGTGCAGGAGAGGCATATAATCCTTCTAAGCCATGATAACAGCTATGCGGAAATCTAGAGAAATGACCTAAAATTACAACTTTATTCAGGAACTGTCCAGATCCACTAGAGACTAAATGTTAGTCATCCATAGGAGGAACTTCCGTATGTTAGCAGTTACGTTTGTCAACAGCAGAAACCTAGATAAAATTTTTGAGACAGAAAAAGAGAATGTAGACTTACAAATCTGGTCTGAACACACTGCTCTTTTTATCCCGTGCAAAATGGCTTTTCCACTAGGATGTTTTGCAGGGTAGGCATGGCTCATGAAAGCTCTAAAGCGTAGGACCTCAAAGCTACTGCTACACTTTCCTCATCCTTTAAGCTGTGTTTCAAATGAACATTTAAGCGCATGGTAGAGTTTTTCAGTGAGGCTTCAGCCATACATAGGTGTTGTCTAGAATCAAGCTGGCATTTTTTCTAAACGTGCATTTTTTGTAAGTCTTTTAATAGCTGTAATACAGAACCAGAATTCTGCATGGTGCAATGTCAGCCTCCATATTTAATTAGTGTATGGCCCGTGGGAATGATATTGCATGTGGTAGCTCACATTCTGACAGCTTTATTTTCACAAAGTAAGTGTTAATGCCTGAATAAAACATATGGCGTGGAGCTCATAGGACAAATTATTTCACAAACTGCTGATACTGAAGGTTAGCATTTCTAGAAACCATTAGTATATAGAATAGCTTAGCTGTGGTCCTTCTTGAGATTATTTATATTAATATATTTTAAAGTACCTGTTTGGATCAGAGTTCTATTCTGCAGGGTGTTATATAGGTCAGTGAGATCTCATAGATCTTACGCTTTAAGAGCATAATATTTACACTCTTAAAATGGTCCTTTCTGCTGAAAAGTCTGCAGGTTCAGTTCAAAGCAGAGATTGGGTTTCACGAGTCAGATTTCCTGTGACAGGAGTGCTGACCTTGGAGGCAATAAAACCCTTCCCTGTTCTCTAAGTAATACACCATATACCACATAGCTTGGATGCTGCCGTAGTTGAGGTGTGATAGATGTACAAGCCTGTAATGCTAAGTAGCATGGAAATTGTAGAAGCTCCTGGGAGTGGTAACTCACTGTCAGTCTTTTTCTTGGGGAATCATTGTAATTCTGAGCAGGGGCTCACGTTCACCATGGAATAATGGAATAAATTGTGCAGTAACTTCTCCCCAATTCCATGTCAGTGTTAACATCTCCTCTTGGTCTGGAGTACCCTTCATTCCCATTTGTATTCAGAGAGAGACTACTGCGGCTTACACTTGAAAATACTAATTGGCTGAAAATTAATTCAATTTTTTAAATTATTACTTGGCCTTTCTACTTTTTAAGTCACTTTTTGTTTTTTAATAGACTGGGGTTAATTTCTTGTAACATCAGCTGCCCTTTAATGTTTGCAACTCCCTCATAAGCAGGTCTAGTCTAGTGATATAAACCATGTTTGAGGATTTTACATAGGCCAAGATCCTTTCTCTTTGCTGCTGCAGGAATTGATATGGTGTGAAAAAGCAATAAGCCTGCTCACAGGTCCCAATCTTTTATGTGAAATAGGTGCCTGTTTTCCCACCCAATCACCAGTAGAGAGTACATACTCTAAATACAGATGTTGCCCACTAAGAAGTTGAAGTATTCTGTGCCCTGCTGTATTCCTTTTTGAAGTTTTCTGGGCAAGTAAGCAAGCTTCACCTCCCAGTCTTCCTAGCATGATCATCTGTTATAGATGGCCACTTCGACAATGTCCATTTTCCTGTCCAATTCTGTCATTACCCAGAGACTTTCAGCAGGTCCCTTTCTTACAATATGCTGGAGATCAGGAAAAAAAAAAAGATCTTTGATAAATATTTTACCAAAGACCCTTTTTGTACCTGTCCTCCCTGAGCAAACTGTGTCTTTTATATTAATATTTTGGTAACGTGAATTTTTATACAAAATCTGTGTTTATGCCAGTGAAGTCATTATTTTGGTTTACTTCACAATAATCGGATGCCTTCCTTTTTTGCCGCGATTTGTGAGTATATGCATCGTCAAGGACACAGACTTGTCGTAAGAGGATTGACTCGGCATTCAGCCTTGTTTCTCTCCTATAACCATTTGTGAATATTAATAAGAGCACTTTTTAAATAAACATGCATATAATAGAGACATTTTCTAATGTCTTTTAACAGAGTCACATATCGAGTGCAGGATACTGACATTAAAAAAACTCACAGTGGCTAGGCTGAATGTTAAAGAGGATATCTTTTTTTTGTGCACATAACCGTAAACCAGTATTGTCTGAGGATAAAAAGAGCAGCATTACGCACAGAAAGTTGACAATGCTCTGCCTTTTCTTATTTAAAAGTACAATTAAGCATAGGATCTAGGAGTCAGTAAGGTGGAACAGCTCTGTAACTGCTGGCATAGCATGTGGAGAAGACAGATAGTGAGCTGCTGCAGTTTGTCTGACTTAAAAGAAGCATCACTCTCAGGTACGATTCCCTCCATCAGGCATGCTTTTCAACACAGAGTATTTCAGCTGCCTTTTTTCTAATCTCTATGGCAGGAAGACACCCTTCCCAATATCTGTTTGAGTCAGCCGAATGTTACCTTTGACTCCTCATTCATGCTGCAGGCATAGAGAATTTGGGAAAAAAAACACCTATCAATTAAAGGCTGCACTTTTTAAAGTAATTCCACTTGCCATCATCACTGCCACTGAGGACAGCAGCTGCAGTGAGCAGCTGTGACTGATGTGGCAGCCCATGCTGTGTGCCTCTGACAGATGCCAGCGGGAACCAGCTATAATGGTACAAATGCCATATTGTAGTTTCAGTGTATCAATGAAGTAAAATATGACCAGACAAGAGAAATTCAGTTGTCTTAAGATCTGTTCTGCAGAGACAGCAAGACTTAAAAGAGTGGGTTGAAACTCTCTTTGAGAGCCTAGAGCCGGAACAGCAGGAGAGATAGAAACTAGAAATGGTGTCTTCTCCTGTTGCATAGTCCAGATGTTCCTCTGCAGCCAGCCTCCCTCTAGCTTCTAAAAGAGTAACTAAACCAGTTAAATTTCCCGTCCACATTTACCTTGCATTTGTAAATGATCCCGTTGCAGAATCTTCTTAATCAGCTATCCTTCAGGTTATATATGTTGCTGTCCTTCCTTTGCATTAATCACTGGAGCTCTTTTCTTTTTTGTCTGAAAACAGTCATACTGTACAATCAGAAAATGAACGCACTGAAAATGCAACACTGCAAATTAAACACGTGGATAGTGGCTTGTGGCTTCAGTAGTCTGTGTTAACATGTGATGAGAGAGAATAGTAAACTGAGAAAGAGTTCTCCTGTGAATTCAGTGCCCCCATTATCTCTCCTTCTTTATCCGAAGGGCTGAGGAAACCTTTTTTGTTAGCCAAGACAGCTTGGTGCTTCGGCTTAATTTTCATTGCATAATTTTAAATACAGATCGTGTCTACAGTGCTGCAATTAATGGATAGCCTAAAGACTTATTATTTGAAACTAATTGATATGTAAGAAAGTTTAAATAACTTAAGTGATAAGAAATTTTTAGGAATAACTTCTGTAACTAACTCAGAATAGTATATAGAGTAGCAGATGACTTAATTATTCACTCACCATCACTAAATCTAATGCTTGTCTGTATTTCTATAGTTCTAAATACATTTACATGAGATGGGGAAAAGATGACATTTTATAGTAATTGTTCTAAAAGGTTTTTCTGAAAGGTAATAATCTCATTCATTTCTGATACTTGCCTACCATCATTTGGAATACTCCCAAAATTCAAGATAGATTTCTGGTATCCTCAACTAAAATATTTTAAATAGAGCTTTAAATGAAGCAACCAATGTTTTTAAAGAATTCTTTTGCTTCCTCAAAGAACTTGATTACTTATGAAAGGCATTTATTTTTCTTGGACTTGGCAGTGCTGGGTTAATGGTTGGACTTGATCTTAATGGTCTTTTCCATCTTAAATGATTCCATGATTCTAGTGTTCATTAAATTTATCTTCAAGTAGATTGTGATCAGAATTGGCATCACAGAATACACTGTAAAGTTGTAAGACCTCTCAAGAACTTTTTAATGCTTTTGGAAGATGTCAAGTACTGAAATAATAATAAAATACTGATAAAGCATTAAAAAGATAAGTTCTTATAATGGAAAGAGGGTTTGTTCTACTGCCAGGTTTTTGGGGTTTTTTTCTCAAATAAGGTTCTGCGTGGTACAAAACTTTTCCAAGATAGAAGCTACCAGTAGTGATACACATAAATGAAATAAGATTAAAAACAAATCGGAGCTCTAAGGACATCATGTTACACATTTTGATGGCATGCCTCTCAGTGGGAAAAAAGCAAAGGACTTAGTGAAGTTCCATGGTTCCATGAGATTCATCTCAGTTCAGGCTTGACCCTCTGGTGAAATAAGCTTGGGTGAACTGTATTAACTTCAGAAGGAGAGAAGCCAGGGACCAAATCCAGCAAACACGGATGTCAATAGAAAAGCTGACTTTTCCCATAGTAGGCTTGAGATCTAAGCCTACTGCGGTGTGACCTCCACAGGCTAAGATCAGTGGGGAATGGAGGTACCAAAGGAACTGAAGTAGCTGTAGGTTGTGGTATCCCTTAGTTTCCTCTCTCTGCTGGCTTCTAGGGAATTTGCATATCCCTTTTCCTAACAAAGGGAAGGTCTGACCACAAAACACAATTGTGCTATTGGCAATATCATTCAGAGATCTGTTCAAGAGAACTTTTAGATGTCCAGCTGCACAACAAGATGAAAAGCATACCATAGTGCAGACTTAAACACACAAGTGCTATAGCACACAAGTTTTCTGTCATCATAACTCACTGAACATATTCCACCACACTTGAGGAGAGCTGAGCTCAGGATCTCTGCTGGCTGGTTGGGCTGCAGCATGCTCAGGGTGGTAGTCCTTCACCCATACTAAGCATTAAGAGAGCAAAACACCTTCAGAGGTTTCCCTTTATTGTGGAGCTCAGGTGCTCAACAGAAACCCACATCAGGTTGTACAAAAAGAGAGAGAAAGGTGGGCAGGTCTGGAGGTGAGGATGACATCTGACCTTCTCTGTGGGAGTTTGTTATCTCTACCTGTCTGTTGAAGGAGTCTTTGATTTGAAGCAGCAACCTGGTCCTGTTTCCTAGCCCTTTTCATGTTTTGCAGCTTCCTTAAATTGCTAAGACAAGACAGTTGAAAATCCTGAACCTCTGAAACACGGCATTTGCACTGCTCATTTGCAAGTCAGGTTAGCTCCAGACTGCTGTTTGGGAAGGGGTGTGCACTTCGTGCCGTTTTGTGCCAGTGGTTCGTTCATTTGACCTCGTTGGTTTGTGCCTGTACTTATATGGTTGGCAGTACTGTAGATACAAAACCCGTCAAAGTCAGCCACTGTCTTCTTGTAGACTCAGTGAACTTTGGGTATGCCCTCTAACAGGCATGAGTTCAAGCTACTCTGCACAGCACTGGGACAGGCTTTGTCTTGTTTATCTAGCTTTATGAAGTTACCTTATATGTCAGTTTTTGCATCACAGGGTGCTTGCTGAACATCATTGAAATGAAGTTGTCTCTATGGTTCATTTCAACTTGATGGGTAATTAGAGAGTTGCCCAAGTTTGCAGTTGTCAGCGTTCATATGACCTTGAAAAAAATGTTTAGATAAAAAACAACTGAACTGAAATATTAATCCCTTAAACTTAATCATGAGGGTGGCTCCATTAACCTCCCATTGCATAGTACTACTTAATCCAGTAAGAGCAGAATGGACAAGAAGAGGAGGTTTTTTCCCTTTTAAGTTCATTGTAGTATCAGGAAATAAAAACCTTTGGGCTATTTTTAATTAGGTTGAACCTCTGGGCAGTACCGCTTTTACGTTAAGCTATAAAGTTTTTAAAAGTTGCAGTTAAAATTCCACAATAATTTTTCTTCTTCAGTCAAAAAAAAAGAGGTGTGTTGTGTAATATAGCATAGGACAATGAGAAGTGGTGGAAGTATGGATGAAATAATGGTGGAAGTAGAGACATGTGAAGATAATAGTAATACATAAACACAGAGCAGCCATAAACAATGTCAGACTCTATCCTTAGCAGCAATGATACATCTCCATTTGATGTTCATCATATAATAATGAATATATACATCAATATATAAGTTTGAATTGAGTCCCAACTTTTTGCCATTGTTAAACTCAGCCTGAAAACTTTCCTGACATTTGGAAGTTCAAAAGCCAAAAGACTGAACCATCATTTCTGGAAGATGGAAACTGAGGGACAGTAGCTCTCTCTCTGCTGTTAAACTTCTGCCAGGTTCTGAATAGATTTTTTTTCATTAGCTTGTTATGTTAGAAAGTAACAGGTCAGTCACTAAATAAAAATTGGCTCATCCTTTGAGGAGAGTCAATGCACATCTCTGCTAATAGTAAGGAGGAAGCCAGATTCATGTTGTTAATGAGTTAGGAAATATTTTGGAACAGCCTTTGCCATTACGAGGGATTACAGAACTGCACTACTTGAAAAGATTTTCAAATAAACTTCTAAGGCTTTGATCTTTATTCACAGCATGCTTGCTTTCTAGTCTAAAAACATTCATTTTTAACAGGATTTTAACAGAAGGAATGCTCAGTAATTTTCCAAGCAGGCTTTGCAATGAGGCTCCATCCTGCAAGGGGCTTTCTGATGCGAAGGGGTATAGTCAGTGCAAGGTAAACTTCAAAGTGCAGCATAAGGCTTTATCAATGTGATTATTTTTTGAGCTAATGATGCCTTACTTCTAAACCTCCCTGCAGTTCCCCACAATTATCAATGACATGGAAATTGTAGTGAGCATGTACCTTAAGAAACATGGCATGTCAAGATACACAGACCTCAGTGTATGTTAGGAGCTCTTGTTACTCAAAACAGGCTTGAGAGTCTGGGCTGAGTAGGAAGGGCAGAGTGGGATATCAGTGAAAGGAGGTGCCAGACTTAGTCATAGAGTGACTCTGTTCCTTCTCCATTCAGCAGCACAGTGATGCCACTAGAGAGAGACAGAGAAATAGATTATTTATTTCCTTTTTGTTGTCATATTTGAGAAGAAATCTCTGTGCTCAAAGGGAATTCTCTGCAATACTGATGGGACCTATTAGAGGTGTCCTGCCAACAGTCAGACACAGGTGACACTATAATTATCTATTAGCAAGGTGGATGTAAGAGACTGAAAAACACATTGTTAAGCTGTATTCAGAGTTCAGTTTCGGCAAGGATCCAAAAGCTGTGGTGCAGGTTTCACCAGATCTTTTTTTTTTTTCAGATCTGTACTTCATCAGCTCCTAAGCCTTCACACAGGAGGCCTTAAGCACCTGAAGTTTTTGTTTCTTGTCTCCTCTTTCAAAAACAGCCAGAATCTCTCACTCTGCAGAACAGCACCACTTTTAGGCAAAACACATCATACTTAAAATGGCCCTGCGGATTCCAGGGCCCCCTGGAGACATCCTGCTCAGCTGCCGTGGTGCTGCACAGCTCTGAGAGTCCCATGTTCTCCGGTCCACCAGGATTTGAAATATTTCTGGAATATATTGTTGCTGTTATAACCTCAAGATGTCATTTAAAAGGAGTTTCCAAGGGACTGTTGTGGCCTCTTGAGCTGAGAGTTACAATACTGCCACTCTTCCGAGGCCTGTGATGTTGGACAGTCAGCTGCCTGTTTACAGGGTGCCTTGAAGGCAGCGTGGAAGTGGAAAAAAATCACTCGTTAGAAGGTAATGATGCACTGATTTTTTTAGTTGTTTGTTTTGAAGACAGTATCCAAACTATGGCCAGCACTTTGTAAAAGTACCAACTAAGAAGCTCAATTTGAGCTATGTCATTGGAATTATTTATCCTGGATCCACCCCAATAAACTAAGGGCAGTATCTGATGATAGATGAGATTTCAGTGGAGTTTCTCCAGATTTATTGCACTGAAACCGAGCAGATTCTCTTTTGCTTACAGTGAGGGTAACTTATTCCAGTGATAATCAAGAAGAGGAGAATCTAGCCTTAAAATCTTAATACATGCTCATGGAGAACTGATTTTTTTCCCATTCATACCAGCTCAAATTATCTTTATTCATGTGCGTCATGAGATGTACAGGTCACGTATATATAGAGCCATCAAAAAAAAACCACTTGACACCTTAAGAAAGCATTTATCCACAGAAGGAAACAATTACACAAAAGAGTCATCAGAAAGAAGAGTGATTCCAAGTGTACAGCTTGCAAGGCACAGAGCAGGGGTTTGCCTGAGAATAAACTGCTGTACTGATGAAGAAATAGGAAACAAAGTTATTGTGAAGAAAATCCTCCCACAGAATTCAGTACAAGCTATCTTTTTAAAGAAAATGCAAGCGACCTGAAATTACTACTAATAATAAACTGCCAGTAGGAAAAGATCACCAGTTTCGGCTTTTGCTGTAAGGAGCTTCTCTAGCTCATGTTTTCAGCAGAGGTACAGCACAGGCATATGTATGTATAATACACTATATTGTATGATGACGTGGGTAATACTGATGGTCATCTCATCACTCAAACATTATCTTTTAATGAGCTCTTGAAATAGATGTTGGCTTTACTGTACAGAAAGAAGATAGGAGTTTCTTTACAAGTGTTAAAAGCTGGGGCCAGGTCCCAGGTTCCTTCACAGTCCCATTGGTTTAACTGAGGTTGCAGTTAATAAAGGTGGAGACACAGACTGATGAAGGCCCTAAGGTTACAGTCTAATGCCTTGAGACAGCAGGTATTAAAGGGCTCATTTATGTGGGGACTTGTACATTAGGGAGGCATAGCACGTCACCTTCGCATTAATGGGAAGAGAAACAAAGCTGAAACATGGAAGTTAACAGCCAGGAGACGTCAGGGGGGGAATAAGGGAAGATAACTCAGTATACAGTTTCTAGCCTCTTTGGCTTGTGGCGTGCTTCAGGTGTTGCAGTGATTTTTTTTCAAGCCCATTGTGGGACAATTTCTGAAGGAGAGTATCTGGGCTGTGCAACCTGTTGTTGGAAGTCAGGGGTGGCAGTAGTGGATCAGTCAAAAATACAGCTACTCCTGAGCGAGCACTCCTGGTCTCAGGAATAGTACAGAGACCTTACAGGGTGGGAATATCGGCTTGGTGTGTTAGACCTTGTGTGAAGTACTAGGGAAGCTTCATCTGCAAGGAGAAGGGTGTGGGTCGGGGCTGGTGGAGAGAAAGTCCTGGAGTTGGTGTCTCTCCTGTCTGCCATGGTCTGAAAAGTAACCATTATTTGAAAACACAGTGATGGGCATGCACTGAGACTGAGACATCCTTGTGTGAGGACAGGAATCATTAATGGGAGCTTTCCAGTCGTGTAAAGACATTTCCCACACCAGCTGTCATTTACCTAGAGCAGTTCTGTTCCCTGCGCCACCTCTGATACTGAGTAGCCTTAGGTTTTCCTTAATGATTCCACATTCCAGCACCTTATGAGATAAAACCTCAGCTACCTGAACTGTTTCACTTTATGCTTAGCTATATTGTCTATAAGTAGCGATGTTAAGCCCAAATGTTAACATGGTGGCATGTTCCTTTTTGCACTTGCTTGCAGTCACTGGGAGGAAAAGAAAAAGAGAGTATTTAGGAGCTCTCTGCACATGTAGAGATGGTAACTCCTTTCCCAGGCCTGGATAAACAGCTTCCCAAGAAACTGCATTTCCCAGTTGCTTTCTTTGGGCCATTTGTCCACATGGCAGAGGTGGGTATATCGCTTTTGGAAAGGTCCTGCAGAGGAGTCCCGGCTTCTCCTCAAACCCATCAGCCTCACCTCAAGTCACTGTCTTCTGCAGCCCCTGTAGCATGCCAAGTGCTGCAGAGGGAGTGCAGCCGTGAGGCACAAGGACAGCCAAGCAGTGGTTACTCCTTTGCCTTCCCAGGAGAAATCTGCTTAGTGAAGGGAATAACATGGTCCTTAATAAGGAACTCCTTCTGTTTCCAATTAAACAAAAATTGCTGCCTATAAATCACTTGATCCCTCTGAGCTCTGTTCCTCAGTTTCAGTCTCTCTGTTATTGAGCCTCCATCTGCTTTTAACAATTCTTGCTACTCATATGTCTTTTAATGCTATATCCCTCCAGAATGGCTTTCTAATTAAGTAAGCTCTGAAAATGAAAAGCAGCAGAACAGCAGCTTGTTTGCTCTCTGTACCCTTAATCTGGGAGTCCTCCATGTGCTATTTTGGAAGCTAAATTGAGGTCGCTGACATTATGCATATTTGTTGTCTGATGCAGTCTTAAAAACTCCAAATCTTCTACTCAAAATTATCTTTAGGCTCATGGGTCAAACATTTGGAGGAAGAAAAAACAGTGTTTGGACCTTTAGCAGATTTAGAGAAAAAGGGGAGGAGTGAGAAAGGGGCCACAATCTTAGACCAGGTTTCTGTTGCAATATTCTTTCACTGACCAGTGAAAAGATCAGCGTAGCTGATGTTAAGAAAATAAACAGTTCCAACGTCATGTGAAAAGGAAAACAGGAGCTTTCCTAAACTGAAATATGCTGGTGAGGTTGCAGTCCCCCTTTTGTTATGAATTGTGTAGTAACCAGTTACTGCGTCTTGTCAAAATACTTTCTGCTGAAATTGTACAGAAGTAGTTAATGCAATTGAGTTTCTCATCAGTAAAACAAAAAGAGCAGGTATTGTTTATGTGGAATTAAATATTATACTGTGTGTGGGTAGTGCCATGGTAATTATGGGTAAAAATTAGTATCACGCTTCAACTGGTGAATAAATACAATAACCAAATGCAAAAAAAAAAAAAAAGTCATTATTTTGATATTTTGCTGCCCTCTGCCTCAAGGGGAAATAACGCAACTTACAAATTTTTCATGTTTGGATTCAGAACTCAAAAATTGTTAAAATCTTTTTTAAAACTTGAAAATAAAGAGTTTGCTATTGGAAATGTCAAGCATTGTTGGAGATACCAATCTGTTTAATCCTCAGAGCGCATTTTTACCTGGATTGTTGAGCCAGGATATTTTGAGTATTTTTCATTCATAATTCACTGCATCATTCAAAGCAAAAAATGAGTGTGATCAGGAAACCGAAGTATTTATGAATGATGCAAAATAAGATAGATTTAAAAGGAGGGATAAAAGAAATGCAAAGCTCAAAAAACTGGCCTAACAGAAAAATGTCAAGTGGAATGGAGAATCTGAGACTCAAGAAAGTTTTTTTTGAGTCGTATCAAATTTTTTGCAGTGGAAGAACTTAATCAAAACGAATATGGCTGTAATGAATGTTTTGGATTCAACAAAATTGCATTTTGGTGGGAGTTCTTTCACCAAAACATGTAGCCAGTTGTATTTCATACATAACTTTATCAAAGCATTTTTGCTTGAAGATTAATGCTTTAGATGCTTTTTAAGTGGTGACCCTTCCTTTATTTTTGAGTTGAAAATGTATTTAAAAAAAACACGTGAGCTGGAATGAATCCCAGTCCATGTGGAAGTCGTTGCTTTTGCATCAGATAACTGACTGCCTCTGGCATGGGATCTTACATCAGGAGAATGATGCTACAAGGTCCCACTGCTGAGCAGACCAAGCATGCGGTGTCTCAAGCTGTAGGGTGAAGGAAGAGAGGGGAAAATTGTTTGGAAAACACTTTCATTATTAACTTTTAAGGGTCAAGGGGAAGGAGCAGCAGTGTTTGCATTAACAGCTTCAAAGGTGTTGCTGTGGCAGGAAGGGAGATGGGTTCGACGCGATTTCCCCCACAATTTTCCTTTCCCTTGGGCTGCCAAAGTGAGGGGGAGGAGGTCAGATGGGAGTGGTGCTGCATGTCAGCCAGCTGTGTATCCGCCTCTTGTCTTCAAGCCATGGAGGCTGGCAGGTAGGGTAGATGCAGTGGACTTTCACAAGACACCAGCAACAGTACCAGTCCCCAGATGTATTCCCAAATTTGCTGTGTGCGACAGGGCCACGTTTGAGTCCACTGATTGTTTTTAATGCACAGGGTAAGGTCTCAGCTCCTGACACCTGAGGTCCTAGATCCAGATGCCATTTATGTTTCTGCAGGTATCTACTTCCCGTGCCTTGAGTTACTGCAGAACTTTTCTTTACTTTGCTCTACATCTTAAACTTCTGGTAGCTCTTTATTAGATTCTTATACCTCATTAGCCCAACTTGTTTGCTTTTCCACAGTTACCTTAAAACAAACCTGAAGTTAAGAAAAAAAAAAACAAAACCAACCACACAAACAATTCTGCAGCAGGAGAGAGGAATGAGATGTATTTTAGGTAGTGAGAATGGAGACGAGTTCGGTATTCAAAGCCTAAACTGAGAAACAAGATAACGTGAAACTTTGGAAATGTGGAATAAATAAAGATTAAGGGGTTTAACACATTTATTTTATTTTTTAATTTTCTAACTTTTTTTTAAATCTAAACGCTCTATGTGAACTTCAGCCCTCCTGGTAACTTGTGTTGGCAGCATGTTGCATTTTTCATGTGATCATTTTATTTTTGTTCTTGGTAGAAACAGAAGTTCATTAGATCACTTTGCAAGTATGCAGAAGTCTACAGGGGCTTGATCAGGATAGTCTGAAACCACAATTTCTGCTTTTGTAATTCTTTATTGACCACAGTTACCTGTTTTAATGCTATGGTCATTATTTTAACACTATGTTATGCTATGTTATTTTGGTAGATTTAGTAGCAGCTAGGTATAAATGCTATAAATAGTTTTGATAATACCATCCGTTTCTTTCCCCGAGTGTATTTTCCTTGCTTTTAGCTGAATGACCATATTAATTTTCACCTCTCACATTCCAAGGAAGGGTTGCTGAGGCCTTTCTCTGAATGATGACCCTTTTTGGAAAGCAGTTGTAGCCAAGGATGCCAAAGAACCCATTGCATTGCAAGGGAATGCGAGCCGATCAGCTGGGCAGCTGGCTGGATGCCAGGAGCTCTGCTCCCTAAGGCACGGGCTTAGTCATGTAAAGCCCTGCTCATTTTCTGTCCCTCAGGCTAGGGCTGTGTTGGTTGCATTCAAGGTTCGAAGTACATGGTGGCATTTGTCCAGGGCACAAGGGTGCGCGAGCCCAAACTCCTCGGCCACCCATACTGCCTAACGCTGGCTGAAGTCAGGCACGGCTTCTCTGTGAAACCCTTGTGGGGTATAGCTTACAGAGGCAGGGCAGTCGCAATCACCGCCTCACCATTTCTACTGTTATTTTGAGCAGGACAACTTGGTGGCCCACTGGTCCACAGCCTGTTCCACACCTGTGCTGGTGTATGTCTAGTTTGATAAGCAATCATATAAATGGAGCAGAGGGATCCCTTTCAAACCAGAGGCAGCTGAGGATGGCACCTCCCAAGGTCTGATCCCTACCTAAGCTTAATTTCTCTCTTTCAATCTGTTATTTGGGGATAATACTCGTAACTTAACCATTTTGTAATGCTGATGTGAGTATCAGCTGATATTTTTAACTAGCACTTTACTCAGCACTATTACTAGCACTGTTGGGTAAAAAATAAAGGGTAGCTAGACAGAAGCATACATTCAAGCATTAGAGCTTCTGGCCACAGCCATCAAGAGTACATAATGCATTCATCTCATGTTCCCAAGGACCCTGCTGCAAAAACGTAATGATGGCTACAAATTTTAAAGTATTAACTCATTATTTGTAAGTGAAATACTTGGGAGCGTGATTTATCTGAACAAGAAATAATGTTTCCAACCTCTTGTGGGATCCTAAAGCTGCAGGGAGGTGACATTAGTAAGTGCTTTTTTGTTGGGGGTTAAAGAGAGGACAGAGAATCTGGAAGAGATAATGAGATAACAGAAGGAAGAAGGTTATTACGTGTTAATGGGAACAGTGGTTCAGATAATCATCTGCCCATCTAATCATCAGTCTCATTTTGCCCCCTGTCGGACTCCAAAATCCTAAAACCAAGTATAGGTCACCTTGTTTAGTGGCTGGAGAGCAGAGGAGTCAAAGTAGGTGGACTTGCAATGGGAAGCAACCAAAGGGGGCAGCAAACTGAACAGTAAGGCCACACAGGGCCAGAGGCTGGTGGGGTGCTGGTTGTGCAGGGAGGTTTTTACTTAGACACACACTCTGACATGGCACTTTGTCGTGCCATCAGCAAGCCAAATAAAAGACATATATGGCTACTGCTACTAATGGGAGGGCAGCTTTCCATTAGCAAACAAACTGTAATGTCCCTGTGAAGCCACAGAATATGGTTATCATTGTCTAGTAGAAGGATGATGAGGCTTTTAAAATAAAAACAGCTGGTTTGGGGTTTTTATTTGAGACAGCTGGTTTTAAGCAGGCAACTTGTTTCTTTAACCTTTACCTGCAGCTGTTTGCCAGTGTTGTGCCTGGGGCCGGTGGTCTAAGGAGAAACACATCCGGTGCACTATGAGACTGTCACAGGTTTGCAAACACCAGGCTCGCAGAGGAAGACTTCAGTCAGGAGTCAGGTCTGCCAGTGGGATGTCTGCACCCAGACTCACCCACTGTCCTCTTCATTGCAGCTGGAGTCCTGTGTGATAGCTTGGGGGTCAGGGAATGGGCTCTGAGGTGCTTGTATGAAGCCGAGCAAGGGGAAGGACTGAAATTGCCTTTGAAATCAAAAAGAAAACTAATTTTTACACACTGTTGCAGTTTTAATCAACCCTCCTTGTCTACTGTCTGCTCCTTTTCAACTAACTTCAACCTTCTCATTATTAGATATCTATATAGCCTGTCTCTGGAGACACTGAAAAGTGAGAGGTAGCTCCAGATTCATGCCATTTCTATTAAACACTCCACTTTGGGGGCGATTATCCACAGCAGGTGCTTTAGGAGGTGAATATTAGACACAATTGCTATCCTACAACATGCTTATGATTGCACTGAGTTCAGGTAACATTCAGTTTCTGAGGGGTTTCAAATATTTCTATTGCTTTTAAACCTAATTAAGCAAATCAAGGTTCTGAACGAAGTTGAGAGCCAGGAGACTTTCTCTGACTTTTGATTTTATATACCTCTTCCTGTACCTGAGGTGCCCAAAATTTCCATATTCAGTACTTCTGTATATGGCAATGAGGTGGGGAAATGCAGCAGCCTATCTCTGGCTCAGACACTCCTGTAAAGAAATTAATGTCCTTATATAAAGCTTTGTCTTCCAGTGCTCTGGAGCCTTTCCTGTGAGTCCTAGATTTATAAAAAAATACTGTATGCAGAGCTGTCTGTCCCTGCAGGAACTCTAAGTGGCTTTGTGGAGTGCTCCGACACTGCTGCAGATCTGCACCGGCGGTCCAGAACCCAGCTGCAAATGCTGCTGAACAGGGAAAGACGATGGCACTTGGCATGCATGGTGCACAGCGTGCTCGGAGCCCGCTGGCACTGCCTCTGCCTTCACTGCTGTTTCGGACGATCCCAAGGAATGTTTTGTCCCACGTTTGGCATAAGTCTCCCTCTAACTGTGATATCATCTTTGGGTAATCATCATAAACAAACAGAAGGACTCATCTTTCCCTCCTGCCCTCCTGGTTTTTTTAAGCAGTGTGGCTATTTAGTAGTGAACTGTAGCCAAAAGCATGATTGCAGCGCGATGGCAGACCTTTTGTCTAGAATGTAATCTTTGGATTTGCAACATAACCTACATGAGTGCCATGCTGCTGTCACTCTGAGTTAGAGACCAGTGCAGGTGTAGCCTCTTGGTGGTTGAGAAGGTCACTGGGCAGCAGGAGTGGAGTCCTTGGGCTGCAGGGCCCTGGCGGTGAGCTGAGCAGCGAGGGGTCATCAGCATCCATTGCGGGTTTTTCCTGCCAACCATACTATGGCACTGTTCCTCTGATAATAAGTGTACTCTTGGAAGTGTTATCAAAATGGAGACAAAAGGAGGATCCCTTCCAAAATTTCTATCTAGACATAATGGCATTCTGGCATCTTTGCCAGAAAACAAAGGAAGAAGGGTACTGCATGAAGGAAGGGTGTTATGGTAGTGATTGTCTCACAGTTGATACAAGTATATATTTTAGAGGCAGAATGTATTTAATGCAACTATTTGTGCCTCAGACTTGGTGTTTGTCAGCACTGTGACACCGAGGTGGGAAACTGAGGCCAGAACAGCAAGAAAATTGCCAGAAACAAGGCAGGAAAGGAGCTTTAGCAGGAGAACCAACAGGAAAAAGCCAGATCTTAGATCTTGAGGAAGAAAAACTGCAAAATTTGTCTAATTAAGGAATGTAGAACTAGACCGGGTGAGCTAAGGACGTTGATGTGCACATCAGGAGAAACGAGAAGAGGCCTCACAAAAATAAAATCAGAGGTGCAGGATGAAAACCAGGACAGAAGCATGGGGAATGGGATTGGAAGGGCTCAGAGGGAGAAGTAGTGGTAAAGTCAAATACTGTGGACAGGGCAAGGATGGTAAGAGTAGCATAGATCCTAATGTTTGAGTGAAAATTTTTATTACCTGTTAAGAGGCATCACGATAGGGTGAAGGATACTTGAAACTAGACAGAACAGACTCAAGCATAGAGCCCTGAAGGATCAGAATTCATAGCACCTTTATGCATCCTGGAAAAAAATATAGCTCAAAATACATTTGCCTAAGAAACTTGTGAAACTGCTGCAGCTACAGTTAGCAGAACCCGACTCCCTCTTTTTAAGAAGGTGGGTGGATGGATGCTTGGATGGATGGACGGACAGACGGATGGATGGAGCGGGTTTGACTTCGGAACTCACCCCTTTTGCTTCCTGCTGTGCTGGTATTGGTCATGATAAAAAAATTGGCTTTGTCTTCAGTTGAAACCTTCATACACATTAATGTTTTTTAAATAGTGGATCGTGCAGATCCTAATACGGGCATTAAAAACAAAGGCTAATATAAAAAAATACTGGGAAAGGGCCCACAGCTTCCTGAAGACTGGTAGCCAGATTTCTTTCTGCATGCCTTTTGCATCCTGTTGATGATATGACACTTTTTCCCCAGTAATGTCCAAGATACATACTGCATTCATCAGATAACGTAACTTTCCATGATCTAGCCCTAAGAAATGTAATTCAACCTTTTTTCCCCTCCCTCTTTGACTCATTTTGACAACCGACTTTTTCCCAATGGCTTCTCCAACTCAAGAAATCTGGCACAAATTGTTATATTGTTCTCAGCGCAATGTTTGTGGTGTGATTAATGTGTGATTAGCGACCTGAAGCTTAATAAAGGCCTTGCTCTTTCAAAGGCTTATCCATGATCCATACTGCACTTGAATGAGGTCTTGTGAAAGCCAGTGGGAGTATGGACACCAATACAGCTAAATCCACCTATATTTTAAGGTTTGGGTATCCAAGGATGGTACCCAAAACCAGCCTTACGCACAAATGACCGCACGTTCCTTCAGCTTTGCAATGACTGCATGGAAATCAATAGGCGTATTGGATGTGTGGCGCTAATATGAAAAAGAAAATACATTCTTGAATCATGCAAAAATGCATTATTAATTTCCCCCTGCCTCGTGTGGTATGTTCCCCCATGCTGTAGCACTGGTCTCATTAGATACAACTGAAGACAGCTTGTCTCTTTTGTTGTAGTTGCAGGTGGAACTTGATCAGGAATATCAAGACAAATTCAAAAGACTGCCTTTGGAAATTCTGGAGTTCGTACAGGAAGCCATGAAAGGGAAAATCAGTGAAGATGGAGACCACAGTTCTGCCCCCTCTTCCCTGGCATCTGACAGTGGAAAATCAAATCATAAACCTCTGCAAAGTGAAGAGGAATTGGAAGAAGATAATCCAGAAAAAGCATTTGATACTACTTTTTAACTGCCCAAGAAACAATCGGTGCCCAGGGCGCACCGCTCCCCAGCTGCCCACCCCTGCTTTCCCGACATGAGCTGCCGCTGAAGTTCATCGGGAGGCAGGAGGAATCTGCATTCAAGTGCACATTTCCCAAAAAGAACATTTTATAAAAAGTATTGTGCAAAGGTCTTCATTCTCATTCTTCATCTTATTATTATTCTAAAGCTTAGTGCAGTTGTGATGGGAAAATTAATATGTTAACACCATCCTCCCCTCTTTGTTTTCTTTTTCTTTTTTTATTTTTTTTGGCCAACTTACAATGGCTTATTTTCTGGCCATGTTCACTGTTAAGAATGTTTAATGAAGACCAGTGTATTGTACAGAGACAAATGTGTGCGGATTTCCTTTTGAAGTGCCAGTGCAAGGTGCTCCAAAGTAATACAGATCCTAGAGAATACAACAGTACAGTACTTAATCATGTGTTTCTTTCTTTAAAACTGCACCTTGACAGCTGTACCATCATTTTACATTTGCACTGAAACATTTAATCCTTTTTAGCTTTGCAAGCACTGGTGGCTTGCTGTCTTGATGTTATGTTTATCACGTGGAAAGAAATCTATTTGCTGCTGAAAATTCTTGGAACTGTGGGGACAAGAGGAAAACAAAGAGAAGAACTCTGCCTGGAGATTGTCAGCATCTGTGTACGTCTGTTTGTTACACTGTGTGAGTGCATATATGTTTGTATATATATATATATATATAGCTATATGTGCACACACATCCGTCTCTATACACACACGGCATGTTTCTGTTTGGAGTTGGTGTGGTCTCTTGGCCAAACGAAAAGTTTCAGGGATACGTGGATAGAATACGTGAATAGAATCTTTATGAAAGCTAACATCTGGGTTATACTGCTACAAAATAGTCATTGAATCATAAAATTCTTTTTGTGGTGTTAGTGTTGTAAATCAAAGTAGTTTTAGAATATAAATTTGATATATATTTTGCAGACTCAAACGTATTGATTTTAAGTATCATATTTTAAGCTTACTGAATTTGATAGGAGTATAAAATGTTTAGGACTACAGTATTGGAAATTTAACAGAATCTTCCATTATTTTTAAGACTGAGGTTCAGTTTTACTAAGATCTGAAAGTTAAAAGCAAAATATAAAAACCTGATCACTGTTATTTAAAAATGTATATTAGTCCATGTAAGTGATTTCTTAAAATAAGAACAATCAAAGTTAATGTACTGTATGGTATGCATGAGAGAAGTAACAGCACATTTTCAGAAATATATATAGATGACAGAAAGACTTTGTGAAAGTCTGGATATTTGAAAAGATAAAGAACTGCTATTCTCTGGATTCCCACACTAACAGAAATAAGAACTATGAAACATTACAGATGGATTCTTACCTGTACCCAAGCCAATGCATAACGCTAAAGGCCTTTCCCTCAGCCGTGAGGTGAGGCGGTGTCTTAGGGCAAAGGAGTAACTAGCCCAAAAGACAGATTTGCATCAAGAGGCTTGATCCTGCAAACTCACATAAATGGCTTTTCCTGCGCACCACTGGGCTTCGTGCAGCTGCTCTGGGGAATAATGTTCACATACACGTTTGCAAGATCGAGGCCTTACTTTGTATTAAAAAGCAATCAGAGAAAGAAGTCGATTACATAGGGAGCCGTTTTAATAACGTCGTAACAGTTAAGTTACTTTACTTCCATTCCCTCAGGATTTTAGTACTTTAAAGTAACTTATTTTATTTAAATTTAAGCAATAAAATACGAATCAAGCTTCAGTTTTCAGTTAAATGATGGTGTGTATATATATAAGTTCAATTCTTGGACAACAAACAGTATTTTAATTTTTTTAAAAAAACTTAGAGCAGAAAGAAAGAAAAATTGCACATTGGAGATCATATTTTAAATCAAACTATTCTGTTTTATGATGATTAAATTAGGGGACATGAAGTTTAAAAATCTGACTTTCATCTTAATGCTAGGAAAGGTGAATCCTCAATAATCCTTGTTTTGCACTTTGAAATCAATCTTGATCACTCATTGAAAACATATAGAGAGTCACAATGTAATGCTGCATTTTATAAAGTAAAAAATACATACTGTCTAAATTATTAAAAGAATAAACTGATAGCAGTGTTCACAATAAAGCTGAAGGCTATTGCGTTATAGAAACCGCTGTACAGCGCAGGCTTTTCGGTAAAATCTTAGCTCCTTTGAATTTCAGTGCTACGTTCCCCTGGACTTCATCGGAGCCAGGACATCACCACAGTCTTCAAAAGCATTGGGCAAACACCAATTAACCTTTTATTTATATTTAAAAATAAATAAATATACCGGTCAGATTAAAAATACTATCAGCTGTAGTAATTTTACAGTACGTTTGTATTTGACCATTTCCTGTACTCAACGTTTTTTTATATCTGTACAGTGCCACTTTCTGCAGGTGTAAGGTAGCGTGTAATGCTGTACATCTTACATTGTTCAGACTATTTCAGTGAAAACAGATATCATTTAATATTGATATTACTTGAACTAGAGTAAGGTAATGAAAAAAGGGTCTTTATGATGTGCAAGTCTTGTGCCTTTTATGTATTTGCCTTGTTCCGTGTTGAATGTGTGGAAATGCTGTATCGTGGACTTCCTGCTGTATAGAATAGAGCTGTCTATATTAAACTAGGTTGTGCACTTCAGATATCTTTACACTACTGAAAATAGCTTGGTTTTGGCAGTATAAACAGAATTTTAAAAATTCTAATGAAGGCCAGACATTTTAGATTTAACATGTTCATAATTATGTTAATTAATGCTCATGTATTAGCTGAACATTCACTGAAAGATAACTAAAGGGACATCATTGCTTGCCTTTCTTTGAAATCAGTGTTGCTCTTGATCATTGTACTAATAGTGTTTGTGATTGATTAGTCCTTGATGATTTGCTTTCAAAGTAGGATGAAATACTTCGGTTAACATGTACATATTTTTGGGTTCCTCAATCTATGATTGTTTCAGAGGCATAATTCACATTTTTGTAAAAATTCTATGCAATTTTGTGGCATGATGTTTCTTCCACTTGTAATTTTATGTGCTTACGTTACAGATCCAAAGGACAAATAAAAATTTCTTAACACAAGACAGTTGTTTTTCCTGTTCATTGACTGAAAAGCCTCCGTTGATTCAGGAGACCTTACTGACCTCAAAGACCTCACCCTGACCCCTTTGCTCCCAGGAAGGGCAGTGCCACAGGGAGTCAGTGAAGTTTCCCTCCAGGCTCTGTGCTCATGACAATGAGAACAAGAAATCGGAGGTGCCTGGGCATCCCCCACCCCTCCCAGCAAAACGTGCTGGTGCTCTGAAACAAGGGAAAACAAAAAAAAAAAAGCACCTGGCAGCCAATGATCTGGAAAGCAAATTTATTGGTTTACAGGACAGGCTTTTGTAGAACAGCAATTGGATGATTTTTCAGCTGTACCTGTAAAGTACCTGCACAAATTATAGCAGCTTTACTTCTTTTCCAGTGCCCCAGCTATTTTGCTAGTCATCTACTCAATTATGTATGGGCTGTGAAATGTACCTTTGCAGGGGCCTTCCACTGAGAGCGTTGAAAATAAATCTATTCCGTTGGCTTTTGACTTCCCTTTCCCTATTTAATTTACAACATAGAAAGTTATCTCCGAGAGAAGAGATAAGCAGGTATATTAATCCAGCATACTAAGGGATATACCTATTAAAATAAATAGTCTCCAAGGCAGCTATAGTCAAATTCCTCACTAGGAGAGGTGTGGGGAGGTGGGGTCTGAGGGGGATGGACGTGGCACGGTGTAAAATCAGGCAAAGAAGGGAGGAACAGAGCTGAAAGCTGAGCTTGTGAATTTGACAGAAATGGAGTGATGGAAAAAACTAAAGAAAAGAAAAACGGGTACATTCCCTTCCCAAAGGAGGAGCAGTGGGGTGTGAAATGCTCAAGAGTGGGGTTTGCCAGGGCCCCATTAGCAAGCTACCCGCTGTGTAGTGAGGCAGGTGAGGGGAAGAAGATGGGGCTGCAGGGTGGGGAGGCAGCGCAGTGGCGAGGATTTCAGGAGGGTGAGGGGGAGAGGGTGATGGTGAGCACAGATGAAAAAGCCAGGAGGCCATGGAAAGGATCAGAAAGCAACCCTTAGCTCCCACGGGGCCCAGTGAAGCAGGATGTTCATAGCCGGCTGAGTAGACCACCTCTGCGCTTGTACTTGGGCCATGGGAGACTGGCTTGGCCACTGAGGAGAGAGGGCAACTGGCTGGGATGTGCAGAAGAGCTATCTGGAGGCCGACCAAGGGGAAGATGGTGTCGTGGAGGCCAGGCAGAGGGGCCATAGCTGTGTGCTCTTGTGCAGCTGCAGGCGCTATGCAAAGCAAGCCTGTTGGGTTGGTGAAGCTTGAAGTCTATTCTGCAAATGCTCCTGGTGATGGCCAAAAGAAAACCAGTCCCACCACAGCAGCAGAAGTCTACTACTCCAGCTGGGGAAGGTGACCAGAGATGTAATTTTGCCCTCAAAGTGAATGCTTTCGTAACTAGTGCCACCACCAAGCTCCATCACAAGTAATTGATCCTCAGCTTTGTGAGACTTACATCATTTCCTTCACAGTGATGCAGCTTCCATGCAGGGGCTGGAGGATGTCTGGATACAACTGAGATACTGGGTTCGGTGTTGGGGAACATCGCTGAGCAGGGTAGGAAGAGTTTGAAGCTGGTGAGCAGGCTGAAGGGCTGTACAACCAGGCCGCCTGAAACCTGGGCGTGCACTTGAACCCTAGGAAATCATTTCACTGTAGGCAGCTGCACCTTTGAAAAACATAAATGGGGGTTTAAACCCAGAAAAACTATATCGTACCCTTGGACTTCAAGAGAGCTTTGAGCGTGGGAGCTGTACAAGTCAAATCTGCCAGCCCTGGCTGAAGAATCCAAGCTCATGAAGACACTAAGTTCCAGCTAAAAAAATCAGGTCAGCATTTCTTGACAGATGGGCTTCATCGACTACATTTGGCTTGTTTGGGCGCTCATTCAAAAACCTCTTGCTTGCTCCAATAATCTATACAGGGAGTACAAGAACCTACCTCTAAACCTGAATTTCACTTCTGACATGAGGCATCAAGGAGCTAGGTAGCTTCTGGCTATGATAGCACTACTTAATGTGAAAACAACTAAGTCCTCTCCTAGATTTTGCCCTAATCATACACAGAAGACACCTGAATGCCAAGTGAGACCACTTCTGTGACCCTGCCGGTTCCCACAGAGTTGAAAAAGTTAATGCCAACCTCCCTTCCCAGCTCCACCCAGACATGAAGCTTCCCTAAATATACACATCAGGATTTGCTTGGCCATCATCAGACCTAGTTCATTCTCAGATCAGGGCCCTGTCCTTACTCCTCTCTTCCTTAAGGGCTCAGTAGGAGAAGGAGTCCCTGCACAGTGAAGGAAGGACTACTTAGCAAAGGCATCACTGCAGGAAATTAAAGCCTTGTGCAAAAAGCAGGAGGTGATGGTCCCTAGTGAAGTTAAGGAAGCTGACTGCAGAAACGCATTCTGGGATTAAAAAAGGCCCTTTAAAAGGGGGGCTCACATGCACTGATAGGACAGCTGGCAGGAGGAAAGGCCTGGGGCTTGTGCTGATTTCCACAGTGTAGTTCCGTTTTACTTTTTCTAAGTGGTTGGGTTCAGAGGCTCGGTTCGTAGGGTTCCTCAGGATCAGTATCATGGGGTAGCATGATAGAAGGGAGGATCTGACAGAAAGAAACTGAAGAAATGAAAAATCCAGGTGTTCGGCTTGCAGACAGCAAAGAAGAAAATATTGGAGGTAACACATTAACTACTGTATAACTGATACAATTTTAAAGGGCTGGGTTTTGTGGAATGGTGGGCTGCAAAACATGGTGAGGGATGCTAATCCATCATACAGGTAGAAGGCACTGGAGGAGCCAAGCTCTAATTAGGAACAAATTGAAGCCAACCTGCTTAATGTGAAGAGAAGAAATTTAAAACCTGTCACTTTATCAATGGTGGAAGCCTGGCTAATAAGCGGGAGAGCTTGGCAACTTCATTGCTGAGAACTGTAATGTGATTAGTGTTACTGAGCTGCAGTGGGATAATGGGCCTTTTCAAATAAGTCATTATAGCCTCTGTAATGGAGATCAAATAACTTAAAAAGAAAAGGGGGGGGGGAATCAAACTTTGTTCTATTCTTGGGTAAGATTAAGTTTAGTTGGTAAATGCCACTGCATTGATTTAATTTACCAATGGCAGGAGCTGTGAGCAGGGCAGATGACTTGCCTTCAGCTGGGAAAGAGGTTACGGATGTGAAGTACTCTGTCCAGGTTTTGTACTGGCATTTTCAGGAAGGTGTAGAGAAAAACCATCCCCGTGCTCTGCCTGGGCTATAGATCAACAGCCAAAAGTTAGGATTCACAGGAGAACCACTGGAGGCTGGAGAGCTTTCTGGGCTCTGGGAATCTGGGAAAGGCATAACACCAGCTGACAGAGGGAAGCTGGAGGTGAGTTAGACACACAGAACAATCTTCTTTATTTTCTTCCTTTCTGCATAAGCACACCAGACACTATTAATTGCAAATATCGACAGAAAAGGTTGATGATGAGCTGCAGAAGGTGGTGCCACATCGTGTTACTCCCACCGTGCAGTCAGTGTTGATGCAGCAAAGAGGAATGCGATGGAAAAGCCAGACTAGACAGTCTCACAGTGTCTCCTGGCCTTATGGTCCATGATTCTTATCACAATGGTCTTCTCTTGGAGGGTTTTTTCCCCCCCCCGAGGAGGGCTCTTTGACATGTGATCACCCTCAAGGTTGTGATTCCCTTTGGAAAGGTTTTGTAATGTCCCTTAATTGCCAAGGTCAGTAAAGTAGCCCTGAGCGTGGTCACTGTGGTTCAGCCATATGAGATGTCTCCCAGAAAATGAGCCGCCTCTCTCCAAGGGTGTAAATCAGTAGAAGCGTGGCGTCGCAGGAGCCCTCAGCAATAAATAAGGAAACTCAACCCAAGCACTCTAGCAGCTCACCACCAGCTGAGCGGAGCAGATGAACTCCCTGACTGGAAGCTAACCCAAGCCATAAAGTCTGTGGTAAGACACGTCTCTGACTCATTGAGTGCTGCCTGTCAGCCTCAGGGAAACAGCTGGAGACAGAGCCCCAGAGAGAAGGAGGAGGAGGAAGCGGCAGCGGCCACAACGTGCCACTATTTCCATCCAAGGGTGCAATGATCTCAGCGGAGAGCTTGGTTCCTAGAGCTTCCCTCTGCATCTAGGGGAAAAGCCTCTCCTGATAAGAAGGGACTTCTAGAAGAAGGAAACGGCCTGTATTCCCTTCAGTAAATAAATATTACACCCTGCTTTCACTTTGCTGCTGCAAAATGCTCCCTCCAATAGTTAAGCCCGAGATGGCAGCCCAGCCATCAGCAGGGCTGTTAGCTGCTGTGATTTATGGGATGGAGGAGACCACAGAGGCCCCTTCATGCTGCCTCTGCCTTCTCTGCCTCACTCAGAAGCCTGCAGGCAGCTGCCAGGCCCAGCTGGAGAGGGAAGGAAGGTGGAAACGTCCTTTCCTGCCCCCCAGGAGGTGTTTTCCTGCACCTGTGGAAGCACTGGGTGGGCAATCGGGCTGGTAGCCCCCTCAGCAGGGCTGGGGACAGCGCAGATCTGGTGCAAGTGGCACATGCTGGCCTGCATCACGTGCGTTTGTACCACACATGGAGTGATGCCATGAAATGGTGCTGTGCCACAGGACCCCAGGCAGCGCAAGGACCCTGGGCAGCGCAGGGTCTCCGCTATCTGCACACTGCCAATAAACTCTGTGCTGCTTCTCTCTTGCGCAGGACCCAATTCAGCCAAGAGCAAAAGCACTAGTGAATGCCTCTTTCATCTTGTTGCTATTAGCTCCTTTTATTATATTAGGGTCCTAGAAATAGGAAGAAAACACCCTGGTATCGCCTTGATAGCAACAAAATAATTACTTTGCTTTCCCTGAGGAAATCCAGCTTCAGGCGTGCGCGCTCCCTTTATGCTGCAGCTTTCCATGAAAAGGAACTATTTTCTATAGCCATAATTTAAAAAAAAAAACTTATCTGGCTTTACAAATTCCTGTTCCCTCAGCCTGGTGACAGAGCAGGGAGCTGTGATAACTTTCTTGTGTCAAAGTAACTAATGAGAAGGAAATTATCTGTCTCTCTATGGAAATGCTGCTGTCCTCAACCCCTTGGGGATGCTGCAGGTCCCCACCTGCAAACCAGTACCACAGCATGTCACTTGACAGCTGTGGACTGGGCGTTCTGGTGGTGCCGGCCAGGGCCAGGGCATGGGGACAAGTGTTTGCTGGTGTTACATACTGTGGTACAAATCCTGGTTTTTAACTGGACCCACTTCACTACAGACTAAGGTGAGTTTGACACAATTATCATATCTTGCCTCATGGTGTTAATACAGTTAAACATTTTTTTCTGCATATTCCAATCACTTACAAGCACTGGAGTAGTTGCAGCAAAGCAGTACTTGACTATATATAGTGCTACCTTAAAAATAGTTTTATGAAAACCAGCCTGGGCGCTCCACATAAAATGGGAAGGAGCTGGTTTTTACACAAACCGATTCCTCCGGCAGGTTCCTGCCCTTCTCCTGGGTTGCGCTTTCGTTTTTAAAACCTTTCCCATCCATTGGCACTAGCTGACGCTCTGCAGCAGCCTCAGCAGAAACCCAGGCTAGAGGAGGCGAGGGGCAGCCTTGCTGTCCCTGGCACAGGAAAACCACCAGGCAGGAGCAGGCAGAGCTGGTGGTCTCTGGAGCAGCTCTGCCAGCAGGAAGGGAATTGCACTTGTGCTCTTTGCCTGATTCACTAGTTTGCAGCCCTAATCCTAAAATGTATGAAAACTGCATCGCATTTGATCTAATATATTTGAAATGCCAATGTGCAGTGCATGTCCTATTTCTTCCCTGTTCACTTGGTTTCTGAGCACTCTGGAGCATCGCCAGAAGTAAAGACCCAGCTCTACAAAATTAGCCTGAAAACTTTTTCTTCTAGAAGGGGATTTCTTTGATAATTCTTAAAGAAATGGGTATTTCTTAAACAGCTTGTCTAATCCAATTTAGCGATCAGGGGATTGAAACCAGCTCCATGTGCACAGAAAGACCACCCTCCTTCCCTCCCAGGTCTTGCCGCTGTGTATCTTGCCTGCTGCCACCCCTTTAGCAGGACCTTGGCCACCCAGAGCCACCCCTATCACCAGGAACAGGGGCTCCTGCAGCTCTGCCTTGTTTATTCTGGGTTGCAACGAGGTTTCTGTGCAGGAACGTGGGAGACTTGGCTTCTCCACCAGTGCACGTCTGCCTGCCCATAAGTAGGAGCACATAAGGAGCAACACTGTAGCATCACCTCCGCACAGCGTGCTCTCACTCCCCTTCTTAGCTCCACAGCAATTAGTGCTCAGTGTCAGCTCTTTGCGCTACAAAGGCCTTTAAGTGTCAGAATTTACTAGCCAGGTGTATATACTGACTTTTATCCTATCTGGAATATAGAGTGAAAAATCCAATGCTGTTTTTCATGAAGACCCATCCTGTACTTTCATAATAGACGTCAGAAAATTCCATCAATTACTGGGGTCTCTTCAGGGCAACTAATTACTGTGCCATGCATACCTAGTCTGAAAACTTAATAGTATCTCCAGATGCTGCCAAAAATCCTTTGGAGGTCTTAGAGCTCACCAGAGAAGCCTCTGCTCTGCTTTTTTCTTTTCTTTTTTTTAAAGAAAAAAGAGGAAGCCAGACTGGAAACCCTGCATTTGCAGGAATTCAGGGTGGTATTGTTCCTTGTTGGAGGGGAGGGAGGATATTTGTTTTTCAATCCCTAGATCATTGTAGACTTGCCTTAGGTCACCTGACTGACTGCCCATTGCTGCACACTCAGGGAACTGCAGATATATCCCTCTGTCTCCAGTGGGAACTATCCCAGTTGCAGCTATTAACAGGTAGGTTTTGGGTGGGGGGTTTTTTGAGGGGGGAGCTTATCCTAGTATTAGGTAGAATGCAAACACCAACAGAGGGAAAGTTGTCTAATGACTCCTTATATGAATGCAACAAGACCCAGGGAGAGCACTGGGTATTTTTTATGTTGTTTGACTGCTGACAAATGCCCAACAGAGCAGAGGGCTCCACCCCAGTGTAAACGCATTTTGGATTATTGTGATCATACTGGCTAAAATGTTACTGGAGTATTTCCCCTCTTTCAGAGCTACATGTACCAAGAGCCATGGCAGTCTATGGCTATGCATATCAGAAAGAAATGAGAGTAGTGCAAGCTCACAGCTCTCAGCAAAAGTCAAGGGTGATGTTGTTGCCCATGAGAAGACAAACCAGAGCCATGAAAAGTGCTCCCGTCTCCCCCCATTTTTATGTCCAGGTGGCCATTATGAAACAGGGATACATGAAGTATATGCCTGAGTCTGTCTCAGATGACAAAACCATGCTGGTGGATCACGCTAATCCCTTCACGTCTGGATCCCAAGTCCTCTTGGGTGCATTACTCATTACTACGGCTTTCCGAAGAACTAAATTTTCCTTTAGATGTCTGGTTTTGCTGAAAGATCTGAGAAGGGCTCAAGGACATAAATTATTATTTCCATAACCTATGTTAATGTATGATCTTTAAATTGCCACCAGATCTGCCTCCTTCAGACAGTGGAATGAAAATAATATTGTGCTCACCAAGCCAAGAGGAGGATCTGGTCCAAATCACGTCATCTTTCAGCAACCCAGCAGCATTGTGGATGCAGATGGTACTAACGCCTGGAGAAATGCAAGTGCTGGAGGATCAACACTTGGTATCAGCCACTCGAATCAATTTCTTATAATGCTCCTCAGAATTGGGGCCAGGATTGTAAGGATGTAATTCTGTCAGTATCGTGTAATTCAGTGTGGTGTGTTCACTGTGAGATGATGGCCCAGCGGTGTCAATTAGGGTGGGAGTTGTTTGACTCCTCAGTACTACCACCCACTCAAAAACCAAACTGAGACATTCATGAGGCTTTATTTAAATAAAGAATTCATTTTCATTTGTAATGATAAGAATTATCCCCAGTGACATTACTGGTGCTTATAGCAGTTACTGGTTGCATGCTTGCCACCTTCCTTGGTGAGGGACAGAGGTGGGACTGTTCCTGATCTGTGAAACAGAAACCATTTTCACATGAATCTAGGAGATGATACTTCCAAAAAAATCCAATAAACATCATAACACTTGCAGTAAAAACAGAGTTAGCAACTCTAAATCAGTGAATGCCACAAAACCACTGACACAGGGAGCTGTAGAAGACAGGTAATTGACTAAAAGCATGTAGTATTTATATAAAGGGTGGGGTGGGAGGGATGAAGGATGTTTCTATACAACCATTTTGGGTTATCTGTCTGTCTAGCACTCCTCACTACATCAGAAATACAGGCACCAGCCAACAGCACCTGATCCTGCTTTCCCTCGTAAAATTGCTATCTGCCACTGGTTACAGCAGGAACGGGACTCGTCTCACAATAAATCACATCAATTTACCAGGCAGCTTTCCATGGGAGCCACACTGTGGCTTTGATTGCAGATGAAGCCTATTCAGGCATGTTGACAGCCAGGCACTCACGATCGCAGCGGATGGATTCAGACTAAATCTGTGCTCGCCCTACATGAGACTTGTAAGGCAAGAAGCACAGGCATCAACACAGCATTTAGGCACAGGTCTGCCAAGATCCCTCCTACTACCACAAAGACATTTCTGCTACGTTAGTGAAAAAAAAAATTAATATTTATTTAATAATGAAATAGTGATTGCACCATCCTTTTTACTGCAACAAATGAAAAGGCTGTAAAGCAAATTGTTGTTCCAGGTTGCTTGTTCTAGCCAGCATTTTGGCAATGTTATGTTTCTATATAGGCAGCTTTTAATTTTTAATCATATAAACTGTTTTGAGAGTTGGATTTTATTGGATATTAACTGATAGAGTGTCATGGCTGTTAAATACTGAGCCCAAGTTCTAACTTGAGGGTGTTGGCAGCGATCTCGCACCATTGCTTCTGACCATGGGTGGCTGCAGAGATTGACAGCTGAGACGGCACATGTAAGAAACCCTTTCTTAAGGGTGTAAGGATATGAAATGGGCCCTGTGAGTTTACAAAGCTTTGTATTGCTTTCCATTAGAGTATTTGATTCCTAGCCAATGCCTTAGATTAAAACAAAATAAAAGCTTCTGCTTTTCCCACGTTCACTTCTAGAGGTTTGAGATGCGCCCTACTGTTATCAAGAGTTTATTGTTGCTGGCCAAGTAGGACCTTCCATGGACAAGAGAAGATACAACTAGAAATGCAGAGAGAGACCTCCTCATTCAATGCTAAATGACACCAATAACATGGGTTGATTTGAAATGGCTCTCAATGTCGATGAGCCAACAATCCTGAGCCCGTAGCCTGAGACAGTGAGTGAAAGATACGTCCATGTTATCCTGGGATCAGAAGTGTTTGCATTGACTATATTTTCAACTAGCTCCAAAAGTTGAACAATACCAGCTCTAGAAGCTATTGATAGCATCTTACCTTTTCAAGAAAGAAAGATTTTACAACGCTCTTGTATGTGGATTAATATTAAATCCTCTGGAAAATTTCAAAATGTGAGCTTGCAGTGAGTCCCCTGTGACAGGACAGCTCCCATGAGAAAGAATGAGAGGGGAGAACGTAGCTCAGCAAAGTTGACAGTTTAAACATCTCCAGAGGAAAATATAACCAAGGAAATTATTTTTGTGTATGTGCCGGGTTTGGGGGAGGATATTGGGTTTGTTTTGTTTAGCAAATGATCCATAGCACTTCTGCAGAGAGGAAGATAGACTTTAGATAGCAAAATTGTACATCTCAGTGGTCTAGCGAACAGTTGGAAGTTACCACTTTTAAAAGATGCTTTGACCTGGTCTTCAGTCCAGCTAAATGACCTGGGGAGTCAACTCTGAGACTTTAATGTGTATGGATGTACATTGTGAGGAAGAAAAGAGCCTGGACTTATCTACAGACTTGGAACATGTGGGGCAAGTGTTCCAAATTAAGAATGAAAACATTCCATGATTTACGTCAAAACTATAAAAATAAGCATTTTGCACAGCTCATGCCTTGACTGAAGTCAGCATCCCTCATCAAGAACACACAAAAAGTACTTTTAATTATTCCAGTTCATGACAAATGAAACTCTCCTTGGTGTTCCATGGCTAAAATATCTGCCCCGTCTTGATTTTTTCCTGTAACCATTTCCAGATGCAAGAGGTGCTGTATAAACACTCAAAACAACACCGCAATACCCTGGGCAGAGGACAGAGGGAAGGGGGAAGGGAGAAAGCAAAAGACCTTATTTGTAGCTTTTACTATATTAATATTGTATGACAAGCCTTCCACAAAGCCGTGACTAAGCCCATGGCCCCAGCGGACTAAACGGTGCCTTAAAAATATGTGGACAAAAAAGGCAAGCAAGAGAAAAGGGCTCAGTTTCTGTGGGACTGGCAGCCTGTCTCTCCATCCTTGGCAAACTGCACCAAGGTGGTGGAGACAGAGCAGAGAGTTAAAAATGTCTTCGAGTTGCCTTTATTCCTGACATGCCCCTGGACTGAGCAGAGCTGCTGTGCTTCAGCAAAAGCATTTTCTTTTCCCATAGTCCAGACCAATGTGCAAGGATAACTGCATCAGTTTAACAATGCTAGTAGTACCATCCTCTACAAGCAAGATTATATCACCCTCCTGATGGACAGAAAGTGCATTGCAGTCCTCTGTGGGATTTGGATGAAGTCCTCTCCTCCTGGGTACTCTAAAAACCAACTCCTATGACAGGACACCTCTCTCTGCAAGGCAAATTAAGACCTCTGCTGAGGCTCCCTGCAGGCGATAAGCCCTGAGCTGTCCTGTGAGGAGTATGGAGGTTGAGCACGCTCCTTAGCAAAACTCTAGCTTCCTGGGGGACTCCAAAGAAAGCAAGTTTGGGAAGTGAGGAATTAGGATTTACTAGCAGGTATGCATCGGGTTTGAAGAATTAAACTTTGAGAACATAACTGCCATTTTTTGGCACCCTAAAACACTGAAGGCACTTTGATGTGGTGATAGTGCCATCAACAGAGGTTGGCATCAGCACTTGGAGGTGTGTTGTTAAAGGTAAGATGATAATGCCATTGCAAAGGCACTGCTTAAGCACAGCAGAAGCTATCGGTATGACTTCCCAAGCCATACAATCTGGGCTTTAAAGTCGAAATCAGGCACAGAGCTTCATTCTTTACCAGACCTGCTTTAATAGCAAAATCGCAATCTTCTGCCTGAGAGACACACACCCACTTCTTCAACATGCTATGTTTGAGCATCTGACTGTCATGCAATGGCAATAACATAAGACAACCTAAACAAGCAGCAGATCCCTGCCAAAGCACAGCTCCCCATGGGATGAAGTTGCTAGCAGTTTTGCAGACCCAGTGCACCTTTGTAGAGATAGAAGTGTTAAGACCAGTGTGAACAGGAACACCTGGGTATGAAAGCACCAGGAGGAGCAAGCGGCATGAAGAAGGCAATGGGAAGACACATACTCTCAGCATGCATGTTAATAGGCCATGAAGACACAACACATATCTACAGGCAGCTTCTCAGGCCACCTGGAACAGGAGATGGGAGAGTGAGTCAAACCTGATGACTCACAGGTGGGACAGGGTGAAGAGACTGACACTTATCTGTTGCAGATGGATATAAAAAGGCAGCTCCAAAGCTAGTGTATGGTTAGCATCTTAGGGGGAGGCTAGGTTGTTTTACAGTGGTCATCATTTAGTTTCTGTGGCATTATGAAAGCTCCTGGATATGTAACCTGGATACTGGCGTCATGTTGCCTGTGGGGCAACATGAATTAAACAATATTTTTTTCAAATTGAAATCACTCTCCTGTGGCATGCAGATTGCCTACGGCAGGTTGCAATGCTACTTCCTACAGCTGAGCCTGTGCAACCTCATCTCTTGTGGAGGTGTTTGATACTGTAATTGGTTTGTAAGTAGAAGAAAGATCAAGTATGTCAGTCTGTGCAGTAGTTAAAGCTTCTCTAAGCTGCTAGTGAGGATGCCTCCTTCCAGCAGCACTCAGGTGTTGCTCCTTAGTTTGAAAACTTCCCCTTTTGCTGTAGGGGCCCCTTCACAAGAAGTGTCGGGTGCAGAGTGAAGTCCTTGAAGGCATTCCCATGACAGATAGAAGATGCTGATTGGGCCTTCTTTGACTGCTAGGGTGCAGCACCAATTTGCAGTGTATTGCCTAAGAGAAAAGGCACTTCAACTGGGAGAATAATTTGCAATAATGAGGGATGAAATATAAACTTTTTCAGGATACCTCTTGTCAAACAAAAATGTACCAAAGTCACAGTGGATTTCTGGAGTACTTGACAGGCGTTTCTTCTGGGTAGGGCTCCATAACACACACTTGCTTCATGAGCCATTTGTTCTGCCTTACAACCTATCGCTGTTGTGCAAATGTCAACAGAAGCTGGGAGTGTGACAGGAGCTCCTCTGTCAGCACTTCTGCTGCTTTCCTTCTGCAAAGTGGGAGGAGTGATAAATAAGAGAAAATTGTGTATGTGTCTCTGGAGAATGCCACAGGCAGTACGAATGAGCAGGCTTGTTTGTATTCAGTTATCAGATGGTTTGCTACAAAGTACTGTGTGCAGCTTAGAGGAGAAAGAAAAGAAATGTAATACCAAATTTTTGGTGTTTCAGTGGCTGGGTAGAGCCACATTGAGCATGTTGCTGGATTAAGAAGATGGATCTCTATCACCCAAAGGTGTGCAGAGCAAAGAGCTTTTCTGGTGACCAATACCTCCAGGTGATACTGCAGGCTCCCAGAAGAGCAGATCATGTGGTTTCGGTCCCAGCAGGGCTGCCTTGCTGGAGTCACATGCCAGGCCGAGTGCGTGGCTCTATTTGCTATTGCAGACGTGGCTCCAGACTGTATCACACTCCTTTGAATGCTGCTGTGTTTTCATATGAGATAACTCTTGGTCTATACAGGAGGTGACACTCTTGTTAAACCAAGAAATGCAGCTGCTTTCACAAAACCCCTCAGCAAATCCTGGCATGGACATGCACAGCATGCATCAGCACACAAGGACTTGGCACTGATGGTACTTAGGGTAGGAAATCACTGCAGTATTTCCCACAAATGGTACTACTTCAAGTGGACGCTAACGTGAACCTTCAACTCTGAGCATAGCTTGTGATTCCTGGGATGTGCTTGTTTGGCATCTTTCCAAGAAGTGTATCTCAGGAAAGGGCTGTTCATCTCTTCCCTTCAGCTGGGATTGAAGTCTTCATGCTCATATGAAAAATGCATTTATCTCCTGGAAGAGACAGCTGCTATGAAACAAGCAGGAGATAGACTAAGCAGACAGAAGTAGAAGAAATGGTGGTTTTCAGGTGGACAATAACCAGCTATGGCCAAAGAAAAAGTCAGAGAAAGAACCCATTGCATATCTTCTCACTGGCATCTAGTCCTCTTCCTCAGTGAAAGCTGGTATATTGCAGGACAGATTATTTCCCTGATTTTTTTTTACAGTGATTTACACTTCCCAGGAGTTGTTTCTGTAAGACTGTAATAGAGCTGTCAAAATAACAGCTTGTGGTAGAGGATGTGACCCCACCTCCTGTAGCACATGCTTCTAATGAAAGGCTTGAGGATGGGGCCAAATCAAGGTGACACTGCCTGTGAGTGCAGCATGTGTCTTGGTGCTCATTTGTCTGACCTTCCCAGCAGACACATGGCCTCAGGTTCCTCCATGCTACTCTTTGCCAAAGGTTTACCTCATCCCAGCTATGGCCTCCTTTGCTCCATGACCTGTAGAAGGTCTTTTGCACCCAAGAGTCTTGCCTTTCTGCATCCTGCCCTTCCTGTCCAGTGTTTTTGGTCTCATCACAGTGTGCAGACAACACATGGGGCACAGTCCCAGCAGTGTGGGGTTTTAATGAGTAAAGGCTTTTCTGCTGCAACTTGATAGGGCAATGAGGGTGGAGATGGGACATGGACTGGTCCACATCCACTAAGAAATTGCTATGGATTAGGCTATTAACTCCAGGAGGTACTGCCTTAGGTCCACCTGGTAAGGTCTGCCTGGAGGAAGGCAGCATCCTGATGTTGGGACAGTGATGGCTCTACCATGCCTTCCCCCACCCTGGGGAAAGAGTGGTTATTAGAGAGTGTCCAGCCCTGGTCAGTCTGCAAATAATTGTGTAAACAGGTGGCAACATCAGAGAAAAATATTAATGAAGGGACTGGGGTCACTGTAAATGAATGTCCATTAGCGTTTTCTTGGATGCATCAGCCTCTTTCTTTTATTTTTGTATTGGATATCTTAAGTAACCTACAGGTTTCTGCTTGCAAGGTCAGCATTTCCTATGCATGAGAGCAGTATCTCTTCCAGACTGAAGCTGTAGGCTGTGTAGGTCCAATGCACTAGCTCAATCAGATGTTTAAGTATCTCTGCAGCAATGATTGCTGTCATTTAATTTGCTGATTAATGTTGTCATATCTATTTGTAGAATACAGTATAATTCATGGTGAGACCCCTGGAGGATCTTCAGCAAATGCTACAAGTAATTGAATCTGCTGATTGCTAAAGGTCAGGTGAAAACCAAGCATTATTATAACCCAGATTGTGCAATGATGAAACCAAGTAGCTTTATATTTCTAATGTAAAAATTCGTATTTACTGGTTATTGCTATATATCACCACTGTGGAAGATGAGCAAATAATAAAATTAAGAAGCCTAACTTCTGTTTTGCAAAAAAACCTGAGATGAGTTTTCAACCCTGTCTGTAAAAGCAAAGTGGTTTTAGAAGAGAAGAAATGTAAAGGGACTTGCAGTAGTGTTTCTCAAGCCAAAGAGGAGGAAAAGAATTTCAGACAGAGGCAATTAGGGAAGGAGCAGGAAATTGTTTGGGCTATTTTATTGAAGAAGTGGCTCACTGATGAACTCTGAGGTTGAGCACTGCTATTTCCAGTCCTGGCTGCTTACCATACCCTGAGTTGGCACGGCTGCTTCCTATCTCTCCTTCAGCAAAGAAGTGGATTTCCCTTATCAGCAAAACTAATTTTGTATGGGTGGCATCTTATAAAAATTATGTCTTGATTTGGTTTGCACAGTCTTTGGAGTTCATTTCTGCAGAAACAGGGGAGAAACAGAAGGAAGGTGGCCTGACAAGGGGCAGGGACGATAAGCTTCTGAGGGCACCAGGCTACAGCAGGTCACTGAAGAAATGGTTTGCCCAAAGAAGAAAGTTGATAGAGGATACCAGTAACACAAAGATCAAACTAGGATGCTGGTTTGTCTGCATCAAAAAGTCAGCTCACTGATAGCAAGTTGATTTTTTTTTACAATAAACCCAACCTTTTTATCTTTTTTTTTTTTTTTTAAGAAAAGTAATATTCTATGAACTAGATTTTTCTGTTGTGAAACTTTTCTGGCCTCTTTAGAAACCATTCCAGCCTTTTGGAGTAACACTAGTTCCTATCTGCTTCCCTCAAAGTAACTTCTCATGACAATGTTAAGGGAGATTTAAAAAACAAACAAAAAAACCTCAAACAAATTAAAAAGAGCTTGATATGAACCAAATAGCCAAGACAAGGAGTGGGTTGAAGCAGCGACTAAATTTTGGAGAACTTATATAGCCTTATAAGGTGACTGCTAGCCCCAGCACCCTGAATGGTGTCTAACAGGCATTTATAGGGCACACACCACTGACTTTTCCTGGAGCAACTCCTGCTTATTGGTGCTTTGCACAGGGGGAAAGACGGGCCGAGTTCATAAATTTTGTGGCTGAAATGCCTATTAAAAAGAGTAAATGCATGTTTGCTTGTAAAAGCCCTTCCCCAGTAAGGATCAAGGAAGTTCTGTGATTTTTTCACTGCACAATTACATGCTGCAAACTTTCTTTTTTAGCTGTTCTGTAAATCATCAACTTAGAGCACTGCAGGCTACATAACTGCATGAGCTTCCACGACAATAAACCAAAGCTTTAAGCCCACAAAAGACTTAAAACACCCACCTTACTCTAACTAGCCTGGTGACAGTAATATAGATGTGCCTAAGGCTGAGTGCGTGCTCCAGTGCTCTGATGGATCAGGGCCTAAATACACACAGACACTTCAAACAGAGGCATCTGTCAGCAAAAACTTCCTTTCTTCGGGAGGAGGCTTTGCTCACAGCTCCTGCACAGGAGCCAGGGCCCATAAATCCCCAAGATTGTGTTGTTCTGCCAGCAAGCAGGAAGAGAGCAGTAAAAACCTGCCAGGTCAGTTAGAAACCAGCTGAGTGACAATGCTGCAAAAGAGCTACCTGAAAATAAACACAAAAATTTTAAAAGACACAAGCAGGCTCCTGGGATGAAGTCGGAAGGAAGCTTGGCTCCCTATCTGCATGCATGCATGCTCGCTCATGTACTGCAGTGGCTCTGGGGCTGTGGATGCACCCTCCTGCTTTCCCGCAGCTCTCCCTTCACGCAAAACCCAGGGCATCAGTAGAGCAGGGTACCCCATCGCCTACTGTGTCTCACAGGACCTGTGCCATGAGCAGAGGGGGGACACTGGAGCACAGATACCATGGTACCAACACTGCGAACCTGTTTTCTCTACCCCCAGCATCACTCCCCTTAGGGTGATGGTGGGTACTAGGTGATGGCAGGTACCACCAGGCAAAAGGATATGCAATGGCCCCCATGTATCAAATGGGGGGAATCTGCTACGTTATCTTAGTGCTCTCTGGGGAGAAAGCAAGGGCATATAAACACTGATAAATAACTGCTCCTGGTTCTGGGTCTCTTACATAAGGTGACAATTATAGAAACTGCAGTGTACAAGGGGGTGGGACATGATGCAAAGACCAGAGTTTTTAAAGGAAAGTAGGTCTGGGTTTTTAGGGGGGAAATGGAAATTACCAGCCTATGGAAATTACCAGCCTTCCCTGAGGTTTGATATGTTTGAAGAAGACGGTGCTGTATTGCACTGATACCTTGGCCACAGGACAAGTCATGATTCCTACACTGGGGAAGTGCCACTCAGTGAAGAATTTTATAGAGATCATCTCTTCAGAGATGAGCTGATGTATGGTACCATAGCTGAGCACAGTACCAGGAATAAATTATTTAGTAGTATAAATGGTTTCCGAAGGGAGTTAGGTGAGTATTGTCCCAAAGTGACCGACTATTCATATTCCTTCCCAAGCGCAAATGACACCTGAATTATCACAGCCACATAGAAAGCAATTTTATAGCCATCCTGGTGCTAATGTTGGTTAGCAAAGATTTTTTTTTTGTTATATATTTTCCTTTCTTTTAACCCCACTGAAGAATGCAGGGTTAATACTCATGACACTTTTTAATTGTAATTGGAAAGATGCTGCTTATAAATTAGGTTTAGGCATCTTTAAAATCACATATCAGAGAGAGGCTGGGTTTGAACCACATGAAGACAGATTGCTATTTTATTTTATGCATAACTGTTTAGAGAAAAATAGGGGGGGTTTCATAGCGTAACCCACTCTCAGTGCAAAGCACTAAATATTACATGCAGCTTTTTGCCCTCTCCTCCTCTTACAAACACAGACCATAAGTTGCCAGCTCCCTGTGCTGCAATTTATTTTCTTATAGTCAGGTTGTGAAAGCCATGGGAATGGAAGTGATCTGTTTTAATTCATAATGCCATTACTGAACCCTCTCATTAGGTCTTCAACCTAACTGTAGCAGTAAGGTGTGCATTCATAGAATCAGTGGTGAATGTCTTGAGGCTGTGTTTCACTGTGTGTTATTTATGATCTCATCAGAGTCATGGACTAAAAAGTAGGCAAGTTACAGCAGTGTAATTCTGAGTTTTGTTTACTGAGTTGCATTTCTTTCCCTGTTGGGTTTTTGATCACTATATGGGAAACAGCATCGCAACTTCTTTCATAAAGTTTGTTTTTGATGCACAGCCAGTGGAAAGCCTCCTTTGGAAAAATCATTGTGCTAATGTAAGATGCTGGTTTAAAGGGGGCTGTAACACAGCAGACTGGATATATGAAAATAATCAGATAGCCGGCATGCTGGATGATAGGTATATTGTCTGGATACCACCAGTGCTTCTGTATCAGTTACTTCTACCATGTATCTATATTTGGAGCATACTCTACAGGTAAATTCACCTGTACACAATTCCTGCCTTTAGAATCCTCTTTGATGCTTTTGGTACATCCCTTCCTTGGCGCCAAGCCTGCTCTCATTGCAAGGAACTTCAGTTGCAGTTCTTGTGCGTAAGCCTTGCTCAGCTGAACAGTCTCCCTGACCCCAGCAGGGCTCCTTGCATGCCTAATTTAGGCCTGGAATTTGTCAGCAGGTCACAACCCACTGCGATGCTGAAAAATAAGACCTACTCAGTCTATAGATATGTTCTTTTAGATCCTGTCAAGGACCACCCCCAAAGTGCATTGCCAACCAGAGCTTCTGACTCAGACCAGGTGCAGAAGATCTGCTGGATTGCCCCAGCTGTGCGACATGCCCCAAGCCACGGTGTTTAAAGGGTCTAAGGGGTGTCCATGTTCCTGGTGGCACCATATAATGAATGAGAGAGACAAACTTGTGTCTATGGCACAGTGTTTTCATGAGGGAGGATTAATAAATAAGAAGCAAAAGCATATTTGGGGAACAGGTAAAGATGTACTGACATAGGTTTTACAGGCTATGGGTTGTGAGGATGCTGATTTTTCTCCTTTCTCTCCTCCAAGGTTGCAAAGAGAAGAGCCAAGGCAGCAAATCCTGCTCTTGTTTTGACTTTTTCATATGCCTGCTAACAGGTTGTTACGTGAAAATCCTGGTGGGGCGGGGAAAGTGGTGTGTCTGTGGGAGTTTGTATTAGTTTCTGTGTATTTAGCAACTGCTTGTGTCCTTGTTTGCTCTTTCTCAGAAGGCAAGTGAATGGAAACCATTGTATGTAAGGACATCCACCCAGGTACTACTTGGATATAAAGGAACATTTGTGCAGCAGCAGCTGAACCATGGAGATGGTAGAAGTAGGTGCCCTGTCTACATTTCAAAGGAAAAATGAGTATGTTTTATTGAATAAATCAAAGCTTTGTTAGCTAAGCCACTTTATTCCCGCAGGGAATCCATAGGAAGGATTTACATTCAATGTTTTCTGATGATAATACTTTTTTTTAATAGAATACAGAATATTATGCCACCTAAATCTTGATAGCCTATTCCTTCAGCTCAGAAACGCTAATGCAAGGTGTATCTTCTGCTCCATACTCTATGGAAGCTCCTATTTCTTTTATTTTCCCACAACCTATTTATGTGGAATTAGAGGCTTCCTACACAACTACAGAGTCCCCTTCACAAGCCTGTCCAGATGTACAATTTAACAAAAAAAGCTTGCTTTGTTCATCAGCACTATGCAGTGTAATTAGGAGAACAACAAGAGATGCCAGAAAGATTTATGACTTGATTTTTCAGAGATGGGGAGGGCAACTAACACACAGTATTGATTTAATGAGAAACTGAGGATCCTCAGACCAGAGTAGCTTTTTACTCAATACCCACTTCAGAAACATCACCCTAAATGGAGTGGGTTTTTGAGAAACTAAAGGATAAATAGGCAAAATTTTCAAAATTGACTGCTTTTTTCTTTTCCAAAAGAGGAAGACATGCTTAAATAACCTAGAATGTCAGTAGGATTTGGCACCTGTTGAAAATCCTGCCAAATGTTTTAATCCGTCCTTCAGGAAATGTGCCATAACCTCGCTACCCCAGAAGCACCGTTTCACTGAAACTGTTGCAAAAAGCTTTGCTAGGTTTCACCAATATTTTTAAGTCATCTAGAAGTGCAAAATTTATAGACACTTGGAAAACAAACCAGAACACAGCATTTCAGTTCAAAGCAGCCACAAATTTAATTTGAAATTCTCTCTCAAAAGTACAATTAAATAGAGTTCTGGCATTTTAACTATTCCAAATAGAAATGCAACCACTTAGTGACATCTTTTTTGGCTGGGTTTGCGGTGTTTCTAGAGATTTGCCTTTGGCTTCAAAGGGGTGGCGAGCTGCTCCACTTCCATCCCTGCGATGTGAAGGCTCAAGTCTAATTATGCTGTTTTCATATTTCCCAGTTGTTCACTGCTTTACTGCTGATAAATTTAGCAAAAATCCTCCAGCAGTGCTGAGACTGGAAGCATTTGAGGCTTGGGGTTAGAGCCTGAAAAGCATGTAGGCCTCTTATTTTTCTGCTGTCTGGCTCTGAATAACAGCTATTCAAATTATTCACATACACTGTATATATACACACTAGTGTAGTTCTTTTATGGGAGTTTTCACTTTGGTAGATGAACTTTGAACAAATAATTTTAAGCTGGTAACTTTAATCAATGGATTTTTTCTTTTTTTCTTGTAAAACCAGCTTCTTTTATGTCATATCAAATTCATCACTGGTTAAATTCTGTTGGTTTCCTAGGAAAGATCTGCTATTTTTTAAATCAGAAAGGCAAGACAAATATAATGCAATGAGATCTTGTCGACCAAATGTGTAGGATGTGTGGATGAATAACTTGTAGTCAAGCTTTAAATGCAAACTAGTCCCCATCCTTCTTAGAACTATTTGAAAGGAAGATCTGCACAAAGAACAGAGCTCAAACTCCAGTCCAAAAATGGTTGCAATGAAAGTTGCCTACAGTTATATAGCTCTGGATGTCTGCGCCTTCAAAAGTTAAAGCCACAGTTCTTATTGAATTATTTATGTTTTTAAATAGCAATAGCACACTTCCCCTGTCAGCAGAGGATTTCTTCCTAACAAAATCACTCTTCTAGTGCAGCTCAGAGGACTTGCCAGTAAGCAGTGGCTACCTCACTGTCAGATGCTACCTAGGGCCATGACCAGACTGTAGGACCACATAGCATCCCTCAGCTTCTGGATCCAGGAGAACCACTTGCTCTCCCCCTGGCACACATCCTGTGCACCCCTTCCCCAGCCCAGCCTCACACCCCAAGTCCTTGGGCACCAGCACCACGGTGAATGCTGACATGCCTCTGCCTCCCAGTCCAGGCACAACTATAATGATTTCTGAGTTTACACCTACTTTTGCAAAGATATAAATAACCACTATCAGTCCCTGGATTGACAGGGCAGCACAGCAGAGTGCTAAGGAGAGTCCCATTCATCTCACTTTGCTGCCAGTTCAGGTCTGCGTGGGCAAATAGGTGTTAAACTTAATTTTAATATGCCGCAATGAAATCTTGTTATATAGCTCTGCCTGAGGGTGAGGCAAGTTTGTGCACCACAACTGCACGGTTAACATGTTTAGATGAAATTTGAGCTCGTGAGTGAGGGTTTATGAGAAAGCAGACAATTCATGCTTTCTGCTGATTGCCAGCAATACACACATATATCTATACTAACTGAAGCTCTTTTTCTCCACTGTCTGCAAGTATATGTACTACTATTCTTGCTGGGATGAGCACTACTTGGAGGGTACTTCTGTTTGGAGGGAAAAGTTGGGGGGGAGGAAAGAAAGAAAAGAAATATGAGCCCCCCAAAATATGCTATATAACATTCAGATGAACCAGATGCTTGTTCCACAAACTGGTGGTCCATCTGCCAACTCTCATTTACCATCCGAAGGTTATCAGTTTGAAAGGAAGATACAAGGGACACAAATCTTTCCTTCTGTATCTTTTATTGGGTTATTTTCTTCTGCTTGCCTGAATTAGCCAGAGGTGTTGCTAAAGCCAACAGCACCATGCCAATTTGCATGAGCAGGGCCTTGGGACTTTCTGCCCTTTAGCTGAAGAAAGGCATATCAGCATGAGATACACTGAGTTTATTAGATACTGCTACTTCATGACTCTCTCCCACTCCCATCCCTTCTCCAGAGCTCCCCGGCTCTATTAACAATCCAGTCACCAACTCCCATCTCTCCGCTTGTTTTTACAGTTTCACACGCTCCTGCTATTGTGTCTACCTCTCTGGTTCATAAAGCCTCTCTCTTTACCTTCAGATCACTTCTGCAGAATAACTCCTAGCACAGTGCTGATAAAACCTTTTTGCCTATTTAAGATGACTACAGCTAATGTAAGTGTGGGACAATTGATGTTTATAGGGAAAGGAATAGGAAAAAAAATTTAAAGTGTTCCCATAGAAGCTTCTTTAAAAGCAGTTGCTGATGATATCACACAAGTGACTTTCTGCACAAGTTTGTGGTTTAATTTTCTGTTAGGTTTTCCAACACCATTTTAATTAAAGTCTTTATTACTGAGTGTTTCATTAGAAAGGACTCCAAATACTTTTTATTATTTTTTTAGTGACACTACATAAATGTTTTGCTCTAAAGGGGTCATTCTGGGAGAAAACAAAAATGAAGAGACAGTGTTAAATCAGTCATGCAAAGGTGTGATGCAATAGCTTGTCTTAATGAATTTTGCTCACTAAATGAGTCTAATTTCTGATCACGGCCATTTTAGTGTATTGATTTCTAGCCCCACACTTGCCTGGTAAACAAGATCTCATCACAGTTCCTGGCTTGTGTCAGTAAGTCCTTTCCTCTCCGATAAATCAAATATTTTAATCTCTAGCTCTTGACAGCTTTGCATACACAATTGCATGCAACTCAATATGTAAGGAAGCACAGAGCTGCAGATCTGGGGGTGGGTAGGGGAGAAGCCTAGAGGTGCTCTCATCCTCATTAAAGCTCATTAGCTGAAGGTTCCTTGTCCCAGGCCATGCCAGCTGTTTGCAGCTGCACAGCTTCTCCTTTTCCAGCCGGGCTGCATCACCTTCGACTTGTGCCTGCATTGCAGTTGCACAAGTGACTGGGCTTAATACAGGGAGGCAGGAGTAAGGCTGGCCACAGCAGCAGGGAGCTCAGCACGGGCTAATATGTGTTTTGGTACGCGAGCTATAACAAGGATGGCTCTTGTACCTTCAGCTTATTCTGCACTCAAACATAGACTGTTGTGCTGATGCAGATTTAGCCTTTGCTTCTTCACCACACCCTCTCTGACAGAGGATGTTACACATAATTTTCAGATACAGCAATCAAGCCACCAAGAACCTAGATAAAAAATTTTACATTTGGGTCTGTAGGGGAACCAAAATTCTGAATATAAACTGACTGCCATTGCTCAGCTGCTTCTGGATTTAGATCGCCATCTTTAGGTATTTGCCTTTGCAGGTTACTTGCATAGTAACATAAGCTATTAAAAAAAAACCCCATACAACCTCAAAAATAAGAATAAGTTCATATTTCCCCCAGTTTAGCCCATGAGACTACTGCTCTCTACCATTCTTATGGCCAGACATACCGTTGACTATACTAAGCATAATGAAGATGTGCAGATGTCTCAGCTATAAGTAACACTTAGAAAGGGAGCGCTGCGTATATTTAAAGTGTGTAAGAACCCAGCAGATGTTGTGCCAAGATTAGGCTATAACATTTTTGTGCCTATCTGAGATCTTCTCCTTGGAGTATTTGCTCTTGAGAGTTGTGTAACACCTTTCCTTTTGCATTGACCTCTGAGATAATGTGCATCAGGAACGTAATATTATCAAGTGAGCCAGGCGGTAGCTTGGGAGTTGGTGCAAGGGCACATGAATAATGGCATTATTTCCAATCAGAAAATTGCTAAATTTAAGTCTATTACTGAATCCAATGGAACACCGTGCAGCTTGGCACCTTATGTAGGGTGTGCACCTACATAAAATTGTGTTGATAGCAGGAAACAATATACGGCTTGAAGAGAAAGCTGAAAAAAATATCTCCAATAGCATATGGAAGACAATAGTAAATATTTAGTGATTTTTTTTTTAGCTCATCTCTTTATTTCCAAGTGGTTTCTAATCTAAATATCCTTCCCTGTACAAAGTGAAATGGTAAGACGCAACCTGGAAAAAACAAACAAACAAACAAACAAACAAAAACAAAGGGATGGGAAAAATTCTTACCAGGTTGGAGCTGGTTTTGCCTTCAGCTGAGACATTCATGCAGGGCAAGGTGAGCTGCTTACACCTGCCAGCTCTGTACACCCATAACAAAAACGGCTAGACATGGTGCTTAATTTAAAATGATCCCCAGTGCAGCTATTTGTGTGAATACCAGAATGTGGAGCAGTTGTGTGCAGCTGAACATACAAGTACTTACAATAATCCTTACTCACACATGTGTTTAACTGCCACCAAAATATTGTCAACAGAGCAAAAAGCTTTGCTGAGTGGGAATGGATTCCTGTTTTCAGCATCTGTGTGAGTAAATGTGGCATCACTGGATCTGTTGTAAGCAGCCTTATTACCAGTAAGGTTGCTGTCTGCACCTAAGAACACAGAAATTATAACCTGCAAAACTAAGGTGGTGCAAATGTAATTCTAACACTTCCCAGGAGTGTCTGGCTTTGTGACTTTAGCAGTGCTGGTACAAGGCAGGACTTTTTTTTTTCTTTTATGGTAATACACTTGAGTCAGCATTTACAGTCAGGAAGTTCTAAAAGTAACAATGTTAATTTACCACCAGAAAAAAAAAAAAGGGGCTTTCCTTTCCAAACAGCAGGATGATGAGCCAAAACTAATGTCAGTGGTGTTCCTTGTCTTGTGTTTATATGGTCAAAACCGGAAAGCTGTCTGACATTGATAAAACTACTCTTGAAAAGTTGTCATCGAAGGTCTAAATTATTCATTTGACTGCATTGTCACTAAACACATGCTAAACAGGAACCAGGCTCTTAAAAGATGACCTAACAAAATACTAGGTTTGCATGTTTTCTCCTCTTTGTTGATTTTTTTCCCCCCAGCGGAGAGAGGAAGAGTAATGATGTGCTGGTTTTTACACTGCATTAACTAATTATGTACATTAAAGATTTAAAACATCTATTATTTTATTTAAATCTTACTGTAGCTATTGTCATAGCTGACAAATCCAGTTCTTAAATAGTTTTGCAAACTGCTCTTTCTTTTTACAAGCATGCTTTACAGCAAAAAAATACCATAAAGTAATCAGCAGTGTAATTCCCTTACCTGTTGAGGCTGTGTGTCCTTCCAGCTTCAAAGGTCACTGCTAGGAGTTGAAAGATCCTCTGTGAGTGATGCTTTTATTTATTATAAGTGTAGTTTTCTTTTGCTCTTGTCCACAAGTCCATCTCCATAAGGCTTCTCTCATTGTACCTGCAAAACGCAATGCATATAGCCTGAGCATATGCTGTGTTGGAAAGGTGGAATCACCTGGATTTTATTGTAAATGAGATCATCAATATGTGCCCGGTTATATGCTCTCAGGACACCTATGCCCTGTCATGATACCTGCATGCATTTGCAGCTTCCCTGAGCTATCAGGATGAGTTTGCTGTGAGCACCAAGGTAACCCAAGACAGCGAGGGAGGTAATCTCTCAGATTATGGGTCCTTGGAGAATTGAGGATTTAAAACCCTACTGGGAGTGGGATGACAATGAGCCTTCCCCAGTTTCCCCTCTTCCTTTTCCAGTCACAGGGTGAGTTTCTTTGTAAGGGTCAACAACATCCTAAGACCAGTTTAGACAAGTCCTAAGGTGACAGCTCCCTTAGCCTGGGGACTCATTTTTGCCTTTTTGTGAGATCAATATAATCTCTTGGATCCATCATCTCAGGTAAGAAAGGGCTGAGATTCACCCAGTGACTGAAGCACCTGACTGCTAGCAGCCTTCAGGACTGCAAGGTAGGGAGCATGTACAGAAAGCTTAAATGAATGCAAATGGGCTGGTCTGCTTTGATGGAGAAAAGAAATCTCTGAAGTACTACTCCTGCACTTGAGGTTCCTGAAAATACCTCTTGAAATTATTTACTTGAGCAAGCATGTGGTTGCTTAAGTGAAGATGACACATCAAAGCCTAGTTTTGTCAGAAGACATGGGTAAGAACCTATGATGATTTAATACTGCAGTAGAGGAATATGATTTCTGCAATTCCTCCTGTGTTTCATTATGCTAGCATAGCATTAAAATGAATTATTTTCTGGTTTTGGTTTTGATTTTTAGGTGTATTCCTGTTTCCATATAAATGTGGGCAGAATTGCACCATTTAATGCTTAAGAAAAGAAAGGCAACACCAGGAAAGCTGGTTTCTCACCTATGTCTTATTGCCTGGAGTTCTAAATTAATTATCCCTCTTAAGGGAATATGGATGTTGAATGGGGAATAAGGCACAGCTGTTGAAGAAGGGTATAAATAGGAAAAGGTTTTAGAAGGAAAAGAAAAAGGTGCACTTTGAGCTAGAAAGATGTGTAAAGCAGCATTGCTTTTGGATTTAGACTATTAGAATGAATTCAGCACTAATATAATGGACATATCAAGGCTTGGGGTCCTGGGGGAGGCGGGGGAGAGGTTCTGTTTGTTTTTCCTTGCATTGATAATAAAGCTTGGGAGAAGAGCCAAAGGTGCACCCTTACCGGGGGGGTCCCTGAAAGGGAAGGGCAGTGAGCCAGGATGTTGGGATGCCACGGGACATCCCAGGTCTGCAGCCCATGGGATTTCTGGCACAGCACAAGATTTGAGAGCAATCATGAGAATTGCATCCTGTACTTAGAAGGTACAATAAATACTAATCTGCCTACTCTTGTAACATCAGAGCCTGCCTACTGTACTCAGCCTATGTACATAGCAATATCACATGTATAGCAGGTGTGCATTTGCATGCATAATTGATTTCTGATTTCTTACAATGACACCCTTAAAGATGGGAATAAAAGCATACAGGCTTTTCAGCAGTGATGAGGCTATTGCTCTACCATACCCAGTATCCAACAGTGTTTCAGAGGGTGTGTTTTTAAGTAGGTAGGCAGGAGATAACATGTCTTTTGGACATCTTTACCTGCCTTGCATCTGTACAAGGGTTAAGTTGCGAAGCATGCATACTGCATCTTATCTAAATATACCTGTATGTTTAAACAGACCATTACTTTGACAATATTCTGGGACAACCCTTCTGGCACCATATTGCTCTTAAACCTTAGTCAGCACCAACCACTTAAATATCTGTATTGGTTTAACTGAAGTTAATTAAAACAGCCCTGTGTAGACAAACCCTGAGAATTTAGAGCAATTCAAGCTGTGTTGGTGTCTCTTTAGGCACAATGGAGTAGCACCTGGTATATTATTGCCCTTTTTTAATTCTGTGACAATTTTTGCTTCTCTCTCCATGTCTTGACAGTCATAGCATCTGAACTGCTGCATGAAAAGAGAACTGAAATTTGGGCATGTGATTAGACAGAGACAAGCAATTCTGGATTCTTCAATTCATGGTTCCCCAGATACGATAAAAGGAGAGGGCAGGTCTTAGAAACAGTGAAAATGATGGGGTTTTTTATCATGTAAAGTTGTTAAAAAAAAAATCATGTAAGCTTATACTAGTCTATGAAAACCACACCACTGAGTTTTATACTAATGTCTGAAGCAAACGGTCAAAGTTTTCACAAGTGGAAAAGTTTTCAGGTTTTACATACGAGTATCTCCCTTCCTCTCTGCCTCTCCAATGGGTGCTAATCTATTAGCTACCTTAACAAAAGCTTCCTGTTGCTCCTTGGAATCTAAGCAGAAAAATCAATTTGCTACAGTATTAATGAGGCCCGATACAGTTTTTTCCCTGCCTGTTGTTGCTTTCACCTCCCTTTTCTGCTGATATTTAATTAGGGATTACACACACACACACAAAAATCTTACATATTCCTTCCTTTCATCAAACATTGGCGATTGGAGTTCCCATTTTTATGACTGTCCTGATAATTATCATTTTAGATTAGAGTGTTTGGAATGCGACAGCATAACTAGGAGCCTCTCGGACAGAATTTCATACTAGTGTCGTTGATGCTCATTGATGCTGATGATTCAGGATTATTTGTGCTGCAGTTAAATTCTAGATGCAGGGGAGTTCCTTCCAACACAACTCAAAGTCATCTTCTGGGGTTAGATACCCAAGTTGTTCCTTTACTCCATAATGTGGTAGTACCACTTCACTTTCAGTGCCAAGTTGGGAGCCTGGGTTCAAACCCCTTCACTGCCTGGGAAGGGGCTGATCTCTTTAGGGAGCTCCTTAACTACAGTAAATTACACTAGAATGTGCAGAACCTGTTCCCAACTTTGCTGGGACAGCGAACGACAGCACCTCTAGGAGCCAGCACCTGTTTGGGAGGAAGATGCTCAGGGCTGCAGTCTGCGCTCAGGCTAACAGGTTCGTACCTCAATACAATCCTGGAGCTGTTCCATCTACTTCAGGCTTTCATTGATCAGCTGCAGCTGAATTATATTCCTGGCTCTGGAGGTGTAAATCTCACTGGTTGGCCTCAGGTCTGGCATCTATACAGTAAATTGTCTCCCATGTATAATACAATATTGGGATGATTGGAGTTATCTATCCCAATATACAAGTTCCAGCCTGGCTAGTATGAATTATCTGTACCTTATGTCTCTGGCAGTCTTTCTTCTCCTGGAGGCACAGCACAGTTCCAGCAGATCTATCCAGGCTGACCACTAAAGGCTTTTGATACATCAGGCTGGATCGATGGGCCAAGGCCAACTGTTGAACAAGGCTGGTCTTGCACTTCGGTCACAACAACCCCATATAACGCTGCAGGCTTGGGAAAGAGTGGCTGGAAAGCTGCCTGGCGGAGAAGGACCTGGGGGTGCTGGTTGACTGGGGGCTGAACATGAGCCAGAAGTGTGCCCAGGTGGCCAAGAAGGCCAACAGCATCCTGGCTTTTATCAGGAATAGTGTGGCCAGCAGGAGCAGGGCAGTGATCGTCCCCCCGTACTTGGCACTGGTGAGGCCCCACCTTGAATACTATGTTCAATTTTGGGCCCCTCAGGACAAGAAGGACATTGAGGGCTTGGAGCGTGTCCAGAGAAGAGCAACGAAGCTGGTGAAGGGTCTGGAGAACAAGTCTGATGAGGATTGGCTGAGGGAGCTGGGGTTGTTTAGTCTGGAGAAAAGGAGACTCAGGGGAGACTCTCTACAACTACCTGAAAGGAGGTTGTAGTGAGGTGGGTGTCCGTCTCCAAAGTATCAAGCGCTAGGACAAGATGAAACGGCCTCAAGTTGTGCCAGGGGAGGTTTAGGCTGGATATTAGGAAAAATTTATTCACTGAAAGGGTTGTCAAGCATTGGAACAGGCTGCCCATGGAAAGGGCTGAGTCACCATCCCTGGAGATATTTAAAAGATGTGTAAATGTGGTGCTTAGGGATGTGGTTTAGTGGGGGACTTGGCAGTGCTGGATTAATGGTTGGGCTTGATGATCTTAAAGATCTTTTCCAACCTCAATGATTCTATGATTCTATGAGCAGGGTCTGGAGAAAAAAAAAGCTGAGATTATTTCTGTTCTAGGCAAGGCCCTCCTCTTCCAAATTTTGCATATAGAGCCAGAGGTTTGACTGGAAAAATTTCTAATGGCTGGACTAATAGGAGGAGATGTTAGCACAAATTATGACTCCCTGGAAGAGCTGAATTGAAGCACAAAGAGGAGCAGGGATGGGGGAAGGGAAGGGAGGCAGAGGAATGTGTACTGGGACACAAGGATTTCTAGTTGTTTCTCTGTCTAGGCCAGATAAAGGAGGATTGGCTAAATGCCTCCCCTGCTATTGCTCCTGAATTGTGAGCTGAAAACCCACAGTATGACCAAAGCTTTAATGCTGGAAAAGGATGGTTACAGGATTCAAAAAACCCAATGTAAGCATGATTGTACTGGTTTTGTTTGGGCCAGCAGAGTTGTTCGAATCTGTAATGCTGTTTGTTTACAAGAAGTGAAGCAAAAGGCAGGGAAACAGGAAACGTGTCTGAGCCCAGGGATGCTGGAGGAGGCTGAAGTCTGAGGCAGTGAGATTGCAGCATGGGGTGCTGAGCTAGGGAGAGATCACCCTAGGCAGGAATAACAACACATCCCTCACTTCCAGAGAACAAATAAACATGATTGCAATCGTCCATGAATACGTGCACTTCCCCCCTCCCCCCCCATGGTATACAGGCCCTTTGTGTAACTCTTTAATTTAAACCAGTGAAATTGGAGCAACATAAAATTAATTTCTCTGGGTCCTGTTCTGTAAGCATCAATT